>NW_022279596.1:721250-1442500 GCF_009193385.2 Nasonia vitripennis | reverse complement strand
ATCAACAGGAGCGTTCTTGAGAGATTCGTTTTGTCGTGAACAGTCAATAACTATTAGCGGTTCATTCTCGATGAACATAGATTTTGTCAGCATCGGCTGTGGATCTCTTCCATAGTATGATTTTTGAAAATTAGCATACATATCATAGAGAATCGCATACTGATTGTTATATATATCGAGATTCATATTGTTGTATAGATAATAATGTGAATTTAAGAAAAGTTTCACATTACTTATCTCGCAATGATCAAATCTACTCGCATTTGCAGTTCTTACAGCTTTTCTCTTTGTTTGTAGTCCGAGAATTACAAAACGTGGTTTCTCCAGTTGATTTGATGTTTTCACTGTCCAGACGTGTTTATTCGTGCTTGGGAGAAGAGGATATTCAAATATCTCCCAAGAACGAAAACACATAGAGATGGGATTATCTTTACCAATGAAATTCAATAGCTGAATTTTTTGTTTATCAGATGCAATGACATATGGCATTAACCATTCTATCTTCGATATTTTTACTTCACAATCTTCATAAGCAGTTACACCAGATGTCATAGTACCTTCCTGGATTATTGCGTTCAAGTCACTTCTCGATCTTGTAAGAATGAGCTCATGCTTCATGTTAACTATAATTTTTTTATAGTCTTCTGCAAAGCCCATGATCATACTCAGCGGAATCGCAACGTCAAAGTTTCCCTTTTCATCGACAAACGATTTGACGTTTTCTTCATTGCCAAGCCAGCCTGCATTTTCTAGCATATTATTCTGATTCGAATTAAATGAAGTCCATCCTTTCATAAGACTGCTCAAACCAACATTTTTACTTTTATCTATCTCCACAGCATTAATTTCATAACGAATTTCATCAAACAGATAACAAATGCCATTGTTCACGAATGTAGTTTTAGCTGGAGCTGATGAACCAGTTTTGAGTTTCAATTTTCCACATACATGGATAGAACTACGTGATGGCAGGAGACATAGATCTTGATGTTGGATAGAAATACGAATTTCATCGCTGTTGTCAAAGCTTAATGATGAGTATGGCTGATGTGCGTGTACTTCGTAATGAGCAATAGACTCATCGAATACGACACCTGATTGAATGCTTAGAATTTCGTCCATTTTTCTGGAAGCAGCAAATAATTATACACATGAATTTTTTCCACGAACTTTTAGTCCTAGACTTTTCAGAAACTGAATGCTCTTGCGTGTTAACGGTTTGAGTTTCTTCGGTCGACTGATGACTGGTTGCCATGATGACTGACTTATATATGATCCAGAATTGTAAACGATGCCCATTATACAGATTTGATGTGGAGTCTAATAGTGATTTCCTCTCCTCGAAAATTCACCAAATTTCCATCCTGATCGACGATTCGAATTTGTAGATGATCTATGCACTTGACGCTGAGCGGTAGATATATGACATGAGACGGAACTTCTATGATTTTATATCCTGGAGGCACGCGGGGAAAGAACTCATGGATTGTGTGAACTCTTTTGTCATTGATGTAAGCACCTGCAGTGATGTTGCACTCTACTCGCAGTGCGTTGATTTTCAATATTTTCACAGGTAAATCAGAGCTGTGAAGATCTTTAACTTTGAGAATACGAGGAGTGAAGCCAAGGAGACGACCTATTGAATCGTGTGGTCTGAAATCTAAGGGATGACTGCAAGTAATTTCACTTCTGAGAGTATTGTTGTTAGCTTTCAAGGAAAAATTAATTCCTTTAGCTTTCAAAGCTGCTTGTAAAAATTGATCAAGAGCATCAATCTCGTAACTGCCAGTTGGAATAGTAATAAATTCACCATTCAAATGAACTTTATTGTTTGATGAGTCAACGTTTGGAATAGAGTTGAATGTTAAAAGTTCAACTAAGCCCAAAACAAAATTTTTATGCTCTGGTAGTTCGATTGAAGGGAAATATTGTGCTTCTAGAACAGAAGATTTTCCCGTTAGACTCAGAGTGAAACTATCTTCCATGACTGATCGGATGATAATGAATTCATTCGGCTGCGAGCACCTCTTTTTATAGTCTTCCAGCTAAGAAGTAGAGACAAAGATGGCCACATATGAATGAGTCAAAATTTTGATATCTTTTGTAATTGTATTTCACTTCTTTCACGTTAAAATACATCATGAGATCCTTGGGAGGTTTGAGATCACCAAAACTATCAAAATAAAGCACTTCAGAACCTTGCTTGCGATAACAAACCCAGTGAGTACCTCTATTTTGATAGTCATCCAAGTTAACCACTGCAGATTCATTATACCATGGACCATATGAGCATATTTTTTTAGATCGTAGTCAGTCAGTGGACGATTCGGCAAAGTTAAATCGAAGTTTTTTTTTTCTATTCACTTGATTGCTGCCACAACCAATATGAGGTGTCATAAATAATCCCATCCCAGTTTTATAGGGCTTAAGATGGAGTCCTTTGCCTAAAGCAATAGCTTCCATGGTCTTATTATGCCTCTTACTTTCTTCATGATTTTTCTGCGCGGCTTTAGCATCATTAACAGCTTTAGCTATTCCAGCAGCACCTCCTGCTAGAGCACCGGTGGCACTTAGTCCTGCGAACAATGGAATGAGAAAAGGAAGAACTCCACCAATTTTTGCTGGAAGCGGCAGAACACGTGGAATGATAACTTGTTTCTTTCCTCCTACACTTTTAACAGCTTGACGTGCACCCTTCAACGCTGATTGAATAACCTTGCGAGAATGTTTACTTGCTGTCATTGATTTTTTAGCTACAGTCACTAACTTATTAAATTTCAGTCCCATTCCAGTTTTTCCTTTTAATTTCATAGCACTGTTAACAGCAAAAGCAAACGCTTTTTCACCAAGACTCGCATCCTTGGCTCTGACACGCTGCATAGCTTCCTCAGCAAGCTTCTTGTCAGCAGCTTTACGATCTCCGTTTTTATCGGAGTAAGCTATGTCATGTTTTTTACATGCCTGATCAAGCGGATTAATACCAGGATCTCCTCTTTTCATTCGCTTTTTTAATTTGGTTCCGGGACCGCAGTATTGATATCCAGGAAGATGCATTTCAACAGGTAAGTTATTGATAACTTTATCAAGCAATCCATAGCCTTTCGGCTGTTTCTGAGATTTGTGTATGATCATCTCTCTTCGAGTGTTGATTCACAACTGACGTTTATGGTATAAAACGAGCGTTTATATTTCAAGAGCTCAATGTTGAATGTGACTTTGTTGCGTGAACATGGATTTTACCGAGCAAAACGTCAAACTCCCTGTCACGAATTTTGATTTTGGAAAAGAGAAGAGAAAGAAGCGTCATGGGGAATTACTACCAGATAGTATACGAGCAGTATTCTGTGGTCCATCAAACTGTGGAAAAACAAATAGTTTATTGGCTCTAATTACACACCCCAATGGTCTTAGATTTGAGAATTTATATGTATACTCTAAATCCTTGAATCAGCCAAACTATCAATTTCTCAAAAATGTCTTGGATCCGATTGAAGGAGTATCATATCTTCCGTTTAGTGAGCATGAATCTGTAGTATCTCCAGATGAAGCCCTACCAAATTCAATTATGATTTTTGATGATGTGGCATGTGAGAAGCAGGATAACGTCAGAGCATTCTTCTGTATGGGAAGACATAAGAGTGTAGATAGTTTCTATCTATGTCAATCTTATGCTCATATAGGAAAACATCTCATTAGGGATAATGTCAATTTGTTAGTAATTTATCGACAAGATGATGTAAATCTTAAACATATCTATGAAGATCATGTGAATACTGATTTAACTTTCAATGAATTTCGGAATCTTTGTTCTGAATGTTGGAAGAATGATAGATATGGATTCATCGTCATTGACAAAGATAGACCGATGAATGAGGGTAGATACAGAAAAGGATTTGACTGTTTTGCAATAAAAAAGGAATTATGAGTCTCAAACTTGCAGTTCAGTTGTAGACATCGCCACGTCAGCATGTCAGACTTCAAGAAAGAGAAGAATGTTCTTAGTGAGCTCTTGCGAGCTCGTGAGGCTATTAAAAAAAAATACACTTTATTAAAACAGGAGAAAGATGATTTTGAAAAAGTCATCGGCGATACTCTAAAACCAGTCGTCACACCACTTGAAAAACTTGTTGAGATGAAAAGTGAAAGTCCACTGCAGCAACCATCCAATCACATTTTTGTTAAAAACAGCAGTAAGAAAATGAAAAAACGAACAAGAATCGATCGATCAAGTTTGCTCAACGATCAAAATAATAATAATAATAAATCAAGTTTAATGGATTATACTGTTTATGATTATGATGATGATGATGATGATGATGATGATGATGATGCTTTTAACACAATAACCAATTCTACATTTAAATCTACGAGTGGAAAAAATGAATCAGCTGAAGATTTTTTATCATTGTTAGATAAAAGCCGTAGAACAATTGACAATATATACGGAGTGCGAAAGGTTGATGGAGTGTATATGATTGGTGATTCAGAAATAGAGTTTGATGATAAATATGTCAAAGTCAGAAATGAAAGTTATCCTAAAACGAATGGACTAATGGAATTGCTATTTAAAAAATATCCGGATGATCTTCTTCTGAGTTCAGCAGATCGTGAAAATTATCGCAAGATTCTGGAAGCATCAAATGCTCATCGGAAAAAATTCAGCAAAGATGAATCTATAAGAATGTCGAGAAGTAATAAATATAAGAATATTTTAGCTCCAATGTTCCGCAGCACTCCACGTAAAAAGAACAACAGCAGCGGAGGAGGACTTGTACCTAAATATAAAATAGCTAAGAAAAATTCTTCCATAGATCTTGTCTACTGGGACGATCCAAATGAGCTTGTCGAACGACTTCGATTATTGATTGCCGAACGATCTGCTGGAAATAACAATCACACCAACGAAATTCATTCAATTATTGAAGAATTGCGTGAAGCTGGGCATATATATTGATACGCATCTTTCTTCTTTGCATCAGTACTACCATGAGTCTCGATGTGTTCGGAAGAAAACTTGGGAGCTCGCAGCAAGTGAGTCGCGGGCCTCCAGGAAATGGTTTTAATTTTACATCAGACGGTGATTTTGACTTAGAGCAGAAGCGACTCTGTAATCTCGGAGAGCCACGCAATCCAAAAGATGCAATCACTTTGCATTCACTGCAAGTTATCCTGCAGACGGAAGTAAATTATATATCTTCTAAAATTACTGGAATTGGTGAACTTATAGACCAATATAGGGAGCAAGTTGAAAGCCTTAAATCTGATGTGGACAAAAAATTAAAATATCTTAATGATATTTCTCAACGTAATTTCGCAAGCGTTGAATATATTATTGGTCAATTGAATAATTTTATAATCAAAGAAGATGGAAAAGCAAAAAGTAGCTGAAGAGCTGCATAAAGCTGCACGCCGCAGGTACAAGCGAAGAAAATATGATATACGCGGAATAGATGAGACTTGGCAAGGTGATCTTGTGGAAATGATTCCTTACGCTAGCGAGAACAAAGATTTCCGCTACTTACTCACTGTCATAGACATATTTTCAAAGTACGCGTGGGCCGTGCCAGTCAAGTCGAAGAGTGGTCAGGATGTTACTGCAGCTATGAAGTCAATACTGAAAGAAGGACGAGTACCGAAGAATCTACAAACTGACCAAGGAAAAGAATTTTACAATTCAATTTTTCAAAAACTTATGAAGAAGCACAATATACACTTATACTCTTCACATAGTAATCTTCATGCAAGTATATGCGAACGATTCAATAGAACGTTAAAAAATGCAATGTGGACAGAATTCAGCAAACAAGGAAGCTATAAATGGTTGGATATTCTACCTAACTTGCTCAAAGCATACAATTCGAGAAAACATCGGACAACAGGAATCGAGCCTGAAAATGTTACACAGGCAAATGAGAGAGAGGTCAAGAGACGTTTTCCTACTGAAAAGTCGTCAGTGAAAGAACCGAAATTCAAAGTAGGAGATAAAGTACGAATAAGTAGGTTAAAAAATGTTTTTGAAAAAGGTTACACACCAAATTGGTCTACGGAAATTTTCACAATAACGCGAGTTGTAAAAACAGATCCAGTAACTTACCACCTCAAAGATTATTATGATAAACCCGTCTCTGGTGGCTTTTATGAAACGGAAATTCATAAAACTATGTATCCGGAAATTTATTTAGTAGAAAAAGTTTTAAAGAAAAGTGGTAAACGCGTATATGTTAAATGGTTAGGATTCAGTAGCGATCACAATAGTTGGATAGATAAAAATGAGATTGTATAAATTATTCAAGGTTCTAAAAAATAAGAAAGCAATTGTTATTATATTTAATAATGTATTTTTATTCATGTGAATTGTAGTTTTAACAAATAAATAGTATTTAATAATTATCAGTCTTTGTATTTCATTATTTTAGCATGTGGTGAACTTAAAAGAAGTTCCACCCTGATATGTTATAAATAAACTAAGTTTATTTGCTGTGTTTGAAAGATTATTGAAAAGTTCTTGATCTTTCAAGATTGCTGATGAGATCTTTTCTGGCAGAAATATTTGAAAGCTGTCATCAATCTCAGCCACGATCTTCGTGCCGAATCTAGTCTTCACCTCCTTGAGTGCAGTCACCATGTACTCATGATCTTTTTCTAAGTCCGTGACTTTCTTCTTAGGCAAGAACTCGCGCTCAGCAATTTTGTTAAGTGCAGATAGATCCATTCTGAAACGTGAAAAAAATAAGAATTTGTGTGTTAGAGAAAAGATTTTCTTTGAGAACAAAAAAAAATAGTGAGAATCAGCTATGAACTTACTTGAAAATGTTAAGTGAGTCTTGGTTTCTTCTCCAAAGGTAGGTAATTTTCAAGCTCGACTGCTCGAATGTGCTTTTCACCGTGGTGCGTCGGTTCATATAGCCCATTCCCCACCACGATGTCTGCCCCTTCCATAGCCTCTTGTAGAATATCTCTTCTATTGGAAGATGCCCCCTCCATCGATGGATTCCAGTCGTGCATTAGCTCCTCACAAACATCGTATTCTATAAAGATTTGTTCGCCTGTATCGCCATAAAGTGTCATCCCCACTCGTGCTGCACTGTTTTCATTGGACAATTCGCTCCCCCTCTCCATTGCTCTCTCGCTTTCTTCTTTAGTATTGGTCGCTGCATACCCCTTCTCCAATTCCATCTCCCCCACTCTTTCTCCTCTTGTATCAGCCATTTTTTCATCCTCCTCCATTTGACTTACAGCCAGTGCCATCTGCTCCTCAATAATTCGGTAATGACCCCAAGGCAAAGTGTCTGTGCTATGAGGTAATAAGTATCTTTTATCATCATGCGGACTTAGTGCTATTTTGTTCTGTTTTTCAGTATGCACTATGTGTAATTTAGAGCGAATGTTGCACTGCTCACGTTTAACAATAATTTGTTCTTCAAGACTTTTTTTTTTTTCTATAAACTTTGGAAGTGGAATGAAGGAACTCCCCTTGATTGGAGAATATTTTTTCATATTGATACACAAACTGATAATACTCGTCAGGGTCCAGCCAGAATCTTTCTCCTGAAATTCTTCAAGCTGGGTGAGAATAGGTTCTTTGATATGATCTTTAAACCATTCTTCCAAATTCGTTGACATGAATGCTGTAACACTTTCACTTGTAAAATATTTAATGTCAGTCGTTTCCTCTCCATTTTTCTGCATAGAAAATTCTGCGATAAAGTCAGAATTTATTTTTACAGCGTTATATTCCTTCAAGCAATCTTCTACTTTAACCTTGAAAAGCTTTTGCGCATCGTTAAAAAAACTTAGAATGTCCACATGCTTTATATTTACAACTACACCTGTTCTAATTCGATTTTGAAAAGCTGATTCTACATCACGCCACTCAACTCTAGCTTCAGTTTCTTCCGATTGTAGACTTCCTCCTTGCTGAAGATGTTGTTCGAGTTGAACTTGCACACATGAAAGATGTGTCATACAAGTTTGATATTTCTGCTTTTCTCCTCTTGAAAGATTAGATTTATTGATTTTTTCGTTCAATTCCTTTATTGTAGAATTGCACATGTCTAGCCAATAATGAATATCATTATTGCTCATTCCGTGTATATTTCGTGAAGTATCACGCACTACTTCGACAAGACGTTCGAAAAGTTGAATTGAAGCCATATTTACTTTTTCCAACTTAAAGTAACACTCACAGACTCGTAAACGAAAAAAGGACTAGTTTTGTGTACTGTGGTAGTAATAGTAGTAGTAGTAGTAGTAGACGAAGACTGCTGCTCAAAGTAAAGTTTCCCTTTATATAGGGAAGACCATGAAAGAAGAGGTGGATTTTTTTATGTTTGATCCAATGAGAAGCGTCATCTTCTGAATAGAAAAGCTGAGGAGCAAGATATGTTGAGGGGGGGGGGTGAATTTTCTTAGGGAGGGGTGGTTTTTCTTTGGAAGGGGTGAATTTTCTACTTTTAGACCAATGAGAAATCGTCTTTCAGACCCATCCAATCAGGGCCTGTGCTTCTTTTAAGCATCCAATTGTAAAAAATCATAAGGTGGAGTTTCTTCTTATATAAACCAGGGTGAGGAAAGTCATCTGTTCATTTTCAATCCACACTTCTTACTGAAATTCTAACTCTACAAAGCTCCAAGATGACTACAATGTGTGAATACAAAAAGATGTTCGAAAATACCATACTGAAATATCCAGAAGAAAATGTTTATATTGTTGACATTCAAGGATTTCAAAGAATTGCTGTGGATACTTTTATTTTCAAGGAAATTAGTTTCCTCAACGTAAAAAAAACAGCTTTACCAACTGCTTACCTCTTCAAGTCTCCTATGCCGTGGGAAGAACTTACCGAGGAAGAAAAATGTATGATTCATTGGCTAGAAAAAAGTTACCATGGAATCGAATGGAATTCTGGTGACATTCCATACCATCGACTTCAACAAGTCTTACAAATCTTTACGCGAGGTGTTAAAAAAATATTCGTTAAAGGAGAACAGAAAGCACTGTGGTTAAAAAATTATTTGCCGAATACGTAAGTATTTATACTTTCCTTCAGTTTTTTTCCATGCTCTTGATACTTCAATTTATCCACATTTTTTTTTTTTTCAGTCTAATATCCAATGTCGAAGATCTCGGATGCCCTCCACTGGAGAACATAAAAAGTAATAAAAATTACTTTTGCTTGCACCATCAACTTTCTATTAGAAGAAAACCAGCATGTGCCGTCCATAATGCTCTTTCAATAAGAGCATGGTTATTAAATTATTTGTCTGGAAAATTTAGTCAAGACGAAGTTGATTAAAATGTATTATGAAAAAAAAAATGATTAAATAAAATAATTTAAAAAAAATTATAAATCTTACGATTCTTTTTTATCTTTTAAAACAAAAAAAAATTGTTGAAAAGGGATTGAAATTTATCTTAACATATAGTCAATTTATTTATTTATTTACACTAAAAGGAAGACAAAGAGCAGAGTATATCAATTTAAAAATCATATCTAAATTTTCTGAAATATTTTACAATTTTTAAATTTTCTAAATAAATTTGGGAAAACTCAAAGTTTTAATAAACGATGAGGTGTCCACAATTCTTTAAATTTATTTTTTTTTATAATTTTTGTAAATTTTGTTTACATTGATGTGATCTATTATTATCTCATCATCTATAATCCGCGGTAAATTGCGTTGTTGTTGCTGCTGAGGTTGCTGTTGTTGCTGTGACGGCTGTTGCTGCTGCTGTTGCTGTTGCTGCTGTTGTTGCTGTTGTTGCTGCTGCTGTTGCTGTTGCTGCTGCTGTTGCTGTGGCTGCTGCTGTTGCTGCTGCTGTTGCTGCTGCTGTTGTTGCTGCTGCTGTTGCTGTTGTTGCTGCTGCTGTTTACTATCAGTCCTTTTTAATTGCAAAATACCACGTCTCGGTACTGGTCTCGTAACCTCTGAAAAATTAAAACAAACAAAAAATAAATTTATTGTATACAAAATAAAACTAATTTATAGTTAAAGCATTTTTTTACCTGAAGTCATTGTAGATGTTCCTGGTTTTGGTGACGTCTCTCTCTCTCCTACCTTTTTCTTCTTCTGCTCGTTGCCTTTTTGATCTTTAACAATCAAAAAACAGATTAGCATTTTTTTAAATAAAGTTATATAATTTTAAGAATAAATTTAATATTTTTTACCATTTACTTTTCTCTTCATATTCGAGGACGCGATCTTAGGAATCGGCTTGAGATCGCGTATACTTTTAACAGATGTACATGTTCCGCTAGAGCTGGAGCTCGAACTAGAGCTCAAACTAGAGCTCGAACTCGAGCTCGAACTCGAGCTAGAACTTGAGCTCGACCGAGACCGTCTTCTTCGGGTCACCGAAGATTGTCGAGGCTGCTCAGCCGTCAAAGATCGCCGAGGCTGCTCAGCCATTGGGGATCGCTGCGCCGGATTAGCCGCCGAGGATCGTCGAGGATGCTCAGCCGTCGAAGATCTCTGAGGCTGCTCAGCCATTGGGGATCGCCGTGGCGGGTCAGCCGTCGGAGATCGCTGCGTCGGGTCAGCCGCCGAGGATCGTCGAGGATGCTCAGCCGTCGAAGATCTCTGCGGCTGCTCAGCCGTCGAGGATCGTCGAGGCTGGTCAGCCACCGGGGATCGTTGTGGTAGGTCAGCCACCGGGGATCGTCGTGGCAGGTTAGCCGCCGGAGATCGTCGTGGCAGGTCAGCCGTCGGAGATCGTCGCGATGCTAATTGCTGCAAAGCAGCATTTGGTGGTTGTGGCACTGCAACATTAAAAAAATTTTAATAAATTAATTTAAAGAAAAAAACTTTTGAATAGTATAATAAAAAAAAAAAATGCACTTACGTGTTTCGACCACGTCCATTGCCCAGGAGACGTAGTCGAGCATTGTTAGGAGAGTTGGTGCGTTGGCGACCAGCCAACGTATACGCTTCTGGGCGACCTGCAGACTCCGTCGGCTTCGAGAAGGCTGCATTGGTGAATTTAGCTTCTTCGGTGACATTTTCTTGTCAGCTTGCAAGAAAAATCCTGACTCCGGTGTATCTTGAGGGGTTATACTCGAAGGCGGGAGAACACTTTTCACTATTTTGCCGAATGAACTTGGAAACGAGGAGTGAATTGACTGACGAAGCATGCACCGGGTCCTTAAATACGGTGGACAGCGAAGCTTCCCTTTTCACTTCAATTGCCAAAAGTCCTTCGAATTGCCGAAAAATTTCCACTTTCTTCTCATAGAACCTCCCTTAGACACTTCCCACCGGAATTTTTAAAATCTCCTCCCTCTCAACAAAATTTGACCATCCCTCAATCACTCGAGTGCACACCTACGCTTTCTTGGAGGGAGAGAGAGAGATTGAGCGTAAGATTATCTCTTCAAGAATCGTCAGTTTCAAGTGTGTGCAAAAATTATCTCTAACGTGGAAAACAGCTTTGAGGGTTCATCACTTCACCAACCTGCACACACCCACGTTTTCAAGAGAAACATATCGCTCATTCCAAAAATTGGCAACGGTCTGAGGATGCCTTACACAGCAATAAGGATTAATTTCTTATTCGACCTGCACACGCCTGCATTTTTCTCAAAAGGAATATGAAGCTTTCGCATGAGAGGTGTAACTGATCACTATACAATGCTTCATTGTCTACCACCTGAGCGGGGTCCTTGGCGTGCGCATCAACCTGCACACGCCCACATTTTTTCTCCAAAGCAATACGCAGCATTCGTATGAAAGGTGTAACGCTTATTCTAAAACTAAAGGGCATCGATCAGTATACCATGCTGCATTGTCAACCACCTGAGCAAAGGATGTCGGTGTGCGCACCCGGTACACACCCACATTTTCCTCAAAAGCTAATCCCGAAATTGGCATCGGTTCGAGGATGCCTTACACGCGTCAATAAGGATTGATTTCTAATCCGTGAAACAGGTGTGTAAGAAAGCAAACACCTCAAAGGATTATCTTTTTCTACGGTACACGCCCACATTTTCCTCAAAAGCTAATCCCGAAATCGGCATCGGTTCGAGGATGCCTTACACGCGTCAGTAAGGATTGATTTCTAATCCGTGAAACAGGTGTGTAAGAAAGCAAACACCTCAAAGGATTATCTTTTTCTACGGTACACGCCCACATTTTCCTCAAAAGCTAATCCCGAAATCGGCATCGGTTCGAGGATGCCTTACACGCGTCAGTAAGGATTGATTTCTAATCCGTGAAACAGGTGTGTAAGAAAGCAACCACCTCAAAGGATTATCTTTTTCTACGGTACACGCCCACATTTTCCTCAAAAGCTAATCCCGAAATCGGCATCGGTTCGAGGATGTCTTACACGCGTCAATAAGGATTGATTTCTAATCCGTGAAACAGAAAATTAGAGAACGCTATAGGCATTCCAAAAACATATTTGAGAGAGGGAGTACACTTTTTCATCGGTTAGCAAATCACTTAGAGTGGAAGTGTTTTCGTGTGCGGGAGAGAGGGAGATCCATCCCACTCTTGAGAGGAAAGGGAGTTTTCTGGTATGGGGAAAGAGGGAGAACCATTCCCACTCGTCCATTGGGTACCAAAACACTTTGAAAGGAGAGAGAGTGTTTTAGTATGCGGAAAAGAGGGAGAACCATTCCCACTCTTCCATCGGGTACCAAAACACTTTGAAAGGAGAGGGAGTGTTTTAGTATGCGGAAAAGAGGGAGAACCATTCCCACTCTTCCATCGGGTACCAAAACACTTTGGGAGGAGAGGGGGTGTTTTAGTATGCCTATGTTTTGGTATGCCTATAGCCTATCTACTTCTCTGCGCTCGGGGTAGGTGGATTTAAACATTTCAGTTTTATAGAGATCGCTTGCATTCGCTCGCCTTCCTTCGATTTGCCGACTAAATTATTAACGAACTATATGGAGCTTTGCTTCTCTCTCTCTCTGTCTCTCTCTCGCATTCCTCCAGTTTATTGACGTATTAAAAAAAAAATAATCGTATAAGGAGTCTCGGAGTGTAGGGTAGCTAGATTTAGAAGTTTTTGTTTTAGAGCTTTGCTCCTCGTTCTCGCTCGCCTTGCTCCGATTTGCCGACTAAATTATTATCGAACTATTTGGAGCTTTGCTTCTCTCTCTCTCTCTCTCTCTCTCTCTCTCTCTCTCGCATTCCTCCAGTTTATCGACGTATTAAAAAAAAAAATAATCGTATAAGGAGTCTCGGTGCGTGGGGTAGCTGGATTTAGGAGTTTTTGTTTTAGAGCTTTGCTCCTCGCTCTCGCTCGCCTTGCTCCGATTTGCCGACTACATTATTCTTAATCTCTCTGCGCTCGGGGTAGGTGGATTTAAACATTTCAGTTTTAGAGAGATCGCTTGCATTCGCTCGCCTTCCTTCGATTTGCCAACTAAATTATTATCGAACTATTTGGAGATTTGCTTCTCTCTCTCTCTCTGTCTCTCTCTCGCATTCCTCCAGTTTATTGACGTATTAAAAAAAAAACTCGTATAAGGAGTCTCGGAGCGTATGGTAGCTTTATTTAGGAGTTTTTGTTTTAGAGCTTTAATATTTGCTCTCGCTCGCCTTTCTTCCGATTTGTCGACGTACTCTCTTTTTAAAAATTCTCGTCTAAGGAGTATCGTAGCGTAGGGTAGCTAGATTTAGGACTTTTTGTTTTAAAGCGTTAATATTCGCTCTCGCTCGCCTTCCTCCGATTTACCGACTAAATTATTGTTAATCTCGCTACGCTCAGGGAAGGTGGATTTAAGCAGTTCAGTTTTACATAGATCTCTTGCATTCGCTCGCCTTCCTCCGATTTGCCGACTAAATTATTATCGAACTATTTGGAGCTTTGCTTCTCTCTCTCTCTGTCTCTCTCTCTCTCTCGCATTCCTCCAGTTTATCGACGTATTAAAAAAAAATACTCGTATAAGGAGTCTCGGAGCGTATGGTAGCTTTTTTTAGGAGTTTTTGTTTTAGAGCTTTAATATTTGCTCTCGCTCGCCTTTCTTCCGATTTGCCGACGTACTCTCTTTTTAAAAATACTCGTATAAGGAGTCTCGGTGCGTGGGGTAGCTGGATTTAGGAGTTTTTGTTTTAGAGCTTTGCTCCTCGCTCGCCTTGCTCCGATTTGCTGACTAAATTATTCTTAATCTCTCTGCGCTCGGGGTAGGTGGATTTAAACATTTCAGTTTTAGAGAGATCGCTTGCATTCGCTCGCCTTCCTTCGATTTGCCAACTAAATTATTATCGAACTATTTGGAGCTTTGCTTCTCTCTCTCTCTGTCTCTCTCTCGCATTCCTCCAGTTTATTGACGTATTAAAAAAAAAAATAATCGTATAAGGAGTCTCGGAGTGTAGGGTAGCTAGATTTAGAAGTTTTTGTTTTAGAGCTTTGCTCCTCGTTCTCGCTCGCCTTGCTCCGATTTGCCGACTAAATTATTATCGAACTATTTGGAGCTTTGCTTCTCTCTCTCTGTCTCTCTCTCTCTCTCGCATTCCTCCAGTTTATCGACGTATTAAAAAAAAATACTCGTATAAGGAGTCTCGGAGCGTATGGTAGCTTTTTTTAGGAGTTTTTGTTTTAGAGCTTTAATATTTGCTCTCGCTCGCCTTTCTTCCGATTTGCCGACGTACTCTCTTTTTAAAAATACTCGTATAAGGAGTCTCGGTGCGTGGGGTAGCTGGATTTAGGAGTTTTTGTTTTAGAGCTTTGCTCTTCGCTCTCGCTCGCCTTGCTCCGATTTGCCGACTAAATTATTCTTAATCTCTCTGCGCTCAGGGAAGGTGGATTTAAGCAGTTCAGTTTTACATAGATCTCTTGCATTCGCTCGCCTTCCTCCGATTTGCCGACTAAATTATTATCGAACTATTTGGAGCTTTGCTTCTCTCTCTCTGTCTCTCTCTCTCTCGCATTCCTCCAGTTTATCGACGTATTAAAAAAAAATACTCGTATAAGGAGTCTCGGAGCGTATGGTAGCTTTTTTTAGGAGTTTTTGTTTTAGAGCTTTAATATTTGCTCTCGCTCGCCTTCCTCCGATTTTCCCACTAAATTATTGTTAATCTCGCTACGCTCAGGGAAGGTGGATTTAAGCAGTTCAGTTTTACATAGATCTCTTGCATTCGCTCGCCTTCCTCCGATTTACCGTCTAAATCATTATCGAACTATTTGTAGCGTTGCTTCTCTCTCTCTCTCTCTCTCTCTCTCTCTTTCTCTCTCTCTCTCTCTCTCTCTCTCTCTCTCTCTCTCTCTCTCTCTCTCTCTCTCGCATGCCTCCAGTTTATCGACGTATTAAAAAAAAAAAAAATACTCGTATAAGGAGTCTCGGTGCGTGGGGTAGCTAGATTTAGGAGTTTTTGTTTTAGAGCTTTGCGCCTCGGTTTCTCCACGCCACGTACTCTCTTTTTAAAAATACTCGTATAAGGAGTCTCGGAGCGTAGGGTAGCTAGATTTAGGACTTTTAGTTTTAGAGCTTTAATATTCGCTCTCGCTCGCCTTCCTCCGATTTTACGACTAAATTATTGTTAATCTCGCTATTCGTATAAGGCATGCCTCCGGCACTCCGCAATTGGGAGACCTTCTCTCGGGCCCTCTTCGGGCATCAGCCATTACTCCCGGAATATCATGGTCTTGATCATGAGAATCCGGAGACTTACCTTCAACACTGTACGGAGTACGTAGAAGTTTACGCGATGCCAGAACAACAACGCGTACGAGCTCTAGATAAAGGTCTCAAAGGCGAAGCCGAAAAATGGTGGCAGTGCTATTGTGGGATGGAAGTTGGTTATGCTCGCTACCAAGAGCTATTAAGAAACCGATTCGACAATGAGACTATCCGCAGCGACCTGACTTCTCGACTCTACGGGAAGAAGCAGACGGAACGAGAGCCTGTCGGACCGTTCCTGCAGCAAAAATATATGCTCTACCAACGCCTACGACCCAACGAGCCAGAAGCAACCCGCATCTCGACTTTAGTTAGTCTACTAAATTCGAGTCTGAAAAGAGTGATGAGAGCCCATCAATTTGCTGACTTTTCTGAATTGCTCTCAAAGGCGCTTCAAGCAGAGCAAGACGAAGACGACGGCCAAGCAAAAAAGGTCAAAAAAGATACGCCTGTTGAAACGCCGAAAGGCACTAAGAAGGGAGGTAATGCTCCGAAATGCTGGCACTGCCCGGAGTATCACTTCCATCGCGATTGTCCGGTGTTTAAAGAAAAGCAGAAGGAAAACTGGAGGGAGGCGGCGGGAAATCCGGTCAACGCCGCCCCGTACAACCCCGACCGGAAGTAAACAGCGGCGGCGTAGATTTAAGAGCGCTACCCAGGATACTCGTTAGTATCCGGGAGGCCAATGTATCCGCAATAATTGATGCTGCGGCCACACACAATTTTATACATCCCGAGATATTACCTAAAAATGCGAAATTCACGCCGTCCCAGCAAAAAACCAATCTCGCCGCTCTGGGAGCATCTATGGACGTTACCGGACAGGCAGAGATCCAGTTTAGCATAAACAATACGCAATTCACTACACAAGTTCTGGTAGCACCGCAGCTTCGCGACCCCTTCCTCCTCGGCCTACCGTGGCTAAGGAAAGAGGGGGGAATCATTGATTTAGCCCGGAACTTGCTATATGTAGGACAAATCGAGCGAATAACGGCACATTTCATATATACTCCGAAGCGATCGGACGTGCCAGCAGACGATATACCGAGCTTTAATAACGATTTCCCTGAATCTTACCAGGAACGTTTCTCTGAGATAATTCGCGCACACGCTCATGTATTCGCGCTGCTAGGCAATAAGTTGCCACAGACACGTTCGATACAACACGTCATACGAGTCAACTCGAACGAAACGTTCCGGTTGCCACCTATCAGATATTCAGAAGTAAAACAAATGGAGATTGAAAGGCAGATTCGGGAGATGCTCGTCGCAGGCGTAATTGAACCTTGTACTTCACCTTACTGCTCGCCAATCGTATTAGCAAAAAAGAAATCCGGGGATCAAAGGTTCTGTATTGACTATCGTCGATTGAACGCTATAACGGAAGACACAGCGCAACCGATCCCTCGGATCTCTGACACCTTAAAAGATATAGGTAAGGCAACGATATTTACCACTATCGATCTCAAAAGCGGTTATTGGCAAATACCCCTTGACCCTGCCTCGACTAAATACACTGCGTTTTCGACTCAAACTGGCGGATGTTTTAAATTTAAGGTCATGCCGTTTGGCCTCAAGGGCGCGCCAGGAACATTCCAGCGTCTAATGTCACAAGAAGTACTTACCGGCTATCTGAACGACTTTTGTAAAGTCTATTTAGACGATGTGATTATTTATTCCCAGACGTACGACGAGCACATGGTGCATCTGGCCAAGGTCCTGGAAAGGCTCGCCATTCACGGCCTTACAGTGGCCCCTGATAAATGTCGCTTCGCAACGAGCAACATCGAGTACCTGGGAATAATAGTCACCTCTAACGGCAATGAGCAGAAGAACGAATACCTTAGCGCTCTTATCAACACACCTGCGCCTACGACCAAAAAGCAGTTACAAGGATTCATCGGCACTTGTAACTGGCTCAGAGAATATATTCCATCTCTGGCGCTCTTAATGGCACCACTGACCGATCTACTTCAAAGCAAAAGAAGTTATCGCTGGACCGAAGCGGCTGCACGCGCATTCGTTAGGGTCAAGGAGGCTTTCAAACAGCCACTTAGATTCGCCCGACTAGACCCTGGAAGACGCTTCGTCCTCCAAACAGACGCTAGCGCCCGGGGGATGGGGGCTGTTCTATTTCACGATAGACCTGACGGCGGGAGAGATATCGTTAGCTTCGCTAGCGCTAAGTTTAAACCGGCTAAAACTCGCTATCATTGTAATGAACAGGAGTGCTTAGCGATTATATGAGCCATCAAGAATTTTCGACCATATCTTGAAGACCGACCGTTCACCCTAAGAACGGACAGTAAAGCCCTTACGTGGCTAGCAAGACTCAAGGACAGCCGAGAAAAACTTACTCGTTGGGCTCTCTTACTACAAGAATTCGACTTTAAAATCAAGCACTGCTCCGGTAGAGACAACGAGTTGCCGGACGCATTATCCCGGCAGCCCTCCCGAGAACATACAGAAGAGCTCGACGATCAAGACTGACTACTGCCACCAGATCTATCACAAACCCCGTCTAAAGAAATCATACCGGAGTTATACCAGACCGGCGGGGAGTCACTCATCGACGTGATACGTCTGGCACAGCAAGAAAACACGGAGATTACGGAACTCGCACAACAATGCCTGGAAATTGCTAAAAAAACAAGTCCTTCTCTAGCGGACAGAAAATTCCTGGAGAAGAATTCGGTAATAGACAGCGCTCTCTGGCGCAGAGCTAAGGAAGGCGAAAATTGGCAATTGCTCGTTCCTACGGATGTACGTGCTCGCGTTCTATACTATTACCATGACGCTGAGCTCGCGGGTCATCCGGGAGCAGAAGAAACTCTGCGAGCCATTCAGGTCCATTATTGGTGGAAAGGAATGCAACAGGAAGTCCGAGAATATGTGCAGTTATGTCACATCTGCGCATGTGCAAAAAAGTCGACTCAACAAAAAGCACCACTGAAACCACGAACTCCACGAGAGCTATAGGAGACAGTGGGGGTAGATCTCATGGGCCCCTATTCCTATAACTCCCCGACGCAAACAGTATATTCTGGTAGTCACGGATCTCTTTTCACGCTGGGTGGAAGCCTTCGCTCTGCACAACTCTGAAGCTCCGCTACTCGTCAAGACACTCGAGAACGAAGTCTTTTCCCGCTGGGGATACCCGAAGACCATTATCTCGGGCAATTGACAACGGGTCGCAATTTTCCAGCTGAGTGTGGATAGACGCATGCTCCCGGTGGCAAGTGGAACCCTGGACGACGGCGATCTATTCTCCACGAGGAAATCCTACGGAGCGACGTAACCAAGAAATAAAGAAGGGTCTAAAGCTGCACTTGCAGGGACAAAGACATACCGCTTGGGATCTCTGTCTACCACAGATATTATTTAATTTACGAACCCGGAGTAACGCGGCTACCGGGCCAAGCCCAGGAAGCGCGCTACTCGGGCAAGAATTAAGAAAACCTGGCGAGTGGAAAATAAAAGATGCCTTAAATTCTTCGGAGCGGAACATGCGGGTCCTAGAGATACAGAAGAATCAAGTCCGTTATATCCAAGGCCACTACGGCCCCACGGATTACGCAAAGAAATACAAAGTCGGAGACTTTGTCTACACGCGCACGCACCCACAATCCAACTCAGCCAAAAAATTTCACGCCGGATTTGCGCCGAAATTTGAAGGACCGCATCAGATCATAGACGCACCGACCAAGAACATTTATCTGATCGATCGTAATGGGGACATAGTCAAATACTACATCAACGATCTCAAGCCTGCCCGCCAACAGAATCCTCACGACGCGTCCGCTGTCGAGGATGGCACACCCGACCGAACTGACCGAGAGCAGTCTCACGACGCACCTGGTGTCGAGACTCCAGCTCCGAGTTGGGACCCGGAACATCCAAGAGTTCCGGAGGGACAAGAAGCCTCCGACGAGGAAACGAAGCAGCCATGGCAGAAGAGCCTTCAGACGAAGGTCAAGGAGAACCTAAAGAAGAAAGGCGCTATAATCTTCGAACGCGAAAACCAGTTAATTATAGGATATAATTAGTATAAGTTTTGTAATTCTCTTTCCCTGCAGGTTAGTTGTAAGTATGCAAAGAAAGAAAAAAGAAAAAAAAAATATATATATATATATATATATATACCATAATGTAACGAGAATTAGAATGTAAGAATCATTAGAAGAGTGTAAATTGCGTAATCACCTAAAATAAAGAAAACGAAGAGATTAGATCATCAAGTAAACATTATAAATTATATTTCGAAACGGCACAAAAGCGCCTCCAACATGGGGGGGGGGGGGGATTGAAGCCTGTACTGTAAGGCACTTTCGCGCCGTTGCGAGAGTCCGCGCTGAGCGGCACAGGCGCGAGTGCTCGAGTTCCCCCTCTCCGCGGCGGCTTCGGCGCTGCTTCGCGCGAGCGGTTAAAAGGAGCGGCAGCTCGCACGGAGTGACAGTCGCTCTCCGGCGACCGAACGGTCTAGATGGCAGCAGCCCCGGACACGCTCCCAGAGTCTGGAAGGCCGATAAGCCCCGGACTCACCTCGTGCGCTAACGAGTCTGGAAGGCTTAAGCCCCGGACTTGCCTCGTGCGCCAATGAGTCTGGAAGGCTTTAGCCCCGGACTCACCTCGTGCGCTAACAAGTCCGAAAGGCCGATAGGCCCCGGACTCACCTCGTGCGCTAACGAGTCTGGAAGGCTTTAGCCCCGGATACGAACCCAACAACCTCGAGCTCGCCCACTTACGACGCGTTTAGGCCCTACAAATTTCAATAAAGAAACAAAACCTTGAAAACGACGAAAACTCTCTTTATTTAAGGAGCCCTCCAAGGATCCTCTTCCAGAAAGCCGCCATCAATCCCTTTACCAACAAATAACATAGAAAACTTCTCGTTTTTTCATCCTACCGACCGTCTAACTCGTATCAGGGTAGCTAGGTTTAGGAGTTTTTGTTTTAGAGCTTTAATATTCGCTCTCGCTCGCCTTCCTCCGATTTGCCGTCGTACTCTCTTTTTAAAAATACTCGGTATAAGTAGTCTCGGTACATGGGGTAGCTAGATTTAAGAGTTTTTGTTTTGGAGCTTTGCTCCTCGCTCTCGCTCGCCTTCCTCCGATTTGCCGATGTATTTTTGAAAAAAAATGCTTTATAGCACAGTGTGGCTAAAATCCGCTGTTAAGTCACGCCTATCTGTGACGAAAGTAGTCCTTCTTTGCACCGTGTTTATCACACTCGCTACGCTCTTGCGCTAACCTCACGGTGCAAATAAGGACTACTTTAGTCACGAATAGGCGAGACTTGCGGACTTTAGCAGTCTGTGCTATAAAATTTTATACGATACTCTTGACTTAAATGATTAATTTTTACACGGCGCTTAGCGCCCTCGCTACGCTCGGGTGCTAACTCTTCGGGAACATATTCCCACAGTTTCAAGACAAGACAATACTGTATATTTGAACAACATTTTATGTATTAAAACTATAACTTCAGTTGGAGGAAGCTACGTGCCGAAGAATTGGCAGCAGTTTTTAATATTGCATCTATGAAAAAAAATTCTTACAAATTGTTTTGGAATATTAACATTACTACAACAGATATTCCAATTGCAAGCCCTGTAAACATCCACATCAACTTACAAGAACCAGTTTTATTGTTTCAGAGCTTTTTATTAAGATGATGCTCTTTTCCTCTTCGTTTGGGTTTAAATTTTTTTTCAAATATTTCTATTTCCTTTAAATTTTTCTGTTCTTCCTCTTTTTGTTTTTTTTTTCAACTCGGTTTTGTCTAATTTTATCTAATTCCTCTTTTCTTTTTTGACATAATGAATCACATTCCACATAAAGTTTTCCAGCTTGTACTATGTTACAAGAAAAATATTTTTTGAATCGTTTACAATTGCAAAAGATTTTAACTTTTTTACTGCAGAATTGAGCTTTTTTACATAATCCAGGATGGTAATTATCAGTACATCGGTGGCCACACGGATACTATAAAGTGAATATAATTTGATTAAGTTTAGTTTTATGTACAGGTGAATTTTATAGCTTCATTTAGTAAAGACAATCAAATTCTTTATTCATAAGACTGAATTTGTCAATCTTTCCAAGACATTTTGCTATGAAAGAAGTTACAATATCTCAAATATAATGAAGAATTTTCTTCTGCAAACTGCCTTTGGAGAAGATCTTTATTGTCCATTCAAAAAAAATATGATATTTATCCCATTTTGTTAACTTTTGTAATTATTTTTTATCATAAATAAATACGTACATTTTGAGGACACTGAATTCCACACTGCAGAAGTTCGTTGCGTTTATCAGTGGTGGCAGAAGTGAGACAAACAATTTTTACTAGCTGCTTACATGGTTCACACGGAATAGAATGACATAATTTAGGACAAGCATGTGTACATCCCTTAGGTCTTGGAAAACTACATGGTTTATCACATTCCATACACTTATCCTCATCATCATCATCCAATGAGTTTAACTTGTGGCAAAGTTTTTCGCAATAATGATTTGTACACATTAATAATTTACCACACTCTCTAAAACAAGAAGTTGAAACAGCTTTGTAGCAAGGCCATGGCAGAGTTTCATGTTCTCCAAGGCATGTGACCATTATAAAGACTTCACAAGGAGGACATGATAAGGACTGATATTCCCATTTTTCTTTATGATTTTCCCATGGTCCAATAGGTTTAGTTACTCCATTAGGTTTGACTTTAGTCCAAACTTTAGTATGACATATTGCTTCACAAGCATGACCACATTTTTTATGTATTAATTTACACGTTTTACGACATGGTGGACAGGCTCCTTGATGACACTTGTGAGACTCTCTTTTAAGATGATGACAGATCGGAGGAATTTTACACATCTTGTTGCAACTTGGAGGTTTGATTTTTTTATTTGTTCCACATGGTACAGTAATTTTGCTTTTACCACAACGACATGGCATAACAATAGTACAAGGACATGGGTAACAAGGTCCATTGTGACAAGGAGCAGAGCATTTATGCTTACGCCAGTTTAGATTGTTATCACATACTTTTTCACAGGCCTTAAAAGTTTTTTTGACCAAACAATCACAGCATTTCTTATTGCAAAGATGTCTAGTACAAAGTCTCATTTGAGAACATTTTTTATTGCAGTGAAATTCCTTAGTACATGAAAGTTCTTTACTAAAACTACCACAACGACACAATTTTGTTACAACTTCTAAGCAAGGACCACAGCATTCTGTATGGCATCTCATATTGCAATAATGAGCTCCACAATCCAATAATTTTCCACAAGTGTCTCAACATGTAGGTACTTGCTGCTGTTTGCATGTTATAGCATATCTTTTCTTACCACAAGGGCAAGTTCTATTTTGTTCTAATGGACAAGTATTGCAATCACCAGTATTGTGGCAGAAGTCTTTACAAACATGAACATTACATGACAAACGTCTTCTACAAACTTTGTTGCACTGCCAAAATGCCTCATTACATTTTTTTAATTCAGATTTATTCTTGCAATTGCAGGCAGTGAGCACTTTTTCGGCACAAGGGAGACAAGGTCCAGGATGACAATTTTCAACACATGCATGTTCACATGTTTTGTATTTATTATTACAAATTATTCCACAGGACCACTCTTTTGCATTGCACCTCCATGGGCAAGGTGATTGTTTTGCACAAAAACAGGTAACTGACACCATTTTTGGACATGGAGGACATGGGCCAGGGTGACATAGAAGCATGCATTTGTGTCCACATTTTGGTAGAAGCAACTTGCCACATATGTCTCCACAAGAATGAGGAATTGACCATGGTTGATATGATGGATCTTCAGTTTTTCCACAGAAGCATGTATATTTTTTTGGTATTTGATCTTCTCCATATTCTTTTCTGCATTTAGGGCTAAAAATAGAAATCCGCTTTTAATTTTATGATTCAAATTAGTCATCTAATTGAAAACAAAATTTTAAATAAATATTAAAAACCAAAACTCACCATCCCCATAATGATATAATTCCTTTCTCATGTTTAGAACTCAAACTATCCCTTACCCAATGTTGAATGCAAGGTAAGTGCATAAAAGTAAAACATTCTGCACAATTCCAAATCTAATAAAAAATATCAAATTAATTCATAAATTTACTCAATTATGATAATTTATCAAAGCTTACCGCATAAGATTTTTTAACAGATGATATGCATATTAAGCAGACAGCTCCTCCTGATTGAAAAGTTTCAGTTAAATATGACAAGATTTTTTTAACATCACCACCTTCGGATTGATAGCTGGATAAAACTTTTTTGACTGTAGTTTCTAATACTTGTTCGTTTTCATCGTAACTACTAGAAGATTCCAAATTTCTAAATTTATGTGCCCCCAAATGTTTTGCGATGGAAGCTTGATTTTGCACTTGAGCTCTTCTAAACTTCCTCATGTTGTGTAAACCTAAAAATTATTAGTTTATTACATATATACTTGGAAACAAATATAAAAACAGCGGATTAAGATACAATAATTAGATAAATGTTTAATATTAGTGTAAAATTTAAAAACATTTATGTAGTAAGTTGTTATTGACTTTTATATCTAGGAAAAATTACTATATTAGACAGTAACGGCAGGTCATACTCGCTCCATGACGATTTTTACTATATTCATAGTAAAAATTGTTAGACTTATAATTTTTACTTTACTTTACGTAACAAATTTTAATATGTTAGACAACATATTAAAATTTGTTACGTGTTTACTAGAAATTACTACATCATATAGTAAAAATTATTTTAAGAATTTCTCCGTGTGCCAGAATTTGAGGTTATAAAGTTGATTTATGCAGTAATCAGAGACAAAAATCTATAATTTTTTGTTTATCTGGTAAGGTAAAAGTACCTCTTATGGAACACTGCTAAAATCGTGACCCCGTAATGGAACGGTTGGAAATATAAGAGAATCGAATATTATAATGATACGTATAAGATTTATAAAAATTTTATTGATATTTTAAAGTATTATTATTTAAAATACACAACAATACGTATTGATACACAGTAATTAGAATTCACAAAAAATATATAATTGTGTGTGCGTTGAAATTCTCTCAAATCGACGCTTTTTTTGTACCACGGACGCAGATTTTTTCCGATTTGATTTGTTTACTATTTTTATATATATATATATATATATATATATATATATATATATATATATATATATATATATATATATAAGTGTTCTTGTGAGATGATTATTGGATTATATATTGATTTCGGTTCATAGAACCAAGTTACTTATTTTTTTTTTACAATAGAAACGTTTTTTATTAAATATATCGGTGTTTCATAACTGGCGCGGAAAAATGGCATTTGTCCGGATTTATGGAACAGTCCAAACGAGTGTTCCGAATCCGCGGACCTGTACAATAACAGTTTGTTTCAGTATTGGCTCGAAGTAAAGAAAGCTGTTCGTGGTAAACGCATGATCAATCATTCATTGTATTACTTAATTGATCATTCGGCTGCTAACTAATTTTAATATTTACAATTTTAATCAATTATTTACAAAATTAATTTCTACTTTTTTACAATTTTAATTGACTATTTACAAAAATAATTTTTATTATTTACAACATAACTCTGAAGAGGTCGTTGATGTCCAATTTACAAAATCTGTCAGTCCCCAAAATCAAGATGTTTCACCTGTTTTGCAAGAGAATGTTCAAAACATTTGTAAAGAAATAAATCACAAATCAAGTAACCTACTTCAAGAAAATCAAGAGAATATTGGTCTTGCTTCTGTAGATTCAGGTATACCATATTGTTCAGTTCGTTTTATTCGTTCAAGTGGTGTAGGTGTAAATTTAGACTTTTTGAATTTCGCGCCGCTGCTCGCTCTCCGTTGCGACGTTGAGAGCGCGCGCGCATGCGTCGAGTTGCGCGCCGCCGGCCCCGCTTGCGAGCGCGCGAAGGGCCCGCGCGCGCGGATTCCTGTTCGGACTGCCTAGCGCTTCGCACGTTTGGCTTCCTTACGCTTTTCGATTTTTTTTGTCTTCTGACGGTGAGCCAGTGACTTGTTCGTCTCAGAGCTATCACTGTTCACCTCGTTCTGCGCCGTGTTGGTAGTGTTTAGCGGAAAATTCGCGATCGCGTCGTTCGCGTCTGTGTATTTGTGCGAGTGTGTGAGTGTGCCTCGAGGCGATAATCTTAAGGTTTGTTGGCGAAGGTGTCCACGTGTTGTACGTGACTCCTTCGGGGCGAGCGAACAGCGGCAACACCCCTTGTTGCCCTCGTGCCAAGCGTCTGGCTCCCCGAGACGTCGGGGCGCGCTTGGTGCACGGTCTCGGACCATCCTTTCGCTCCCCAGGCCCGGCTTCCAGACCTCCAGGCCAGGACGGAAGCAGCGGCGGACTACGACGAGGCCTGCTCAACGCCCTCTTCAGCGGCGGTTTTTGCGTTCGTCTTTGCGGTAAGAGAGCTCTCTCTGCGTGCGGAAAAGGTACCTCGCGTCTTTGCGTTTGCGTGCGTTCTTTCACTTGAGTTTTTTCTCTTTTAGAGTCACTGTTCTCTTTCTTTTATTTGTATAGTTTCCCTTTCCTTATTTTCAATAAAGCTTACACTTGCTGAGGCTTTTCCCTCTAAACCGTTAGGGTTTTTACGCCAAAGCAAGTGCTTTTTGTGTACCGCGAAATCGTGTGTGTTAATTAAAAAGAACCCTTCACTCACTCAACCCTTTCCTTTTGTTGG
The DNA here is from genome assembly GCF_009193385.2 of Nasonia vitripennis. NCBI lineage: Eukaryota > Metazoa > Arthropoda > Insecta > Hymenoptera > Pteromalidae > Nasonia > Nasonia vitripennis. Next base: position 1,416,130 of record NW_022279596.1, on the reverse strand, counting down.
AACTCACTCTGAGTTCTTTCACTCATTCCAAGATTAATATTCATGGTGCCCCGGGTGAGGAGTGAGTGATTGGTTTTTTCGTGCGTTTTTCTTTGTTCTATCGGGCATAATCGTGCGATAAACGTAGTGTATAAAATCTGTACACAAACGCGTTCACACTGTAACGACTTTTTCCAGTAGCCTATTATATTTCTGTTGAAGTTCCAAGTATTGTTTTTCTCAGCCTCAGTGTGAACGTTTTGTATAGCGCCGCGCGCTCTTGTTTACATACTCGGCCGGTCGAGCGCTCTCGGAAGCGAGGCCTTGCGCCGCGCGCGTGTGTTGACGTTTGCGGATTAGGGAGCGGCGACTTCTTAGACACACTGCGGTTGTGACTGCGTTACAGACGGCTCGAGAAGCCGAAATTGAGAGCATTCGTACACGCCTGCTTGCTAAGCAGCGTGACTCGCTTAATAAAAGCATGGTCCAGGCGCGACTTGATGCTGTTAAGCAGATTTGGGTGGAGACTAGGAAGACGCATTCTGAAATTGTCGTTAGGGACGATGCAGAGACAGATGCGTATATTGCAGATCAATGGTTCGATCGCATTCAGGGTGTTTACGAATCGGCTCTTGACGAGATCCTAACACTGCTTGCTTTATTCGACAAGCCTGATGCTGATGATAGCGCTAGTATGGGGGAGTCGGACTCAGATCCTGAGGTTGTCAAGCTTCCGAAAATTAGTTTACCTACGTTCTCAGGTAAAGACGAGGACTGGGCTAGTTTTAGCGATCTTTTGACTTCTCTCGTGCATAGTCGTTCTGGCATTTCTGACGTCACGAAACTGCAGTATCTCAAGTTATGCTTGACTGGTGTGGCTGCAGAGCTGATCAAGGACGTGATGACAACCAATGCGAATTATGCGAGCACTTGGCAGACGCTTAAGGATCGTTATAGTAATCCTAGGTTGATGATCAATAAACTCTTGACTTCGTTTTTAGAAATTCCGCAGATGAAGAAGGAATCGGCTGCTGAAATGCGTGCGTTCGCTGATGAGGCCAAGCGGATCGTTCGAGCTTTGACAAATTTGAAACTTCCAGTTGATCATTGGGATATTTGGTTTGTTTTCTTGTTGTCCGATCGCCTGGATCCGGAGTCTCGGAAGCTGTGGGAGGCTGAGCTGAGTGAGAAGGACCAGGAGTACGTGCCGGAGGCGGACGAGCCGGAGCGTGATATCAACAGCGCTCTTCCTAAGTTTTCAGATTTGCTTAAGTTCCTTGAAAGAAGAGCTCAAGCTCTTAAGATGTACCCTTCGGAGCGCAAGGCGGAGAAGAGACCAGCTTCTACGCCAACATCAGGACCTCAGCCTCGGAAGGTTTTCCACGCTAGATCCTCTCTTTTGTCTGGAAATTCTAATTGCGCCCTTTGTAACGGCACGCATCCTCTCTCGAAATGCTTCAAGCTGAAAGACAAGGATCCACACGAGCGGTTGGCAACGGTCAAGCAGTTGCAGCGTTGCTTTAATTGCCTCGGATCTCACAGAGCCAACGCTTGTAATTCTTCGGGACGTTGTTCTACTTGTCAGGGTAAACATCACACCCTCTTGCATCTTAAATTCCAGGGAAACTCGCAAGCTGGGCACCAGAACACCGATAATTCTCAGGCGGGCGGCTCTGGCTCGAAATCTGTCGTGAGTTTGCATGCAGCGGGCGTCACGTTTCCGAAGCGGAGAATCGTTCTGGCTACAGCAAAGGTGCAGATTATAGGTCCAAGAGGAGACCGCACCTTTGTACGAGCACTCTTGGATCAAGGGTCGGAGGCTTCGTTCGTTTCGGAGTCGATTGTCCAGCTGTTAGGGCTCCGAAAGGAGCATACTTGCGTACCATTGACAGGGCTTGGCGCTAGTGCAGCGGGCACTGCGCGCTCGAGAACTCAGCTCGTTCTAAAATCCAGGGTCGACACAAGCTTCCAGATTACGACAGAGGCGCTCATTCTTCCTCGTCTAACGTCAAAGCTCCCAGTCGACAGCATTGAAGATCTCGATCTCAAGCAGTTTGCAGGGCTCACTCTCGCAGATCCGGAGTTTTTCCTATCGAATAAGGTCGATGTGATTCTCGGTGCTGACGTCTACGGGCAGTTGCTCCGATCGGGATTGAGACGCTTTCCTTCATCGCAGCTTGTCGCTCAGGATACGGCCTTTGGTTGGATAATGTCCGGAGTTTTACCGGCGAAGGATTCACGGCGGGCGGAGTCGCATACTTCCACACCGTTGCAGGTATTGCATTGCGCTTCAATGCAGGAGCTGGACCGAATGCTGCAGAGGTTCTGGGCTTTCGACGAGCTTCCTTCGTCGTTTTCTAAGTTGAAACCGGAGGACGAAGCCTGCGAGAAACTATTCAAGGAGACTCACACCAGGGATTCGCAGGGGCGGTACGAGGTTCGTCTCCCGTTGAAATTACCTTCGGTTGCAGGTGAGACAAGGCAAATGGCTCTTGGATCACTCCAGTCGTTGCATCATCGCTTTGCTCGAGATCCCAAGGTCGCTCATGCGTATCGAGAATTTCTGAAGGAGTACGAGGACCTAGGGCACATGGTTCGAGTTCCAGAGTCGGAGATTCGGCGTGAAGGTGCGTGGTACTTGCCACATCACCCAGTAGTGCTGTATTTATTGTTGAAAATGAAGATTAGGGTCGTTTTTGACGCCTCTCGACGCGCTCGGGATGGTTGGTTTCTTAACCATTTCTTGTTTACAGGTGCTCCTCTTCAAAGTGACCTCGCGTTGATTTTGCTTAATTGGCGTCGATATTTATTTGTGTTTACAGCTGATATAGTTAAGATGTTTAGGCAGATCAAAGTGCAGCGCGAGGATCAAGACTTTCAGAGGATCGTTTGGGCTCCTACGGCTGATTCACCTCCTGTCGATTATCGCTTAACGACAGTCACTTATGGGACGGCTTGTGCTCCATTTTTAGCTATTCGTACGCTGCAACAATTAGTAGAAGACGAGGGCGCTCGATTTCCTCTCGGTGCTGAATGCCTCAAATCCGAGACATATGTGGATGATACTTTCGCTGGATCGGACGAGCTTTCCACTGCGGTGCAGAAAAGGGTCGAGCTTACTAAGCTCTTAGGCTCGGCAGGTATTTATCTTGACAAATGGGCTGCTAACCATCCAGAGCTGCTTCCTCCACAGACAGGACAGGGCCCGGCAAAGGAGATCGATATGGATGAATCAGTCAAAATACTCGGCGTTCACTGGAATCCTGCTCAGGACAAGTTTTGTTTCTCCGTTTCAGATATCACCGAGCTGTTGAAGGCTTCGACTAAGCGCTCCATTCTCTCCAATATAGCTCGTTTGTTTGATCCACTCGGGTGGCTTTCGCCAGTTACAGTAACTGCGAAAGTCTTGATGCAAGACTTGTGGATCCAGAAGTGCGACTGGGACACGCCTTTGCCAGAGGATTTTCGCGAGCGATGGTATGCTTATTGCAAATCGTTGTCTGAGCTGCCGTCCTTGTCAATCGATAGGTGGTTAGGCGTCACTTCCACTCGTTCGTATCAGCTACACGGTTTCTCGGACGCTTCTTCTCGAGCTTATGCTGCTGCTGTATATCTGCGAGTCGACAAGGGAGACGGCACATTCAGTGTGTCTCTTCTAGCTGCCAAGACGAAGGTTTCTCCGGTAAAGACGGTCAGTATTCCTAACTTAGAGCTCTGCGGGGCTGCGCTTCTCGTTAAGCTCCTTTGCCACGTTAGGAAACTCGATTTTCTCAGTGCGACTCCGGTTTTTGCTTGGTCTGACAGTCAGATTGTACTCACATGGCTTCGAAAGCATCCTTGTCATTGGAAGACCTTCGTTGCAAATAGGGTGTCGTACATTCAAACCGAGATGCCGTCTGCAACATGGGCGCACGTACCTACTAAGGAGAATCCAGCGGATTTGGCAACTCGAGGTTCTGGACCAGCGGAGCTAGCAGGGACTACACTGTGGTGGCAGGGACCTAGCTGGCTTTCACAAGCTCCGAACGAGTGGCCACAGCCAGCAGAGACTCGGCGAGCGCTCCATACGAAGAAGGTGCCGTCGGAACCGGAGCTGTTGACCAGATTTTCTTCGTTGTCCCGCTTAATTCGGGTCGTTGCGTTTGCTAGACGTCCTATTCTTAATTATCGTAGGCAAAAAGAGGCTCAAGAACCGCTTCCTGAATTTCTCACGCTGTCAGAGTTGTCAGAAGCTCGCAGCATTGTTATTCGTTTATCGCAGGCGAGCAGTTTTGCAGTCGAGATCGAAGCGTTGAAGGCTGAAGGGAGATTGCCGAAAGGCAATCGGCTCAGTAAATTAAATCCTTTTATTGGCAAGGACAATATTTTGAGAGTAGGAGGTCGACTGTCTCACTCCAGCCTGTCCTTCGATCGCAAGCATCCACCAATTTTGTCGCAGGATTCAGCTCTCAGTCGAAGCGGGTCGTAGGGGAGCACACTCTCACGTTCGAGGAGCTTTCGACAGTTCTCGTTGAGATAGAAACGTGCCTTAACTCTCGTCCATTAGGGGCTTTGACTTCGGACATCGATGACCTCCATGCGTTGACACCCTTTCACTTTTTGACAGGAAGTGCCTCAGCGTTGATTCCTGATGATGATTCGCCAGACGTGCCTCTGAATCGTTTGAGTCGTTTTCAGTTGCTCCAGCGGATACGTAACCAGTTCTGGAATCGTTGGTCGTCGGAATACCTCCTCCATTTGCAGCAGCGAGAAAAGTGGCGGAATCCAACAGAGAATTTTTGTGTAGGTAAGCTCGTTCTTATCAAGGATGATCGTTATCCTCCATCCAAATGGCCGTTAGGACGAATCGTTGAGGTCCATCCAGGTCCAGATGATCTCGTCCGTGTGGTTACAGTGAAGACTGCTACCACTTCTCTTCGTCGTCACGTTGCTCGTCTTTGTCCGTTGCACATCGAGGAAGGGGCTAAGAAGACTTGAGTAGGTTCCAGGTGGTTGGTTCGTCTGTCAGACGAAGGCGGGCGGGATGTTCAGTTCGTTTTATTCGTTCAAGTAGTGTAGGTGTAAATTTAGACTTTTTGAATTTCGCGCCGCTGCTCGCTCTCCGTTGCGACGTTGAGAGCGCGCGCACATGCGTCGAGTTGCGCGCCGCCGGCCCCGCTTGCGAGCGCGCGAAGGGCCCGCGCGCGCGGATTCCTGTTCGGACTGCCTAGCGCTTCGCACGTTTGGCTTCCTTACGCTTTTCGATTTTTTTTGTCTTCTGACGGTGAGCCAGTGACTTGTTCGTCTCAGAGCTATCACTGTTCACCTCGTTCTGCGCCGTGTTGGTAGTGTTTAGCGGAAAATTCGCGATCGCGTCGTTCGCGTCTGTGTATTTGTGCGAGTGTGTGAGTGTGCCTCGAGGCGATAATCTTAAGGTTTGTTGGCGAAGGTGTCCACGTGTTGTACGTGACTCCTTCGGGGCGAGCGAACAGCGGCAACACCCCTTGTTGCCCTCGTGCCAAGCGTCTGGCTCCCCGAGACGTCGGGGCGCGCTTGGTGCACGGTCTCGGACCATCCTTTCGCTCCCCAGGCCCGGCTTCCAGACCTCCAGGCCAGGACGGAAGCAGCGGCGGACTACGACGAGGCCTGCTCAACGCCCTCTTCAGCGGCGGTTTTTGCGTTCGTCTTTGCGGTAAGAGAGCTCTCTCTGCGTGCGGAAAAGGTACCTCGCGTCTTTGCGTTTGCGTGCGTTCTTTCACTTGAGTTTTTTCTCTTTTAGAGTCACTGTTCTCTTTCTTTTATTTGTATAGTTTCCCTTTCCTTATTTTCAATAAAGCTTACACTTGCTGAGGCTTTTCCCTCTAAACCGTTAGGGTTTTTACGCCAAAGCAAGTGCTTTTTGTGTACCGCGAAATCGTGTGTGTTAATTAAAAAGAACCCTTCACTCACTCAACCCTTTCCTTTTGTTGGAACTCACTCTGAGTTCTTTCACTCATTCCAAGATTAATATTCAAATATTGTGCTGTATACCTCGATTGATTTGATTCACGTATAAATCAAAATTTCATGAATTTTATAATATAAATTATTGCATATTATTAGATAGCACCGCCATTAAAAAGAAGAGTTTTGCCAATTCTTTTTTGCTACCCGTAGACCACTTATCTAAAAAGAAACGAGCTAAATTAAATGCTACTGGAAAACCTAAACTACCTGCTGTGGGAACATCAGAAGAATGGTGGGAGGTACATTTGGAAAAGGAAGAAGCTAAAAAAACGAAGGAAGAACAAAAAGCCAAGAAAAAGTTTTTACAGGAAGAGAAAAAAAAGTTAGCAGAGGAGAAAAAGAGATTGGCAGAGGAGAAAAAAGATTATATGCGCAAGATGAAAGAAAAAATGAACGAGATACAGAAGAAAATCAAATGTGAAAAATTATAGACGATTTAAAAATGTTGATTACTTACTTACTTATGGAAAATCAGTATTACTTACTAAAGTAAACAAGCGTGTATTATGCGATATGCTCAAAAATGTGTATTTTTGTTAACTATTTATTAAATAAATAATTTAAATGATTATATTATTATATTTATAATAATTATAAACTTACTTACAATTATATCTTGATTTTTTAGAATATTTACATCTGTTACAAATAAGATATTATTTTAGTTATGACAATCTTTTCAGCTGTTCCAAAACGGGGACATGAGTTATGGAACGGGGGGACAAGTCGAAAAAGCGGTGTTCCATAACACGTACCAGTGACTGGTTTATTTTTTTTTTTAAATTTAAATTCAAATTTAAGTTCAATTTATATTTTCAAAATTTCGTTTCAATCTTGAATACCTAGCCCATCGAGCCGTATTGGCAGTTTAACGTTATTATACTTTAAAATAATTTAAATGAGACCGACATTTCTAACCTACATGAAACCGTTCCATAAGGGGTACTTTTACCTTATTATTAAGTGATAAAAGATCATTCGCTGCTATTATTTATTAATTTTTGTCAATTTATTATTAATATTAATTCATGAGTAAATGTGATTAATATATCAGATTTGAAATTTTGTACATAACAGTACTGTTTGGGTAAGTGGTCAGCGCGCTCGACTTCCATGCCAGCCCATGCCAGAGGTTCCGGTTCGATTCCCGTCGCCACAAAAAAATTTATTTCTTTCATTTATTTCTTTCACTTAACAACATTAAATATCAATAATAATAATAATAATAATAATAATAATAATATTCGAATAAGCGCGTAAAATTGGCCAGCAAAAAAAAATTAAATTTTTTAAAATTTCATTTCAGTATAGAAATTACTATCTGAGATAGTAAAATTGAATACAAAGCAAGTATAACCGTCCGTTACTATATAATATAGTCATTTTTCCTGCATATGTAGTAAATTTTAATATCTAGTTTTCTCAGTGCACACACAGAAATGAGTTAAGAGATGGGCGACGGCAGGGGTTTTGAAGCAGTCGCAGTGGCCTGACAAATTTTGGCGTACCATATGGTGGCTCCCAGAAAAAGGATTCGAATGAAAACCTTTTGAGAAGCAGGCAAAAAACCGAAGAAAGTGTTTAAATTTTGTTTCTGCGACGGTAGATTTTCCGCTTAGCCCTGCCGAGACGGCCGCTGCACTATATAAGCTGTACACTGTGTTACGTAAATATACCGTCCGCCATACTAGAAGCGCGAATATTCAAAATAAAATAATAAAATTTAGTTTCTAATATAACTGACAATCTTTCCACGATGTTTTTCCGCACGAATCCGATACACTTGTGGTGGTTGCTCTATCGCGACTGCTGGCGCCACCTCGCAGTCGCCGCAAGCAAACCCTCGTCCCACGGGAGATCTTCTAGAGGGCGCAGCCCTCACTGTCAGCGCTTCGAGTCTGAGCGTATCTCGCCGTTCGCTCTCTCGCTGATCAACCTCGACACGCTTCGCATCGTCAACCGCCATCCTCTCGTTTCCGCAAGATCTCTCGAGCTCAACGTTGTAACCACCACGCGATCTCTGAATATTTAATAAACTAGAAATGTAAAGTGAGAAAGTGTTAGCTTTCTTGCGCGCGAAATCCCCGACATACGATTCCCGCTAAACACTTTTACTCCCTTTACGATCTCTCTCTCTCTTTCTCTCTCTCTCTCTCTCTCTCTCTCTCTCTCTCTCTCTCTCTCTCTCTCTTTCCCTCTGCCTCCCAAAAACTACTTGGCGTGCAACCGAGGATGAAGCTGCTTGGATCTCAGTCTACATCTAAGCTTCCACCCGGAATGATCTACCTTGTCCCGTACTATTTCCCGTACACACTTTTAATGCGGCCTATTGTCGGTCTCAAGCCCGAAGAAAACGCAGAGAGAAAGTGTTGTTAATAATTGTAAAATCGTCCTCATTTAACAAATCATAATCGAGCGCTTGAAATCGAACTATAAGTTCTAAAGACGAAACGAACCGACCTTATATTCCCGGACGCGGAACGCGGGAGGAAACCAGACGTTTCACGGTCAGGTACCTGCTATATAATGGCGCATTCCGCGTCAACTGAGACAGAGCTGTACCCAAAAATCCTTCTGAACTAAAAATTTTTTTAAAATCTTGAAAGATAGCGTTTTTTATCTACTTTTGATTACCGATTAGCACTTTTTTAAATTTCGACCCTAGGAAGAGCTGCACGTCCTTTACCTCAAAGAAAATACTGTATTACGATTGAAATGCTTATAACTTTTCACAGGAGCGGTCATTTTTAATCAGCCAGGGTTTCAATTAAAGCTCTTTTGTTCTACTTTTAATTTAAAAATTTATATTGAGTGCCTGTTTGTCAGTTAGCGATATATATTTTTATCAATTACGACTGATTCTTTCCCTTCTTGATTTCCATATATTATATATTATATATTACATATTATACAGGGTGAGTCATTTTAATCTTTAATCTCAATTATCTCGTTGGCAAAGCATGCCAGCGAAAAAAGTTTCGGATAAAAGTTTTAGGATTTTTCCCTGGCTATCTGATGATGACCTTAACAATGTCATTGAGCGTGACCTTCAAGGTCATTTGAAGGTCAAGTCGATTTTTTAAAATAGAAACCCCTACTTTTGGCACCAGAAATGGAAAGAGCGGGAAATTTTACGTTTTAATATGACCTTGCCTTGACCTTGAATTCATTGGTCAAGGTCATTGGTCATGCCGATAACAGTACAACTGGTTAGCTGAACTCGAATGCATTCAAGGAGAAAATGTTACCCACAAAAGTTTTCAGTTTTCTCCCCGGCTGACGAATGGTCATCTTGACCCTGTCGTTAAACAGGATCTTCAAGGGCATTTCAAGGTCAAGTTGATTTTTTGAAATGGAAACCCCTACTTTTAGCCCCATAAATGAAAAGAGAGTGACATACGTTCAAAAATGAAAAAATTTTCAATATTTCCAGAAATTTTCAATATTTTCTAAAATTTTCGTAATTTTTTCAGTTTTCAAAAATTTTCAAAGTCATTCCATTATTTTGTATTAGTGTCAATTTTCAAAATTCTTGATGTAGTTAAGTCATTCCATTATTTTGTATTAGTGTCAATTTTTGAGAGTGAACTACTCTTAACAGTTATGTAGATAGCAAATTAGTGCAGAAAACCTTAATCGTGTTTTTTACTTCTTGTAAATCGATAATTATTATTGAAAAAAATCTGTTTCCCTGTTTACTGGTCTGTAACAAATTATTTTGATTTTGATCATGGCTGATTATGGTCCCAACGAAATCGTTGATATGATCGTGATTTTGGGAGAAAGTCGAAATAATTATGCAGCAGCTGCCAGACTTTATGCTGAACGCTATCCCAATAGGAGACACCCAAGTAATGTTACTATTCAAACCTTAACTCAGAGAGCTTTTGTTCGTCAACGCCGTCATCATGAATACGATGAAAACGATCCTCGTGTTATTACCATTCTAGCGATTATTCATCTTGATCCTCACATTAGTACTCGACAAATAGAAAGAGAAATAGGTATACCTCAATCAACAGCATCCCGAATATTGAGAGCGAGAAGATATCATCCTTATCACATAACATTAACACAACAGTTAACTCCAAATGATATACTTTTGCAAGTACGTTTTTGTCGATGGGCAATACGAATGATTCAACAAGATCAAGACTTTTTCAGGCACGTTCTTTTTTCAGATGAATCAACATTCAGAAACACTGGAGAATTGAATAGACATAATTGCCATTATTGGTCAGATGAAAATCCTCATTGGTTCAGGCCCATAGACAATCAACACCGCTGGAGTGTTATGGTCTGGTGTGGAATCATCAATGGCTATTTGATTGGTCCTTATTTCTTTGAAGAGAACGTGAATGGGGTAAACTTTTTGAGATTACTTCGAGACATTTTACCTGAATTACTAGAAAATGTAGACCTAGCCACAAGGCTAAGAATGTGGATCCAATTAGATGGAGCACCACCACATTATGCACGCATTGTTCGTGATTATTTAAACACCCGCTACAATGGCAGGTGGATTGGGCGAGGTGGCCCAGTTGCCTGGCCCCCTCGTTCACCTGATTTAACCCCTCCCGATTTTTACTTATGGGAATATCTTAAGAATGTTGTTTATGCTCAACGGCCAACAACGCGACATAATATGATCGAACGCATTCGTACAGCTTGTGCAGCAATCCCTCGAGATGTTCTCCAGTTAACATTCCATAAAAATACCAAAAAAAAAACAATAAGGGAAAAAACAAATAAAAAATACAAAAAAAAATAAAACAAAAAACAAAAAATGGGATGCTAAATCCTTTTGACAACCTCCTCGATGGTGCATCCTGGGTTCGGCTGATGTCAAAGGTAATTTCCGCACAATAGATGATTTGTTTCCAAAATCACATGTTCGAACGTAAAATTTCCCGCTCTTTCCATTTCTGGTGCCAAAAGTAGGGGTTTCTATTTGAAAAAATCGACTTGACCTTCAAATGACCTTGAAGGCCACGCTCAATGACATTGTCAAGGTCATCATCAGATAGCCAGGGAAAAATCCTAAAACTTTTATCCGAAACTTTTTTCGCTGGCATGCTTTGCCAACGAGATAATTGAGATTAAAGATTAAAATGACTCACCCATTATATGGAAATCAAGAAGGGAACGAATCAGTCGTAATTGATAAGAATATATATCGCTAACTAACAAACAGGCACTCAATATACATTTTTTAATTAAAAGTGCAGATGCAGGTGTGTGCATTTTCTCTTTAATGCCCAGAACCAAATATGGCCTGCGGTGGCTATAAAATAGTGAAAATTATGAATTTTGCTCTTCACAGACATGTTATAGGTACTTGGTATATGACACATCTAAAAATTGTTTTATGTTTTTCATTGTGTACCTGAATATATATTTAGTGTTTTTATAAAGAATTAAAAAAATACTGAAAGTAATACTACCTATGGTAATGTCAAGAGGAGCACTAATATGCCTCTATAGTTTTTGTGTTGAATAAGGTTCAAACATAAAAAATTCGCTGTATCTATCCGCACGAAAATTCACGTATTTTCACGTAATTACGTGGCTTTTGGAATAGCTTTCCAAGCAAAAAGCTCACGCGCGTAAATTTTCCGGGCAAGCTTCGGACACGTAAATTTTCCGGAGTACGTAAAAACGTAAGTACAAGTAAAAACGTAATTTTAAGTAAAATATGCCAAAATCAAAGGTGATAACTAACGCATGAATTTTTATTATTTAAATCAACATGAAGATTGAAAGTAGGTAGATACTTTGTATCTATAGCTAAGATCTACTAAGATTTATTATTTTGACTTATGTGGACAGAGAGTGATTATTGCTTTAGTGCAATGGTAGTTATGCAGACACTTTTATAAATAAACCGTGTTTTAAAATTCACTAAATTGTATAATATATACAGATATACAGTGAAGCATAAAAAAAGTATACGTGTCATACACCTTGTAGGGCAGCTGCATGTTTTAAGTAGATTCAAAAGTACTCTTCATTGCCAGGTACCAAAGAAAGTATGAAGTGAATGCTGATTTAGAAATTTGGTCTTCGAAGTTGTATTACACCTAGTCGAACTAATATCACAATTGCTTAAGTGAAGATATATAAACATAAGTCACCGTGTATTAAAAAAGTGTCTGTACAACTACCATTGAGTTAAAGTAATAATCGCTCTCTGTCCACACAAGTTTAAATAATAAATCTTAGTAGATCTTAGCTATGAATACAAAGTATCTACCTACTTTCAATCTTCATGTTGATTTATAAAAAATAATAATTTATGCAGCAGTTATCACCTTTGATTTTGGCATATTTTACTTAAAAATACGTTTTTACTTGTAATTACGTTGTTTTACTTGTAATTACGTTGTTTTACTTGTAATTACGTTGTTTTACTTGTAATTACTTTTTCAGATGAACCAAAAAGCTTTTACGTAAAATTACTTATTTTACGTGGTTGAAGATTTTACGTATATACGTTTTTACGTATCAGAGCTTTTACGTGCTCCGGAAAATTTACGTATATCTGAAGCTTACCCAGAAAATTTACATGCGTGAGCTTTTTGCTTGGAAAAGCGATTCCAAAAGCTACGTAATTACGTGAAAAAAATTTCTAATCTCTATTATTATAGATATCATTTACAAACAAAAATATAATCGAAATGACGTTAGAATCGATAATGTGTACGAATAATGTTACTCAAACTATTGGTATTGTGTTACAAGTACGGACATCAATAATAATGAAACGCGGAGGACAAGACTTTGAGAAGACGTTTTATAATACGTACATGTAGTCACTCGCTTATTTTAACGGTCATAATATTAATTCAACATTGATTCAAAATTTATAAACTTCTGTACTTAAAATATCGAAGTATTCTATGAAATGTTCAACCTGTGCTGTTAGCTGTTCCATAATCGGGCCCTTTACCTTACTTGCATTGTAGGGTACCCGCATTGTATACCTATAGTGCAGTGTTCTATTCCCAATACATCATAATAAAGTATTATAAAGTATGAGCATATACAAACAACAAGATAAGTAAGTACAAGAAAGTATAGGTTATTTAGGATGTTACAGATTCCCACGGTGTAAGATTCGCAAATTAAGGCGTCGCAAGAGGGTGCTGTCTGCTGTCATCGTGTAGGGATTCTCCCCTCTTCCGCCGAGTGGGGGTAAGCCGCCATGTTGGCGAGGAGAATTCGCCGCCTGCGCGCGGCCGAAAGTCGTTGGCTCTCGAGTCGAACGGATAGGAAGTGGGCCTCTACCCAGGTCCAGCCGGACCAGGCATATCCCACATTGGTGACCCCGACTTGGAGAGGGCCGCGGGACCTCGCCGGATTTTCGCCGGCCTGATGGTTTGCACCCGCTAGCTGCTCTCTGGACTCGGCGTCTCTGCCTCGCGGTTTGCCTGTTCAGGCGACCGCCCCGCAGCATTCATCGGCATCATCGCCGCGGTCAGCCTATTCAGGCAACCGCTCTGCTGCGGAAAAGCGACGTCATCGACGCGGTCAGCCTATATAGGCGACCGCCTTTCAACTTGCCATCGTTGCCGCGGTCAGCCTATTTAGGCGACCGCCCTTCAACGGTTCATCGTCGCCGCGGCCAGCCTGTCCAGGCGACCGCCTTTCGGCGCAGCAGCAGTATCATCAGCAGCTCTCAACGCAGCAGCGTCATCGGCAGCGGGGCGGCCCGGCAACCTGGACATCGTCTCCGCGGCAGTTCTTCACCACCTGGACGTCGTCACCGGAGCCTCCAGGTCTGCCCCGCTCTCCTCATCGCATCATCGAGCGCCCCAGGTATTTCGCGGGAATTTCTCGAGTGCGCGTCGAACATAAAAAAAGCGCGCGTCAATTAGTAAAAAGCGTGCGGCGGTTCGTAGGAAAGCGCGCCAACGGAATTCGTTTCCGAGAATTCGGCGGCCATCTTGCCATGACGCAATTGTTTCGTTCTCTCAGCGCGCGCGTTTTTCTGGCTCAGTAGTGCCAACCTTAGCTTCGCGCATCGATTTACAACTAGCTAGCGCGTTTCGGTGATTCATTGATGCCAACCTTGATTCGGTATAACCAGCCAGCACGTTTTCGTGGTTCAGTGATGCCAACCTTCGCTTCGCGCAGTAGTTCGCGAGCAACTAGTGTTCTTATGGCTCATTGATGCCAACTTCAGCTTCGCACGATAGTTCGCGACTAGCTAGCGCGCTTATTCAAATTTTCTTTTCTTTTCTTTCATACACGTACTCTGCACGAGGTATGCGTAATTTTGTATTGTTTGTATACAGTGCCTGCGTGCACACTTGCGCTAGTCACACTGTAAACCTCGTAGCAGAAATCTAGTTAGTAGCGTTTAGTTTTATGTCCCTGCGTATGCGTGCGGCTCAAGATCCGTATACAATTAGTAGCGTTTATATTGTGAGGTGCCTGCGTGCACCCAATAGGCAATTTTGTCAATCTTGAGCAGCTTTTCCCAGCGTTCATGAGCGCCAGCGGGCACTCTGCGAGCAACAGCCAGTCTCCTAGTAAGACCCGATCAGGCACAATTTTCGGCTCCAACATGCCTTTAGTACACAGTGATTCTGAGGATGAACCCCTGGGCACGGGGTCTGGCAAGGACAATCCTTCCTTGGGCCAACCAATCTCTGATGCTCAGGCTTTTTTAGAAGCTACGCTAAGCAGTCTTCAGCTCGAGCTTCCCAATTTGATGAAGGGAGCAGTTGCTCCATTGCAGACTCAGATCGACCAGCTGTCGGATAGGCTTCGTTTACAAACTTCTCTCGCTTCCGGTGTAGAAAATGACAGAGCCTCTGCTCTCAGCACTTCAAACCAAGCGTTTTCTCTCAATCCGACTGCTCCTTCTTTTTCGACATCAGCTAGAGTTCCTGTTTCCAGTGCATCATTGTCTCTCGATAATTTTAAGAGTAATCCGATTCACACGGATACTCAAACCACTATGAACCAACCTGCAACCAATGCTCCTGGCAGCTTGGTCCCTGCAGATTTGATTCCAACACACACGGACGCTTCTCGTCCTCACTCAGACGCCTTTCTGGCTCAGAAAATCAATCCAGGTCCTTTCTGGACTCACAATCCAGAAGGCTGGTTCGTTGGTCTCGAAATCAACTTCGAGGTTCTCAACATCACTGATGACAAGCTTAAATTCGCCACTCTCTGGCGCAGCTTGAGCAGAGATGTTGCCCTTAGAATTGACAGCACCATTCGTAACCTTCCCCTTGAAGGCAGGTACGAGGTAGTCAAACAAGCTCTGCTAAAGGAGTTTTCCGATACTGTTGAACAGCGTCTTGACAAACTTTTCGAGAGAAGCGCTCTAGGTAGCAAGAAGCCCTCTGATCTTCTTAAAGAGATGTACATTCACGCCGGTCCTAACATCGATAAGGACGGTGTGCGTAGCTATTGGAGGAAACTTCTCCCCAAGGACGTGCAGTTTGCGATTGCGTCGTTAACGGATCTTCCTGACGACAAGTTATTCGAGCTTGCGGACAGGATTCATCACATTCATAACTCCGTCCCAGATCAACGTCTCAATGCGGTAGAGACGGATAGATCTATTTCTTCAGTCGACCTTCAGGATCTCAACAAGCGTCTAGCTAGCTTAGAGAAATCTCTACGCGAATCTCGCAACTCTTCTCGCTCTAATAATAACTCCAACAGATCTAGGAGCAAGAGCCGTAACACTAAGTCCCGCAAGAGTGCTTCAGGGTTGTGTTTTGCGCACTCTAAATATCCAGACAATCCTACCTCCTGCAGGGATTGTTGTAGTAAGAACGCAGAATGGAAAGCAAAAAACCAGTAAGACCTGCGGACTTGGAGGCCGTCTGTCAAGGTCATTCCTCTAAGCGTCTCCACATCCAAGACCTTATTTCAGGTCAATTCTTTCTAATCGATACAGGAGCAGACATCTCTCTGCTTCCTGCTGTAAATAATATTAGTTGTAAGCCCGATAGTCTTAAGTTATCTGCGGCCAATGGCACCAAAATTAATACGTATGGCGAATCTTATCGCACGCTAGATCTCGGTCTTCGCCGTCCATTTGCGTGGAATTTCTGTATCGCCGAGGTTCCGTCCGCTATAATTGGTGCTGACTTTCTGTCACACCATAGTCTCACAGTCGACCTGGCTAGCCGGCGACTGGTTGACACCCAGACGAACATTTCTTCGGCTGCGACTCTCAGAGCAGCACCCCTCGTTGCTATCTCTACTATCTCGCCTAATAGCGAACATGCTCAGCTGCTAGCGGAGTTTCCAGAGATCACTGGTCCCGCTAGAGCTGGCCTCAGTGGCAAAGCTGATGTGTATCATCACATCTACACCTCGGGTCCTCCCGTCTCTCAACGCCCGCGTCGGCTTCATCCCGACAAGCTCAGAGCCGCTAAGGCCGAGTTCCGTGCGTGGCAAGAAGCAGGTATCTGCAGACCTGGTAGCGGTCCCTGGGCCAGCCCTTTGCACATGGCGCAAAAAAAGGATGGTTCACCCAGACCCTGCGGTGATTACACGGGTCTTAATGCCATTACTATTCCGGACAAATATCCGACTTCGCATCTTTATGATTGCAACAACAATCTTC
Source organism: Nasonia vitripennis (assembly GCF_009193385.2). Taxonomy (NCBI): domain Eukaryota; kingdom Metazoa; phylum Arthropoda; class Insecta; order Hymenoptera; family Pteromalidae; genus Nasonia; species Nasonia vitripennis. The sequence continues at coordinate 1,399,569 of NW_022279596.1, read as the reverse complement.
ACGGCAAAAAGATTTTTTCCGCGCTCGATCTTCACAAGGCATTCAATCAAATTCCGATTGCGCCTGAGGACATCGAAAAGACGGCTATTATAACGCCCTTCGGCTTATTTGAATTTTTATTCATGCCGTTTGGTCTCCGCAATGCGAGCCAAACGTTTCAGCGCTATATCAATCGTGCTTTGGGGGATTTAGACTTCGTCTACATATATATTGACGATATCCTCATCGCTTCTGACTCTCGTGAGCAACATCAGAAGCATCTGCGCACCGTTTTCGAGCGCCTGAAGAAATTCCATCTTCGGCTCAACGTTGACAAAAGCGTCTTTATGGTAGAGGAACTCGAGTTTCTTGGTTACCTCATCAACTCTCAGGGAATCAGGCCTACTCGAGCCAAAATCGATGCCGTCTTGAATTTTCCCAAACCTCGCACGATTGTAGAACTTCGTCGCTTCTTAGGGATGGTGAATTTTTATCACCGAAATCTTCCGCACGCAGCCACCTCTCAGGCTCCTCTCAACGCTTTCTTTCGCGACTCTCGCAAAAATGACAAGCGTTTGATTCAATGGACCCCTGAAGCTGACGAAGCCTTCGAGAAAGTCAGATCTGAATTTGCAGAAGCTGCACTCCTGGTGCATCCTCGCTCAGGTGCAGACCTTCGCATCGTATCTGATGCTTCAGATTTTGCGGTAGGCGCGGTTCTTGAGCAGAAATCGCTCGATGGTGTCTGGGAACCTTTAGCTTTCTTTTCTCAGAAGCTATCCCTTTCGCAACAGCGTTACAGCGCGTATGATCGCGAGCTCACCGCTGTTTACGAAGCCATCAAATATTTTGCACACATCGTGGAAGGTTGTGACTTCTCTGTGCTTACAGATCACAAACCACTTATTTACGCATTCCTGCAAAAAACTGACAAGGCTCCACCTCGTCGTGTGCGACAATTAAACTACATATCGCAATTCACTACTCGCATAGAACACGTTAGAGGTATCGATAACACCGTAGCTGATTCTCTTTCGAGAATCGAATCGGTGCGTTTCCCTCTGGAATTCGATCTTGAGGAACTTGCAGCGGCGCAAGAGGCTGATAAACAGCTTCAGGAGATACGCGAGTCACCTGAGCACTCACTATCCTTGAAGCGCATTCAATTCGGTCCGAATCACACAACGATATGTTGTGATTTAACAGGTGAAATTCTTCGACCTTTTTTACCAGTTTCCATGCGAGAATGCGTCTTTGCGTTCTTTCACAAACCAGCTTATCCTGGGCCCAAGGTCACTGATCGTCTGATCAGGCAGAGGTACGTCTGGCCAGCGATGCATCGCGACATTGCTAACTGGTGCAAGCTTTGCCTCGACTGTCAGCAATCAAAAATCTCACGACATGTCAAGCTCACTCCCAGTCAATTTGTAGCACCAGATGGTCGATTTGACCACGTGCATATTGACATTGTTGGTCCGTTACCAATCAAGGATGGCTTGCAGTACGTTTTGACCATGATTGGCAGGTTTTCCAGGTGGATCGAGGCTGTTCCTCTCCCCGAAACCTCGGCTCAAACGGTCGCACGAGCTTTCTTCGATACTTGGGTTGCGAGGTATGGCGCGCCCAAGGTCATCACTTCCGATCAGGGTTCACAATTTGAGTCTCAGCTTTTTTCTGCTCTTCTCTCGCTCATAGGATGCGAACGGATTCGCACCACCGCCTATCATCCCGCCGCTAACGGCATGATAGAGCGTTGGCACCGCTGTATGAACACAACGATACAGATTGGCCTCGTACTCTTTCCACAGTCCTTCTCGGACTACGTTGTCATCTTCGGGCTGATACCAACGCTTCCCCTGCGGAATTCATGTTTGGCACTACCCTACGCCTTCCGGGCGAATTTTTCATACCCGAAGATCAGACACCGGATCCCAATTTCTTCTTAGAAGAATATCGGGAATACATGCGTCAAATCCGACCTATACCTGTCGCTCATAATTATAAGAAGCGCGCGTTTTATTTTAAGGACCTTTACAAATGTACCCATGTGTTCATGCGTAACATGGCTAAAAAATCATTAGAAAGGCCTTATTCAGGACCATTCAAGATTGTTAAGCGAGTTTCCGATCGCGTCTTCGACATAGATGTAAACGGTACCACGAAAAGCGTTACGGTTGAGTTGTTAAAACCAGCTTATTATATTCCAGATGATCTCGACGAACTAGTCCCGTCAGATAGTACTAATGGCAATCAGCCACTATCTAATCCTAGTGATAAGCCTAGTTGCAATCCTTCTAACACTAGTCGTCCAGCTTTAAAAACTTATGCGCGCAAAAAAGTATCTTTTGCTTCTTAGTTTGCGTCAGTTCTCTTTAGTTTTCAAGAAATACATTTTGTTGTTGTTCTCCGTTTAAGGCTGCCTCCCAGCCAATAAAAAAAAAAAATGTTAAAACTTATTATTTAAATAAAGAATCATTTGCGTTAACACTCGGGGGGGAGTGTGTAGGGATTCTCCCCTCTTCCGCCGAGTGGGGGTAAGCCGCCATGTTGGCGAGGAGAATTCGCCGCCTGCGCGCGGCCAGAAAGTCGTTGGCTCTCGAGTCGAACGGATAGGAAGTGGGCCTCTACCCAGGTCCAGCCGGACCAGGCATATCCCACAATCGTGTAGGGAGCTTCCTCCGCTAGTCAGGAGCGGGGAGCTCCGCCATGTTTGAGCGAGAGAGAGGAAGAGCGAAGGAGCGCATGTAGCCGCCTGCGTGCGGCAGAACGTTTCAGGCGCTTGTGCCAACCAGACCTACAATAAAGAAATTTCATCCAGAAGAAGCGGGAGGACATTCTTCGTTCCTCAACTCCTAACCTTCAGCACGAGAGAGAGTAGGACTCTCCACGACGTCCTCTCTGACGTCCAATCTTACAATCGGCTCTGAAACTGGCTCGTGCTGCAGAAGCAGACGACATATCAGCGAAAACTGTCGAGATTATTTTTATTGCGTCTGAATAATTATTTGCAAAAACACGGAATCATCCCACGTGCGCAAAAATATGAAGAATTTTTTGCAACCATTTGTTTGATAAAATATTTAATAATAAATCCGTAGTTCGTCGAGAAAAATACTTCCGGTTGACTTGGAATCCGACGCTCTGATTGGCTGTCTCAGAGCTCCGTGAAGTCCTAAAATAACTTTCATATATCGTAATAAAAAAAATACCAGTAATTGCGGAATCGATAACAACGTTAACAACCGCAAGTTACAAAATTGCGGGTGGTTTTCTTTTTTTGTAAAAAATCAAAAACTTTTTGAGTCGTCAAAACTATGGGTATACGGTTTTGTAAGGAGATACCCATTATTTATAGATATGAAACCAATATGAATCGTTCCCAATTTAATTGCGGTCTTTATAAATAATTGCGTTACCACCAAATTTGCTGTAATTAATTAGTTATTAATTAATTTTATTTTGGCGATAAATTTGTCCATTCCATAGTCCGCGTTCCGGCTGTCCGATTGGTTCTGCGCATGACTCGAAGTCGAAGGAGCAGACAGCAGTACACAATTTAAATTCGCGTTACCACGTAACCTCAAATTAATTGTAAATAAAGCTAACGCTTGTGAATCGTGCTTCTAACAACGCTGAAGAATAATGGATCAGATAAATATCAAAGTTTTAAAATAATCTAACGTAAAGAAAAGCAAGAATAATTTACTTTGTTTTTCTTTTATTATTTTTACAGGCAACAGTGATAAATAGGATTTGTGCAATGGTAGTAACAAATCATCATCTGTTGAAAATGGCACTCAAGCAAAATTGTGCATTGATTCTGATCTTAATAACATCAGCCACAATATAGAAAACCCTCTATAGTTTTCTACTTATTCTCCGGACAAGTTATGGATGGCGAATGTGAAAAGGTTACAATTTACAATTTGGTGGCTTATTAAGAGAATCAGTTATCAATGAAATTAATTTTGATGATGTTAATTCACAATGCCAAACGACAAACTCCATTTGTCCAAAGAATAAGCACATCCAATGCGATATACACTCCTCTGACATGGCAGCAGGGAGATCCAAGAAGATCATATACCACAGATATTGAAATGAGCAAAATCTGAACCTGACTTTACGATGACTAACTAACAATTATTTTTCATATTTATACTTTTTACTATATTTATATTTATACTATTTATACTTATGTTATTTTCAACTATTTATAGTCACCAGCTGTACCTGCAAGTTCCAATGGTGGTACTGGAATAATAACAAAAGAACATACAAGAGCATCTCTTTTATCCGAGCTTTTGTCAATCATAGGAGATACAAACTACAACTACGACGACTAACAACTATATGATAACCAATCTATTGAGGGTGATGATACTGTTACTACAGTTTCTCCATTATACAAACAGTATGTATTGGCATTCAAAAAAATTAATTTGTAAGTATCTTAATGTGATGAATCTTTTTTTTCTGTAGAATGCTGAATGTTTTTGTGGAGAAAGCTGCTATTGAAGATGCAATTTACTATCTTGCTGAAGGATTGCGAAGCAGCACAATTGATTTGGATGCTTTCCTCAAACAAATCAGGCACCTATCGAGAAGACAATTCATACTCAGGGCACTCGTGTCTGCACTTTGAAAGCAGAAAGCTGGATTAGCAAATTAAAAAAAAAGAAAGATCCTTTCACATTATTATTTTATTTTTCAAAATGTAGTTAGCGCCACAAAAAACGACTCTTACTTTTCTTAATTTTATATTTTAAGCTTTATTAAAATAATGATTTTTTATAGGTATCAAAGTTTGCTGATACACGTCTATAGTATCATCCTCATCCATCTGTATAACATAGAAGTCCAGTTCATGAACAGGTTGACTGACCATCAAACCAGAATCGCACTGCAGTAATTGCAAGTTGTCTGCAATTGCTTGTTCATAAAGTGTTTGGGATAAATTAAATCCTGCGTAAGTAATCAATTGGAATTCCTAGACTATGGTTGTAGTTGATCAAAAATTTGAAAATCCAAAAAACTATTTTTCTAATTGAGAAGTTATAAAAAGGTGAAACAAAATGCGTTAAAAAACTTATATTTTGTAATCCACAGCAGTTTGTGGTCGATGCGTGATCTTGGTATTTTGTATCTTTTTTTTCATATTAATAGTGTTGGCCATTATTGAAAAGAAAAACTTACTATCTTTCTTACGAACAATCAGACTGCCATTTATCATTCTGATAAGTAAGCAGATTAAGAATCCTGACTAAAAACTAGGTATATCTAAGTACACACTGTACAAAGCACTAAAGAACTACGATTTTCACTCAATTTTTATCATCTATATTTCCTTTGTGGATTTGCACATCATTTTCAACTAACATCTTGCATACATATTTGATACATCAGCTGATACTCTGATTGGTAGCCTTGCGTTCAAAGTTTAAAATAATAGCTATATAAGTGTTATACTAAAAGAGATTGGATTCTTGAATCAGCAGAAACTTTTAACTTGTTCTTGATCAAACGTGTCAAGCATGACATATATTTAATAAATATATATACATTATCTATCTTGAGGTGTTCTACGTTTTTATAAGTACTTGTCATAGGAGCTGAAACATATTAAAGTGAAATAGAATTATGTATAGATTGATTGTTCGTTCATAACACTGTTAAGAGATGTATTTTCATATTTTTACCGTTTATATACATTTTTTCTTGCGTAAAACAATATAGCTGGTTTAATTGTTATTGTACTTCGTTTAGAATGACGTTTGATAATATTGGTCAAATTATTTCTTTCTTCCCATTCTGTGTTTGGTAATCTAATAAATACGTAATAATGAAGTAAACCATTTTCATGAATTGGTAAATCAAAAGCTATTACTCCTAGTAAATTGTACTCTTCTTTACATAAATTTAAACGTGTAGGAATACTATTCAAGCGAGCCTGCATGTCCTTATGAATGATGAAATTAGTTTCTAATTCAATACATAAATAACTGTTGATCTTGTAAGTTAACCGAGCGTCTTTTTGACATTGATAGCATTTTTTAATTTTTTTCGAAAAATATGTTTGTAAATAATTTTCTAATTCAAAAATTAAAGAATCTTCCATTCTTAAATTAGTGTTTATATGTTGTATGCTATATTTTTTTTTGTTAACATAATTGCATGTGCAAGTAATCGTTTTTTCAATAGAGTGTAGTAGCTCTCCTGACATTATAGACTCGAATAATCGAATTACATTATCTTGGCAGTCAATTAAAAGATAATCTGTTTTTATTGTTTGTGTATATAATTTCGGTTTGGATATGCAATAATCCATTCTCTTTGTGTAATATATATTTCTTGATTTGTTCATACAATATTCCCATATGATTTCAAAAATCTCATTTTTTTTGTTTTTTGATAATCCGATTTCAAATATTAAATAGTTGACTGATCCTTCAAAACAATGAGCGGCAGTCAATAGTTCTGCAATACAGTCTATTGGACAAGTATTAATTAATTTAACATCTTGAGTTGGCAATTTAATGGGGGGCAATTTTGATCCGTTCTGTATTAAATGTCTCCATGGATGGTAACTCAGAAAGGCATGCACATTGAATGAAGATTCTACCGAGCTCGTGCTCTCATTATTAGACCAACACGTTTCAGTATAACTGTTGTTTAAACTTGCATCTACACTACTGCATTCTGGCTTTTCTTCATTTTCAATCATTTTATCTAAATTTGAACTATCTTCATATAGCAAATTGTTTGAAGAACTTACATCTTGTATACTCGTTTCGACAAATTCTACCACTACTTCATTTCCAATCATATCATCAAAGTTCATCAGACTATCTTGATATTGAAAATCATTGGATGGACTTATATCGTGAATATGTGTCTCTGTTTCACTTTCAATATAAGTTTCTTCCTCTACATTTTTTTGTAATATTATTTTGTTTATCTCCAGATTGCAGTCTGGCAGTAAATTTGAGTTGTTGTTGCTTATATCCTCGCAAACATCTACTTCATGTACAACAACACTACATTGGTTTTTTTCTTCAATGCTTTCATACTTAATATAGAATAATAATGCTACTTTTATACCTAAATTGTTTTTTACTTTCTCAGGTTTTGAGAATTCAATATTAATATCGTTGTACTTATTCCAGATACCTTTCAGACTTCTGACATAAGCAACATAGTGACGTAACACATTACTTGCAATGGGTTCTTCATATGCTATTACACCAGTTAAAATAAACTTTCCAGTAGAAAATGTTAGAACAGGTACTAATTGATCTAAGTTTACGATTTTAGCTTCTTTTTCCACATTTATACAAAACAGATCACTTATTGAATATTGACATATAATATCTGTGTTTGAACAAATATTGCAACAATTTCTTTTTGCTAGCAGACAATTATGTATGATAACTGACAAGTTTTCAGAGACTAACTCTTCAAATGAAACTTCCACTAGATTACAATATTGATAATTACTTAGTTTGCAATCAAGACACTCCATTTTTATAAAAATGTTTGGATACATGATATATTCAAAAAATTCTCCTATTGACTTATTCCATGTTAATTTATTATTTGTTGATTGGCACACATTCTCGATTAATTTAATTCTTTCCGCATACAATTTTGTAAAATTAAATGTTCTAATATACTCTTTAAATAAATTTTAAATTTCTAACGCAAGGTTATAACCAACATTGTCAGTTTCTATATTGCATATATACAATCAGAGTATCAGCTGTCAGATGCATATGGTTTGTTTACATTAGAGAGAATCAGATGTGTATTTCATCAAAATTTCTCAGAAGAAATTTGTTCTAAAAAAGAAACTAAAGATAATGTGTAATAAATCCACGTATTTGATAAAAGTTTCTACAATAAGTAAAGTACAAAAAAACACTTGTTCAAAGCTGCTGCAAGCATTGGAGCACCAAGAGACCGCTGTGAGTCAGGTGCTGCGACAAGTTGACCTCCACTGATCTCAACTCATTCCTACTGAGCATCTCCAATTGTATCATCCTCCTTGAGGATGTCATCCTGGTGAGGATGTCTACGAATCTGCTTGTATCAATGTAGATCCCTTCAGCGAGACACCACTTGATATAGATGTCACTTATACAGGTACATATGTGTGCGCTAATCTCCTAGGCTGATCTTGCTTCAATTAAAGCTTCCATCTCCTTCTTTTTGACACCGTGCATCCAATACAGATTTTGTACAATCCTTATGATTTTCCTGTAAAATAAAAAAATTATTGTATGAGATTAATAAAAGATTATTCATTTTAATCTTCTGGATATTTGGTAATAATAAATTGTTTTTGTTTGTTTTTTAGTTTTTTCTACTGCACCTTACAAATACTTACATACAAATAGCAGTCAACCCAGAAGGTACGATAAAAGCTAGATGTTGTGTTGATGTTCTTATGCAACATGAACTGTACAGTTAATAAATTCACAATACAGGTGCTTGAGCATCCGACAAAACAAATAAGTAGTTTTTAGTTTTATCTTGATAATTTTTCAACTAGATGGATATATTTTAATAAAATACATTTTACAGATCATAGAAAAAAAACATTGAAGATAAGCTTATAAGCAGAATCCCAGAACCTTTCGAAAGTGTTACACCTGATCCATCCTAATAATTCAGCAGACAAACTTTATCAATTAGAGTTGGAAAACTATCAAGAATATGCACCTTATTTTTTAACATTTATAATTTGTAAATTTTATATACTTGTCGTTCCTCATCTTGGATGTTAGTCTGTAAGCTTTGGCCTGTTGGAATAAGGAGGAAGAATATTTCTGTACCTAAAACTATTTTATAAGCATTTGAATTCCATACATACAAAAATGCAAAAACAAAACAAAATATAAGTAAAAACAAAACTATAAGTAAATACCATACTAAATAAAAAACGTAATATATAAATAATTCTTTTCAATAAATATGAAAAAAAAAGATACAAAATACCAAGATCACGCATCGACCACAAACTGCTGTGGATTACAAAATATAAGTTTTTTAACGCATTTTGTTTCACCTTTTTATAACTTCTCAATTAGAAAAATAGTTTTTTGGATTTTCAAATTTTTGATCAACTACAACCATAGTCTAGGAATTCCAATTGATTACTTACGCAGGATTTAATTTATCCCAAACACTTTATGAACAAGCAATTGCAGACAACTTGCAATTACTGCAGTGCGATTCTGGTTTGATGGTCAGTCAACCTGTTCATGAACTGGACTTCTATGTTATACAGATGGATGAGGATGATACTATAGACGTGTATCAGCAAACTTTGATACCTATAAAAAATCATTATTTTAATAAAGCTTAAAATATAAAATTAAGAAAAGTAAGAGTCGTTTTTTGTGGCGCTAACTACATTTTGAAAAATAAAATAATAATGTGAAAGGATCTTTCTTTTTTTTTAATTTGCTAATCCAGCTTTCTGCTTTCAAAGTGCAGACACGAGTGCCCTGAGTATGAATTGTCTTCTCGATAGGTGCCTGATTTGTTTGAGGAAAGCATCCAAATCAATTGTGCTGCTTCGCAATCCTTCAGCAAGATAGTAAATTGCATCTTCAATAGCAGCTTTCTCCACAAAAACATTCAGCATTCTACAGAAAAAAAAGATTCATCACATTAAGATACTTACAAATTAATTTTTTTGAATGCCAATACATACTGTTTGTATAATGGAGAAACTGTAGTAACAGTATCATCACCCTCAATAGATTGGTTATCATATAGTTGTTAGTCGTCGTAGTTGTAGTTTGTATCTCCTATGATTGACAAAAGCTCGGATAAAAGAGATGCTCTTGTATGTTCTTTTGTTATTATTCCAGTACCACCATTGGAACTTGCAGGTACAGCTGGTGACTATAAATAGTTGAAAATAACATAAGTATAAATAGTATAAATATAAATATAGTAAAAAGTATAAATATGAAAAATAATTGTTAGTTAGTCATCGTAAAGTCAGGTTCAGATTTTGCTCATTTCAATATCTGTGGTATATGATCTTCTTGGATCTCCCTGCTGCCATGTCAGAGGAGTGTATATCGCATTGGATGTGCTTATTCTTTGGACAAATGGAGTTTGTCGTTTGGCATTGTGAATTAACATCATCAAAATTAATTTCATTGATAACTGATTCTCTTAATAAGCCACCAAATTGTAAATTGTAACCTTTTCACATTCGCCATCCATAACTTGTCCGGAGAATAAGTAGAAAACTATAGAGGGTTTTCTATATTGTGGCTGATGTTATTAAGATCAGAATCAATGCACAATTTTGCTTGAGTGCCATTTTCAACAGATGATGATTTGTTACTACCATTGCACAAATCCTATTTATCACTGTTGCCTGTAAAAATAATAAAAGAAAAACAAAGTAAATTATTCTTGCTTTTCTTTACGTTCGATTATTTTAAAACTTTGATATTTATCTGATCCATTATTCTTCAGCGTTGTTAGAAGCACGATTCACAAGCGTTAGCTTTATTTACAATTAATTTGAGGTTACGTGGTAACGCGAATTTAAATTGTGTACTGCTGTCTGCTCCTTCGACTTCGAGTCATGCGCAGAACCAATCGGACAGCCGGAACGCGGACTATGGAATGGACAAATTTATCGCCAAAATAAAATTAATTAATAACTAATTAATTACAGCAAATTTGGTGGTAACGCAATTATTTATAAAGACCGCAATTAAATTGGGAACGATTCATATTGGTTTCATATCTATAAATAATGGGTATCTCCTTACAAAACCGTATACCCATAGTTTTGACGACTCAAAAAGTTTTTGATTTTTTACAAAAAAAGAAAACCACCCGCAATTTTGTAACTTGCGGTTGTTAACGTTGTTATCGATTCCGCAATTACTGGTATTTTTTTTATTACGATATATGAAAGTTATTTTAGGACTTCACGGAGCTCTGTCTCAGAGGTATAGAGCACTCTTAATGTAGAAGGAGAGGGAGGTACGAAACGTACATGTCGTCTGCACGTCTGCGGTACATGGCTTGTCCCTTGTAAGTAGTACGTCATCATAATGAAGTTATTATAAATTTTTCTTACTACTTATATTGTTACTCTTTTTTCTATTTTAAAATGGATATGGAAAATAACTACTCGCATATATCGAATGATTGTTGAAAAATTTGCAAAACAATAATGTAGGTATTTTTCATAGTAATAAAATGCAATAATTTATATTTTATTTAAACTATAGTCACAAAACTCTCATAAAAATCTATTTTTTTTACAGGTAAAATGTATTCACACATCATAGTAAATTAATTTTTGTCTAGACATTGTTTTATAGATAAATCACATAAAAATGTGAATGTAATGTTAAAATTTTTAAGATAACAGTTTACTTTTCATTAATTTTTGTCAATATTTAGGAATGAACTGTATTATTGATTATTCTTATTAAAAACTTTAATCATGGAAATCAATTTATAATGCAATCGAGAAACTGGAAAAAAAATTTGTACGAGAACCATGGATTACCGGATAATTACACACACAACTCATTCTTAGAAGAATTACGTAAAAATGTCAAACCAAACTCAGTAACTGTCAACGAAGCAATTGCACTGGGAGCAAGTATTTCTATACAAATCAGTATAGTTATTTTATTTGTCATTATATTTATTTGGCTAAACAATGAATGGACAACACCAAATGTCATTTTTACTGCAAGTGCTACATTAACAATAGCAGGTTACATTAAATACGTGTTTAAAATTTTAAAACTTTTTGACAGAATATCTAAAGATCTACGTACAGTATTAATCTTCTTAGCCTTTGGATATATTTTATCCCCAATTTTAAAAACTTTAACAGAAACCATAAGCACTGATACCATATATGCTATGACAATTTTCATGTTTTTAATTCACTTAATTTTCAGCAAATATGGTTCAACTAATGCTTCTTTATCAGAATCATTATCAATAACATCTTCCATTTTTGGCTCATTAATGTTAACATCCAGGCTTTCAACACCATTGCATGCATTTTCTCTTTTAACTGTAGCAGTTCAATGTTTCGTACTACTACCTTTTTTATTATCAAAACTTGAACAAAAAATGTTTTTATCCTTAAGTTTAGCTCTTTGTACTTTATATTTGTTATGGGATATATCAACAACTTTGTCATATGCATTTATTGCAATTTCTGTTTTTGTACATTTGATATGTCCTTTATGGTACATAAAGTGGCAAGAATATAAAGAAAATATATATGGCCCATGGGATGAAGCAGTAGTTGATTCATAGCATTAGAATAACATGCTTGAATAATAATAGGTACTAGAAAAATGTGTATATTTTATACTCATGTAACGCCCGTTACTAACAACAAGTATCAATAAGAATTCATAATGCCAATATTACTCGTAATAATTTTGTTCAGTTTTTATTAAAAAATTTGTGAAAATTAATAAAATTAAATTAATTATGTAAAAAAGATTTGCAAGTAGTTGCTTATGTTAATAGAATTGTAATTTTTGTAGGTAATATATATTTAGGAAAATTTTGTATAAAATATTTATTAAATAATTGTCTAACAATGGGAAATTTTAATTAATTTATAAAATGTATATACACGATTTATTTGACCACTATGAACTGTAAAAGCCTTTTAATTCTTCTGATAAGAGCTTCAATAAATCCTTGTTCTACTGTTGTGTATTCACTATGTATTTCTAATAATCTTGTAATAAAACTATCTGTAAAAATAGATACTAATCCTTTTTTTAACTCTGGTAGTAGTTCAGTTAACTTTTTCCATTCTAAAGTACTATCATCTATGTTTACTGAAGATACTGTAACAATTAATATTATTTTTTGTATGTAGGTTTTTAATTAAATGTGCTGAACACAAACAAAGTGAATTGGGCAAACTTACAGTGTGATCTAGATTGTGCCAGTGTTTGCATTGCATAAAAATCCAAATGACTCCACAGAATATATAAACTGTGTTCAATTATTAATGAAGCATATTTCATATTTTGACGTTTCTCTTTTTCTCGACGATTAATTCGTTGTTCAATAATAATTCTTTGTTTATTAATATCTAATTCTATTTCTTCCTCATTAAGATGCTAAAATGAAAAATATTTAATATAGATAAATTTGCAAAATAACTTGTAATATAAATGCATAGTAAAGTACTCAATAAGCGATAGTATTATTGGAGATTGCATTATTGTTTTAAATTGTAAAGTAAATTAGTGATAGTAAAAATTTGAATAAAAAAAAACTTACTTTTTTAAGATCAGCAGAGCTCATTTCTTTAACAGATGTAGGTCTTTTTTGAGATGATTCATATAATAAATTAGTTGCTGCAATTAAGTGTTCAACAACAATGCCCAGGTGCATTCCACTAGAGGCTTCCCTCATTCTGATATCGCCATTATCAGATTTTTGTGACAAGTATGGTTCAAATAATACATTTCGTAATTTCTGATCCATATGGCTGTGTTGCATTTGATTTCTGACATACAACATGATATTAGCGGCGATTTGGACTGATGAAAAGTTTTGTTGATTTGAATCTTCTTTGGTTAAGGGTCGGAACTTTGGTAAAAGAGAAAGCATTAATCTTTGAAGTCTATAAAGGTGGGCCCGCAATTCTCTCATGCCACTACTGTCTCTCAAATTAGATTCGCCAATATTAGATTTTTCAACTTCTTCATCAACCAACTTGTACATATCTGAAAGAAAATATTTTAATGAAATTTGAAAAAATTCTAATACTTATTTTTAATTTTTTAGTTGATCCAAAAATAAATGCTTATTATTATGTAGTTAAAGTACAAGTCTACCAATATTTGCAGATCTTGCGATTACTCCAGTTAAAGTAGCAACTTCAATCATGAATAGAGTATTCGAGCTCGGTAAAATATTTCTTAAGGTCATTTCAACTGTATCTCTATGGCTCTGCAAAAATCCACAAATTTGTATTGCACACGACTGATTTTCTGTACCAAGTGTAGTGAGTAGAGCATCACATAAATACAGCATAGGCAAAAATATTTGTTGATATCTTTGGCCAACAGAAGGTAAGAAAGAAGGATCAATTCCATTGAAACTATCATGAACATCAGGATGTTGATCAACAACAGACATACTAGAAAGACAAGATAAAACTTTGTTTTCCAAGAGACTTTCAGCACCAAGTCTTGTTGCAGCCATTCTTATGAACATTGCCATTTTGGCTTCATACAAATACAAAGGTCTTAAAGTCTGTGGATCTGGTTGAAGCATGCAACGCAATAAATTATCTGATTCCAATAAACCATCTATCATATGCTTTAAGTATCCTCGGCTAGATAAGTAAATAACCCATGAATTATCACAATCTAATTCTAGAATTTTGTTTAAGCAAGACAGGCCAAGCATTTTACAAACATCGTGGCCACCTGAACAACTATGACAAATTATATCCATTAATTTATCGCCGAAGCTATTAATCACTTGAATCGTGGTATATCGATGTGAGCGTTCTTGCATTGGAAGTGCTTTGTATAATGAATTATCCAACTGACTAACAAACGTTGTCTCTATACCAGCTCCCATGTTCTCTCCTGATTTCTCAGTACCAACAACACAAAGGAAGTAAAGAAGAGCCCCATAAAGATGAGTGCGAACCTTCTGAGAGGAAGCTTCAGAATTCAGAATCCATTGAAGAATATGGTTCAGAATTATTTTCATCATAGTCGTATTTGTTGGCGAAGAAGGGAGTAGTTCGTCATCTGATTGAAAAGCAAAACTAATTCTTAAATTTACTAAAAGTATCAAAACTGTTCCAGAAACTAATGTCTTGATTTCATTGAGAGCTTCGCATGATGTCATTTTTTGCAGTAAATCATGAGAAAGATTTAGAAGAAAATTTTGCCTTTGAGCTGCTGGAAGCTGCTGATTTGATGCAATAGAAAACAATATTTCAGTTGTTTGACACCATCCTTCTACAAATTTAACAGTTGCATAGGAAAGTGTTTTTGTCTGGTTTCTCTTTAAGGCATATGCCAAAATGGATTGCAATTCCTGTTGCATGAGTTTTCTTTGAGTGGCAGTAGCACTTCCCTGAGTTACAGATAGCTCATCAGTTATAAGAGAATGCAATTTCTTTATATCAATCAACATAGGTCCACCAGAAAGAGCTATTGGCACGCTACAACGACCTAACACCATCTCAACTTGTGAAGGGTCAAAATACTCCCAAGACTTTGGAGATTCTAGCTGCAACTGAAAGTCTATGTAATGCAATAAATCCATTAGTAACTTCTGTGAAGGTACAACTTGATCTCTGTCTTGTCCTAGGTTTCCTAAAATTAATAAAAAATTATTATGCTATGAAAAAAAATGAACATAATTATATTCTATAATAAACTGAAGCATATTTACCAACAAGTCTTTGAATAAGACAATTTTGCAAACTTCCGCTTCCAACACGCAATTCGATTGCAGCAATTTTAAGGAGCCAAGACATACAAGTCAAATCAGTAGCTCGGTTTGCTCCTTGAAATGGCAATTTAGATAAGTGTCTCTGTACAAAATCTTGATTGGTTGCGGTTCGTAGGAATCGTAGGACGGGAATAGACGTTTTATTATTTGATGTTAGCGTATGAAGAAACCAATAACAAGCTTCTGTTATTTTATCCCTGCCTTTTTCCAGTGACAGCTCTAGAATTCCTAAAATTGAGTGTAAGCACGTCCTTGGATAACCAAGAATTCCTGGCTGTTGAATTATTGTTTTTTTTATGTCTTTTGTGATTTCAAATCCAAGTAAATAATGAGCCAGATTTGGAGCTGGGCGAGTAATACTTTGCATCAGTAATAACAAGATTCGGTCTTTGCAATGTCCAGATTGCTGCTTATTTCTCTCACCTTCCTCTTCATTCTCATATCCAGTGTCTTCAGTATCCAAGCATTCAACAAATCCATGCCTAATATTTGTACTTAGTGATACACTAGACGTGTATGTTGAAAGCAATTCAGAATCAGCACCAGGTTCATTGGACACACCTTGAATGACACCGACCGCTACATACGCGTGACGTCGCAACCAGTTGTTATACAAAATATATTTAGCAATGTTAATCATATGATCAGGTTTTCCCGTGCGATGATTAACACCTAACAAAAGACGGGATACACCAGTAGATATTCTATTGGCAGATGAAATTGCAGCTAACTGTGACATGTATTGATGCTGAGTTTTCAAGCTATATTCTAACATCTCTAAACAATTCAAAGTACTATCTTCCAAATATTTTTTGCCTGCAAATGAATCGTAAGTATCAAGATACGAGCAACCTTCATCGAGTATGTACAAGATTACTCTTAGTAGTTCTGTATTTGAATGAAGCTGTGTCATTATATGATATCCAGGTGAAGCATTGACTACAGTCATTTCACCTCCTTGAAGTTCCACTTTACACCCAACAAAATCTTCCACGGCAGGTTCATATTGTTTAAGCAGTTTAAACAGTATTTTTAGACAGGCATCTGCCACTTCCCATTTTTCACTGGGATTTTTATAAGAACGAGTATTAAATCGGAGAAAAACTGTATTAATGATAAAATTTAAATAAGGATCAAATCCAGGATTCCTTTGACCAACACCGAGTAGTCTAGGTATTGGAAAATCTGTTAAAACATCCAATAACTCTAACATAGCCCGCGTCAATGGATATTCTTCGTTCCGCGATTCTATTTCTTCTAATTCAGTTTGAACTCCTCTAGGTTGATAACTACTTGTTGTTGGTATTGTTGTAATAATTTGAGCAGCTTCCAAATTTTGCCAAATTGTTGAAGAACTATCTGGAGACTTAGCAAGAGCTGCCAAAGTTTTGACCAACACCCCTTTTAGAGGAATTGGCATGGCGCAGCTAACCAGTCCTATAAGAGATTGCAGAACTTTCCACCCAGGATGATCACACAATGCCATTCTAGACATTTCATCATACTTTGCCACAATTTGCACAACTAGTAGCACTGCTTCTAAGCCTTTGACTTCACTGGGAGTAATCCCTTTTGGATGACCCCGTTGCCTATAAACTGTATCCTGTGTTGGTGGTAATTCTTGCCTTAGATTATAGTAATAACGATTTAGTGAATTAAAAAAATGATCCCAGGAAATCGTTGTTGAACCAGTAGATCCTAAAAATCATGAGAATCCATCCATAAATTATAAAGCAATTTTTGTCCAAACCTATTAACAAGCTGCACAACTTACCATTAGGTTTGAGAAAGTTAAAAGCTTGTCTAGCAGCTTGCACAGATGAAGCAAGTGAAGCAATCATATTAAGGTAAGGAACAAACAATCCAGCAGGTAGAATTTCACCAGCTAATCTTATAAATTTAAATAATGCTACTTGTCTTGATGGTAAACGATTAGCATGTATAGAATTTGGTAAATGTGAAGGTTCTAGGTGTTGGCACCAATAATCCATTGCTAAATTCAAATTCAATGGATCAAACTTATACAATTCAGCCACCATAAGCATTAAAAATTTAAAATGATTATCTAAATTTACTGGTGGTTCGATTCCTTCCTGTTGATAAGCCTGAATCAAACGCATCGATTCATCAGCTCTGCTCCTCAATTCTTTCACTTTTAATGGCATTAATAAGATGAAATCTGATATTAATGTATGAAAATAACGAACATAAAATTCTTCAAAATGCAAATATTTGCTTTTAAAAAGTACTTCAGCTGCAAAATGAAATGCTTTGTTAGATAAAGCAGCTTCAATCAGCATTTCATCTTCTTTTGTTATATTTTGATTAGGACAAAGATTTGGAGCTGATTTGATTGTCGTCACAGCTATTGCAAGAACAAACTGTATAAAACCTCTTAGTCCTGCAGTTTCCCATGCTACACTTTGCGTTATCAATTTCTGAACTAATTCTTCAAAGACTCCCCTCTCAGCTATTAATGGCATTGAACGAACAATATCTAATAAAAAATGAAATAAAAAAAAATTACTTTTTCTTTATAAAATAGAAATATTACTTTGTATCCTATTACCTTCACCATCCTCACGACTATGCAAGGGACTCAAGTTTATTGAATTTGAAAGAGCCATAATAAGAGCTAATGTAACTTTATCTGGACTGCCCTCTCCAGCTTCTGATTCTGGATGGCATTTTTGTAAAAATGATAAGAGTCGAAACATCACTGTGGTTGGTAAAGTAGATTGTGCCGACCACATGTAAAGAATATCAGCCAAATCTTGCCTCGTATCATTGTATAATTTCATGACCATGTAATGATGTTTAGCACCACCTAGTGCTCTATTCTGTTGTAAAAGATCTTGTTCCTAAAAAATTTTTTTCTATTTATATTGAGAACATTACAGATAACAATAACAAACTAACTTTTGTTGGGTCCATTTCTTCAAGTAAGAACAAAATTCTATCTAACAATCCATCTTCTTGCATTCGGTTAGTATACTCTGTAATTTGTTTTGTCAATGCCAATGGTATGTCCAACATCCAACTGTGACCAGCTCTAGCTTGCACTAAAGTTTTTAATGTTGCTGTCAGAGCCTTTCTTCCATCATAATACAATAAAATAGCCGTTAATCCTCTAGTCAATCCTGGATGATGTGGCATTTGTAATTGCGCAGTAAATAGCAAATCAAGTGCCATAAATTCATTTAAATCATACATATCACTTATAATTAATGTCTCGTCAATTAATTCTTTAGTTAGTAATTGATGGCCCAATCCTGGTGAGGTAATGCCTTCTGTTTCACCTTTTAAAATTTCCTCACGACTTTTGACATTTTTTGGCTGTAAATAAAAAGGAAATCTATAAAATAATGGAATTTTATAATTAAAAATGTATGCAATTAAAAATACTTACAGGATTTTTTAACAGTGACAAAAAATTTTGTCTATGATTACGCAGAGTTTCTGTAAACTCATAAAACTGTGGATCTAATTTACTTGGGGATGATGTGACGTAGCCTTCTACAAGACTCTGCAATTCCTTATAAGGAGTCCACATATCCTCTGTATTACTTTTTTCTGTATAAAACAGTTAAGTTTATGGTAAAATTATTAAAAATCGTGAGCATATTGTATGTACGTGCAAAATAGTTTTAATTTAATTTAATTTTAATTTTCATAATTTCACAATAAAACTGTTGAGAGGTTAGAAAGGCAGTGTTATGATGACACTATTCAGTCACATTACAACATTACTAGAAGTACTCACCTCCCGTCATTATTATAAATAATTCGTTTATAGGTAAAGAAGTTAATACGAATTCTAACAATTTTGTTTAAAATGTATATTAAACATGCGGGATCACATTATAATATAACTCATGTATCATTGGCAAGTCCAAGCAAAAGTGGCACCCCTAGCGGTAGGCCACCGAAGCAATGAAAGATATAATAAGCAGACCAGTGCTGGCGTCAGGATTATTCAGAGGGACGCTCAAATGCCAACTTCAGGGGGCAACGCGGTAAAAGCGATCGGCTTTGTCCCCAGAAGTCAGCCATCCGGCGGCCCTGCATCAATTCGAAAATGTTCGAATTACCGGTGGCTGCACCGATAAATAAGAAAATGTCAAACTAAAACTAAAAAACAATGTTTCCAAAAGTGGCAGAACAGAACGCGGTAAAATTTAATAGTTTTAAAATAGAAAAAAAAATTCGGTAATTAAATTTTGAATATCGGGCAATTAATTAGGTACTAAAAGAATAAAAGTTACTGTAAATAGTAACTAATATAATAATACTATAATAAATTATAATATATATATATATATATATATATATATATATATATATATATATACCCACATTAAGATAAGATCAGGCGCAAAATCATGTCAATGTTTTAGATTTTAATTACTATTTTCTATTGTCTGCAGCTTCTGAAAATAATTTTATCTTCCTTTAATTATGAACTGTTACAAAATGTATATTATTTTTTTTATAAGAATCGAATCAAATATGGTTAGAACATGAAAGCTTGTTAGGGACAAGCGCTATGAAAACTTATTTAAATACTGAGGTTCTGCTGGTTTGCGTAATCAGGCTGGATGGACACCTTCGTGCATGTTCCTGGAGATCCGTCGGGCCTAAGAAGTTTTATTTTTTCGCAAGGATTCGAATAGAGTGGTTAGAGTACGGGGAGTTTCAATTTTGCAGATTTGATTAATCGTGAGTGGTTAGAACACGGAGCTTAGATCGGGATGAGAAAAGTTCTGAAGGATTTTCCAAACGTCAAAATTTGACTGGGTTTACACATGTAGGTTTTAAATTTATTCCTCGCTAAGCTCGCCTTCGTTCCATGTACTGGCGTGTTTTTAAAATAAATTATTTTACTCAGGGAGCGTGGGGTAATTGGCTATACACATTCAGGTTTTAGATTTATTCCGCGCTAAGCTCGCCTTCTTTCGATGTGCTGACGTGTTTTTAAAATAAAATATTTTACTCGGGGAGTGTGGGGTAATTGGGTTTACACATTCAGGTTTTAGATTTATTCCGCGCTAAGCTCGCCTTCTTTCGTTGTGCTGACGTGTTTTTAACGTAAAATATTTTACTCGGGGAGCGTGGGGTAATTGGGTTTACAGATTTAGGTTTTAGATTTATTCCGCACTAAGCTCGCCTTCTTTAGATGTGCTGACGTGTTTTTAACCTAAAATATTTTACTCGGGGAGCGTGGGGTAATTGGGTTTACACATTTAGGTTTTAGATTTATTCCGCGCTAAGCTCGCCTTCTTTCGATGTGCTGACGTGTTTTTAAAATAAAATATTTTACTCGGGGAGTGTGGGGTAATTGGGTTTACACATTTAGGTTTTAGATTTATTCCGCGCTAAGCTCGCCTTCTTTCGATGTGCTGACGTGTTTTTAACGTAAAATATCTTACTCGGGGAGCGTGGGGTAATTGGGTTTAGACATTTAGGTTTTAGATTTATTCCGCGCTAAGCTCGCCTTCTTTCGATGTGCTGACGTGTTTTTAAAATAAAATATTTTACTCGGAGAGTGGGGGGTAATTGGGTTTACACATTTAGGTTTTAGATTTATTCCGCGCTAAGCTCGCCTTCTTTCGATGTGCTGACGTGTTTTTAAAATAAAATATTTTACTCGGGGAGTGTGGGGTAATTGGGTTTACACATTTAGGTTTTAGATTTATTCCGCGCTAAGCTCGCCTTCTTTCGATGTGCTGACGTGTTTTTAACGTAAAATATCTTACTCGGGGAGCGTGGGGTAATTGGGTTTAGACATTTAGGTTTTAGATTTATTCCGCGCTAAGCTCGCCTTCTTTCGATGTGCTGACGTGTTTTTAAAATAAAATATTTTACTCGGAGAGTGGGGGGTAATTGGGTTTACACATTTAGGTTTTAGATTTATTCCGCGCTAAGCTCGCCTTCTTTCGATGTGCTGACGTGTTTTTAACGTAAAATATTTTACTCGGGGAGCGTGGGGTAATTGGGTTTACACATTTAGGTTTTAGATTTATTCCGCGCTAAGCTCGCCTTCTTTCGATGTGCTGACGTGTTTTTAACCTAAAATATTTTACTCGGGGAGCGTGGGGTAATTGGGTTTACACATTTAGGTTTTAGATTTATTCCGCGCTAAGCTCGCCTTCTTTCGTGTGCTGACGTGTTTTTAACGTAAAATATTTTACTCGGGGAGCGTGGGGTAATTGGGTTTACAGATTTAGGTTTTAGATTTATTCCGCACTAAGCTCGCCTTCTTTAGATGTGCTGACGTGTTTTTAACCTAAAATATTTTACTCGGGGAGCGTGGGGTAATTGGGTTTACACATTTAGGTTTTAGATTTATTCCGCGCTAAGCTCGCCTTCTTTCGATGTGCTGACGTGTTTTTAAAATAAAATATTTTACTCGGGGAGTGTGGGGTAATTGGGTTTACACATTTAGGTTTTAGATTTATTCCGCGCTAAGCTCGCCTTCTTTCGATGTGCTGACGTGTTTTTAACGTAAAATATCTTACTCGGGGAGCGTGGGGTAATTGGGTTTACACATTTAGGTTTTAGATTTATTCCGCGCTAAGCTCGCCTTCTTTCGATGTGCTGACGTGTTTTTAAAATAAAATATTTTACTCGGAGAGTGGGGGTAATTGGGTTTACACATTTAGGTTTTAGATTTATTCCGCGCTAAGCTCGCCTTCTTTCGATGTGCTGACGTGTTTTTAAAATAAAATATTTTACTCGGGGAGTGTGGGGTAATTGGGTTTACACATTTAGGTTTTAGATTTATTCCGCGCTAAGCTCGCCTTCTTTCGATTGCTGACGTGTTTTTAACTAAAATATTTTACTCGGGGAGGTGGGGTAATTGGGTTTACACATTTAGGTTTTAGATTTATTCCGCGCTAAGCTCGCCTTCTTTCGATGTGCTGACGTGTTTTTAACCTAAAATATTTTACTCGGGGAGTGTGGGGTAATTGGGTTTACACATTTAGGTTTTAGATTTATTCCGCGCTAAGCTCGCCTTCTTTCGATGTGCTGACGTGTTTTTAACTAAAATATTTTACTCGGGGAGCGTGGGGTAATTGGGTTTACACATTTAGGTTTTAGATTTATTCCTTGCTAAGCTCGCCTTCTTCCGATGTGTCAAAGTATTTTTAAAATAAATTATGTTATTCGGGGAGTGTGGGGTAATTGGGTTTACAGATTTAGGTTTTAGATTTATTCCGCGCTAAGCTCGCCTTCTTTCGATGTGCTGACGTGTTTTTAAAATAAAATATTTTATTCGGGGAACGTGCGGTGACTGGGTTTACGCATTTAGGTTTTAGATTTATTCCGCGCTAAGCTCGCCTTCTTTCCATGTGCTGACGTGTTTTTAAAATAAAATATTATACTCGGAGAGTGGGGGGTAATTGGGTTTACACATTTAGGTTTTAGATTTATTCCGCGCTAACCTCGTCTTCTTTCGATGTGTCAAAGTATTTTTAAAATAAATTATTTTACTCGAGAAACGTGGGGTAATTGGCTATACACATTTAGGTTTTAGATTTATTCCTCGCTAAGCTCGTCTTCTTTCGATGTGCCAACATGTTTTTAAAATAAGTTATTTTATTCGGGGAGCAAGGGGTAATTGGGTTTACACATTTAGGTTTTAGATTTATTCCGCGCTAAGCTCGCCTTCTTTCGATGTGCTGACGTGTTTTTAAAATAAAATATTTTACTCGGGGAGTGTGGGGTAATTGGGTTTACACATTTAGGTTTTAGATTTATTCCGCGCTAAGCTCGCCTTCTTTCGATGTGCTGACGTGTTTTTAAAATAAAATATTTTACTCGGGAGGTGGGGTAATTGGGTTTACACATTTAGGTTTTAGATTTATTCCGCGCTAAGCTCGCCTTCTTTCGATGTGCTGACGTGTTTTTAAAATAAATTATTTTACTCGGGGAGCGTGGGGTAATTGGGTTTACACATTTAGGTTTTAGATTTATTCCTTGCTAAGCTCGCCTTCTTCGATGTGCCAACGTGTTTTTAAAATAAATTATTTTACTCGGGGAGCGTGGGGTAATTGGGTTTACGCATTTAGGTTTTAGATTTATTCCTTGCTAAGCTCGTCTTCTTTCGATGTGCCAACATGTTTTTAAAATAAATTATTTTACTCGGGGAGCGTGGGGTAATTGGGTTTACACATTAGGTTTTAGATTTATTCCTGCTAAGATCGCCTTCTTCCGATGTGTCAAAGTATTTTTAAAATAAATTATTTTACTCGAGAAACGTGGGGTAATTGGGTTTACAGATTTAGGTTTTAGATTTATTCCGCGCTAAGCTCGCCTTCGTTCCATGTGCTGGCGTGTTTTTAAAATAAATTATTTTACTCAGGGAGCGTGGGGTAATTGGCTATACACATTTAGGTTTTAGATTTATTCCGCGCTAAGCTCGCCTTCTTTCGATGTGCTGACGTGTTTTTAAAATAAAATATTTTACTCGGGGAGCGTGGGGTAATTGGGTTTACACATTTAGGTTTTAGATTTATTCCGCGCTAAGCTCGCCTTCTTTCGATGTGCTGACGTGTTTTTAAAATAAAATATTTTACTCGGGGAGCGTGGGGTAATTGGGTTTACACATTTAGGTTTTAGATTTATTCCGCGCTAAGCTCGCCTTCTTCGATGTGCAAAGTTTTTTAAAATAAATTATTTTACTCGGGGAGTGTGGGGTAATTGGGTTTACACATTTAGGTTTTAGATTTATTCCGCGCTAAGCTCGCCTTCTTTCGATGTGCTGACGTGTTTTTAACGTAAAATATTTTACTCGGGGAGCGTGGGGTAATTGGGTTTACACATTTAGGTTTTAGATTTATTCCGCGCTAAGCTCGCCTTCTTTCGATGTGCTGACGTGTTTTTAAAATAAAATATTTTACTCGGGGAGCGTGGGGTAATTGGGTTTACACATTTAGGTTTTAGATTTATTCCGCGCTAAGCTCGCCTTCTTTCGATGTGCTGACGTGTTTTTAAAATAAAATATTTTACTCGGGAGTGTGGGGTAATTGGGTTTACACATTTAGGTTTTAGATTTATTCCGCGCTAAGCTCGCCTTCTTTCGATGTGCTGACGTGTTTTTAAAATAAATTATTTTACTCGGGGAGCGTGGGGTAATTGGGTTTACACATTCAGGTTTTAGATTTATTCCTTGCTAAGCTCGCCTTCGTTCGACGTGCCAACGTGTTTTTAAAATAAATTATTTTACTCGGGGAGCGTGGGGTAATTGGGTTTACGCATTCAGGTTTTAGATTTATTCCGCGCTAAGCTCGCCTTCTTTCGATGTGCTGACGTGTTTTTAAATAAAATATTTTACTCGGGGAGCGTGGGGTAATTGGGTTTACACATTTAGGTTTTAGATTTATTCCTTGCTAAGCTCGCCTTCTTCCGATGTGTCAAAGTATTTTTAAAATAAATTATTTTACTCGAGAAACGTGGGGTAATTGGGTTTACAGATTTAGGTTTTAGATTTATTCCGCGCTAAGCTCGCCTTCGTTCCATGAGCTGGCGTGTTTTTAAAATAAATTATTTTACTCAGGGAGCGTGGGGTAATTGGCTATACACATTCAGGTTTTAGCTTTATTCCGCACTAAGCTGGCCTTCTTTCGATGTGCTGACGTGTTTTTAAAATAAAATATTTTACTCGGGGAGCGTGGGGTAATGGGTTTACACATTTAGGTTTTAGATTTATTCCGCGCTAAGCTCGCCTTCTTTCGATGTGCTGACGTGTTTTTAAAATAAATTATTTTACTCGGGAGCGTGGGGTAATTGGGTTTACACATTTAGGTTTTAGATTTATTCCGCGCTAAGCTCGCCTTCTTTCGATGTGCTGACGTGTTTTTAAAATAAATTATTTTACTCAGGGAGCGTGGGGTAATTGGCTATACACATTCAGGTTTTAGATTTATTCCGCACTAAGCTCGCCTTCTTTCGATGTGCTGACGTGTTTTTAAAGTAAAATATTTTACTCGGGGAGCGTGGGGTAATTGGGTTTACAGATTTAGGTTTTAGATTTATTCCGCGCTAAGCTCGCCTTCTTTCGATGTGCTGACGTGTTTTTAAACTAAAATATTTTACTCGGGGAGCGTGGGGTAATTGGGTTTACACATTCAGGTTTTAGATTTATTCCGCACTAACCTCGTCTTCTTTCGATGTGCTGACGTGTTTTTAAAATAAAATATTTTACTCGGAGAGTGGGGGGTAATTGGGTTTACACATTTAGGTTTTAGATTTATTCCGCGCTAAGCTCGCCTTCTTTCGATGTGCTGACGTGTTTTTAAAATAAATTATTTTACTCGGGGAGCGTGGGGTAATTGGGTTTAACATTTAGGTTTTAGATTTATTCCTGCTAAGCTCGCCTTCTTCGATGTGCAACGTGTTTTTAAAATAAATATTTTACTCGGGGAGCGTGGGGTAATTGGGTTTACGCATTCAGGTTTTAGATTTATTCCTTGCTAAGCTCGTCTTCTTTCGATGTGCCAACATGTTTTTAAAATAAATTATTTTACTCGGGGAGCGTGGGGTAATTGGGTTTACACATTCAGGTTTTAGATTTATTCCTTGCTAAGCTCGCCTTCTTCCGATGTGTCAAAGTATTTTTAAAATAAATTATTTTACTCGAGAAACGTGGGGTAATTGGGTTTACAGATTTAGGTTTTAGATTTATTCCGCGCTAAGCTCGCCTTCGTTCCATGTGCTGACGTGTTTTTAAAATAAAATATTTTACTCGGGGAGTGTGGGGTAATTGGGTTTACACATTTAGGTTTTAGTTTTATTCCGCGCTAAGCTCGCCTTCTTTCGATGTGTCAAAGTATTTTTAAAATAAATTATTTTACT
The DNA here is from genome assembly GCF_009193385.2 of Nasonia vitripennis. NCBI lineage: Eukaryota > Metazoa > Arthropoda > Insecta > Hymenoptera > Pteromalidae > Nasonia > Nasonia vitripennis. The sequence goes on along the minus strand of NW_022279596.1, from coordinate 1,373,217 downwards.
GGAGAAACGTGGGGTAATTGGCTATACACATTTAGGTTTTAGATTTATTCCTTGCTAAGCTCGCCTTCTTCCGATGTGTCAAAGTATTTTTAAAATAAATTATTTTACTCGAGAAACGTGGGGTAATTGGCTATACACATTTAGGTTTTAGATTTATTCCTCGTTAAGCTCGTCTTCTTTCGATGTGCCAACATGTTTTTAAAATAAGTTATTTTATTCGGGGAGCAAGGGGTAATTGGGTTTACACATTTAGGTTTTAGATTTATTCCTCGCTAAGCTCGCCTTCTTTCCATGTGCCGACGTGCTTTTAAAATAAATTATTTTACTCGGAGAGTGGGGGTAATTGGGTTTTCGCATTTAGGTTTTAGATTTATTCCTTGCTAAGCTCGCCTACTTCCGATGTGTCAAAGTATTTTTAAAATAAATTATGTTATTCGGGGAGCAAGGGGTAATTGGGTTTACACATTTAGGTTTTAGATTTATTCCTCGCTAAGCTCGCCTTCTTTCCATGTGCCGACGTGCTTTTAAAATAAATTATTTATTCGGGACGTGGGTATGGTTTACCATTTAGGTTTTATATTTATTCCGCGCTAAGCTCGCCTTCTTTCGATGTGCTGACGTGTTTTTAAAATAAAATATTTTATTCGGGGAACGTGCGGTGACTGGGTTTACGCATTTAGGTTTTAGATTTATTCCGCGCTAAGCTCGCCCTTCCGATGTGCCAACGTGTTTTTAAAATAAGTTTTTACTCGGGGAGCGTGGGGTAATTGGGTTTACAGATTTAGGTTTTAGATTTATTCCCCGCTAAGCTCGTCTTCTTTCGATGTGTCAAAGTATTTTTAAAATAAATTATTTTACTCGAGAAACGTGGGGTAATTGGCTATACACATTTAGGTTTTAGATTTATTCCTCGCTAAGCTCGCCTTCTTTCCATGTGCCGACGTGTATTTAAAATAAATTATGTTATTCGGGGAACGTGCGGTGACTGGGTTTACGCATTTAGGTTTTTGATTTATTCCTTGCTAAGCTCGTCTTCTATCGATGTGCCAACGTGTTTTTAAAATAAATTATTTTACTCGGAGAGTGGGGGGTAATTGGGTTTACACATTTAGGTTTTAGATTTATTCCGCGCTAAGCTCGTCTTCTTTCGATGTGTCAAAGTATTTTTAAAATAAATTATTTTACTCGAGAAACGTGGGGTAATTGGCTATACACATTTAGGTTTTAGATTTATTCCTCGCTAAGCTCGCTTCTTTCGATGTGCCACGTGTTTTAAAATAATATTTTATCGGGGAGTGGGGTAATTGGGTTTACACATTTAGGTTTTAGATTTATTCCTTGCTAACCTCGTCTTCTTTCGATGTGTCAAAGTATTTTTAAAATAAATTATTTTACTCGAGAAACGTGGGGTAATTGGCTATACACATTTAGGTTTTAGATTTATTCCGCGCTAAGCTCGCCTTCTTTCGATGTGCTGACGTGTTTTTAAAATAAAATATTTTATTCGGGGAACGTGCGGTGACTGGGTTTACGCATTTAGGTTTTAGATTTCTTCCGCGCTAAGCTCGCCCACTTCCGATGTGCCAACGTGTTTTTAAAATAAAATATTTTACTCGGGGAGAGTGGGGTAATTGGGTTTACACATTTAGGTTTTAGATTTATTCCGCGCTAACCTCGTCTTCTTTCGATGTGTCAAAGTATTTTTAAAATAAATTATTTTACTCGAGAAACGTGGGGTAATGGCTATACACATTTAGGTTTTAGATTTATTCCGCGCTAACCTCGTCTTCTTTCGATGTGCTGACGTGTTTTTAAAATAAAATATTTTACTCGGAGAGTGGGGGGTAATTGGGTTTACACATTTAGGTTTTAGATTTATTCCGCGCTAAGCTCGCCTTCTTTCGATGTGCTGACGTGTTTTTAAAATAAATTATTTTACTCGGGGAGCGTGGGGTAATTGGGTTTAAACATTCAGGTTTTAGATTTATTCCTTGCTAAGCTCGCCTTCGTTCGACGTGCCAACGTGTTTTTAAAATAAAATATTTTACTCGGGGAGCGTGGGGTAATTGGGTTTACGCATTCAGGTTTTAGATTTATTCCTTGCTAAGCTCGTCTTCTTTCGATGTGCCAACATGTTTTTAAAATAAATTATTTTACTCGGGGAGCGTGGGGTAATTGGGTTTACACATTCAGGTTTTAGATTTATTCCTTGCTAAGCTCGCCTTCTTCCGATGTGTCAAAGTATTTTTAAAATAAATTATTTTACTCGAGAAACGTGGGGTAATTGGGTTTACAGATTTAGGTTTTAGATTTATTCCGCGATAAGCTCGCCTTCGTTCCATGTGCTGACGTGTTTTTAAAATAAAATATTTTACTCGGGGAGTGTGGGGTAATTGGGTTTACACATTTAGGTTTTAGTTTTATTCCGCGCTAAGCTCGCCTTCTTTCGATGTGTCAAAGTATTTTTAAAATAAATTATTTTACTGGAGAAACGTGGGGTAATTGGCTATACACATTTAGGTTTTAGATTTATTCCTTGCTAAGCTCGCCTTCTTCCGATGTGTCAAAGTATTTTTAAAATAAATTATTTTACTCGAGAAACGTGGGGTAATTGGCTATACACATTTAGGTTTTAGATTTATTCCTCGTTAAGCTCGTCTTCTTTCGATGTGCCAACATGTTTTTAAAATAAGTTATTTTATTCGGGGAGCAAGGGGTAATTGGGTTTACACATTTAGGTTTTAGATTTATTCCTCGCTAAGCTCGCCTTCTTTCCATGTGCCGACGTGCTTTTAAAATAAATTATTTTACTCGGAGAGTGGGGGTAATTGGGTTTTCGCATTTAGGTTTTAGATTTATTCCTTGCTAAGCTCGCCTACTTCCGATGTGTCAAAGTATTTTTAAAATAAATTATGTTATTCGGGGAGCAAGGGGTAATTGGGTTTACACATTTAGGTTTTAGATTTATTCCGCGCTAAGCTCGCCTTCTTTCGATGTGCCGACGTGTTTTAAAATAAATTATTTTATTCGGGGAACGTGCGGTGACTGGGTTTACGCATTTAGGTTTTAGATTTATTCCGCGCTAAGCTCGCCTTCTTCCGATGTGCCAACGTGTTTTTAAAATAATATTTTACTCGGGGAGCGTGGGGTAATTGGGTTTACACATTTAGGTTTTAGATTTATTCCCGCTAAGCTCGTCTTCTTTCGATGTGTCAAAGTATTTTTAAAATAAATTATTTTACTCGAGAAACGTGGGGTAATTGGCTATACACATTTAGGTTTTAGATTTATTCCTCGCTAAGCTCGCCTTCTTTCCATGTGCCGACGTGTATTTAAAATAAATTATGTTATTCGGGGAACGTGCGGTGACTGGGTTTACGCATTTAGGTTTTTGATTTATTCCTTGCTAAGCTCGTCTTCTATCGATGTGCCAACGTGTTTTTAAAATAAATTATTTTACTCGGAGAGTGGGGGGTAATTGGGTTTACACATTTAGGTTTTAGATTTATTCCGCGCTAAGCTCGTCTTCTTTCGATGTGTCAAAGTATTTTTAAAATAAATTATTTTACTCGAGAAACGTGGGGTAATTGGCTATACACATTTAGGTTTTAGATTTATTCCTCGCTAAGCTCGTCTTCTTTCGATGTGCCAACGTGTTTTTAAAATAAATTATTTTACTCGGGAGCGGGGTAATTGGGTTTACACATTTAGGTTTTAGATTTATTCCCGCTAAGCTCGCTTCTTTCGATGTGCAAGTTTTTTAAAATAAATTATTTTACTCGGGAACGTGGGGTAATTGGGTTTACACATTTAGGTTTTAGATTTATTCCGCGCTAAGCTCGCCTTCTTTCGATGTGCTGACGTGTTTTTAAAATAAAATATTTTACTCGGGGACGTGGGGTAATTGGGTTTACACATTTAGGTTTTAGATTTATTCCGCGCTAAGCTCGCCCTCTTCGATGTGCCAACGTGTTTTTAAAATAAAATATTTTACTCGGGGAGCGTGGGGTAATTGGGTTTACACATTTAGGTTTTAGATTTATTCCGCGCTAAGCTCGCCTTCTTTCGATGTGCTGACGTGTTTTTAAAATAAAATATTTTATTCGGGGAGCGTGGGGTAATTGGGTTTACACATTTAGGTTTTAGATTTATTCCGCGCTAAGCTCGCCTTCTTTCGATGTGCAGACGTGTTTTTAAAATAAAATATTTTACTCGGGGAGCGTGGGGTAATTGGGTTTACACATTTAGGTTTTAGATTTATTCCGCGCTAAGCTCGCCTTCTTTCGATGTGCTGACGTGTTTTTAAAATAAATATTTTACTCGGGAGCGTGGGGTAATTGGGTTTACACATTTAGGTTTTAGATTTATTCCGCGCTAAGCTCGCCTTCTTTCGATGTGCAACGTGTTTTTAAAATAAATATTTTACTCGGGGACGTGGGGTAATTGGGTTTACACATTTAGGTTTTAGATTTATTCCGCGCTAAGCTCGCCTTCTTTCGATGTGCTGACGTGTTTTTAAAATAAAATATTTTACTCGGGAGCGTGGGGTAATTGGGTTTACACATTTAGGTTTTAGATTTATTCCGCGCTAAGCTCGCCTTCTTTCGATGTGCTGACGTGTTTTTAAAATAAATATTTTACTCGGGGAGCGTGGGGTAATTGGGTTTACACATTTAGGTTTTAGATTTATTCCTGCTAAGCTCGCCTTCTTCGATGTGCAACGTGTTTTTAAAATAAATTATTTTACTCGGGAGCGTGGGGTAATTGGGTTTACACATTTAGGTTTTAGATTTATTCCGCGCTAAGCTCGCCTTCTTTCGATGTGCTGACGTGTTTTTAAAATAAATATTTTACTCGGGAGCGTGGGGTAATTGGGTTTACACATTTAGGTTTTAGATTTATTCCCGCTAAGCTCGCCTTCTTTCGATGTGCAAGTTTTTTAAAATAAATTATTTTACTCGGGACGTGGGGTAATTGGGTTTACACATTTAGGTTTTAGATTTATTCCGCGCTAAGCTCGCCTTCTTCCGATGTGCTGACGTGTTTTTAAAATAAATTATTTTACTCGGGAGCGTGGGGTAATTGGTTTACACATTTAGGTTTTAGATTTATTCCGCGCTAAGCTCGCCTTCTTTCGATGTGCTGACGTGTTTTTAAAATAAATATTTTACTCGGGAGCGTGGGGTAATTGGGTTTACACATTTAGGTTTTAGATTTATTCCGCGCTAAGCTCGCCTTCTTTCGATGTGCTGACGTGTTTTTAAAATAAATATTTTACTCGGGGAGCGTGGGGTAATTGGGTTTACACATTTAGGTTTTAGATTTATTCCGCGCTAAGCTCGCCTTCTTTCGATGTGCTGACGTGTTTTAAAATAAATATTTTACTCGGGGAGCGTGGGGTAATTGGGTTTACACATTTAGGTTTTAGATTTATTCCGCGCTAAGCTCGCCTTCTTTCGATGTGCTGACGTGTTTTTAAAATAAATTATTTTACTCGGGACGTGGGGTAATTGGGTTTACACATTTAGGTTTTAGATTTATTCCGCGCTAAGCTCGCTTCTTTCGATGTGCTGACGTGTTTTAAAATAAATATTTTACTCGGGGAGCGTGGGGTAATTGGGTTTACACATTTAGGTTTTAGATTTATTCCGCGCTAAGCTCGCCTTCTTTCGATGTGCTGACGTGTTTTTAAAATAAATATTTTACTCGGGGAGCGTGGGTAATTGGGTTTACACATTTAGGTTTTAGATTTATTCCCGCTAAGCTCGCCTTCTTTCGATGTGCTGACGTGTTTTTAAAATAAATATTTTACTCGGGACGTGGGGTAATTGGGTTTACACATTTAGGTTTTAGATTTATTCCGCGCTAAGCTCGCCTTCTTTCGATGTGCGACGTGTTTTTAAAATAAATTATTTTACTCGGGGAGCGTGGGGTAATTGGGTTTACACATTAGGTTTTAGATTTATTCCTTGCTAAGCTCGCCTTCTTCGATGTGCCAACGTGTTTTTAAAATAAATATTTTACTCGGGGAGCGTGGGGTAATTGGGTTTACACATTTAGGTTTTAGATTTATTCCTGCTAAGCTCGCTTCTTTCGATGTGCCAACATGTTTTTAAAATAAATTATTTTACTCGGGGAGCGTGGGGTAATTGGGTTTACACATTTAGGTTTTAGATTTATTCCTTGCTAAGCTCGCCTTCTTCGATGTGTCAAAGTATTTTTAAAATAAATTATTTTACTCGAGAAACGTGGGGTAATTGGGTTTACAGATTTAGGTTTTAGATTTATTCCGCGTAAGCTCGCCTTCTTCCATGTGCTGACGTGTTTTTAAAATAAAATATTTTACTCGGGGAGGTGGGGTAATTGGGTTTACACATTTAGGTTTTAGTTTATTCCGCGCTAAGCTCGCCTTCTTTCGATGTGTCACAGTATTTTTAAAATAAATTATTTTACTGGAGAACGTGGGGTAATGGGTTTACACATTTAGGTTTTAGATTTATTCCTTGCTAAGCTCGCCTTCTTTCGATGTGCCGACATGTTTTTAAATAAGTTATTTTACTCGAGAACGTGGGGTAATTGGTTTACACATTTAGGTTTTAGATTTATTCCGCGCTAAGCTCGCCTTCTTTCGATGTGCTGACGTGTTTTTTAAAATAAAAATTTTACTCGGGAACGTGGGTAATTGGGTTTACACATTTAGGTTTTAGATTTATTCCGCGCTAAGCTCGCCTTCTTTCGATGTGTGACGTGTTTTTAAAATAAAATATTTTATTCGGGGAGCGTGGGGTAATTGGTTTACACATTTAGGTTTTAGATTTATTCCGCGCTAAGCTCGCCTTCTTTCGATGTGCTGACGTGTTTTTAAAATAAAATATTTTACTCGGAGAGCGGGGGTAATTGGGTTTACACATTTAGGTTTTAGATTTATTCCGCGCTAAGCTCGCCTTCTTTCGATGTGCTGACGTGTTTTTAAAATAAAATATTTTTTACTCGGGGAGTGTGGGGTAATTGGGTTTACACATTTAGGTTTTAGATTTATTCCGCGCTAAGCTCGCCTTCTTTCGATGTGCTGACGTGTTTTTAAAATAAAAATATTTACTCGGGGAGCGTGGGGTAATTGGGTTTACACATTTAGGTTTTAGATTTATTCCGCGCTAAGCTCGCCTTCTTTCGATGTGCTGACTGTTTTTTAAAATAATATATTTTACTCGGAGAGTGGGGGTAATTGGGTTTACACATTTAGGTTTTAGATTTATTCCGCGCTAAGCTCGCCTTCTTTCGATGTGCTGACGTGTTTTTAAAATAAAATATTTTACTCGGAGAGTGGGGGTAATTGGGTTTACACATTTCAGGTTTTAGATTTATTCCGCGCTAAGCTCGCCTTCTTTCGATGTGCTGACGTGTTTTAAAATAAAATATTTTACTCGGGGAGCGTGGGGTAATTGGGTTTACACATTTAGGTTTTAGATTTATTCCGCGCTAAGCTCGCCTTCTTCCGATGTGTCAAAGTGTTTTTAAAATAAATTATTTTACTCGGGAAACGTGGGGTAATTGGGTTTACACATTTAGGTTTTAGATTTATTCCGCGCTAAGCTCGCCTTCTTTCGATGTGCAAACGTGTTTTTAAAAATAAATTATTTTACTCGGGGAGCGTGGGGTAATTGGGTTTACACATTTAGGTTTTAGATTTATTCCTTGCTAAGCTCGCCTTCTTTCGATGTGCCAACGTGTTTTTAAAAAATATTTTACTCGGGGAGCGTGGGGTAATTGGGTTTACACATTCAGGTTTTAGATTTATTCCTTGCTAAGCTCGTCTTCTTTCGATGTGCCAACATGTTTTTAAAATAATTATTTTACTCGGAGAGCGTGGGGTAATTGGGTTTACACATTTAGGTTTTAGATTTATTCCTTGCTAAGCTCGCCTTCTTTCGATGTGCCAAGTGTTTTTAAAATAAATTATGTTATTCGGGGAGTGTGGGGTAATTGGGTTTACAGATTTAGGTTTTAGATTTATTCCGCGCTAAGCTCGACTTCTTTCGATGTGCTGACGTGTTTTTAAAATAAAATATTTTATTCGGGGAACGTGGGGTAATTGGCTATACACATTTAGGTTTTAGATTTATTCCGCGCTAAGCTCGCATTCTTTCGATGTGCTGACGTGTTTTAAAATAAAATATTTTACTCGGGAGCGTGGGGTAATTGGGTTTACACATTTAGGTTTTAGATTTATTCCGCGCTAAGCTCGCCTTCTTTCGATGTGTCAAAGTGTTTTTAAAAAAATTATTTTACTCGAGGAGCGTGGGTAATTGGCTTTACACATTTAGGTTTTAGATTTATTCCTTGCTAAGCTCGTCTTCTTTCGATGTGCCAACATGTTTTTAAAATAAATTATTTTACTCGGAGGAGGTGGGTAATTGGGTTTACACATTCAGGTTTTAGATTTATTCCGCGCTAAGCTCGCCTTCTTTCGATGTGCTGACGTGTTTTTAAAATAAAATTATTTTACTCGGGGAGCGTGGGGTAATTGGTTTACACATTTGGTTTTAGATTTATTCCGCGCTAAGCTCGCCTTCTTTCCATGTGCTGACGTGTTTTTAAAATAAAATATTTTACTCGGGGAGCGTGGGGTAATTGGGTTTACACATTTAGGTTTTAGATTTATTCCTTGCTAAGCTCGCCTTCTTCGATGTGCCGACATGTTTTTAAAATAAATTTTTTACTCGAGAAACGTGGGGTAATTGGGTTTACACATTTAGGTTTTAGATTTATTCCGCGCTAAGCTCGCCTTCTTTCGATGTGCTGACGTGTTTTTAAAATAAAATATTTTACTCGGGGAACGTGCGGTAATTGGGTTTACACATTAGGTTTTAGATTTATTCCGCGCTAAGCTCGCCTTCTTTCGATGTGCTGAGTGTTTTTAAAATAAAATATTTTATTCGGGGAACGTGCGGTTATTGGGTTTACACATTTAGGTTTTAGATTTATTCCGCGCTAAGCTCGCCTTCTTTCGATGTGCTGACGTGTTTTTAAAATAAATATTTTACTCGGGAGAGCGGGGGGTAATTGGGTTTACACATTTAGGTTTTAGATTTATTCCGCGCTAAGCTCGCCTTCTTTCGATGTGCTGACGTGTTTTTAAAATAAAATATTTTACTCGGGGAGCGTGGGGTAATTGGGTTTACACATTTAGGTTTTAGATTTATTCCGCGCTAAGCTCGCCTTCTTTCGATGTGCTGACGTGTTTTTAAAATAAATATTTTACTCGGGGAGCGTGGGGTAATTGGGTTTACACATTTAGGTTTTAGATTTATTCCGCGCTAAGCTCGCCTTCTTTCGATGTGCTGACGTGTTTTTTAAAATAATATATTTTTACTCGGAGAGTGGAGGGTAATTGGTTTACACATTTAGGTTTTAGATTTATTCCGCGCTAAGCTCGCCTTCTTTCCATGTGCTGACGTGTTTTTAAAATAAAATATTTACTCGGAGAGTGGGGGGTAATTGGCTATACACATTCAGGTTTTAGATTTATTCCGCGCTAAGCTCGCCTTCTTTCGATGTGCTGACGTGTTTTTAAAATAAAATATTTTACTCGGGGAGCGTGGGGTAATTGGGTTTACACATTTAGGTTTTAGATTTATTCCTTGCTAAGCTCGCCTTCTTCCGATGTGCCAAAGTGTTTTTAAAATAAATTATTTTACTCGGGAACGTGGGGTAATTGGGTTTACACATTTAGGTTTTAGATTTATTCCGCGCTAAGCTCGTCTTCTCTTGTGCTGTGTCAAGTGTTTTTAAAAAAAATTATTTTACTCGGGAACGTGGGGTAATTGGCTTTACACATTTAGGTTTTAGATTTATTCCTTGCTAAGCTCGTCTTCTTTCGATGTGCCAACATGTTTTTAAAATAAATTATTTTACTCGGGGAGCGTGGGGTAATTGGGTTTACACATTGGGTTTTAGATTTATTCCTTGCTAAGCTCGTCTTCTTTCGATGTGCCAACATGTTTTTAAAATAAGTTATTTTATTCGGGGAGCGTGGGGTAATTGGTTTACACATTTGGTTTTAGATTTATTCCGCGCTAAGCTCGCCTTCTTTCGATGTGCTGACGTGTTTTAAAATAAAATATTTTACTGGGGAGCGTGGGGGTAATTGGGTTTACACATTTGGGTTTTTAGATTTATTCCGCGCTAAGCTCGCCTTCTTTCGATGTGCTGACGTGTTTTTAAAATAAGTTATTTTATTCGGGGAGCGTGGGGTAATTGGGTTTACACATTTCAGGTTTTAGATTTATTCCGCGTTAAAGCTCGCCTTCTTTCGATGTGCTGACGTGTTTTTAAAATAAAATATTTTACTTCGGGAGCGTGGGGTAATTGGGTTTACACATTCGGTTTTAGATTTATTCCGCGCTAAGCTCGCCTTCTTTCGATGTGCCAACGTGTTTTTAAAATAAATTATTTTACTCGGGGAGCGTGGGGTAATTGGGTTTACACATTGGGTTTTAGATTTATTCCGCGCTAAGCTCGCCTTCTTTCGATGTGCCAACGTGTTTTTAAAATAAAATATTACTTGGGGAGCGTGGGGTAATTGGGTTTACACATTTTGGTTTTAGATTTATTCCGCGCTAAGCTCGCCTTCTTTCGATGTGCTGACGTGTTTTTAAAATAAAATATTTTACTTGGGGAGCGTGGGGTATTTGGGTGTACACATTCGAGTTTTAGATTTATTCCGCGCTAAGCTCGCCTTCTTTCGATGTGCCAACGTGTTTTTAAAATAAATATTTTACTCGGGGAGCGTGGGGTAATTGGGTTTACACATTTGGGTTTTAGATTTATTCCTTGCTAAGCTCGTCTTCTTTCGATGTGCCAACATGTTTTTTAAAATAAGTTATTTTACTCGGGGAGCGTGGGTAATTGGTTTACACATTCAGGTTTTAGATTTATTCCTTGCTAAGCTCGTCTTCTTTCGATGTGCCAACATGTTTTTTAAAATAAGTTTTTTACTCGGGGAGCGTGGGGTAATTGGGTTTACACATTTAGGTTTTAGATTTATTCCGCGCTAAGCTCGCCTTCTTTCCATGTGCTGACGTGTTTTTAAAATAAAATTATTTTACTCGGGAGCGTGGGGTAATTGGGTTTACACATTTAGGTTTTAGATTTATTCCTTGCTAAGCTCGCCTTCTTCCGATGTGCCAACATGTTTTTAAAATAAGTTTTTTACTCGAGAAACGTGGGGTAATTGGGTATACACATTTAGGTTTTAGATTTATTCCGCGCTAAGCTCGCCTTCTTTCGATGTGCTGACGTGTTTTTAAAATAAATTATTTTACTCGGGGAGCGTGGGGTAATTGGGTTTACACATTTAGGTTTTAGATTTATTCCGCGCTAAGCTCGCCTTCTTTCGATGTGCTGACGTGTTTTTAAAATAAAATATTATACTCGGAGAGTGGGGGGTAATTGGGTTTACACATTTAGGTTTTAGATTTATTCCTTGCTAAGCTCGTCTTCTTTCGATGTGCCAACATGTTTTTAAAATAAGTTATTTTATTCGGGGAGCAAGGGGTAATTGGGTTTACACATTCAGGTTTTAGATTTATTCCGCGTAAGCTCGCCTTCTTTCGATGTGCTGACGTGTTTTTAAAATAAAATATTTTACTTGGGGAGCGTGGAGTATTTGACTGTACACATTCGAGTTTTAGATTTATTCCGCGCTAAGCTCGCCTTCTTTCGATGTGCTGACGTGTTTTTAAAATAAAATATTTTACTTGGGGAGCGTGGGGTAATAGGGTTTACACATTTAGGTTTTAGATTTATTCCGCGCTAAGCTCGCCTTCTTTCGATGTGCCAACATGTTTTAAAATAAGTTATTTTACTCGGGAGCGTGGGGTAATTGGGTTTACACATTCAGGTTTTAGATTTATTCCGCGCTAAGCTCGCCTTCTTCCGATGTGCCAACGTGTTTTTAAAATAAATTATTTTATTCGGGAGCGTGGGTAATTGGGTTTACACATTTAGGTTTTAGATTTATTCCGCGCTAAGCTCGCCTTCTTTCGATGTGCCAACGTGTTTTTAAAATAAATTATTTTACTCGGGGAGCGTGGGGTAATTGGTTTACACATTTAGGTTTTAGATTTATTCCGCGCTAAGCTCGTCCTTCTTTCGATGTGCCAACGTGTTTTAAAATAAATTATTTTACTCGGGAGCGTGGGGTAATTGGGTTTACACATTTAGGTTTTAGATTTATTCCGCGCTAAGCTCGCCTTCTTTCGATGTGCTGACGTGTTTTTAAAATAAAATATTTTACTCGGGGAGCGTGGGGTAATTGGGTTTACACATTTAGGTTTTAGATTTATTCCGCGCTAAGCTCGCCTTCTTTCGATGTGCTGACGTGTTTTTAAAATAAATATTTACTCGGGAGCGTGGGGTAATTGGGTTTACACATTTAGGTTTTAGATTTATTCCGCGCTAAGCTCGCCTTCTTTCGATGTGCCAACGTGTTTTTAAAATAAATTATTTTATTGGGAGCGTGGGTAATTGGGTTTACACATTTGGGTTTTAGATTTATTCCTTGCTAAGCTCGTCTTCTTTCGATGTGCAACGTGTTTTTAAAATAAGTTATTTTACTCGGGGAGCGTGGGGTAATTGGGTTTACACATTCAGGTTTTAGATTTATTCCTTGCTAAGCTCGCCTTCTTTCGATGTGCCAACATGTTTTTAAAATAAATTATTTTACTCGGGGAGCGTGGGTAATTGGGTTTACACATTCAGGTTTTAGATTTATTCCCGCTAAGCTCGCCTTCTTTCGATGTGCCAACATGTTTTAAAATAAATTATTTTACTCGGGGAGCGTGGGGTAATTGGGTTTACACATTTAGGTTTTAGATTTATTCCGCGCTAAGCTCGTCTTCTTTCGATGTGCCAACATGTTTTTAAAATAAATTATTTTACTCGGGGAGCGTGGGGTAATTGGGTTTACACATTGGGTTTTAGATTTATTCCGCGCTAAGCTCGCCTTCTTTCGATGTGCCAACGTGTTTTTAAAATAAAATATTTTACTTGGGAGCGTGGGGTAATTGGGTTTACACATTTGGTTTTAGATTTATTCCGCGCTAAGCTCGCCTTCTTTCGATGTGCCAACGTGTTTTTAAAATAAGTTATTTTACTCGGGGAGCGTGGGGTAATTGGGTTTACACATTCAGTTTTAGATTTATTCCCGCTAAGCTCGCCTTCTTTCGATGTGCTGACGTGTTTTTAAAATAAAATTTTACTTGGGGAGCGTGGGGTAATTGGGTACACATTCGAGTTTTAGATTTATTCCGCGCTAAGCTCGCCTTCTTTCGATGTGCCAACGTGTTTTAAAAAAAATTATTTTACTCGGGGAGCGTGGGGTAATTGGGTTTACACATTTAGGTTTTAGATTTATTCCGCGCTAAGCTCGCCTTCTTTCGATGTGCTGACGTGTTTTAAAATAAAATATTTACTCGGGGAGCGTGGGGTAATTGGGTTTACACATTTAGGTTTTAGATTTATTCCGCGCTAAGCTCGCCTTCTTTCGATGTGCTGACGTTTTTAAAATAAAATTTTACTCGGGGAGCGTGGGGTAATTGGCTTTACACATTAGGTTTTAGATTTATTCCGCGCTAAGCTCGCCTTCTTTCGATGTGCCAACGTGTTTTTAAAATAAATTATTTTACTCGGGGAGCGTGGGGTAATTGGGTTTACGCATTTGGTTTTAGATTTATTCCGCGCTAAGCTCGCCTTCTTTCGATGTGCTGACGGTTTTTAAAATAAAATATTTTACTCGGGGCGCGCGGTAATTGGGTTTACGCATTTAGGTTTTAGATTTATTCCGCGCTAAGCTCGCCTTCTTTCCATGTGCTGACGTGTTTTTAAAATAAAATATTTTACTCGGAGAGTGGGGGTAATTGGGTTTACACATTTAGGTTTTAGATTTATTCCGCGCTAAGCTCGTCTTCTTTCGATGTGTCAAAGTTTTTTAATAAATTATTTTACTCGGGGAACGTAGGGTAATTGGCTATACACATTTAGGTTTTAGATTTATTCCGCGCTAAGCTCGCCTTCTTTCGATGTGCTGACGTGTTTTTAAAAATTATTTTACTCGGGGAGCGTGGGGTAATTGGGTTTACACATTTAGGTTTTAGATTTATTCCGCGCTAAGCTCGCCTTCTTTCGATGTGCTGACGTGTTTTTAAAATAAAATATTTTACTTGGGGAGCGTGGGGTAATAGGGTGTACAAATTTAGGTTTTAATTTATTCCGCGTTAAGCTCGCCTTCGTTCGATGTGCCAACATGTTTTTAAAATAAGTTATTTTACTCGGGGGAGCGTGGGGAAATTGGCTATACACATTCAGGTTTTAGATTTATTCCGCGCTAAGCTCGCCCACTTCCGATGTGCTGACGTGTTTTGAAAATAAAATATTTTACTTGGGGAGCGTGGAGTATTTGACTGTACACATTCGAGTTTTAGATTTATTCCGCGCTAAAGCTCGCCTTCGTTCGACGTGCCAACGTGTTTTAAAATAATTTATTTTACTCGGGGAGCGTGGGGTAATTGGGTTTACGCATTTGGGTTTTAGAATTATTCCGCGCTAAGCTCGCCTTCTTTCGATGTGCTGACGTGTTTTTTAAAATAAAATATTTTACTTGGGGAGCGTGGAGTATTTGGCTGTACACATTCGAGTTTTTAGATTTATTCCGCGCTAAGCTCGCCTTCGTTCGATGTGCCAACATGTTTTTAAATAAATTATTTTACTCGGGGAGCGTGGGGTAATTGGGTTTACGCATTTGGGTTTTATATTTATTCCTTGCTAAGCTCGCCTTCGTTCGATGTGCCAACATGTTTTTAAAATAAGTTATTTTACTCGGGGAGCGTGGGGAAATTGGCTATACACATTCAGGTTTTAGATTTATTCCGCGCTAAGCTCGCCCACTTCCGATGTGCCAACGTGTTTTTAAAATAAAATATTTTATTCGGGGAGCGTGGAGTATTTGGGTTTACGCATTTGGGTTTTAGATTTATTCCGCGCTAAGCTCGCCTTCGTTCGATGTGCCAACGTGTTTTTAAAATAAATTATTTTACTCCGGGGAGCGTGGGGTAATTGGGTTTACACATTCAGGTTTTAGATTTATTCCTTGCTAAGCTCGTCTTCTTTCGATGTGCCAACATGTTTTTAAAAAATTATTTTACTCGGGGAGCGTGGAGGTAATTGGGTTTACACATTCAGGTTTTAGATTTATTCCTTGCTAAGCTCGTCTTCTTTTCGATGTGCCAACATGTTTTTTAAAATAAATTATTTTATTCGGGGAGCGTGGGGTAATTGGGTTTACACATTCAGGTTTTAGATTTATTCCGCGTTAAGCTCGCCTTCTTTCGATGTGCTGACGTGTTTTGAAAATAAAATATTTTACTTGGGGAGCGTGGAGTATGTGACTGTACACATTCGAGTTTTAGATTTATTCCGCGCTAAGCTCGCCTTCGTTCGACGTGCCAACGTGTTTTTAAAATAATTTATTTTACTCGGGAGCGTGGGGTAATTGGGTTTACGCATTTGGGTTTTAGAATTATTCCGCGCTAAGCTCGCCTTCTTTCGATGTGCTGACGTGTTTTTAAAATAAAATATTTTACTTGGGGAGCGTGGAGTATTTGGCTGTACACATTCGAGTTTTAGATTTATTCCGCGCTAAGCTCGCCTTCGTTCGATGTGCCAACATGTTTTTAAAATAAATTATTTACTCGGGGAGCGTGGGGTAATTGGGTTTACGCATTTGGGTTTTATATTTATTCCTTGCTAAGCTCGTCTTCTTTCGATGTGCCAACATGTTTTTTAAAATAAGTTATTTTATTCGGGGAGCGTAGGGTAATTGGGTTTATACATTCAGGTTTTAGATTTATTCCTTGCTAAGCTCGTCTTCTTTCGATGTGCCAACATGTTTTTAAAATAAGTTATTTTATTCGGGGAGCGTAGGGTAATTGGGTTTACACATTCAGGTTTTAGATTTATTCCTTGCTAAGCTCGTCTTCTTTCGATGTGCCAACATGTTTTTAAAATAAGTTATTTATTCGGGGAGCGTGGGGTAATTGGGTTTACACATTCAGGTTTTAGATTTATTCCGCGCTAAGCTCGCCTTCTTTCGATGTGCTGACGTGTTTTTAAAATAAAATATTTTACTTGGGAGCGTGGGGTAATAGGGTGTACAAATTTAGGTTTTAGATTTATTCCGCGTTAAGCTCGCCTTCGTTCGATGTGCCAACATGTTTTTAAAATAAGTTATTTTACTCGGGGAGCGTGGGGAAATTGGCTATACACATTCAGGTTTTAGATTTATTCCGCGCTAAGCTCGCCCACTTCCGATGTGCTGACGTGTTTTGAAAATAAAATATTTTACTTGGGGAGCGTGGAGTATTTGACTGTACACATTCGAGTTTTAGATTTATTCCGCGCTAAGCTCGCCTTCGTTCGACGTGCCAACGTGTTTTAAAATAATTTATTTTACTCGGGGAGCGTGGGGTAATTGGGTTTACGCATTTGGGTTTTAGAATTATTCCGCGCTAAGCTCGCCTTCTTTCGATGTGCTGACGTGTTTTTAAAATAAAATATTTTACTTGGGGAGCGTGGAGTATTTGGCTGTACACATTCGAGTTTTAGATTTATTCCGCGCTAAGCTCGCCTTCGTTCGATGTGCCAACATGTTTTTAAAATAAATTATTTTACTCGGGGAGCGTGGGGTAATTGGGTTTACGCATTTGGGTTTTATATTTATTCCTTGCTAAGCTCGCCTTCGTTCGATGTGCCAACATGTTTTTAAAATAAGTTATTTTACTCGGGGAGCGTGGGGAAATTGGCTATACACATTCAGGTTTTAGATTTATTCCGCGCTAAGCTCGCCCACTTCCGATGTGCCAACGTGTTTTTAAAATAAATTATTTTATTCGGGGAGCGTGGAGTATTTGGGTTTACGCATTTGGGTTTTAGATTTATTCCGCGCTAAGCTCGCCTTCGTTCGATGTGCCAACGTGTTTTTAAAATAAATTATTTTACTCGGGGAGCGTGGGGTAATTGGGTTTACACATTCAGGTTTTAGATTTATTCCTTGCTAAGCTCGTCTTCTTTCGATGTGCCCACATGTTTTTAAAAATTATTTTACTCGGGGAGCGTGGGGTAATTGGGTTTACACATTCAGGTTTTAGATTTATTCCTTGCTAAGCTCGTCTTCTTTCGATGTGCCAACATGTTTTTAAAATAAATTATTTTACTCGGAGAGCGTGGGGTAATTGGGATTACACATTCAGGTTTTAGATATATTCCTTGCTAAGCTCGTCTTCTTTCGATGTGCCAACATGTTTTTAAAATAAATTATTTTACTCGGGGAGCGTGGGGTAATTGGGTTTACACATTTAGGTTTTAGATTTATTCCGCGCTAAGCTCGCCTTCTTTCGTTGTGCTGACGTGTTTTTAAAATAAAATATTTTACTCGGGGAGTGTGGGGTAATTGGGTTTACACATTTAGGTTTTAGATTTATTCCGCGCTAAGCTCGCCTTCTTTCGATGTGCTGACGTGTTTTTAACGTAAAATATCTTACTCGGGAGCGTGGGGTAATTGGGTTTACACATTTAGGTTTTATATTTATTCCTTGCTAAGCTCGTCTTCTTTCGATGTGCCAACATGTTTTTAAAATAAATTATTTTACTCGGGGAGCGTGGGGTAATTGGGTTTACGCATTTGGGTTTTATATTTATTCCTTGCTAAGCTCGCCTTCTTTCGATGTGCCAACATGTTTTTAAAATAAGTTATTTTATTCGGGGAGCGTAGGGTAATTGGGTTTACACATTCAGGTTTTAGATTTATTCCTTGCTAAGCTCGTCTTCTTTCGATGTGCCAACATGTTTTTAAAATAAGTTATTTTACTCGGGGCGCGTGGGGTAATTGGGTTTACGCATTCGGGTTTTAGATTTATTCCGCGCTAAAGCTCGCCTTCTTTCCATGTGCTGACGTGTTCTTAAAATAAAATATTTTACTCGGGGAGCGTGGGGTAGTTGGGTTTACACATTTAGGTTTTAGATTTATTCCTTGCTAAGCTCGCCATCTTCCGATGTACCAACATGTTTTTAAAATAAGTTATTTTATTCGGGGAGCGTGGGGTAATTGGGTTTACACATTCAGGTTTTAGATTTATTCCGCGTTAAGCTCGCCTTCTTTCGATGTGCTGACGTGTTTTGAAAATAAAATATTTTACTTGGGGAGCGTGGAGTATTTGACTGTACACATTCGAGTTTTAGATTTATTCCGCGCTAAGCTCGCCTTCGTTCGACGTGCCAACGTGTTTTTAAAATAATTTATTTTACTCGGGGAGCGTGGGGTAATTGGGTTTACGCATTTGGGTTTTAGATTTATTCCGCGCTAAGCTCGCCTTCTTTCGATGTGCTGACGTGTTTTTAAAATAAAATATTTTACTCGGGGCGCGTGGGGTAATTGGGTTTACGCATTTGGGTTTTAGATTTATTCCGCGCTAAGCTCGCCTTCTTTCCATGTGCTGACGTGTTCTTAAAATAAAATATTTTACTCGGGGAGCGTGGGGTAGTTGGGTTTACACATTTAGGTTTTAGATTTATTCCTTGCTAAGCTCGTCTTCTTTCGATGTACCAACATGTTTTTAAAATAAGTTATTTTATTCGGGGAGCGTGGGGTAATTGGGTTTACACATTCAGGTTTTAGATTTATTCCGCGTTAAGCTCGCCTTCTTTCGATGTGCTGACGTGTTTTTAACGTAAAATATCTTACTCGGGGAGCGTGGGGTAATTGGGTTTACACATTTAGGTTTTATATTTATTCCTTGCTAAGCTCGTCTTCTTTCGACGTGCCAACGTGTTTTTAAAATAAGTTATTTTACTCGGGGCGCGTGGGGTAATTGGGTTTACGCATTTGGGTTTTAGATTTATTCCTTGCTAAGCTCGTCTTCTTTCGATGTGCCAACATGTTTTTAAAAATTATTTTACTCGGGGAGCGTGGGGTAATTGGGTTTACACATTCAGGTTTTAGATTTATTCCTTGCTAAGCTCGTCTTCTTTCGATGTGCCAACATGTTTTTAAAATAAATTATTTTATTCGGGGAGCGTGGGGTAATTGGGTTTACACATTCAGGTTTTAGATTTATTCCGCGTTAAGCTCGCCTTCTTTCGATGTGCTGACGTGTTTTTAAAATAAGTTATTTTACTCGGGGCGCGTGGGATAATTGGGTTTATGCATTTGGGTTTTAGATTTATTCCGCGCTAAGCTCGCCTTCTTTCCATGTGCTGACGTGTTCTTAAAATAAAATATTTTACTCGGGGAGCGTGGGGTAATTGGGTTTACACATTCAGGTTTTAGATTTATTCCTTGCTAAGCTCGTCTTCTTTCGATGTGCCAACATGTTTTTAAAATAAGTTATTTTACTCGGGGAGCGTGGGGTAATTGGGTTTACACATTTAGGTTTTAGATTTATTCCGCGCTAACCTCGTCTTCTTTCGATGTGTCAAAGTATTTTTAAAATAAATTATTTTACTCGAGAAACGTGGGGTAATTGGCTATACACATTTAGGTTTTATATTTATTCCTTGCTAAGCTCGTCTTCTTTCGATGTGCCAACATGTTTTTAAAATAAATTATTTTACTCGGGGAGCGTGGGGTAATTGGGTTTACACATTTAGGTTTTAGATTTATTCCGCGCTAAGCTCGCCTTCTTTCGATGTGCTGACGTGTTTTTAAAATAATATATTTTACTCGGAGAGTGGAGGGTAATTGGGTTTACACATTCAGGTTTTAGATTTATTCCGCGCTAAGCTCGCCTTCTTTCGATGTGCTGACGTGTTTTTAACGTAAAATATTTTACTCGGGGAGCGTGGGGTAATTGGGTTTATACATTTAGGTTTTAGATTTATTCCTTGCTAAGCTCGCCTTCTTCCGATGTGTCAAAGTATTTTTAAAATAAATTATTTTACTCGAGAAACGTGGGGTAATTGGGTTTACACATTTAGGTTTTAGATTTATTCCGCGCTACCCTCGTCTTCTTTCGATGTGTCAAAGTATTTTTAAAATAAATTATTTTACTCGAGAAACGTGGGGTAATTGGCTATACACATTTAGGTTTTATATTTATTCCTTGCTAAGCTCGTCTTCTTTCGATGTGCCAACATGTTTTTAAAATAAATTATTTTACTCGGGGAGCGTGGGGTAATTGGCTATACACATTTAGGTTTTATATTTATTCCTTGCTAAGCTCGTCTTCTTTCGATGTGCCAACATGTTTTTAAAATAAATTATTTTACTCGGGGAGCGTGGGGTAATTGGGTTTACGCATTTGGGTTTTATATTTATTCCTTGCTAAGCTCGTCTTCTTTCGATGTGCCAACATGTTTTTAAAATAAGTTATTTTATTCGGGGAGCGTAGGGTAATTGGGTTTACACATTCAGGTTTTAGATTTATTCCTTGCTAAGCTCGTCTTCTTTCGATGTACCAACATGTTTTTAAAATAAGTTATTTTATTCGGGGAGCGTGGGGAAATTGGGTTTACACATTCAGGTTTTAGATTTATTCCGCGTTAAGCTCGCCTTCTTTCGATGTGCTGACGTGTTTTGAAAATAAAATATTTTACTTGGGGAGCGTGGAGTATTTGACTGTACACATTCGAGTTTTAGATTTATTCCGCGCTAAGCTCGCCTTCGTTCGACGTGCCAACGTGTTTTTAAAATAATTTATTTTACTCGGGGAGCGTGGGGTAATTGGGTTTACGCCTTTGGGTTTTAGAATAATTCCGCGCTAAGCTCGCCTTCTTTCGATGTGCTGACGTGTTTTTAAAATAAAATATTTTACTCGGGGAGCGTGGGGTAATTGGGTTTACGCATTTGGGTTTTATATTTATTCCTTGCTAAGCTCGTCTTCTTTCGATGTGCCAACATGTTTTTAAAATAAGTTATTTTATTCGGGGAGCGTAGGGTAATTGGGTTTACACATTCAGGTTTTAGATTTATTCCTTGCTAAGCTCGTCTTCTTTCGATGTGCCAACATGTTTTTAAAATAAGTTATTTTATTCGGGGAGCGTGGGGTAATTGGGTTTACACATTCAGGTTTTAGATTTATTCCTTGCTAAGCTCGTCTTCTTTCGATGTGCCAACATGTTTTTAAAATAATTTATTTTACTCGGGGAGCGTGGGGTAATTGGGTTTACGCATTTGGGTTTTAGAATTATTCCGCGCTAAGCTCGCCTTCTTTCGATGTGCTGACGTGTTTTTAAAATAAAATATTTTACTTGGGGAGCGTGGAGTATTTGGCTGTACACATTCGAGTTTTAGATTTATTCCGCGCTAAGCTCGCCTTCGTTCGATGTGCCAACATGTTTTTAAAATAAATTATTTTACTCGGGGAGCGTGGGGTAATTGGGTTTACGCATTTGGGTTTTATATTTATTCCTTGCTAAGCTCGCCTTCGTTCGATGTGCCAACATGTTTTTAAAATAAGTTATTTTACTCGGGGAGCGTGGGGAAATTGGCTATACACATTCAGGTTTTAGATTTATTCCGCGCTAAGCTCGCCCACTTCCGATGTGCCAACGTGTTTTTAAAATAAAATATTTTATTCGGGGAGCGTGGAGTATTTGGGTTTACGCATTTGGGTTTTAGATTTATTCCGCGCTAAGCTCGCCTTCGTTCGATGTGCCAACGTGTTTTTAAAATAAATTATTTTACTCGGGGAGCGTGGGGTAATTGGGTTTACACATTCAGGTTTTAGATTTATTCCTTGCTAAGCTCGTCTTCTTTCGATGTGCCAACATGTTTTTAAAAATTATTTTACTCGGGGAGCGTGGGGTAATTGGGTTTACACATTCAGGTTTTAGATTTATTCCTTGCTAAGCTCGTCTTCTTTCGATGTGCCAACATGTTTTTAAAATAAATTATTTTATTCGGGGAGCGTGGGGTAATTGGGTTTACACATTCAGGTTTTAGATTTATTCCGCGTTAAGCTCGCCTTCTTTCGATGTGCTGACGTGTTTTGAAAATAAAATATTTTACTTGGGGAGCGTGGAGTATGTGACTGTACACATTCGAGTTTTAGATTTATTCCGCGCTAAGCTCGCCTTCGTTCGACGTGCCAACGTGTTTTTAAAATAATTTATTTTACTCGGGGAGCGTGGGGTAATTGGGTTTACGCATTTGGGTTTTAGAATTATTCCGCGCTAAGCTCGCCTTCTTTCGATGTGCTGACGTGTTTTTAAAATAAAATATTTTACTTGGGGAGCGTGGAGTATTTGGCTGTACACATTCGAGTTTTAGATTTATTCCGCGCTAAGCTCGCCTTCGTTCGATGTGCCAACATGTTTTTAAAATAAATTATTTTACTCGGGGAGCGTGGGGTAATTGGGTTTACGCATTTGGGTTTTATATTTATTCCTTGCTAAGCTCGTCTTCTTTCGATGTGCCAACATGTTTTTAAAATAAGTTATTTTATTCGGGGAGCGTAGGGTAATTGGGTTTACACATTCAGGTTTTAGATTTATTCCTTGCTAAGCTCGTCTTCTTTCGATGTGCCAACATGTTTTTAAAATAAGTTATTTTATTCGGGGAGCGTGGGGTAATTGGGTTTACACATTCAGGTTTTAGATTTATTCCTTGCTAAGCTCGTCTTCTTTCGATGTGCCAACATGTTTTTAAAATAAGTTATTTTATTCGGGGAGCGTGGGGTAATTGGGTTTACACATTCAGGTTTTAGATTTATTCCGCGCTAAGCTCGCCTTCTTTCGATGTGCTGACGTGTTTTTAAAATAAAATATTTTACTTGGGGAGCGTGGGGTAATAGGGTGTACAAATTTAGGTTTTAGATTTATTCCGCGTTAAGCTCGCCTTCGTTCGATGTGCCAACATGTTTTTAAAATAAGTTATTTTACTCGGGGAGCGTGGGGAAATTGGCTATACACATTCAGGTTTTAGATTTATTCCGCGCTAAGCTCGCCCACTTCCGATGTGCTGACGTGTTTTGAAAATAAAATATTTTACTTGGGGAGCGTGGAGTATTTGACTGTACACATTCGAGTTTTAGATTTATTCCGCGCTAAGCTCGCCTTCGTTCGACGTGCCAACGTGTTTTTAAAATAATTTATTTTACTCGGGGAGCGTGGGGTAATTGGGTTTACGCATTTGGGTTTTAGAATTATTCCGCGCTAAGCTCGCCTTCTTTCGATGTGCTGACGTGTTTTTAAAATAAAATATTTTACTTGGGGAGCGTGGAGTATTTGGCTGTACACATTCGAGTTTTAGATTTATTCCGCGCTAAGCTCGCCTTCGTTCGATGTGCCAACATGTTTTTAAAATAAATTATTTTACTCGGGGAGCGTGGGGTAATTGGGTTTACGCATTTGGGTTTTATATTTATTCCTTGCTAAGCTCGCCTTCGTTCGATGTGCCAACATGTTTTTAAAATAAGTTATTTTACTCGGGGAGCGTGGGGAAATTGGCTATACACATTCAGGTTTTAGATTTATTCCGCGCTAAGCTCGCCCACTTCCGATGTGCCAACGTGTTTTTAAAATAAATTATTTTATTCGGGGAGCGTGGAGTATTTGGGTTTACGCATTTGGGTTTTAGATTTATTCCGCGCTAAGCTCGCCTTCGTTCGATGTGCCAACGTGTTTTTAAAATAAATTATTTTACTCGGGGAGCGTGGGGTAATTGGGTTTACACATTCAGGTTTTAGATTTATTCCTTGCTAAGCTCGTCTTCTTTCGATGTGCCAACATGTTTTTAAAAATTATTTTACTCGGGGAGCGTGGGGTAATTGGGTTTACACATTCAGGTTTTAGATTTATTCCTTGCTAAGCTCGTCTTCTTTCGATGTGCCAACATGTTTTTAAAATAAATTATTTTACTCGGAGAGCGTGGGGTAATTGGGATTACACATTCAGGTTTTAGATATATTCCTTGCTAAGCTCGTCTTCTTTCGATGTGCCAACATGTTTTTAAAATAAATTATTTTACTCGGGGAGCGTGGGGTAATTGGGTTTACACATTTAGGTTTTAGATTTATTCCGCGCTAAGCTCGCCTTCTTTCGTTGTGCTGACGTGTTTTTAAAATAAAATATTTTACTCGGGGAGTGTGGGGTAATTGGGTTTACACATTTAGGTTTTAGATTTATTCCGCGCTAAGCTCGCCTTCTTTCGATGTGCTGACGTGTTTTTAACGTAAAATATCTTACTCGGGGAGCGTGGGGTAATTGGGTTTACACATTTAGGTTTTATATTTATTCCTTGCTAAGCTCGTCTTCTTTCGATGTGCCAACATGTTTTTAAAATAAATTATTTTACTCGGGGAGCGTGGGGTAATTGGGTTTACGCATTTGGGTTTTATATTTATTCCTTGCTAAGCTCGCCTTCTTTCGATGTGCCAACATGTTTTTAAAATAAGTTATTTTATTCGGGGAGCGTAGGGTAATTGGGTTTACACATTCAGGTTTTAGATTTATTCCTTGCTAAGCTCGTCTTCTTTCGATGTGCCAACATGTTTTTAAAATAAGTTATTTTACTCGGGGCGCGTGGGGTAATTGGGTTTACGCATTCGGGTTTTAGATTTATTCCGCGCTAAGCTCGCCTTCTTTCCATGTGCTGACGTGTTCTTAAAATAAAATATTTTACTCGGGGAGCGTGGGGTAGTTGGGTTTACACATTTAGGTTTTAGATTTATTCCTTGCTAAGCTCGCCATCTTCCGATGTACCAACATGTTTTTAAAATAAGTTATTTTATTCGGGGAGCGTGGGGTAATTGGGTTTACACATTCAGGTTTTAGATTTATTCCGCGTTAAGCTCGCCTTCTTTCGATGTGCTGACGTGTTTTGAAAATAAAATATTTTACTTGGGGAGCGTGGAGTATTTGACTGTACACATTCGAGTTTTAGATTTATTCCGCGCTAAGCTCGCCTTCGTTCGACGTGCCAACGTGTTTTTAAAATAATTTATTTTACTCGGGGAGCGTGGGGTAATTGGGTTTACGCATTTGGGTTTTAGAATTATTCCGCGCTAAGCTCGCCTTCTTTCGATGTGCTGACGTGTTTTTAAAATAAAATATTTTACTCGGGGCGCGTGGGGTAATTGGGTTTACGCATTTGGGTTTTAGATTTATTCCGCGCTAAGCTCGCCTTCTTTCCATGTGCTGACGTGTTCTTAAAATAAAATATTTTACTCGGGGAGCGTGGGGTAGTTGGGTTTACACATTTAGGTTTTAGATTTATTCCTTGCTAAGCTCGTCTTCTTTCGATGTACCAACATGTTTTTAAAATAAGTTATTTTATTCGGGGAGCGTGGGGTAATTGGGTTTACACATTCAGGTTTTAGATTTATTCCGCGTTAAGCTCGCCTTCTTTCGATGTGCTGACGTGTTTTTAACGTAAAATATCTTACTCGGGGAGCGTGGGGTAATTGGGTTTACACATTTAGGTTTTATATTTATTCCTTGCTAAGCTCGTCTTCTTTCGACGTGCCAACGTGTTTTTAAAATAAGTTATTTTACTCGGGGCGCGTGGGGTAATTGGGTTTACGCATTTGGGTTTTAGATTTATTCCGCGCTAAGCTCGCCTTCTTTCGATGTGCTGACGTGTTTTTAAAATAAAATATTTTATTCGGGGAACGTGCGGTGACTGGGTTTACGCATTTAGGTTTTAGATTTATTCCGCGCTAAGCTCGCCTTCTTTCGATGTGCTGAGGTGTTTTTAAAATAAAATATTTTATTCGGGGAACGTGCGGTTACTGGGTTTACGCATTTAGGTTTTAGATTTATTCCGCGCTAAGCTCACCTTCTTTCCATGTGCTGACGTGTTCTTAAAATAAAATATTTTACTCGGAGAGTGGGGGGTAATTGGGTTTACACATTTAGGTTTTAGATTTATTCCGCGCTAACCTCGTCTTATTTCGGTGTGTCAAAGTATTTTTAAAATAAATTATTTTACTCAAGAAACGTGGGGTAATTGGCTATACACATTTAGGTTTTAGATTTATTCCGCGCTAAGCTCGCCTTCTTTCGATGTGCTGACGTGTTTTTAAAAATTATTTTACTCGGGGAGCGTGGGGTAATTGGGTTTACACATTTAGGTTTTAGATTTATTCCGCGCTAAGCTCGCCTTCTTTCGTTGTGCTGACGTGTTTTTAAAATAAAATATTTTACTCGGGGAGTGTGGGGTAATTGGGTTTACACATTTAGGTTTTAGATTTATTCCGCGCTAAGCTCGCCTTCTTTCGATGTGCTGACGTGTTTTTAACGTAAAATATCTTACTCGGGGAGCGTGGGGTAATTGGGTTTACACATTTAGGTTTTATATTTATTCCTTGCTAAGCTCGTCTTCTTTCGATGTGCCAACATGTTTTTAAAATAAATTATTTTACTCGGGGAGCGTGGGGTAATTGGGTTTACGCATTTGGGTTTTATATTTATTCCTTGCTAAGCTCGCCTTCTTTCGATGTGCCAACATGTTTTTAAAATAAGTTATTTTATTCGGGGAGCGTAGGGTAATTGGGTTTACACATTCAGGTTTTAGATTTATTCCTTGCTAAGCTCATCTTCTTTCGATGTGCCAACATGTTTTTAAAATAAGTTATTTTACTCGGGGCGCGTGGGGTAATTGGGTTTACGCATTCGGGTTTTAGATTTATTCCGCGCTAAGCTCGCCTTCTTTCCATGTGCTGACGTGTTCTTAAAATAAAATATTTTACTCGGGGAGCGTGGGGTAGTTGGGTTTACACATTTAGGTTTTAGATTTATTCCTTGCTAAGCTCGCCATCTTCCGATGTACCAACATGTTTTTAAAATAAGTTATTTTATTCGGGGAGCGTGGGGTAATTGGGTTTACACATTCAGGTTTTAGATTTATTCCGCGTTAAGCTCGCCTTCTTTCGATGTGCTGACGTGTTTTGAAAATAAAATATTTTACTTGGGGAGCGTGGAGTATTTGACTGTACACATTCGAGTTTTAGATTTATTCCGCGCTAAGCTCGCCTTCGTTCGACGTGCCAACGTGTTTTTAAAATAATTTATTTTACTCGGGGAGCGTGGGGTAATTGGGTTTACGCATTTGGGTTTTAGAATTATTCCGCGCTAAGCTCGCCTTCTTTCGATGTGCTGACGTGTTTTTAAAATAAAATATTTTACTCGGGGCGCGTGGGGTAATTGGGTTTACGCATTTGGGTTTTAGATTTATTCCGCGCTAAGCTCGCCTTCTTTCCATGTGCTGACGTGTTCTTAAAATAAAATATTTTACTCGGGGAGCGTGGGGTAGTTGGGTTTACACATTTAGGTTTTAGATTTATTCCTTGCTAAGCTCGTCTTCTTTCGATGTACCAACATGTTTTTAAAATAAGTTATTTTATTCGGGGAGCGTGGGGTAATTGGGTTTACACATTCAGGTTTTAGATTTATTCCGCGTTAAGCTCGCCTTCTTTCGATGTGCTGACGTGTTTTTAACGTAAAATATCTTACTCGGGGAGCGTGGGGTAATTGGGTTTACACATTTAGGTTTTATATTTATTCCTTGCTAAGCTCGTCTTCTTTCGACGTGCCAACGTGTTTTTAAAATAAGTTATTTTACTCGGGGCGCGTGGGGTAATTGGGTTTACGCATTTGGGTTTTAGATTTATTCCGCGCTAAGCTCGCCTTCTTTCGATGTGCTGACGTGTTTTTAAAATAAAATATTTTATTCGGGGAACGTGCGGTGACTGGGTTTACGCATTTAGGT
This sequence comes from Nasonia vitripennis, assembly GCF_009193385.2. Classification (NCBI taxonomy): domain Eukaryota; kingdom Metazoa; phylum Arthropoda; class Insecta; order Hymenoptera; family Pteromalidae; genus Nasonia; species Nasonia vitripennis. The sequence goes on along the minus strand of NW_022279596.1, from coordinate 1,345,457 downwards.
TTTAGATTTATTCCGCGCTAAGCTCGCCTTCTTTCGATGTGCTGAGGTGTTTTTAAAATAAAATATTTTATTCGGGGAACGTGCGGTTACTGGGTTTACGCATTTAGGTTTTAGATTTATTCCGCGCTAAGCTCACCTTCTTTCCATGTGCTGACGTGTTCTTAAAATAAAATATTTTACTCGGAGAGTGGGGGTAATTGGGTTTACACATTTAGGTTTTAGATTTATTCCGCGCTAACCTCGTCTTATTTCGGTGTGTCAAAGTATTTTTAAAATAAATTATTTTACTCAAGAAACGTGGGGTAATTGGCTATACACATTTAGGTTTTAGATTTATTCCGCGCTAAGCTCGCCTTCTTTCGATGTGCTGACGTGTTTTTAAAAATTATTTTACTCGGGGAGCGTGGGGTAATTGGGTTTACACATTTAGGTTTTAGATTTATTCCGCGCTAAGCTCGCCTTCTTTCGTTGTGCTGACGTGTTTTTAAAATAAAATATTTTACTCGGGGAGTGTGGGGTAATTGGGTTTACACATTTAGGTTTTAGATTTATTCCGCGCTAAGCTCGCCTTCTTTCGATGTGCTGACGTGTTTTTAACGTAAAATATCTTACTCGGGGAGCGTGGGGTAATTGGGTTTACACATTTAGGTTTTATATTTATTCCTTGCTAAGCTCGTCTTCTTTCGATGTGCCAACATGTTTTTAAAATAAATTATTTTACTCGGGGAGCGTGGGGTAATTGGGTTTACGCATTTGGGTTTTATATTTATTCCTTGCTAAGCTCGTCTTCTTTCGATGTGCCAACATGTTTTTAAAATAAGTTATTTTATTCGGGGAGCGTAGGGTAATTGGGTTTACACATTCAGGTTTTAGATTTATTCCTTGCTAAGCTCGTCTTCTTTCGATGTGCCAACATGTTTTTAAAATAAGTTATTTTACTCGGGGCGCGTGGGGTAATTGGGTTTACGCATTTGGGTTTTAGATTTATTCCGCGCTAAGCTCGCCTTCTTTCCATGTGCTGACGTGTTCTTAAAATAAAATATTTTACTCGGGGAGCGTGGGGTAGTTGGGTTTACACATTTAGGTTTTAGATTTATTCCTTGCTAAGCTCGCCATCTTCCGATGTACCAACATGTTTTTAAAATAAGTTATTTTATTCGGGGAGCGTGGGGTAATTGGGTTTACACATTCAGGTTTTAGATTTATTCCGCGTTAAGCTCGCCTTCTTTCGATGTGCTGACGTGTTTTGAAAATAAAATATTTTACTTGGGGAGCGTGGAGTATTTGACTGTACACATTCGAGTTTTAGATTTATTCCGCGCTAAGCTCTCCTTCGTTCGACGTGCCAACGTGTTTTTAAAATAATTTATTTTACTCGGGGAGCGTGGGGTAATTGGGTTTACGCATTTGGGTTTTAGAATTATTCCGCGCTAAGCTCGCCTTCTTTCGATGTGCTGACGTGTTTTTAAAATAAAATATTTTACTCGGGGCGCGTGGGGTAATTGGGTTTACGCATTTGGGTTTTAGATTTATTCCGCGCTAAGCTCGCCTTCTTTCCATGTGCTGACGTGTTCTTAAAATAAAATATTTTACTCGGGGAGCGTGGGGTAGTTGGGTTTACACATTTAGGTTTTAGATTTATTCCTTGCTAAGCTCGTCTTCTTTCGATGTACCAACATGTTTTTAAAATAAGTTATTTTATTCGGGGAGCGTGGGGTAATTGGGTTTACACATTCAGGTTTTAGATTTATTCCGCGTTAAGCTCGCCTTCTTTCGATGTGCTGACGTGTTTTTAACGTAAAATATCTTACTCGGGGAGCGTGGGGTAATTGGGTTTACACATTTAGGTTTTATATTTATTCCTTGCTAAGCTCGTCTTCTTTCGACGTGCCAACGTGTTTTTAAAATAAGTTATTTTACTCGGGGCGCGTGGGGTAATTGGGTTTACGCATTTGGGTTTTAGATTTATTCCGCGCTAAGCTCGCCTTCTTTCGATGTGCTGACGTGTTTTTAAAATAAAATATTTTATTCGGGGAACGTGCGGTGACTGGGTTTACGCATTTAGGTTTTAGATTTATTCCGCGCTAAGCTCGCCTTCTTTCGATGTGCTGAGGTGTTTTTAAAATAAAATATTTTATTCGGGGAACGTGCGGTTACTGGGTTTACGCATTTAGGTTTTAGATTTATTCCGCGCTAAGCTCACCTTCTTTCCATGTGCTGACGTGTTCTTAAAATAAAATATTTTACTCGGAGAGTGGGGGGTAATTGGGTTTACACATTTAGGTTTTAGATTTATTCCGCGCTAACCTCGTCTTATTTCGGTGTGTCAAAGTATTTTTAAAATAAATTATTTTACTCAAGAAACGTGGGGTAATTGGCTATACACATTTAGGTTTTAGATTTATTCCGCGCTAAGCTCGCCTTCTTTCGATGTGCTGACGTGTTTTTAACCTAAAATATTTTACTCGGGGAGCGTGGGGTAATTGGGTTTACACATTTAGGTTTTAGATTTATTCCGCGCTAAGCTCGCCTTCTTTCGTTGTGCTGGCGTGTTTTTAAAATAAAATATTTTACTCGGGGAGTGTGGGGTAATTGGGTTTACACATTTAGGTTTTAGATTTATTCCGCGCTAAGCTCGCCTTCTTTCGATGTGCTGACGTGTTTTTAACGTAAAATATCTTACTCGGGAGCGTGGGGTAATTGGGTTTACACATTTAGGTTTTAGATTTATTCCGCGCTAAGCTCGCCTTCTTTCGATGTGCTGACGTGTTTTTAAAATAATATATTTTACTCGGAGAGTGGAGGGTAATTGGGTTTACACATTTAGGTTTTAGATTTATTCCGCGCTAAGCTCGCCCTCTTTCGATGGCTGACGTGTTTTTAAAATAAAATATTTTACTCGGAGAGTGGGGGTAATTGGGTATACACATTCAGGTTTTAGATTTATTCCGCGTTAAGCTCGCCTTCTTTCGATGTGCTGACGTGTTTTTAACGTAAAATATTTTACTCGGGGAGCGTGGGGTAATTGGGTTTATACATTTAGGTTTTAGATTTATTCCGCGCTAAGCTCGCCTTCTTTCGATGTGCTGACGTGTTTTTAACGTAAAATATCTTACTCGGGGAGCGTGGGGTAATTGGGTTTACACATTTAGGTTTTATATTTATTCCTTGCTAAGCTCGTCTTCTTTCGATGTGCCAACATGTTTTTAAAATAAATTATTTTACTCGGGAGCGTGGGGTAATTGGGTTTACCATTTGGGTTTTAATTTATTCCTTGCTAAGCTCGTCTTCTTTCGATGTGCCACATGTTTTTAAAATAATTATTTACTCGGGGGCGTGGGGTAATTGGGTTTACGCATTTGGGTTTTATTTATTCCTGCTAAGCTCGTCTTCTTTCGATGTGCAACTGTTTTAAAATAAGTTATTTTATTCGGGGAGCGTGGGTAATTGGGTTTACACATTAGGTTTTAGATTTATTCCGCTAAGCTCGTCTTCTTTCGATGTGCCTGTTTTTAAAATAATTATTTTATTCGGGAGTGTTATTGTTTACATTTAGGTTTTAGATTTTTTGCTACTCGCCTCTTCGATGTGCTGTTTTAAAATATTATTTTACTCGGGAGCGTGGGGAATTGGTATACACATTAGGTTTTAGATTTATTCCGCGCTAAGCTCGCCCTTCGATGTGCACGTGTTTTTAAATAAATATTTTATTCGGGAGGTGGAGTATTTGGGTTTACCATTTGGGTTTTAGATTTATTCCGCGCTAAGCTCGCCTTCGTTCGATGTGCCACGTGTTTTTAAATAAATTATTTTACTCGGGGAGCGTGGGGTAATTGGGTTTACACATTAGGTTTTAGATTTATTCCTTGCTAAGCTCGTCTTCTTTCGATGTGCAACTGTTTTTAAAAATTATTTTACTCGGGGAGCGTGGGGTAATTGGGTTTACACATTCAGGTTTTATATTTATTCCTTGCTAAGCTCGTCTTCTTTCGATGTGCCAACATGTTTTTAAAATAAATTATTTTACTCGGGGAGCGTGGGGTAATTGGGTTTACGCATTTGGGTTTTATATTTATTCCTTGCTAAGCTCGTCTTCTTTCGATGTGCCAACATGTTTTTAAAATAAGTTATTTTACTCGGGGCGCGTGGGGTAATTGGGTTTACGCATTTGGGTTTTATATTTATTCCTTGCTAAGCTCGTCTTCTTTCGATGTGCCAACATGTTTTTAAAATAAGTTATTTTATTCGGGGAGCGTAGGGTAATTGGGTTTACACATTCAGGTTTTAGATTTATTCCTTGCTAAGCTCGTCTTCTTTCGATGTGCCAACATGTTTTTAAAATAAGTTATTTTATTCGGGGAGCGTGGGTTAATTGGGTTTACACATTTAGGTTTTAGATTTATTCCTTGCTAAGCTCGCCATCTTCCGATGTGCCAACATGTGTTTAAAATAAGTTATTTTACTCGGGGAGCGTGGGGAAATTGGCTATACACATTCAGGTTTTAGATTTATTCCGCGCTAAGCTCGCCCACTTCCGATGTGCCAACGTGTTTTTAAAATAAATTATTTTATTCGGGGAGCGTGGAGTATTTGGGTTTACGCATTTGGGTTTTAGATTTATTCCGCGCTAAGCTCGCCTTCGTTCGATGTGCCAACGTGTTTTTAAAATAAATTATTTTACTCGGGGAGCGTGGGGTAATTGGGTTTACACATTCAGGTTTTAGATTTATTCCTTGCTAAGCTCGTCTTCTTTCGATGTGCCAACATGTTTTTAAAAATTATTTTACTCGGGGAGCGTGGGGTAATTGGGTTTACACATTCAGGTTTTATATTTATTCCTTGCTAAGCTCGTCTTCTTTCGATGTGCCAACATGTTTTTAAAATAAATTATTTTACTCGGGGAGCGTGGGGTAATTGGGTTTACGCATTTGGGTTTTATATTTATTCCTTGCTAAGCTCGTCTTCTTTCGATGTGCCAACATGTTTTTAAAATAAGTTATTTTATTCGGGGAGCGTAGGGTAATTGGCTTTACACATTTAGGTTTTAGATTTATTCCGCGCTAAGCTCGCCTTCTTTCGATGTGCTGACGTGTTTTTAAAAATTATTTTACTCGGGGAGCGTGGGGTAATTGGGTTTACACATTTAGGTTTTAGATTTATTCCGCTAAGCTCGCTTCTTTCGATGTGCACGTGTTTTTAAAATAATATTTTACTCGGGGAGCGTGGGGTAATTGGGTTTACACATTTAGGTTTTAGATTTATTCCGCGCTAAGCTCGCCTTCTTTCGATGTGCGACGTGTTTTTAAAATAATATTTTACTCGGGAGCGTGGGGTAATTGGGTTTACACATTTAGGTTTTAGATTTATTCCGCCTAAGCTCGCCTTCTTTCGATGTGCCAACAGTTTTTTAAAATAAATTATTTTACTCGGGAGCGTGGGGTAATTGGGTTTACACATTTAGGTTTTAGATTTATTCCGCGCTAAGCTCGCCTTCTTTCGATGTGCCAACGTGTTTTTTAAAATAAATTTATTTATTTTATTCCGCGCTAAGCTCGTTCGTGTGCAGGTTTTAAATAAATATTTATCGGAGGTAATTGGGTTTACACATTTAGGTTTTAGATTTATTCCGCGCTAAGCTCGCCTTCTTTCGATGTGCCAACGTGTTTTTAATAAAATATTTACTCGGGGAGCGTGGGGTAATTGGGTTTACACATTCAGGTTTTATATTTATTCCTTGCTAAGCTCGTCTTCTTTCGATGTGCCAACATGTTTTTAAAATAAATTATTTTACTCGGGGAGCGTGGGGTAATTGGGTTTACGCATTTGGGTTTTATATTTATTCCTTGCTAAGCTCGTCTTCTTTCGATGTGCCAACATGTTTTTAAAATAAGTTATTTTATTCGGGGAGCGTAGGGTAATTGGGTTTACACATTAGGTTTTAGATTTATTCCGGCTAAGCTCGTCTTCTTTCGATGTGCAACGTGTTTTTAAATAATTATTTTACTCGGGGAGCGTGGGGTAATTGGGTTTACCATTTAGGTTTTAGATTTATTCCGCGCTAAGCTCGCCTTCTTTCGATGTGCTGACGTGTTTTTAAAATAAAATATTTTACTCGGGGAGCGTGGGGTAATTGGGTTTACACATTTAGGTTTTAGATTTATTCCGCGCTAAGCTCGCCTTCTTTCCGATGTGCTGACGTGTTTTTAAAATAAAATATTTTACTCGGGAGCGTGGGGTAATTGGGTTTACACATTAGGTTTTAGATTTATTCCGCGCTAACCTCGTCTTTTTCGATGTGCAAAGTATTTTTAAAATAAATATTTTACTCAAGAACGTGGGGTAATTGGCTATACACATTTAGGTTTTAGATTTATTCCGCGCTAAGCTCGCCTTCTTTCGATGTGCTGACGTGTTTTTAAAAATTATTTTACTCGGGGAGCGTGGGGTAATTGGGTTTACACATTTAGGTTTTAGATTTATTCCGCGCTAAGCTCGCCTTCTTTCGTTGTGCTGACGTGTTTTTAAAATAAAATATTTTACTCGGGGAGTGTGGGGTAATTGGGTTTACACATTTAGGTTTTAGATTTATTCCGCGCTAAGCTCGCCTTCTTTCGATGTGCTGACGTGTTTTTAACGTAAAATATCTTACTCGGGGAGCGTGGGGTAATTGGGTTTACACATTTAGGTTTTATATTTATTCCTTGCTAAGCTCGTCTTCTTTCGATGTGCCAACATGTTTTTAAAATAAATTATTTTACTCGGGGAGCGTGGGGTAATTGGGTTTACGCATTTGGGTTTTATATTTATTCCTTGCTAAGCTCGTCTTCTTTCGATGTGCCAACATGTTTTTAAAATAAGTTATTTTATTCGGGGAGCGTAGGGTAATTGGGTTTACACATTCAGGTTTTAGATTTATTCCTTGCTAAGCTCGTCTTCTTTCGATGTGCCAACATGTTTTTAAAATAAGTTATTTTACTCGGGGCGCGTGGGGTAATTGGGTTTACGCATTTGGGTTTTAGATTTATTCCGCGCTAAGCTCGCCTTCTTTCCATGTGCTGACGTGTTCTTAAAATAAAATATTTTACTCGGGGAGCGTGGGGTAGTTGGGTTTACACATTTAGGTTTTAGATTTATTCCTTGCTAAGCTCGCCATCTTCCGATGTACCAACATGTTTTTAAAATAAGTTATTTTATTCGGGGAGCGTGGGGTAATTGGGTTTACACATTCAGGTTTTAGATTTATTCCGCGTTAAGCTCGCCTTCTTTCGATGTGCTGACGTGTTTTGAAAATAAAATATTTTACTTGGGGAGCGTGGAGTATTTGACTGTACACATTCGAGTTTTAGATTTATTCCGCGCTAAGCTCTCCTTCGTTCGACGTGCCAACGTGTTTTTAAAATAATTTATTTTACTCGGGGAGCGTGGGGTAATTGGGTTTACGCATTTGGGTTTTAGAATTATTCCGCGCTAAGCTCGCCTTCTTTCGATGTGCTGACGTGTTTTTAAAATAAAATATTTTACTCGGGGCGCGTGGGGTAATTGGGTTTACGCATTTGGGTTTTAGATTTATTCCGCGCTAAGCTCGCCTTCTTTCCATGTGCTGACGTGTTCTTAAAATAAAATATTTTACTCGGGGAGCGTGGGGTAGTTGGGTTTACACATTTAGGTTTTAGATTTATTCCTTGCTAAGCTCGTCTTCTTTCGATGTACCAACATGTTTTTAAAATAAGTTATTTTATTCGGGGAGCGTGGGGTAATTGGGTTTACACATTCAGGTTTTAGATTTATTCCGCGTTAAGCTCGCCTTCTTTCGATGTGCTGACGTGTTTTTAACGTAAAATATCTTACTCGGGGAGCGTGGGGTAATTGGGTTTACACATTTAGGTTTTATATTTATTCCTTGCTAAGCTCGTCTTCTTTCGACGTGCCAACGTGTTTTTAAAATAAGTTATTTTACTCGGGGCGCGTGGGGTAATTGGGTTTACGCATTTGGGTTTTAGATTTATTCCGCGCTAAGCTCGCCTTCTTTCGATGTGCTGACGTGTTTTTAAAATAAAATATTTTATTCGGGGAACGTGCGGTGACTGGGTTTACGCATTTAGGTTTTAGATTTATTCCGCGCTAAGCTCGCCTTCTTTCGATGTGCTGAGGTGTTTTTAAAATAAAATATTTTATTCGGGGAACGTGCGGTTACTGGGTTTACGCATTTAGGTTTTAGATTTATTCCGCGCTAAGCTCACCTTCTTTCCATGTGCTGACGTGTTCTTAAAATAAAATATTTTACTCGGAGAGTGGGGGGTAATTGGGTTTACACATTTAGGTTTTAGATTTATTCCGCGCTAACCTCGTCTTCTTTCGGTGTGTCAAAGTATTTTTAAAATAAATTATTTTACTCAAGAAACGTGGGGTAATTGGCTATACACATTTAGGTTTTAGATTTATTCCGCGCTAAGCTCGCCTTCTTTCGATGTGCTGACGTGTTTTTAACCTAAAATATTTTACTCGGGGAGCGTGGGGTAATTGGGTTTACACATTTAGGTTTTAGATTTATTCCGCGCTAAGCTCGCCTTCTTTCGTTGTGCTGACGTGTTTTTAAAATAAAATATTTTACTCGGGGAGTGTGGGGTAATTGGGTTTACACATTTAGGTTTTAGATTTATTCCGCGCTAAGCTCGCCTTCTTTCGATGTGCTGACGTGTTTTTAACGTAAAATATCTTACTCGGGGAGCGTGGGGTAATTGGGTTTACACATTTAGGTTTTAGATTTATTCCGCGCTAAGCTCGCCTTCTTTCGATGTGCTGACGTGTTTTTAAAATAATATATTTTACTCGGAGAGTGGAGGGTAATTGGGTTTACACATTTAGGTTTTAGATTTATTCCGCGCTAAGCTCGACCTCTTTCGATGGGCTGACGTGTTTTTAAAATAAAATATTTTACTCGGGAGTGGGGGGTAATTGGGTATACACATTCAGGTTTTAGATTTATTCCGCGTTAAGCTCGCCTTCTTTCGATGTGCTGACGTGTTTTTAACGTAAAATATTTTACTCGGGGAGCGTGGGGTAATTGGGTTTACACATTCAGGTTTTAGATTAATTCCTTGCTAAGCTCGTCTTCTTTCGATGTGCCAACATGTTTTTAAAATAAGTTATTTTACTCGGGGCGCGTGGGGTAATTGGGTTTACGCATTTGGGTTTTAGATTTATTCCGCGCTAAGCTCGCCTTCTTTCCATGTGCTGACGTGTTCTTAAAATAAAATATTTTACTCGGGGAGCGTGGGGTAGTTGGGTTTACACATTTAGGTTTTAGATTTATTCCTTGCTAAGCTCGCCATCTTCCGATGTACCAACATGTTTTTAAAATAAGTTATTTTATTCGGGGAGCGTGGGGTAATTGGGTTTACACATTCAGGTTTTAGATTTATTCCGCGTTAAGCTCGCCTTCTTTCGATGTGCTGACGTGTTTTGAAAATAAAATATTTTACTTGGGGAGCGTGGAGTATTTGACTGTACACATTCGAGTTTTAGATTTATTCCGCGCTAAGCTCTCCTTCGTTCGACGTGCCAACGTGTTTTTAAAATAATTTATTTTACTCGGGGAGCGTGGGGTAATTGGGTTTACGCATTTGGGTTTTAGAATTATTCCGCGCTAAGCTCGCCTTCTTTCGATGTGCTGACGTGTTTTTAAAATAAAATATTTTACTCGGGGCGCGTGGGGTAATTGGGTTTACGCATTTGGGTTTTAGATTTATTCCGCGCTAAGCTCGCCTTCTTTCCATGTGCTGACGTGTTCTTAAAATAAAATATTTTACTCGGGGAGCGTGGGGTAGTTGGGTTTACACATTTAGGTTTTAGATTTATTCCTTGCTAAGCTCGTCTTCTTTCGATGTACCAACATGTTTTTAAAATAAGTTATTTTATTCGGGGAGCGTGGGGTAATTGGGTTTACACATTCAGGTTTTAGATTTATTCCGCGTTAAGCTCGCCTTCTTTCGATGTGCTGACGTGTTTTTAACGTAAAATATCTTACTCGGGGAGCGTGGGGTAATTGGGTTTACACATTTAGGTTTTATATTTATTCCTTGCTAAGCTCGTCTTCTTTCGACGTGCCAACGTGTTTTTAAAATAAGTTATTTTACTCGGGGCGCGTGGGGTAATTGGGTTTACGCATTTGGGTTTTAGATTTATTCCGCGCTAAGCTCGCCTTCTTTCGATGTGCTGACGTGTTTTTAAAATAAAATATTTTATTCGGGGAACGTGCGGTGACTGGGTTTACGCATTTAGGTTTTAGATTTATTCCGCGCTAAGCTCGCCTTCTTTCGATGTGCTGAGGTGTTTTTAAAATAAAATATTTTATTCGGGGAACGTGCGGTTACTGGGTTTACGCATTTAGGTTTTAGATTTATTCCGCGCTAAGCTCACCTTCTTTCCATGTGCTGACGTGTTCTTAAAATAAAATATTTTACTCGGAGAGTGGGGGGTAATTGGGTTTACACATTTAGGTTTTAGATTTATTCCGCGCTAACCTCGTCTTATTTCGGTGTGTCAAAGTATTTTTAAAATAAATTATTTTACTCAAGAAACGTGGGGTAATTGGCTATACACATTTAGGTTTTAGATTTATTCCGCGCTAAGCTCGCCTTCTTTCGATGTGCTGACGTGTTTTTAACCTAAAATATTTTACTCGGGGAGCGTGGGGTAATTGGGTTTACACATTTAGGTTTTAGATTTATTCCGCGCTAAGCTCGCCTTCTTTCGTTGTGCTGACGTGTTTTTAAAATAAAATATTTTACTCGGGGAGTGTGGGGTAATTGGGTTTACACATTTAGGTTTTAGATTTATTCCGCGCTAAGCTCGCCTTCTTTCGATGTGCTGACGTGTTTTTAACGTAAAATATCTTACTCGGGGAGCGTGGGGTAATTGGGTTTACACATTTAGGTTTTAGATTTATTCCGCGCTAAGCTCGCCTTCTTTCGATGTGCTGACGTGTTTTTAAAATAATATATTTTACTCGGAGAGTGGAGGGTAATTGGGTTTACACATTTAGGTTTTAGATTTATTCCGCGCTAAGCTCGCCCTCTTTCGATGGGCTGACGTGTTTTTAAAATAAAATATTTTACTCGGAGAGTGGGGGGTAATTGGGTATACACATTCAGGTTTTAGATTTATTCCGCGTTAAGCTCGCCTTCTTTCGATGTGCTGACGTGTTTTTAACGTAAAATATTTTACTCGGGGAGCGTGGGGTAATTGGGTTTATACATTTAGGTTTTAGATTTATTCCGCGCTAAGCTCGCCTTCTTTCGATGTGCTGACGTGTTTTTAACGTAAAATATCTTACTCGGGGAGCGTGGGGTAATTGGGTTTACACATTTAGGTTTTATATTTATTCCTTGCTAAGCTCGTCTTCTTTCGATGTGCCAACATGTTTTTAAAATAAATTATTTTACTCGGGGAGCGTGGGGTAATTGGGTTTACGCATTTGGGTTTTATATTTATTCCTTGCTAAGCTCGTCTTCTTTCGATGTGCCAACATGTTTTTAAAATAAGTTATTTTACTCGGGGCGCGTGGGGTAATTGGGTTTACGCATTTGGGTTTTATATTTATTCCTTGCTAAGCTCGTCTTCTTTCGATGTGCCAACATGTTTTTAAAATAAGTTATTTTATTCGGGGAGCGTAGGGTAATTGGGTTTACACATTCAGGTTTTAGATTTATTCCTTGCTAAGCTCGTCTTCTTTCGATGTGCCAACATGTTTTTAAAATAAGTTATTTTATTCGGGGAGCGTGGGTTAATTGGGTTTACACATTTAGGTTTTAGATTTATTCCTTGCTAAGCTCGCCATCTTCCGATGTGCCAACATGTGTTTAAAATAAGTTATTTTACTCGGGGAGCGTGGGGAAATTGGCTATACACATTCAGGTTTTAGATTTATTCCGCGCTAAGCTCGCCCACTTCCGATGTGCCAACGTGTTTTTAAAATAAATTATTTTATTCGGGGAGCGTGGAGTATTTGGGTTTACGCATTTGGGTTTTAGATTTATTCCGCGCTAAGCTCGCCTTCGTTCGATGTGCCAACGTGTTTTTAAAATAAATTATTTTACTCGGGGAGCGTGGGGTAATTGGGTTTACACATTCAGGTTTTAGATTTATTCCTTGCTAAGCTCGTCTTCTTTCGATGTGCCAACATGTTTTTAAAAATTATTTTACTCGGGGAGCGTGGGGTAATTGGGTTTACACATTCAGGTTTTATATTTATTCCTTGCTAAGCTCGTCTTCTTTCGATGTGCCAACATGTTTTTAAAATAAATTATTTTACTCGGGGAGCGTGGGGTAATTGGGTTTACGCATTTGGGTTTTATATTTATTCCTTGCTAAGCTCGTCTTCTTTCGATGTGCCAACATGTTTTTAAAATAAGTTATTTTATTCGGGGAGCGTAGGGTAATTGGGTTTACACATTCAGGTTTTAGATTTATTCCTTGCTAAGCTCGTCTTCTTTCGATGTGCCAACATGTTTTTTTTAAAATAAGTTATTTTACTCGGGGCGCGTGGGGTAATTGGGTTTACGCATTTGGGTTTTAGATTTATTCCGCCCTAAGCTCGCCTTCTTTCCATGTGCTGACGTGTTCTTAAAATAAAATATTTTACTCGGGGAGCGTGGGGTAGTTGGGTTTACACATTTAGGTTTTAGATTTATTCCTTGCTAAGCTCGCCATCTTCCGATGTGCCAACATGTGTTTAAAATAAGTTTTTTACTCGAGAAACTTGGGGTAATTGGCTATACACATTTAGGTTTTAGATTTATTCCGCGCTAAGCTCGCCTTCTTTCGATGTGCTGACGTGTTTTTAAAATAAAATATTTTATTCGGGGAACGTGCGGTGACTGGGTTTACGCATTTAGGTTTTAGATTTATTCCGCGCTAAGCTCGCCTTCTTTCGATGTGCTGAGGTGTTTTTAAAATAAAATATTTTATTCGGGGAACGTGCGGTTACTGGGTTTACGCATTTAGGTTTTAGATTTATTCCGCGCTAAGCTCACCTTCTTTCCATGTGCTGACGTGTTCTTAAAATAAAATATTTTACTCGGAGAGTGGGGGGTAATTGGGTTTACACATTTAGGTTTTAGATTTATTCCGCGCTAACCTCGTCTTATTTCGGTGTGTCAAAGTATTTTTAAAATAAATTATTTTACTCAAGAAACGTGGGGTAATTGGCTATACACATTTAGGTTTTAGATTTATTCCGCGCTAAGCTCGCCTTCTTTCGATGTGCTGACGTGTTTTTAACCTAAAATATTTTACTCGGGGAGCGTGGGGTAATTGGGTTTACACATTTAGGTTTTAGATTTATTCCGCGCTAAGCTCGCCTTCTTTCGTTGTGCTGACGTGTTTTTAAAATAAAATATTTTACTCGGGGAGTGTGGGGTAATTGGGTTTACACATTTAGGTTTTAGATTTATTCCGCGCTAAGCTCGCCTTCTTTCGATGTGCCAACATGTGTTTAAAATAAGTTTTTTACTCGAGAAACGTGGGGTAATTGGCTATACACATTTAGGTTTTAGATTTATTCCGCGGTAAGCTCGCCTTCTTTCGATGTGCTGACGTGTTTTTAACGTAAAATATCTTACTCGGGGAGCATGGGGTAATTGGGTTTACACATTTAGGTTTTAGATTTATTCCGCGCTAAGCTCGCCTTCTTTCGATGTGCTGACGTGTTTTTAAAATAATATATTTTACTCGGAGAGTGGAGGGTAATTGGGTTTACACATTTAGGTTTTAGATTTATTCCGCGCTAAGCTCGCCCTCTTTCGATGTGCTGACGTGTTTTTAAAATAAAATATTTTACTCGGAGAGTGGGGGGTAATTGGGTATACACATTCAGGTTTTAGATTTATTCCGCGTTAAGCTCGCCTTCTTTCGATGTGCTGACGTGTTTTTAACGTAAAATATTTTACTCGGGGAGCGTGGGGTAATTGGGTTTATACATTTAGGTTTTAGATTTATTCCGCGTTAAGCTCGCCTTCGTTCGATGTGCCAACATGTTTTTAAAATAAGTTATTTTACTCGGGGAGCGTGGGGAAATTGGCTATACACATTCAGGTTTTAGATTTATTCCGCGCTAAGCTCGCCCACTTCCGATGTGCCAACGTGTTTTTAAAATAAATTATTTTATTCGGGGAGCGTGGAGTATTTGGGTTTACGCATTTGGGTTTTAGATTTATTCCGCGCTAAGCTCGCCTTCGTTCGATGTGCCAACGTGTTTTTAAAATAAATTATTTTACTCGGGGAGCGTGGGGTAATTGGGTTTACACATTCAGGTTTTAGATTTATTCCTTGCTAAGCTCGTCTTCTTTCGATGTGCCAACATGTTTTTAAAAATTATTTTACTCGGGGAGCGTGGGGTAATTGGGTTTACACATTCAGGTTTTAGATTTATTCCTTGCTAAGCTCGTCTTCTTTCGATGTGCCAACATGTTTTTAAAATAAGTTATTTTACTCGGGGAGCGTGGGGTAATTGGGTTTACGCATTTGGGTTTTATATTTATTCCTTGCTAAGCTCGTCTTCTTTCGATGTGCCAACATGTTTTTAAAATAAGTTATTTTATTCGGGGAGCGTAGGGTAATTGGGTTTACACATTCAGGTTTTAGATTTATTCCTTGCTAAGCTCGTCTTCTTTCGATGTACCAACATGTTTTTAAAATAAGTTATTTTATTCGGGGAGCGTGGGGTAATTGGGTTTACACATTCAGGTTTTAGATTTATTCCGCGTTAAGCTCGCCTTCTTTCGATGTGCTGACGTGTTTTTAAAATAAAATATTTTACTTGGGGAGCGTGGAGTATTTGACTGTACACATTCGAGTTTTAGATTTATTCCGCGCTAAGCTCGCCTTCGTTCGACGTGCCAACGTGTTTTTAAAATAATTTATTTTACTCGGGGAGCGTGGGGTAATTGGGTTTACACATTCAGGTTTTAGATTTATTCCTTGCTAAGCTCGTCTTCTTTCGATGTGCCAACATGTTTTTAAAAATTATTTTACTCGGGGAGCGTGGGGTAATTGGGTTTACACATTCAGGTTTTAGATTTATTCCTTGCTAAGCTCGTCTTCTTTCGATGTGCCAACATGTTTTTAAAATAAGTTATTTTATTCGGGGAGCGTGGGGTAATTGGGTTTACGCATTTGGGTTTTAGATTTATTCCGCGCTAAGCTCACCTTCTTTCCATGTGCTGACGTGTTCTTAAAATAAAATATTTTACTCGGAGAGTGGGGGGTAATTGGGTTTACACATTTAGGTTTTAGATTTATTCCGCGCTAACCTCGTCTTATTTCGGTGTGTCAAAGTATTTTTAAAATAAATTATTTTACTCAAGAAACGTGGGGTAATTGGCTATACACATTTAGGTTTTAGATTTATTCCGCGCTAAGCTCGCCTTCTTTCGATGTGCAGACGTGTTTTTAAAATAAAATATTTTACTCGGGGAGCGTGGGGTAATTGGGTTTACACATTCAGGTTTTAGATTTATTCCTTGCTAAGCTCGTCTTCTTTCGATGTGCCAACATGTTTGTAAAAATTATTTTACTCGGGGAGCGTGGGGTAATTGGGTTTACACATTCAGGTTTTAGATTTATTCCTTGCTAAGCTCGTCTTCTTTCGATGTGCCAACATGTTTTTAAAATAAGTTATTTTATTCGGGGAGCGTGGGGTAATTGGGTTTACACATTCAGGTTTTAGATTTATTCCTTGCTAAGCTCGTCTTCTTTCGATGTGCCAACATGTTTTTAAAATAAGTTATTTTATTCGGGGAGCGTGGGGTAATTGGGTTTACACATTCAGGTTTTAGATTTGTTCCGCGCTAAGCTCGCCTTCTTTCGATGTGCTGACGTGTTTTTAAAATAAAATATTTTACTTGGGGAGCGTGGGGTAATAGGGTGTACAAATTTAGGTTTTAGATTTATTCCGCGCTAAGCTCGCCTTCGTTCGACGTGCCAACGTGTTTTTAAAATAATTTATTTTACTCGGGGAGCGTGGGGTAATTGGGTTTACGCATTTGGGTTTTAGAATTATTCCGCGCTAAGCTCGCCTTCTTTCGATGTGCTGACGTGTTTTTAAAATAAAATATTTTACTTGGGGAGCGTGGAGTATTTGGCTGTACACATTCGAGTTTTAGATTTATTCCGCGCTAAGCTCGCCTTCGTTCGATGTGCCAACGTGTTTTTAAAATAAATTATTTTACTCGGGGAGCGTGGGGTAATTGGGTTTACGCATTTGGGTTTTAGATTTATTCCGCGCTAAGCTCGCCTTCGTTCGATGTGCCAACGTGTTTTTAAAATAAATTATTTTACTCGGGGAGCGTGGGGTAATTGGGTTTACACATTCAGGTTTTAGATTTATTCCTTGCTAAGCTCGTCTTCTTTCGATGTGCCAACATGTTTTTAAAAATTATTTTACTCGGGGAGCGTGGGGTAATTGGGTTTACACATTCAGGTTTTAGATTTATTCCTTGCTAAGCTCGTCTTCTTTCGATGTGCCAACATGTTTTTAAAATAAATTATTTTACTCGGAGAGCGTGGGGTAATTGGGATTACACATTCAGGTTTTAGATATATTCCTTGCTAAGCTCGTCTTCTTTCGATGTGCCAACATGTTTTTAAAATAAATTATTTTACTCGGGGAGCGTGGGGTAATTGGGTTTACACATTCAGGTTTTAGATTTATTCCTTGCTAAGCTCGTCTTCTTTCGATGTGCCAACATGTTTTTAAAAATTATTTTACTCGGGGAGCGTGGGGTAATTGGGTTTACACATTCAGGTTTTAGATTTATTCCTTGCTAAGCTCGTCTTCTTTCGATGTGCCAACATGTTTTTAAAATAAGTTATTTTACTCGGGGAGCGTGGGGTAATTGGGTTTACGCATTTGGGTTTTATATTTATTCCTTGCTAAGCTCGTCTTCTTTCGATGTGCCAACATGTTTTTAAAATAAGTTATTTTATTCGGGGAGCGTAGGGTAATTGGGTTTACACATTCAGGTTTTAGATTTATTCCTTGCTAAGCTCGTCTTCTTTCGATGTACCAACATGTTTTTAAAATAAGTTATTTTATTCGGGGAGCGTGGGGTAATTGGGTTTACACATTCAGGTTTTAGATTTATTCCGCGTTAAGCTCGCCTTCTTTCGATGTGCTGACGTGTTTTTAAAATAAAATATTTTACTTGGGGAGCGTGGAGTATTTGACTGTACACATTCGAGTTTTAGATTTATTCCGCGCTAAGCTCGCCTTCGTTCGACGTGCCAACGTGTTTTTAAAATAATTTATTTTACTCGGGGAGCGTGGGGTAATTGGGTTTACACATTCAGGTTTTAGATTTATTCCTTGCTAAGCTCGTCTTCTTTCGATGTGCCAACATGTTTTTAAAAATTATTTTACTCGGGGAGCGTGGGGTAATTGGGTTTACACATTCAGGTTTTAGATTTATTCCTTGCTAAGCTCGTCTTCTTTCGATGTGCCAACATGTTTTTAAAATAAGTTATTTTATTCGGGGAGCGTGGGGTAATTGGGTTTACGCATTTGGGTTTTAGATTTATTCCGCGCTAAGCTCACCTTCTTTCCATGTGCTGACGTGTTCTTAAAATAAAATATTTTACTCGGAGAGTGGGGGGTAATTGGGTTTACACATTTAGGTTTTAGATTTATTCCGCGCTAACCTCGTCTTATTTCGGTGTGTCAAAGTATTTTTAAAATAAATTATTTTACTCAAGAAACGTGGGGTAATTGGCTATACACATTTAGGTTTTAGATTTATTCCGCGCTAAGCTCGCCTTCTTTCGATGTGCAGACGTGTTTTTAAAATAAAATATTTTACTCGGGGAGCGTGGGGTAATTGGGTTTACACATTCAGGTTTTAGATTTATTCCTTGCTAAGCTCGTCTTCTTTCGATGTGCCAACATGTTTGTAAAAATTATTTTACTCGGGGAGCGTGGGGTAATTGGGTTTACACATTCAGGTTTTAGATTTATTCCTTGCT
This sequence comes from Nasonia vitripennis, assembly GCF_009193385.2. Lineage (NCBI taxonomy): Eukaryota > Metazoa > Arthropoda > Insecta > Hymenoptera > Pteromalidae > Nasonia > Nasonia vitripennis. The sequence continues at coordinate 1,327,439 of NW_022279596.1, read as the reverse complement.
AAGCTCGTCTTCTTTCGATGTGCCAACATGTTTTTAAAATAAGTTATTTTATTCGGGGAGCGTGGGGTAATTGGGTTTACACATTCAGGTTTTAGATTTATTCCTTGCTAAGCTCGTCTTCTTTCGATGTGCCAACATGTTTTTAAAATAAGTTATTTTATTCGGGGAGCGTGGGGTAATTGGGTTTACACATTCAGGTTTTAGATTTGTTCCGCGCTAAGCTCGCCTTCTTTCGATGTGCTGACGTGTTTTTAAAATAAAATATTTTACTTGGGGAGCGTGGGGTAATAGGGTGTACAAATTTAGGTTTTAGATTTATTCCGCGCTAAGCTCGCCTTCGTTCGATGTGCCAACATGTTTTTAAAATAAGTTATTTTACTCGGGGAGCGTGGGGAAATTGGCTATACACATTCAGGTTTTAGATTTATTCCGCGCTAAGCTCGCCCACTTCCGATGTGCCAACGTGTTTTTAAAATAAATTATTTTATTCGGGGAGCGTGGAGTATTTGGGTTTACGCATTTGGGTTTTAGATTTATTCCGCGCTAAGCTCGCCTTCGTTCGATGTGCCAACGTGTTTTTAAAATAAATTATTTTACTCGGGGAGCGTGGGGTAATTGGGTTTACACATTTAGGTTTTATATTTATTCCTTGCTAAGCTCGTCTTCTTTCGATGTGCCAACATGTTTTTAAAATAAATTATTTTACTCGGGGAGCGTGGGGTAATTGGGTTTACGCATTTGGGTTTTATATTTATTCCTTGCTAAGCTCGTCTTCTTTCGATGTGCCAACATGTTTTTAAAATAAGTTATTTTACTCGGGGCGCGTGGGGTAATTGGGTTTACGCATTTGGGTTTTATATTTATTCCTTGCTAAGCTCGTCTTCTTTCGATGTGCCAACATGTTTTTAAAATAAGTTATTTTATTCGGGGAGCGTAGGGTAATTGGGTTTACACATTCAGGTTTTAGATTTATTCCTTGCTAAGCTCGTCTTCTTTCGATGTGCCAACATGTTTTTAAAATAAGTTATTTTATTCGGGGAGCGTGGGTTAATTGGGTTTACACATTTAGGTTTTAGATTTATTCCTTGCTAAGCTCGCCATCTTCCGATGTGCCAACATGTGTTTAAAATAAGTTATTTTACTCGGGGAGCGTGGGGAAATTGGCTATACACATTCAGGTTTTAGATTTATTCCGCGCTAAGCTCGCCCACTTCCGATGTGCCAACGTGTTTTTAAAATAAATTATTTTATTCGGGGAGCGTGGAGTATTTGGGTTTACGCATTTGGGTTTTAGATTTATTCCGCGCTAAGCTCGCCTTCGTTCGATGTGCCAACGTGTTTTTAAAATAAATTATTTTACTCGGGGAGCGTGGGGTAATTGGGTTTACACATTCAGGTTTTAGATTTATTCCTTGCTAAGCTCGTCTTCTTTCGATGTGCCAACATGTTTTTAAAAATTATTTTACTCGGGGAGCGTGGGGTAATTGGGTTTACACATTCAGGTTTTATATTTATTCCTTGCTAAGCTCGTCTTCTTTCGATGTGCCAACATGTTTTTAAAATAAATTATTTTACTCGGGGAGCGTGGGGTAATTGGGTTTACGCATTTGGGTTTTATATTTATTCCTTGCTAAGCTCGTCTTCTTTCGATGTGCCAACATGTTTTTAAAATAAGTTATTTTATTCGGGGAGCGTAGGGTAATTGGGTTTACACATTCAGGTTTTAGATTTATTCCTTGCTAAGCTCGTCTTCTTTCGATGTGCCAACATGTTTTTTTTAAAATAAGTTATTTTACTCGGGGCGCGTGGGGTAATTGGGTTTACGCATTTGGGTTTTAGATTTATTCCGCCCTAAGCTCGCCTTCTTTCCATGTGCTGACGTGTTCTTAAAATAAAATATTTTACTCGGGGAGCGTGGGGTAGTTGGGTTTACACATTTAGGTTTTAGATTTATTCCTTGCTAAGCTCGCCATCTTCCGATGTGCCAACATGTGTTTAAAATAAGTTTTTTACTCGAGAAACGTGGGGTAATTGGCTATACACATTTAGGTTTTAGATTTATTCCGCGCTAAGCTCGCCTTCTTTCGATGTGCTGACGTGTTTTTAAAATAAAATATTTTATTCGGGGAACGTGCGGTGACTGGGTTTACGCATTTAGGTTTTAGATTTATTCCGCGCTAAGCTCGCCTTCTTTCGATGTGCTGAGGTGTTTTTAAAATAAAATATTTTATTCGGGGAACGTGCGGTTACTGGGTTTACGCATTTAGGTTTTAGATTTATTCCGCGCTAAGCTCACCTTCTTTCCATGTGCTGACGTGTTCTTAAAATAAAATATTTTACTCGGAGAGTGGGGGGTAATTGGGTTTACACATTTAGGTTTTAGATTTATTCCGCGCTAACCTCGTCTTATTTCGGTGTGTCAAAGTATTTTTAAAATAAATTATTTTACTCAAGAAACGTGGGGTAATTGGCTATACACATTTAGGTTTTAGATTTATTCCGCGCTAAGCTCGCCTTCTTTCGATGTGCTGACGTGTTTTTAACCTAAAATATTTTACTCGGGGAGCGTGGGGTAATTGGGTTTACACATTTAGGTTTTAGATTTATTCCGCGCTAAGCTCGCCTTCTTTCGTTGTGCTGACGTGTTTTTAAAATAAAATATTTTACTCGGGGAGTGTGGGGTAATTGGGTTTACACATTTAGGTTTTAGATTTATTCCGCGCTAAGCTCGCCTTCTTTCGATGTGCCAACATGTGTTTAAAATAAGTTTTTTACTCGAGAAACGTGGGGTAATTGGCTATACACATTTAGGTTTTAGATTTATTCCGCGGTAAGCTCGCCTTCTTTCGATGTGCTGACGTGTTTTTAACGTAAAATATCTTACTCGGGGAGCATGGGGTAATTGGGTTTACACATTTAGGTTTTAGATTTATTCCGCGCTAAGCTCGCCTTCTTTCGATGTGCTGACGTGTTTTTAAAATAATATATTTTACTCGGAGAGTGGAGGGTAATTGGGTTTACACATTTAGGTTTTAGATTTATTCCGCGCTAAGCTCGCCCTCTTTCGATGTGCTGACGTGTTTTTAAAATAAAATATTTTACTCGGAGAGTGGGGGGTAATTGGGTATACACATTCAGGTTTTAGATTTATTCCGCGTTAAGCTCGCCTTCTTTCGATGTGCTGACGTGTTTTTAACGTAAAATATTTTACTCGGGGAGCGTGGGGTAATTGGGTTTATACATTTAGGTTTTAGATTTATTCCGCGTTAAGCTCGCCTTCGTTCGATGTGCCAACATGTTTTTAAAATAAGTTATTTTACTCGGGGAGCGTGGGGAAATTGGCTATACACATTCAGGTTTTAGATTTATTCCGCGCTAAGCTCGCCCACTTCCGATGTGCCAACGTGTTTTTAAAATAAATTATTTTATTCGGGGAGCGTGGAGTATTTGGGTTTACGCATTTGGGTTTTAGATTTATTCCGCGCTAAGCTCGCCTTCGTTCGATGTGCCAACGTGTTTTTAAAATAAATTATTTTACTCGGGGAGCGTGGGGTAATTGGGTTTACACATTCAGGTTTTAGATTTATTCCTTGCTAAGCTCGTCTTCTTTCGATGTGCCAACATGTTTTTAAAAATTATTTTACTCGGGGAGCGTGGGGTAATTGGGTTTACACATTCAGGTTTTAGATTTATTCCTTGCTAAGCTCGTCTTCTTTCGATGTGCCAACATGTTTTTAAAATAAGTTATTTTACTCGGGGAGCGTGGGGTAATTGGGTTTACGCATTTGGGTTTTATATTTATTCCTTGCTAAGCTCGTCTTCTTTCGATGTGCCAACATGTTTTTAAAATAAGTTATTTTATTCGGGGAGCGTAGGGTAATTGGGTTTACACATTCAGGTTTTAGATTTATTCCTTGCTAAGCTCGTCTTCTTTCGATGTACCAACATGTTTTTAAAATAAGTTATTTTATTCGGGGAGCGTGGGGTAATTGGGTTTACACATTCAGGTTTTAGATTTATTCCGCGTTAAGCTCGCCTTCTTTCGATGTGCTGACGTGTTTTTAAAATAAAATATTTTACTTGGGGAGCGTGGAGTATTTGACTGTACACATTCGAGTTTTAGATTTATTCCGCGCTAAGCTCGCCTTCGTTCGACGTGCCAACGTGTTTTTAAAATAATTTATTTTACTCGGGGAGCGTGGGGTAATTGGGTTTACACATTCAGGTTTTAGATTTATTCCTTGCTAAGCTCGTCTTCTTTCGATGTGCCAACATGTTTTTAAAAATTATTTTACTCGGGGAGCGTGGGGTAATTGGGTTGACACATTCAGGTTTTAGATTTATTCCTTGCTAAGCTCGTCTTCTTTCGATGTGCCAACATGTTTTTAAAATAAGTTATTTTATTCGGGGAGCGTGGGGTAATTGGGTTTACGCATTTGGGTTTTAGATTTATTCCGCGCTAAGCTCACCTTCTTTCCATGTGCTGACGTGTTCTTAAAATAAAATATTTTACTCGGAGAGTGGGGGGTAATTGGGTTTACACATTTAGGTTTTAGATTTATTCCGCGCTAACCTCGTCTTATTTCGGTGTGTCAAAGTATTTTTAAAATAAATTATTTTACTCAAGAAACGTGGGGTAATTGGCTATACACATTTAGGTTTTAGATTTATTCCGCGCTAAGCTCGCCTTCTTTCGATGTGCAGACGTGTTTTTAAAATAAAATATTTTACTCGGGGAGCGTGGGGTAATTGGGTTTACACATTCAGGTTTTAGATTTATTCCTTGCTAAGCTCGTCTTCTTTCGATGTGCCAACATGTTTGTAAAAATTATTTTACTCGGGGAGCGTGGGGTAATTGGGTTTACACATTCAGGTTTTAGATTTATTCCTTGCTAAGCTCGTCTTCTTTCGATGTGCCAACATGTTTTTAAAATAAGTTATTTTATTCGGGGAGCGTGGGGTAATTGGGTTTACACATTCAGGTTTTAGATTTATTCCTTGCTAAGCTCGTCTTCTTTCGATGTGCCAACATGTTTTTAAAATAAGTTATTTTATTCGGGGAGCGTGGGGTAATTGGGTTTACACATTCAGGTTTTAGATTTGTTCCGCGCTAAGCTCGCCTTCTTTCGATGTGCTGACGTGTTTTTAAAATAAAATATTTTACTTGGGGAGCGTGGGGTAATAGGGTGTACAAATTTAGGTTTTAGATTTATTCCGCGCTAAGCTCGCCTTCGTTCGATGTGCCAACATGTTTTTAAAATAAGTTATTTTACTCGGGGAGCGTGGGGAAATTGGCTATACACATTCAGGTTTTAGATTTATTCCGCGCTAAGCTCGCCCACTTCCGATGTGCCAACGTGTTTTTAAAATAAATTATTTTATTCGGGGAGCGTGGAGTATTTGGGTTTACGCATTTGGGTTTTAGATTTATTCCGCGCTAAGCTCGCCTTCGTTCGATGTGCCAACGTGTTTTTAAAATAAATTATTTTACTTGGGGAGCGTGGGGTAATTGGGTTTACACATTCAGGTTTTAGATTTATTCCTTGCTAAGCTCGTCTTCTTTCGATGTGCCAACATGTTTTTAAAAATTATTTTACTCGGGGAGCGTGGGGTAATTGGGTTTACACATTCAGGTTTTAGATTTATTCCTTGCTAAGCTCGTCTTCTTTCGATGTGCCAACATGTTTTTAAAATAAATTATTTTACTCGGAGAGCGTGGGGTAATTGGGTTTACACATTCAGGTTTTAGATATATTCCTTGCTAAGCTCGTCTTCTTTCGATGTGCCAACATGTTTTTAAAATAAATTATTTTACTCGGGGAGCGTGGGGTAATTGGGTTTACACATTTGGGTTTTAGATTTATTCCGCGCTAAGCTCGCCTTCTTTCCATGTGCTGACGTGTTCTTAAAATAAAATATTTTACTCGGGGAGCGTGGGGTAGTTGGGTTTACACATTTAGGTTTTAGATTTATTCCTTGCTAAGCTCGCCATCTTCCGATGTGCCAACATGTGTTTAAAATAAGTTTTTTACTCGAGAAACGTGGGGTAATTGGCTATACACATTTAGGTTTTAGATTTATTCCGCGCTAAGCTCGCCTTCTTTCGATGTGCTGACGTGTTTTTAAAATAAAATATTTTATTCGGGGAACGTGGGGTAATTGGGTTTACACATTTAGGTTTTAGATTTATTCCGCGCTAAGCTCGCCTTCTTTCGTTGTGCTGACGTGTTTTTAAAATAAAATATTTTACTCGGGGAGTGTGGGGTAATTGGGTTTACGCATTTAGGTTTTAGATTTATTCCGCGCTAAGCTCGCCTTCTTTCGATGTGCTGAGGTGTTTTTAAAATAAAATATTTTATTCGGGGAACGTGCGGTTACTGGGTTTACGCATTTAGGTTTTAGATTTATTCCGCGCTAAGCTCACCTTCTTTCCATGTGCTGACGTGTTCTTAAAATAAAATATTTTACTCGGAGAGTGGGGGGTAATTGGGTTTACACATTTAGGTTTTAGATTTATTCCGCGCTAACCTCGTCTTATTTCGGTGTGTCAAAGTATTTTTAAAATAAATTATTTTACTCAAGAAACGTGGGGTAATTGGCTATACACATTTAGGTTTTAGATTTATTCCGCGCTAAGCTCGCCTTCTTTCGATGTGCTGACGTGTTTTTAACCTAAAATATTTTACTCGGGGAGCGTGGGGTAATTGGGTTTACACATTTAGGTTTTAGATTTATTCCGCGCTAAGCTCGCCTTCTTTCGTTGTGCTGACGTGTTTTTAAAATAAAATATTTTACTCGGGGAGTGTGGGGTAATTGGGTTTACACATTTAGGTTTTAGATTTATTCCGCGCTAAGCTCGCCTTCTTTCGATGTGCTGATGTGTTTTTAACGTAAAATATCTTACTCGGGGAGCGTGGGGTAATTGGGTTTACACATTTAGGTTTTAGATTTATTCCGCGCTAAGCTCGCCTTCTTTCGATGTGCTGACGTGTTTTTAAAATAATATATTTTACTCGGAGAGTGGAGGGTAATTGGGTTTACACATTTAGGTTTTAGATTTATTCCGCGCTAAGCTCGCCTTCTTTCGATGTGCTGACGTGTTTTTAAAATAAAATATTTTACTCGGAGAGTGGGGGGTAATTGGCTATACACATTCAGGTTTTAGATTTATTCCGCGCTAAGCTCGCCTTCTTTCGATGTGCTGACGTGTTTTTAACGTAAAATATTTTACTCGGGGAGCGTGGGGTAATTGGGTTTATACATTTAGGTTTTAGATTTATTCCTTGCTAAGCTCGCCTTCTTCCGATGTGTCAAAGTATTTTTAAAATAAATTATTTTACTCGAGAAACGTGGGGTAATTGGCTATACACATTTAGGTTTTATATTTATTCCTTGCTAAGCTCGTCTTCTTTCGATGTGCCAACATGTTTTTAAAATAAATTATTTTACTCGGGGAGCGTGGGGTAATTGGGTTTACGCATTTGGGTTTTATATTTATTCCTTGCTAAGCTCGTCTTCTTTCGATGTGCCAACATGTTTTTAAAATAAGTTATTTTATTCGGGGAGCGTAGGGTAATTGGGTTTACACATTCAGGTTTTAGATTTATTCCTTGCTAAGCTCGTCTTCTTTCGATGTACCAACATGTTTTTAAAATAAGTTATTTTATTCGGGGAGCGTGGGGTAATTGGGTTTACACATTCAGGTTTTAGATTTATTCCGCGTTAAGCTCGCCTTCTTTCGATGTGCTGACGTGTTTTTAAAATAAAATATTTTACTTGGGGAGCGTGGAGTATTTGACTGTACACATTCGAGTTTTAGAATTATTCCGCGCTAAGCTCGCCTTCGTTCGACGTGCCAACGTGTTTTTAAAATAATTTATTTTACTCGGGGAGCGTGGGGTAATTGGGTTTACGCATTTGGGTTTTAGAATTATTCCGCGCTAAGCTCGCCTTCTTTCGATGTGCTGACGTGTTTTTAAAATAAAATATTTTACTTGGGGAGCGTGGAGTATTTGGCTGTACACATTCGAGTTTTAGATTTATTCCGCGCTAAGCTCGCCTTCGTTCGATGTGCCAACATGTTTTTAAAATAAATTATTTTACTCGGGGAGCGTGGGGTAATTGGGTTTACGCATTTGGGTTTTATATTTATTCCTTGCTAAGCTCGTCTTCTTTCGATGTGCCAACATGTTTTTAAAATAAGTTATTTTATTCGGGGAGCGTGGAGTATTTGGGTTTACGCATTTGGGTTTTAGATTTATTCCGCGCTAAGCTCGCCTTCGTTCGATGTGCCAACGAGTTTTTAAAATAAATTATTTTACTCGGGGAGCGTGGGGTAATTGGGTTTACACATTCAGGTTTTAGATTTATTCCTTGCTAAGCTCGTCTTCTTTCGATGTGCCAACATGTTTTTAAAAATTATTTTACTCGGGGAGCGTGGGGTAATTGGGTTTACACATTCAGGTTTTAGATTTATTCCTTGCTAAGCTCGTCTTCTTTCGATGTGCCAACATGTTTTTAAAATAAATTATTTTACTCGGAGAGCGTGGGGTAATTGGGATTACACATGCAGGTTTTAGATATATTCCTTGCTAAGCTCGTCTTCTTTCGATGTGCCAACATGTTTTTAAAATAAATTATTTTACTCGGGGAGCGTGGGGTAATTGGGTTTACACATTCAGGTTTTAGATTTATTCCTTGCTAAGCTCGTCTTCTTTCGATGTGCCAACATGTTTTTAAAATAAAATATTTTATTCGGGGAACGTGCGGTTACTGGGTTTACGCATTTAGGTTTTAGATTTATTCCGCGCTAAGCTCACCTTCTTTCCATGTGCTGACGTGTTCTTAAAATAAAATATTTTACTCGGAGAGTGGGGGGTAATTGGGTTTACACATTTAGGTTTTAGATTTATTCCGCGCTAACCTCGTCTTATTTCGGTGTGTCAAAGTATTTTTAAAATAAATTATTTTACTCAAGAAACGTGGGGTAATTGGCTATACACATTTAGGTTTTAGATTTATTCCGCGCTAAGCTCGCCTTCTTTCGATGTGCTGACGTGTTTTTAACCTAAAATATTTTACTCGGGGAACGTGGGGTAATTGGGTTTACACATTTAGGTTTTAGATTTATTCCGCGCTAAGCTCGCCTTCTTTCGTTGTGCTGACGTGTTTTTAAAATAAAATATTTTACTCGGGGAGTGTGGGGTAATTGGGTTTACACATTTAGGTTTTAGATTTATTCCGCGCTAAGCTCGCCTTCTTTCGATGTGCTGATGTGTTTTTAACGTAAAATATCTTACTCGGGGAGCGTGGGGTAATTGGGTTTACACATTTGGGTTTTAGAATTATTCCGCGCTAAGCTCGCCTTCTTTCGATGTGCTGACGTGTTTTTAAAATAAAATATTTTACTTGGGGACCGTGGAGTATTTGGCTGTACACATTCGAGTTTTAGATTTATTCCGCGCTAAGCTCGCCTTCGTTCGATGTGCCAACATGTTTTTAAAATAAATTATTTTACTCGGGGAGCGTGGGGTAATTGGGTTTACGCATTTGGGTTTTATATTTATTCCTTGCTAAGCTCGTCTTCTTTCGATGTGCCAACATGTTTTTAAAATAAAATATTTTACTTGGGGAGCGTGGGATAATTGGGTGTACAAATTTGGGTTTTAGATTTATTCCGCGCTAAGCTCGCCTTCTTTCGATGTACCAACGTGTTTTTAAAATAAATTATTTTACTCGGAGAGCGTGGGGTAATTGGGATTACACATTCAGGTTTTAGATTTATTCCTTGCTAAGCTCGTCTTCTTTCGATGTGCCAACATGTTTTTAAAAATTATTTTACTCGGGGAGCGTGGGGTAATTGGGTTTACACATTCAGGTTTTAGATTTATTCCTTGCTAAGCTCGTCTTCTTTCGATGTGCCAACATGTTTTTAAAATAAATTATTTTACTCGGAGAGCGTGGGGTAATTGGGATTACACATGCAGGTTTTAGATATATTCCTTGCTAAGCTCGTCTTCTTTCGATGTGCCAACATGTTTTTAAAATAAATTATTTTACTCGGGGAGCGTGGGGTAATTGGGTTTACACATTCAGGTTTTAGATTTATTCCTTGCTAAGCTCGTCTTCTTTCGATGTGCCAACATGTTTTTAAAATAAAATATTTTACTCGGAGAGCGTGGGGTAATTGGGATTACACATTCAGGTTTTAGATATATTCCTTGCTAAGCTCGTCTTCTTTCGATGTGCCAACATGTTTTTAAAATAAATTATTTTACTCGGGGAGCGTGGGGTAATTGGGTTTACACATTCAGGTTTTAGATTTATTCCTTGCTAAGCTCGTCTTCTTTCGATGTGCCAACATGTTTTTAAAATAAGTTATTTTACTCGGGGCGCGTGGGGTAATTGGGTTTACGCATTTGGGTTTTAGATTTATTCCGCGCTAAGCTCGCCTTCTTTCGATGTGCTGACGTGATTTTAAAATAAAATATTTTACTCGGGGAGTGTGGGGTAATTGGGTTTACACATTTAGGTTTTAGATTTATTCCGCGCTAAGCTCGCCTTCTTTCGATGTGCTGATGTGTTTTTAACGTAAAATATCTTACTCGGGGAGCGTGGGGTAATTGGGTTTACACATTTGGGTTTTAGAATTATTCCGCGCTAAGCTCGCCTTCTTTCGATGTGCTGACGTGTTTTTAAAATAAAATATTTTACTTGGGGAGCGTGGAGTATTTGGCTGTACACATTCGAGTTTTAGATTTATTCCGCGCTAAGCTCGCCTTCGTTCGATGTGCCAACATGTTTTTAAAATAAATTATTTTACTCGGGGAGCGTGGGGTAATTGGGTTTACGCATTTGGGTTTTATATTTATTCCTTGCTAAGCTCGTCTTCTTTCGATGTGCCAACATGTTTTTAAAATAAATTATTTTACTCGGAGAGCGTGGGGTAATTGGGATTACACATTCAGGTTTTAGATATATTCCTTGCTAAGCTCGTCTTCTTTCGATGTGCCAACATGTTTTTAAAATAAATTATTTTACTCGGGGAGCGTGGGGTAATTGGGTTTACACATTCAGGTTTTAGATTTATTCCTTGCTAAGCTCGTCTTCTTTCGATGTGCCAACATGTTTTTAAAATAAGTTATTTTACTCGGGGCGCGTGGGGTAATTGGGTTTACGCATTTGGGTTTTAGATTTATTCCGCGCTAAGCTCGCCTTCTTTCGATGTGCTGACGTGATTTTAAAATAAAATATTTTACTTGGGGAGCGTGGGGTAATTGGGTGTACAAATTTGGGTTTTAGATTTATTCCGCGCTAAGCTCGCCTTCTTTCGATGTACCAACGTGTTTTTAAAATAAATTATTTTACTCGGGGAGCGTGGAGTATTTGACTGTACACATTCACGTTTTAGATTTATTCCTTGCTAAGCTCGTCTTCTTTCGATGTGCCAACATGTTTTTAAAATAAAATATTTTATTCGGGGAACGTGCGGTTACTGGGTTTACGCATTTAGGTTTTAGATTTATTCCGCGCTAAGCTCACCTTCTTTCCATGTACTGACGTGTTCTTAAAATAAAATATTTTACTCGGAGAGTGGGGGGTAATTGGGTTTACACATTTAGGTTTTAGATTTATTCCGCGCTAACCTCGTCTTATTTCGGTGTGTCAAAGTATTTTTAAAATAAATTATTTTACTCAAGAAACGTGGGGTAATTGGCTATACACATTTAGGTTTTAGATTTATTCCGCGCTAAGCTCGCCTTCTTTCGATGTGCTGACGTGTTTTTAACCTAAAATATTTTACTCGGGGAACGTGGGGTAATTGGGTTTACACATTTAGGTTTTAGATTTATTCCGCGCTAAGCTCGCCTTCTTTCGTTGTGCTGACGTGTTTTTAAAATAAAATATTTTACTCGGGGAGTGTGGGGTAATTGGGTTTACACATTTAGGTTTTAGATTTATTCCGCGCTAAGCTCGCCTTCGTTCGATGTGCCAACATGTTTTTAAAATAAGTTATTTTACTCGGGGAGCGTGGGGAAATTGGCTATACACATTCAGGTTTTAGATTTATTCCGCGCTAAGCTCGCCCACTTCCGATGTGCCAACGTGTTTTTAAAATAAATTATTTTATTCGGGGAGCGTGGAGTATTTGGGTTTACGCATTTGGGTTTTAGATTTATTCCGCGCTAAGCTCGCCTTCGTTCGATGTGCCAACGAGTTTTTAAAATAAATTATTTTACTCGGGGAGCGTGGAGTATTTGGGTTTACGCATTTGGGTTTTAGATTTATTCCTTGCTAAGCTCGCCTTCGTTCGATGTGCCAACGAGTTTTTAAAATAAATTATTTTACTCGGGGAGCGTGGGGTAATTGGGTTTACACATTCAGGTTTTAGATTTATTCCTTGCTAAGCTCGTCTTCTTTCGATGTGCCAACATGTTTTTAAAAATTATTTTACTCGGGGAGCGTGGGGTAATTGGGTTTACACATTCAGGTTTTAGATTTATTCCTTGCTAAGCTCGTCTTCTTTCGATGTGCCAACATGTTTTTAAAATAAATTATTTTACTCGGAGAGCGTGGGGTAATTGGGATTACACATGCAGGTTTTAGATATATTCCTTGCTAAGCTCGTCTTCTTTCGATGTGCCAACATGTTTTTAAAATAAATTATTTTACTCGGGGAGCGTGGGGTAATTGGGTTTACACATTCAGGTTTTAGATTTATTCCTTGCTAAGCTCGTCTTCTTTCGATGTGCCAACATGTTTTTAAAATAAAATATTTTACTCGGAGAGCGTGGGGTAATTGGGATTACACATTCAGGTTTTAGATATATTCCTTGCTAAGCTCGTCTTCTTTCGATGTGCCAACATGTTTTTAAAATAAATTATTTTACTCGGGGAGCGTGGGGTAATTGGGTTTACACATTCAGGTTTTAGATTTATTCCTTGCTAAGCTCGTCTTCTTTCGATGTGCCAACATGTTTTTAAAATAAGTTATTTTACTCGGGGCGCGTGGGGTAATTGGGTTTACGCATTTGGGTTTTAGATTTATTCCGCGCTAAGCTCGCCTTCTTTCGATGTGCTGACGTGATTTTAAAATAAAATATTTTACTTGGGGAGCGTGGGATAATTGGGTGTACAAATTTGGGTTTTAGATTTATTCCGCGCTAAGCTCGCCTTCTTTCGATGTACCAACGTGTTTTTAAAATAAATTATTTTACTCGGGGAGCGTGGAGTATTTGACTGTACACATTCACGTTTTAGATTTATTCCTTGCTAAGCTCGTCTTCTTTCGATGTGCCAACATGTTTTTAAAATAATTTATTTTACTCGGGGAGCGTGGGGTAATTGGGTTTACACATTCAGGTTTTAGATTTATTCCTTGCTAAGCTCGTCTTCTTTCGATGTGCCAACGTGTTTTTAAAATAATTTATTTTACTCGGGGAGCGTGGGGTAATTGGGTTTACACATTCAGGTTTTAGATTTATTCCTTGCTAAGCTCGTCTTCTTTCGATGTGCCAACATGTTTTTAAAATAATTTATTTTACTCGGGGAGCGTGGGGTAATTGGGTTTACACATTCAGGTTTTAGATTTATTCCTTGCTAAGCTCGTCTTCTTTCGATGTGCCAACATGTTTTTAAAATAATTTATTTTACTCGGGGAGCGTGGGGTAATTGGGTTTACACATTCAGGTTTTAGATTTATTCCTTGCTAAGCTCGTCTTCTTTCGATGTGCCAACGTGTTTTTAAAATAATTTATTTTACTCGGGGAGCGTGGGGTAATTGGGTTTACACATTCAGGTTTTAGATTTATTCCTTGCTAAGCTCGTCTTCTTTCGATGTGCCTACATGTTTTTAAAATAATTTATTTTACTCGGGGAGCGTGGGGTAATTGGGTTTACACATTCAGGTTTTAGATTTATTCCTTGCTAAGCTCGTCATCTTTCGATGTGCCAACATGTTTTTAAAATAAGTTATTTTATTCGGGGAGCGTGGGGTAATTGGGTTTACACATTCAGGTTTTAGATTTATTCCTCGCTAAGCTCGTCTTCTTTCGATGTGCTAACATCTTTTTAAAATAAGTTATTTTATTCGGGGAGCGTGGGGTAATTGGGTTTACGCATTTGGGTTTTAGATTTATTCCGCGCTAAGCTCGCCTTCTTTCGATGTGCTGACGTGATTTTAAAATAAAATATTTTACTTGGGGAGCTTGGGGAAATTGGGTTTACGCATTTGGGTTTTAGATTTATTCCGCGCTAAGCTCGCCTTCTTTCGATGTGCTGACGTGTTTTTAAAATAAAATATTTTACTTGGGGAGCGTGGAGTATTTGGCTGTACACATTCGAGTTTTAGATTTATTCCTTGCTAAGCTCGTCTTCTTTCGATGTGCCAACGTGTTTTTAAAATAATTTATTTTACTCGGGGAGCGTGGGGTAATTGGGTTTACACATTCAGGTTTTAGATTTATTCCTTGCTAAGCTCGTCTTCTTTCGATGTGCCAACATGTTTTTAAAATAATTTATTTTATTCGGGGAGCGTGGGGTAATTGGGTTTACACATTCAGGTTTTAGATTTATTCCTCGCTAAGCTCGTCTTCTTTCGATGTGCTAACATGTTTTTAAAATAAGTTATTTTATTCTGGGAGCGTGGGGTAATTGGGTTTACGCATTTGGGTTTTAGATTTATTCCGCGCTAAGCTCGCCTTCTTTCGATGTGCTGACGTGATTTTAAAATAAAATATTTTACTTGGGGAGCGTGGGGAAATTGGGTTTACGCATTTGGGTTTTAGATTTATTCCGCGCTAAGCTCGCCTTCTTTCGATGTGCTGACGTGATTTTAAAATAAAATATTTTACTTGGGGAGCGTGGGGAAATTGGGTTTACGCATTTGGGTTTTAGATTTATTCCGCGCTAAGCTCGCCTTCTTTCGATGTGCTGACGTGTTTTTAAAATAAAATATTTTACTTGGGGAGCGTGGAGTATTTGGCTGTACACATTCGAGTTTTAGATTTATTCCACGCTAAGCTCGCCTTCGTTCGATGTGCCAACGTGTTTTTAAAATAAATTATTTAACTCGGGGAGCGTGGGGTAATTGGGTTTACACATTCAGGTTTTAGATTTATTCCGCGCTAAGCTCGCCCACTTCCGATGTGCCAACGTGTTTTTAAAATAAAATATTTTACTTGGGGAGCGTGGAGTATTTGACTGTACACATTCGAGTTTTAGATTTATTCCGCGCTGAGCTCGCCTTCGTTCGATGTGCCAACATGTTTTTAAAATAAGTTATATTATTCGGGGAGCGTGGAGTATTTGGCTGTACACATTCAGGTTTTAGATTTATTCCGCGCTAAGCTCGCCCACTTCCGATGTGCCAACGTGTTTTTAAAATAAATTATTTTATTCGGGGAGCGTGGAGTATTTGGGTTTACGCAGTTAGGTTTTAGATTTATTCCGCGCTAAGCTCGCCTTCTTCCGAAGTGCAAACATGTTTTTAAAATAAATTATTTTACTAGGGGTGCGTGTGGTTATTGGCTATACACATTCAAGTTTTAGATTTCTTCCGCGCTTGTGTTCGTTAAATCCTCAATTTTGCAATAATTTGCATAAACAGCAGTGTTTAAAAAAATAATTTTGCAAATCTGATATTAGATTTGTGTTCAGCGTCCCTCAAAACCTTCGGACTGATGTGCTTTGTTGTTTATTTTTCCGTACTTTCCTATTAATAAAAATACGACTAGAAACAAATTTTCTGAACCATATAGAATAAAGCGCATGCCGTGGTCGGAAATTTTTTATTAGCTATTTTCAATTTTTGTTCTTAAATGGTTGTTTGTATAGATTATAAATTTTAACAATCGATGCCTTTACTTATGCATTATCAACATTTATCCCGATGAACCTGCAATTTACGTTGGATATTCTTTTCGATCAAGATGAAATCAAGGTTGATATCAAGGTTGAAATCAAGGTTGAATCAAGGTAGTATCAACCTTAATATTTTTGACAGGGATATAGATATAATGATGTCTTGAATAATGCTGATTTTAAGGTACGACTTTAAGTATACATATTTATTTAAAATATTACAATATACTATATGTATATACTGATATGTACTATATATGACAAGTAAATAAATGTATATCTATCGATTTCTTCAAAATTATTATTGAATGCTCTTTTTTATTAATTTTTCAATGCAATACAACACATATAATGACATTTTTATTTTAAAAATATTAACAAGTAGCGCCCTTTAAATCCGCATCGATTTCCATATTTTTAATACTCCGTTTTCCATGGAGTGTACGTATTTTTTCGTAGCAGACGGGTTTTCTAACCTTAAACCTTACAATTAAACGTTAAAATATTACAAACTGTGCAATAATTGTAGTAGTAACCAGCAGTAATCGTGATTATATAATACTTTCTTCAAGAAATAATAACTTTTACAGTTGTGCATTGCAAAAATTATTTATCTTTTTACAACAGATCTGTTCCGAAAAATTTTAGTCCACGGGAAACGGGGTATTTATAAAATTCGGAATGGAATTGGAAGAGGCTGGTGCTGTTTTCAAAAGACATGAACGAGTTTACAAAGCATTAAATGTTGTACAAGATAAAGAAATTCCTATATACAACCTGCAATAGTTAATGAGAATGGTTTTTGTAGAAATGCTGCTGATGCTAGGCAGTACTTAACAGAATATTTTTGCACTACGGGTGCATTAGATTTATAGTGGATGAAGCTATTAATAATGAGTTTTAAGAGTTCTTTTAAACATATACATATATTATGAGTGTGTATGAACGTACATCACAAGTATTTTAGATAAATCCATACATCAATAAATAATTTGCAGATGTTCTTTTAATTTTACATTTAAATTCTACAAAATTTCATTGAATAATAAGTATTATTGATTGTCTATGCAGCTGTAGTGTAGTTATCCCATCAATTCCATTAATTTTGGAGCAAATTCAAAACTTTCATCCTAACTTTTAAATACGGAACCGGAACGTCTCTGATTGGCCAACGCGATTCCGGAGAATCCGTTCCGGATTTTCGTTGGGTTAATGTTTCCCCTACTCCAGCCTATAAAAGTATATTTTTTGTAATAATAAAAATACCGACCGATGTATTTTAATTAGCTCTATCCAAAAACATCGCCAGATTAAACTGCTCCACCTTATATTTCTAATGAAAAATCAATAAAGATTTGGGGAAAAAAATAAATTATCTTAATTTTGATACAGCCATATCTTTTTAAATAAACAATATTTCAAACTACTCAAAACTGCTCCAAACTGCTCTACATCCATATAATACTGCTCCATAGTAATTTTTATCGGCTCAGCTATAGTTAACTGCAGTAAAATTCATTTTGTCAGAAATGAGCTGACTGAAGCTCGTAGCGCGCAGGCGCGAATCTCATTCATTGCCGTATTGCCGGGATAAAGTTTAAATTAAGGTAAAGAATTCATGTGTTACAAACTAAGTTTCTAACGAAATAAATTTTTTTTATTATTATTTATTGCTAACTATAAGAAGTATTATAAAACTACCATCGCTATTTCTTAGATTATCACAGATTATTTGACTAAAAATCTCCTTCTTATAGTTAATACAGTGGCACCTAAGGCAAAATCTAAAATAAAATACGTTTTCATTAAACACCATTGGCAATACATAATAATAAAAAAATTTATTTCGTTAGAAACTTAGTTTGTAACACATGAATTCTTTACCTTAATTTAAACTTTATCCCGGCAATACGGCAATGAATGAGATCCGCGCCTGCGCGCTACGAGCTTCAGTCAGCTCATTTCTGACAAAATGAATTTTATTTATTTTGCAGTTAACTATAGCGGAGCCGATGAAAATTACTATGAAGCAGTATTATATGGATGTAGAGCAGTTTGGAACAGTTTGGAGCAGTTTGAAATATTGTTTATTTAAAAAGATATGGCTCTATCAAAATTAAGTTAATTTATTTTTTTTCCCAAATCTTTATTGATTTTTCATTAGAAATATAAGGTGGAGCAGTTTAATCTGGCGATGTTTTTGGATAGAGCTAATTAAAATACATCGGTCAGTATTTTTATTATTACAAAAAATATACTTTTATAGGCTTGGGTAGGGGGGGTGGCGGGCTTGTGATGTAAGCCGTAATCACGTGATCACGTGATGGAATATAAGCGCGTAATTCAAATTCTTATTAATAAAATCGAATATATTTTATGTACATCTTATAAAATCATTTAGAGAAAGTACAAAAGCATTTCTGTATTCTTGGTCACTCAACCGTTAGGAAAATAGAACATAAATTTTAGAAGTAGTGAAAAGAAAGATGCCATTGTGCGAGTATCGGCTCTCAGTTTTTCGTTTGTTTGAAACGTGCTTTTTGACGTCTCGCGCTCACACGGTTTGTCCAGTAAAATTAGCTGTGAAATCACCCTGCGGTAGAAGTGGCTGCATTTTGGATATTTGGTAAATCGGGGTCGGAAAAGCCGATTCTGAAATTTGCAGCTTCCTAGAATGAGGGGTTCTATGCGAAAACAGCGTGCGAAAGTTATTTTTGCTCATATCTCGAGATTGGCTTGACCTATGAGAAAATGGCTGGCATCAATAGAAAGAGCGTTAAATTTTGCATTGGAAACGATTTTTTAATCGATTCCGATGAGCGCAAAGTTCCGAAATAATTAATGAAAAAGAAATTTGCTTGGTGTAGAGGCAGGGGAGGGGAGTGCGCAGACGACATGGCCGCCGCCGCTCTCTCCGCGCGCAGCGGCGGGACGGCGGGAACCGAGACGCGTTTGAATGCGTCATGCGAAAATATTTTTGATTTCGCGGCGACACTCAGCAAACTTTGTAAATTACTTGAATAAAATTTTTTTGTTAGACCTATTTTTTAATAGAAAGATAAAAATGTTAATTTAAAGTTATACAAAGTTTTTATACAAAGTTATAAATGATCCTGACCATCACAACTTATTTATTTTTAACTCTGTGTTTATTAACAACTCCGTTTTGAAATATAATTATTTTTATAACTCCTTTTATGGTTCTTGATTTTTCTATATAATAAAAAGTATTAGTATTTTCAAAATCATAGCTATACTATACTATTTGATGTTCTTTATTTTACGAAAGCATGAAACATATGAAACGTAATTTATATACTACTAAATTTTTGGTAATCTCGAAATAGAATTTCGAAAAAAAAATTTTAATTCAGATTATTTAGTGCGATATAAATACTAGTGTCTCAAATGCACTCTGGAAAAAATCATTCGCGACGTATCATATAACCGAACTCATCCAAACATCCTGTCACCGCATACTAAATGTTTATAAATTATGAATGTCAACGCCACTTTCTCAGTTCATTACTCGAGCTGGTTAATCATAGGTCAGAACACTTTGGTATCTCATCGAAGTAACATCGTGCTCTAAAGAGTGTATTCCAGAGTCATTTTTAACTAAAAATCTATTAGAAATCAAAAAATTATTGTTTTTTGAGTGTGTGCCTTCACAGTTTTTTAATTTGTGATACCAGCTTATTGATTGGTTTCTGAATCCTAGAAGAATATTTTATTATTTTCGAAGAATTTATTCAGAATTACGGTATGTCCGCATATTTTATTTATTCATATAAATGCTAGAAATTTAGATAAAATATTTGAATACGATTGACATTTAAAAACTTTATAGCAAAGAAAATAAATATTTATTGAAAAAACATGCTAGGTTTGTAATGCAATAAAATAGTGTCCGCACTACATAATGACATTATTCAAATAATGACTACTACACTGAAAACCAAAAATACAATGTGCTAGAGATAGTATTTACTGCGTAATTGCCTATAAGCAAAATGTGACCCGCCAAATTAAAAAATTCACATGTGCCTCAATGTGAAAATATGAATGAAAACTTACATGTTTTTATAGGTAGCATATCAAGTATCTGTGTAAAATTTCAATTGCCTAGCTTTTTTACAATGCAAATGAATAGGGTTGTAATAATAGGCTTATACTCACTGACTCTTCTACTGAACTTTTCTTCAAATTCACTTCTCAGACCTTAACGACAACGACTTTAGGCATTGTTAATATACTTATATTTAAAGTATTACAGAATATGGTAACATATGGTAGGTAATATGGTAAAAATATTAGCAGAAATTAGTGTACCCAAAACTTATGTTGTTTTTTCTACCAGGGTTATTAGACATAGATAGAATAAGGAGCGCGCGAAGCGCGCCTTCATTCCTAGTATTTTAAACTTTTGCGTCGAAGACTGGCACATTTCGCACTTTTGCGTCGAAAGCTAGTACACTTGACAAGCAAGATATCTGATTCGAACTATTTGAATTTTGCATCGTGTAATATGGGATTTGCCGAAATCAAAGTCGAGATAGAGTGTTAAGAGGTAAAATCAAGCTCATTTTTAAAAATGTCCATATTACACGATGTTCAGTTTAAATAGCTCGAATCAGATATTTTACGTGTCGAGTGTACATACATTTCGCACTCCCGGCGGCAAAATGTAGTATATTTTATACTTTATATTAATGCATGGTTAGCAAGTTCAATTGCACCACGTACAAGTACTTGATTCTTTTTATTTTAATATGTAATACTTTTATTTATAGCAGCCTACGAGATTCGGATTATATTTATATTACTCTTGTTTTCTTAGAAATTTTTACGTGAAAGCTGAAATTTTGCATAGGTCTTCTTAATATTATTACGAGTATATTGTAGTTTTTTATTTTATTCTCTAAACTTTAAAAACATGGCAGTCTTATATGTTCATCGACAATTTTACCTCGCTTCATATTAACCTGCCAACTTTGAAATCGAAAATTACGCAAATATGTTCGGTAACCAATATTGGGAAAAACAAGAATTTTGTATACATTAGACGAATATATCTTCAAAGTTTCACATTGCATACTCTTAACATTCGTTGGTAGGGTTCGTTTTATACACAAAAATTTAACACGAATTTTTATATGAATTCTTTTTACACGCATGTTTTTACATTTGTTGAAATATATGCAAAAATTTCAATATCAATTCATTATTTATCAAGCTTAACAGGAATTAGTTTACTCATATCATATATACATAACAATGATCAAGTTATATATAACATTCATTTCAATAGTACGTCATCGAAACCGAACCTTTTCTTTCTCTCACGCGTATTCGTAAACAAAGATAAGTAGTTTGGATACTGAGACCTCCGAAGTACAAAGAATGGGTTTCGATAGTTAGTCCAGTTAGATCAGTCAAGAAGAGAGCACATAAAAGCGAATATATGTTCTTTTCTTTTATTTAAAACATTCCGTACCTGCTTCCATAATCAAAAACATTGAACACAAAGAAATGATTAATATTACATTTTCTACACAATAACATTGTGTACAATATTATTGTATTAAATGTTCAGTACTAATTATCTATTTATGTTCAATAAAAAAACTTATGTGTAAAAGAAAATTCGTATAAAAATTTGAATTCAAATGTGTAAAAAACCGTAGAACATTCTCAAATGTTTTTAATGTAGGATATGTTAAAAATTTTATAATTGCAAAACAAGTAAAAAATTTGCGACGAATAAAAATCTGTAAAAAACTTATAATTTCATTGTTTCAGATGTTTTGCTTGATATTTGCACTAGCTTTTCTATTACATATACGTGGAGATGAAAATTCACCCTATGAATTAATACCTATAACGACACCAATATTACGAGAAGAGCTGTTTCAAGCCAAACTTTACCATGAGATTTGGACGACGATCCATTTTGTTGACATACTTGAGTTAGAAAGCCATGCAAATGAGGTGAATACAACATTACAAGATCTTCGAAATCAATGTTCTACATTTAAACCGTGCATTTATGGAATAG
Organism: Nasonia vitripennis; assembly: GCF_009193385.2. Taxonomy (NCBI): domain Eukaryota; kingdom Metazoa; phylum Arthropoda; class Insecta; order Hymenoptera; family Pteromalidae; genus Nasonia; species Nasonia vitripennis. The sequence continues at coordinate 1,305,520 of NW_022279596.1, read as the reverse complement.
AGTTAGATCATATGTATAAAAGTCTTTATTCAATTCAACAAAAAATTGATTTTTTAGTCTCCTTAAGCGATAAGAAAAGAGAAAAAAGAGGGTTATTTAATATAGTCGGAACAATACAACATTTTTTATTTGGCACTATGTCAGCCGACGATGCTGAAAGAATTGATAAACAAATAGATGACGTATATAATCATACGGGCCACATAGCGACACTTTTAAATGACCAAACAGCCATTATCAAGAGTACTCTGCGCAAATTTATAAATATAACTGAAAATTATAAACAAAATATGAAAATTATCAAGGATGGAATCATTACAGTCCTGAATGAACATTCTTTTAATGATAATATGCTAAAATGCATTTTAAATTTAAATATTCATATAGATAATTTATTAGGTAATGTCAATCTAATCTATGACTCGATTATTGATGGAAAACTTGGAGTTGTGTCGCCTAGATTAATATCACCCACAAAATTTATGGACGCTTTACGCACAATACATTCAAAATGGTTTCACCAAGACTTACTATTTCCTTTAAATAAAAATTATTATGTAATGTACATGAAAATTAGTAAGATTAACATTATTTTGTCCGCTGGTAAACTTATTTATGTATTTCATACGCCAATACCAACTGGCTATGATTATACTGTGTACAAATTCACACCAATACCCATGTCAGGATGGAAACGTTACTATATATTTGACAGTATTAAAAATCAACCTGTTGCTGTCGATTCAAATTTTACAGAGTATAGCGTAATTGATTTAAATGTTTGTACATCTATAAATGATTTTAAAATTTGCGAGATAACATCTGCCGTTCATACATTTAACGAGGAAGAAAGTTGTTATGCACATTTGATAAAATACAAAGATGATAATGGCTGTTCTAGAAAATATTTTGATTTGCAAGCTGATTTTGTTTTGGCTCTGAGTAATGGTTTTAGTTGGTATATTTTACCAACCAATAAAGAAAATATATTCATAACTTGCGGCGATTCTAAATCAGATTTATATGTGACTATTACGAAGCCTCATATATTACGACTCAATTCAAATTGTAAAGGATACTCTAAGAACCATAAGTATTTACCAAGAAGTCAGGGCAATGAAACAAAAATTTCAGAATATAAAATTAACATTCAATTTCTACCAGTTGAGCAGATAGCTCTAAATACATCAGCTTTAAAACTACCTGTATTTACTTCATCTAATGTTGACACTTCTGAAATTTTAAATTCAGCAAAAAATATTGAAGATATCATGAAAGATTTAGAAATTATTACATCTAATCATAACTACCATTCACGGCTGCTTACGGGTTATAGTATCTTTCATTATACTATGTATACTATTGCCACTATTTCAGTATTTTATATCCTTTATAAAACTGGAATACTCAATTGCATTTCAATTGCTTTTAAATTTTGTCTATTTCGACTGTGTCCAATATGTATGAAATGCAAAAATAATAATGATGAACGTAATGAAGCTGCTATACCATTTCAAACTACGAATGTCCAAATACGCGAAGAAAATATTGCTGCTCAACCATCAACGTCTGCAGATGATCGATCTATTGTTCGATATGATGCACGTGCTCCAATATCATAAAAAGTTTATGTATAATTTCAGTGATGATCCTATTTGAATATTTTAGATATATTTGAAGCTATATTTTAGATTTATAGTATATTTCATACAACTATATGATGTTTATACTGCATTATTCTGTACTACCATATTATTTATATTAACAATTGAACGCATCTTGTACAAGCATGCAATATAACAATTATATAAGAGTTTAAAAAGTATTTTGTAATAATCATGATGACCTTATGTAATATCAACTTATGATACCTTATATAATATCAATATTATCAATAAATTTAAAATAAAAATTAATTGAAAAAGTTTTTGTTCGTATAGTTCTGTATATAAAATTTCATTCTTGTTGTTCTTACTACAACATAATTAGAAAATAGTGTGTTTTTTCGTTTTGTTAATGTTGCAAGAAAATTTGTGCCAGAGAATTAGGTGCGATTTATTAATGAATTTATTATTTTGTTTCTTTGCTATAAATGTTTAACATGAAAATTGAAAATTGTCAAGAAATTAATATGGTTGACATTCAATTTTTTTTCAATTTGTAATTTTAAAAATTCTAATTTTTAGTTTGTTTGAACAATGGAAAACGAAAATATGTGTGAAGAAACTATATGCACTCTTTGCGACAAACTACTACAAAATGATACAGATGATATCGTTCAAGTTCGTAGTAAAGGTCTAGAAACTTTTATAAATAAAAGTAAAAGCAGAGAGGATGAAAAGTTCAAACAATGGATAGGAAAACAGAGTGTAAGCTTTCATGAAATTTGTAGAAAGCGCTATTCGGCAATACCGCAGAAGACAAGTAAAAGAAAAAGGGATTCCTCATTACCATCTCCGCCAGCACAAAATTTCTCATTTTCATTGCCGTCATCGTCAACAGCAAGTGTTTCAGATGACTATAAGTTTGACCAATATTGCTTTATTTGCAATGAAGTATTAGATCCTTCTCATAAAAAAGTTAGCTACTTAAAACGCCCGTATACCTGTCAGAATCTTTTGAATGTTGCTTCTGAAAGAAATGACGATCTCGGTATGTCGGTACTGAATCGATTGGGGGGTATATCACTTGAAGAAACAAAACCTAGGTACCATTATTATTGCTATAAATCCTTTTTACATAAATCTTTAATGCCATCAGAAGAAGAAACTGAACCATATAACATGGACAATGAACCATGTAATTTTAATGATGAAACGGATGATTTAATTGAAAATATATACAATTACATCGAAGAAAGTGGAAAGTTTCAATTCTTTTTATCGGAATTACATGATGTAATTGATACAGGTATAAGTAACAAAGTATTATGCAAAAAATTAAAAGAGAAATATAACGAAGATATTTTCATTTTAAAACATCGTGGCCGAGAAACACTTATTTACTATAAATCAATCAACTTAACAAAAATTTATAGCGATTGGATCAGTAAGAAATCAATCGACAATTTTGAAAAAAATGCTGTTGTAAATTTCGCTGCAGAAATTCTTCGAGCTGAAATTGTGAGTACGAAATATGAAAATTCATCTTATCCACCTGCGCAAAAATTTTTGGACAACGTCAATTCAGAAATACCCGAATTACTGCAAAATTTTCTCAATCATCTTTTTAAAGAAAAACAGGACAGTAATATTGAAAATAGTCAAGTGAAAAGCGACATTATTGCTCATGCTATAGTCTCCTTTCTGCGTCCAAGAGCTTTTCTTTCTAAATTACAATTAGCTCTCGGCATTTATATTTACAGAAAAACGGGATCGAGACTAATGATTGATCTTCTGTCTAAGTTTGGTATCAGTGCTTCTTACAAACGTATTCAAATGTATGAAGCCTCAACGATAGTAAATCCACCAATTCAACATATTGACAGTGCTTTTGTTCAGTTTGTATTCGACAATACTGACCATAATGTTGGAACATTAGATGGTCACGAAACGTTTCATTGCTTAGGAGGTGTCGCAGTTTATACTCCAGATTTTGAAGTTGTGGTAGAGGGTGGTTCACAAAAATGTTCAAAAATGCCAACAGCTGCAGAGATAGCTTCGTATAAACAAATAAAAACATACCCCTGTAGCAAAATTGATTCACATGCGTTGCATAATATCAAATATATTTCTGTGAATAACCTTCATTTAGGCAATCGGCCAATTTTCCCAGAGCATTATACAGGATATGCATGGGGTAAAGCTGTGGAAATCTCGATCTTACCGTCTTGGAAAGGCTTCATGGAAATTTTGTCACAAGATAAAATATTTGCATTATCCAACATAACTTGCTTACCTTTTATAAACCAGCCACCGTCCAAATTAACTACATTAAATACGGCTCTGCATTATGCAGTTGCAGAAGCTCGTAAAGTAGATCAAAGAACTATTTTGATCACTTTTGATCAACCTTTATATTGGAAAGCTCGCTGTATTGTTGCACAGTCGGAAAATGGTGAATTGAAAGATGTCGTGATTCGTTTAGGAGGTTTCCATTTGCTAATGTCATTTTTAGGAGCAATTGGTTACATCATGGACGGAAGTGGACTCGAAGAAATGTGGTCCGTAGTATATGCTCCAGAATCCGTTAAAAAAATGCTTGCGGGTCATGCATTCTCAAGAGCAGTACGAGCTCACATTTTAAGCTTCACGGCTATAGCTATCATTATCTGCAAATCAATGAGTAACGTAGCTGGAGTAGAAGAATTTATTAATGAATTTTTTAGTAATTGGATGAAAAACCCTCCTTTGATAAAAGACTGTAAAAGTAATAATTTTATGAAACACTTATCAGAAGAATTCATACAAAAATTAAATAACATTGAAAGCAAGGGTCCAACGCCAAAATTGTGGATACAATATTTCAAATGTGTCACCATAGCCTTACAGTTTATAGAAGCAGAACGCCTAGGCGATTGGAATCTACATTTACAAAGCATTAAAGATATGTTACCATTATTTTACTCAAGTGGTCATTTTGCTTATGCAAAAAGTGCTCAAATTTATCTTCAAGATATGGCAAATTTAGATGTAATAATGGATCCTTTAGAATTTGAACGTTATACGAAAGATGGCTATTTCACTATACGTAGATCAGATAAAGCGTGGTCTGGTGTATGGAGTGACATGATAATTGAGCAGACATTAAATAGGTTTTTCGGTACAGATTTAAAGCATGGTCGAGGTGTCACTCCTGGCGTTGTTGCACGTTATTTATTTGCCATGCCGTCAGCGTTTAATGTAATGGAGTGTTTGGAAAATTACTGTGCAATGAAATCGAATAATAGTGAACAGCATGTTGATCTTTCTAAGAGTCGAATGAAGAGAGATAACAATGACATATACGAATTTGTAACCTGGCTGCAAAATCATAATCCTTTCAATCATCTACATGTTTTGGTATCGCTTTCTACAGGAATAATTGGTGGACCAAATATAGATTGTCATAAGGCTATTGAAAAAGGACTGCAAGGAATGGAAGATATGGTTGGGAAAAATGCTGACAATATTACAATGTTAAAAATATATAAAGTTAACAATTTAGCAAGTGCCGCAATTGGAATACATCTGGATTACAACCATGAAGTATCTACTATTGATATTTACTTATTATTTCAAAGAATTTGTGTCATTTTCAATGGAGACGCTGAAAAAACACGCGAAGCTTTTTCTTATGAGCTTACGCCATATCCGCTAAGCTTATTCAACGAAAAGGGACAAATGAGAAAAACGCAGAAATCAAAACTTTATCCGTTATTTAAAACTTCGAATAGGTTGCTAGCGCTGCAAACATCAGATATATATGTCATAGACGGAGGCTGGTTATTGCATGCTGTAGTTTGGCCCCACAGCCAGAAATTCAAAGAAGTTTTTAAATTATATTTATCATATATCATTAAACATTTTGGTAGACGTGTTACTGTTGTTTTTGATGGATATAACAACGAATATATCGGAGTAAAATCATATGAAAGATATTGTCGGAGAGAGAAAAACGTCGCAGCCGATATCGATATCTCTGAAGATAAAATGGTAACAATGAATCAGACAAAATTTCTTTCAAACATTAGTAATAAACTAAATTTTGTGGATTTACTATCAAAATATTTAGAGGAAAATAACATTCATACAAAAATTTCAGAAGAAGATGCAGACACTGTAATTATTCGTACGGCCATAGAATTAAAAGATAGTAATGAAAGTTTCGTTTCAGTGGTCGGCAATGATATAGATTTGTTAATTTTACTAATTACACACTGCATCGGTGGAAATAAAATATATTTTTATAAAATGTCACCGAACAAGAAAAATGAATTATATTCAAGCAGAGATCATAAATAAATATCATAGAAAAATACATTTTATTTGCTCATGCGTTTGCTGGATGTGATTCAACAAGTGCTATATATAATAAAGGTAAAAAAAGTATTATAACATTATTAGAAAAAAATGAAGACTTGCAACAATTAATATCCATATTTTATAAGCCATTACAAAATGTCGACGATATATATAGAGTTGCTGAAAAACTTATGATAATAATGTATGGTGCAGATGACCAAAAACTGACTCTACATGAATTAAGATATAAAATATTTTGCACATCTACAGCAATTGCAAAAAAAGAATTATCTTTATCGTGTTTACCGCCTACCGATTCGGTATTAAGAGAGCATGCTAAAAGAGTATATTACCAAATGCAGATTTGGCTTGGATTCGATTTAGATCCAGTATTATGGGGATGGAAGAGAACGAGTAATATGCTACTACCTATTATGAATCCTAAACCAGTTGCACCAGTCGAATTACTGGAGATGGTGAGTTATTATATGTTATCCTAAAATATATTATATGAAATTGTCTAATTTTTCTTTGAAAATAATTTCCAAATGACGTATTTAATATTTACTTTAGTGAACTATTCGATATTTTCTATTGTAATATTTACTGTGATAAGAAAAAATAATTAACTTGATTTTCAGATATTTTGTGGATGTAAAACAAATTGTAACACATCCCGATGTTCGTGCAAAAAGGCTGGCATAAAATGTAGTTACAGTTGTAAAAATTGCAATGGCCAAAGCCGTGAAAATGCTTCAAATTCGCATAAGGTCATACTTGAGAGTGATACAGAAGAGCGACAAGATGATATAGATGATATAGAAGATAATGAAAATATGTGGAATGATGAAATAAATGATTTACAAGAAGATGTTGATGAATCACAAACTGAAAATTAAAAAATTTTGCTGAAAAATTTTGTCAATTCTATTTACTAGAATAATATAACCATTTTATTATATATTAAATTTTTACAATAATCATATTTATTTATATTTTGACCGTTTTATCCTTGTATTATTGATGTTGCTTCATAATAACATTAAAAAATGCTATCGTAAATTTTTCAACAATAATTTACTTACAGGTAAAAAAAACACAAATTCAAATAATAATTTGTTCGATACTCGTGTCGTATGTTCACTTTCCAGCACGGCGTAAGCATCCTCGCTACGCTCGGGCGCTTAACCCCGCCGTGCCAGAATGTGCCTCATCGCCTTGTATCGTAATGTACTATGGGTAACTCAAACTAAAGAAATCGCTGCCGCGCATACAAAAGTTATATGAAATATGACTATTTCATTTTTTCAGCGTCATTGGTGCAACGATTAAATCAAATTTGGGATGCAAGGTAATGTAATTTTTCCGCTCATTGGATAGCTATATTGTTGAGAACATTTATTACTTATTTAATTCATAATTAACTATACATACTTGATAATTATATAGCTAATTTCGATAATATTAATAAAAAGTTCATACAATAAGTTTTCCGGGTGTCGCCGCGAAATCAAAAATCATATTTTCGCATGACGCATTCAAACGCGGCTCGGTTCCCGCCGTCCCACCGCTGCGCGCGGAGAGAGCGGCGGCGGCCATGTCGTCTGCTCACTCCCCTCCCCTGCCTCTACACCAAGCAAATTTCTTTTTCATTAATTATCTCGGAACTTTGCGCTCATCGGATTCGATTAAAAAATCGTTTTCAATGCAAAATTTAACGCTCTTTCCATTGATACCAGCCATTTTCTCATAGGTCAAGCCGATCTCGAGATATGAGCAAAAATAACTTTTGCATGCTGTTTTCGCATAGAACCCCTCATTCTAGGAAGCTGCAAATTTCAGAATCGGCTTTTCCGACCCCGATTTACCAAATATCCAAAATGCAGCCATTTCTACCGCAGGGCGATTTCACAGCTAATTTTACTGGACTATTAGGTACCTATAGGTAATGAGTATCTATGGCGTGTATCAAGAGGATTTATAGCATTTACTCTCGAACCGTAAACTCGGTTGCTCGGTTTAGTCGTGAAAATATAATAATAGTAACTACCATAAATATTGAATTAAAAACTTTTTATCAGTTCGTTATTTGATACACTGATACCTACGTTACTTTAATTATTAAGGTTTGAATAGAATTGTGTCATTGTTTTTCTTGAAAACAAAAGAATTCTGCCGGAAAACAAGGTCAAGAAGAATGGCGTCGACATCAAAACAGTAGGATCCCAATAGTAAGTTAATAAATCAGTGTTATAAAGCAATGTGTTTTTTAATGGTTTAAGAAAAAAAAAACGTTAATCCTGTATAGACTGTAATAATGTGACAAGAGTACCACGTAGTGGACGAATCTGTAAGAAGTCATCCAAGTTGATACATTTTGACTCTGATATTAAAGTGAATAAACTCAAAAAAACTAAGATTTCAAAGTTTCAGGAAAAATCAAAAAAATCTAAAACAACAACAGAAAATATGAATGCACAATATCAGACAGAGATTTCCAATGAAGTTTTATGTTATGAATCTAACTCAATGAAAAGCAAATCAAGTATGAATGATGTGCAACTAAATAATTTTGAAACAGATTCCTCTTTAACAGTCACTAATAATGAATTACTTACTCCTGATTATACAAGTTATGATGAGGACAGTACAGAATCCGATGAAAAATTTTTAATACCCAAACATGATTTACCACTACAGCAGCAGAGTACAGAAAACTATTCTAATACATTGATTGAAACTAAAACTAATGTATTCCCCGAGGTATGAAAAATCAAATAATTGTTAAATATGATACATAATTAATGTGATGATTTATTGATGTAAAACTATATTATTTTAAATCTAGAATTGTGCATATACTGGATATAGGCTCTGGTCAAGTGAAATGAAATTAGAAATTTTAAAAAAATATCCTCATATGGGTAAGCTTACAACTACATGCAATAATATATTTTTGAGTGGACATAATAAAATTAAGCGATATTTTTATTCGAATGAAAAATAAATTATAGATGTTACAATTATGACCATAAGATTAGGTGAGATGTGGACGCAAATGTCCGTTCAAAATAGAAATAATTGGCATGAGCGAGCACAGCGTTTAACAGAAAAAGCTGATTCTTTCAGAAAGCTTTGTGTTATGGGTACGCATAGCTACATAATAAATCTAATTCAATGTAAATAGAACTGTTAAGTTTTTAACGATTTTCAGGTAATGAAAAAAGATTGGCTTGCTTCATGTAATAATGATATTGGAACTACAGAATATGAAGGAAAATCATTTATTATTGAAGAAGCATCAAGACCTTTCAAATTACAAGCTATTGATATTGCTGCCCATCTCAGTTTACTAGGAGAAAGTCTTATACTAATTGGTACTAAAATTAAACAACACGATAAACCAGTATCAAAATCAGATTACACAACTGTTTTAATGGACTCTCTTTTGTGTACAATGGCTAGTTTGCTTTGTCTTACTCAACATATTCCATTTCTAAAAATTGGCAATCCAGACATATTTTTGAAAACATTAGATAATATTGCTTATATCATGCCTGGTTTGTAAAAAGAAAAGTACAAATCATTCATTATTCAAACGATTTTACTAAAGTATAATTATTTAAATTTCGTCTCATTATAAATTTTATGCCATAGAAATTACACTTGTATTGAATACTATAAACATGTTTTCATGAAACGAGATTAAAAGAGAGTTTATTGCATTGTTTGTATTGTAGTAGCCATAAGGATTAAAAAACAAGTAAAAGATTTGTTTGTGATGTATTCAACATTTTTGTCAAGAGAAACAAGTTTTAGAAAAATAATAGTATTTTCATTTTGGGAAAACAGTGGTCAAAATCACATACCTCTTTATATCGTAATGAGTTAAAAAGTAACTATCAGTTTTGTCACTGACATGCCACTGATTGGACCATTTTTATGACATTCTTTCATAAATCTGTACACCAATGGCTGAACTCTTTAGTAGACAACGATCAATATGGATGTGGGAGTTATAATAGCAGAATCAAGCCCATATCACATCTTATTATTAAAATAATGTACAAGTATTCGTACGAGCGCGCTTATAACAGATTACAGATGTGTGTGTGTGTGTGTGTGCCGTTTAAATGGGAGAATTTTTTGCGACGCGTATAATATATAACTATACCTACATGTAGGTACTGGACGCAGCCCGGACTGTGTAAGAGTGCGCAGGTATCTAATTTCACCTTGTCCAAATTCATGGCTATCGTAGTAAGTATTCTGTTGTGCCTTAGGCGCGGCGGGGCGGCGACCGAGCCTCTGTCACTTTTTGAGCTACAGTACGAGCTATGCGAGACGACAGTTCGGCCGGGTTTGCAGGTATAATGTAGGTATATACGCAATATGAAGAGGAAGAATTTACGAGCGGAAATATGTTGTAAGTATGCGAAATAAAGTGTCGCGGCTACGAGAATTGAACCGGTTTGCCCCCCCCCCCCCATAAGCTGACTCGATTTAAATGGCCCGCGCAGCAGAGCGTCGATTTTTTTATGTGCGCCTTTACTACCCATATAGCAGGTACGGAGAAGCTTAAGGACATGAGGACTGGTTACAGGTACAATATTCAGGTAGATATCTCAAATGAGCATAGCTCATAAATATATAGAGCCGCGGGTCAGTTTTAATGCATTTATAATTGCGGCGATGGGCGGGCCGGGCATCGGTTGACTATCGGCGCTCTTCCTGATGCGACCGACAAGTGACGATACGGTAGCAGGCTCGCCAGGCGCCGCTTCATTTTTTGCGAGCCGTCTTGTGATCTATGGCTGTGCTACGAGTGCATGCGTAGACCCATAGGTATATATGCACGCGCGCTCGCGCACACGCACACGCACACGCACACAAATGTACCTACATTAAGCTTTTCTACACACACTTCCGGCGCGCCACTCTCCGTCGTTGCCAGCCCGCTGATGGAAAATATGAACGTTTTACGAGCTGTTCCGTGATTGACAAGTCGACGACACCTCGCACACGTAGTCGTACGACTCTCCCCGCATGGAAGTGACCCAGACTTTCGACCATACGAAAATATATACGCTACATATCTATATCGTTGCTCACAACGAAGAGTAGCAGCCCTGATAGCACACAGCCGTTAAAAAACGTTTAAACAACGTTAAAAAAAACACCGAAAAACGTTTTTTAAAACAGGTAGAAAATAAGTTTAAACAACGTTAAAAAAAACACCGAAAAACGTTTTTTTAAACAGGTAGAAAATAAGTTTAAAAAACGTCGAATAAACGTGAAAAATGTCCGCACCTAGGATACGTTATTCTAGAAACGGTAAAAAAACGTAATTTTAACGTGATAAATATGTATAATTCACGTAATACAGACGAAAAGTAAACGTATTTTTAAAGACGTTTATGAAACGTCTTTCGACTAAATCGTAGACTATACGGGGGTTTCATCAATACGTCTTTACGTCGTCAATGAAACGTATATAAATAATATCTTTTTAAACGCTTATATGACGTATTTTCTACGTCGTACCAAATTGTGGGGTTCGAATAAATTTTGTGGAAAAAAAAACGTTTATAAAACATAAAATAGATATAAAATGAACGTTTTATTGTGCACGTAAAATAATAAAATGCTGTTACAACATTCTACAGAATTCAATATTTAATTAAAAGATAGACATTTAATAATATTTGTTTTATAAAAGTAGAGAGCACCATTCAGATTAATTTAATAATAAAATTAATTGTGTGGAAACCTATACTCAAAAGAACAACGAAACAAAAAGAATTTTTATTTTTTAGATATTTTTAATAATAAAAAAAAATAGTTAAGTCTCGTTGCTGCTTGAAGATTCATGGACATGTCGTAATGCTTTGCCTTTCCTGCAAAAATGTAATAAATTATTGAAAGTTTTAATGCTATTATTTCAATTTTTTTCTATATATATTTGTTCAACGTCTTACTTTTATTTTCTTGATTTTTTCTTTAATTTATTTAGTTCCTCGGGTTTTTCGTCTCTGTTATGTTCGTTCTTTTTGGCTGTTCCTAGTTTCCTATAAATATTATATATGTTTAAAATAATTTTGTAAGGTTCTATAATGAAATATTCAGGATTTTGCGACGATAAAGATGTTGGATATTTACTTTGGGTCCTTTCTTCCTTTGCTTGACTTCAACCAATTACCAACGGCTGTTCTAATATCCTTTACTTTATTTTTCTCACGGCTTAGCATAGCAGCAGCTAAAATTAATAAGAAATATGTATTATGATAAATATAAAAAATCTCCTACCTGATCAGTAATTATTAATTTCAGGGTATAACGTGCAACTGCGGGCCCATCACTTCCGCCTATTGAATCGAAGTATTTTTTCTATAACAAAAATTGATATAATAATTAATCATTGAAAATACTTATAAAAGTTTTGTGCAGTTATAAGAATAACATTTTACGGAGAATAATAAAAATGGGAAATTGCAGACGCTACAATAACGCCTCGTAAATAAAAATTTACAGCATTGTCAATATTTACTTACAAATTTCATTTGGAATTCTTCGTTTGAATTCAAATGATCATTGAACACATCAAATTGTTCTTTCGAACTCAAATAATTCATCAGTCTTATCCTTGAAGTTACTGAACTTCGTACAACCACTTATTTCTTCTCTGCATTTATTTGTTATAACTGTTTGGACCAACACTAAAAAGTAATAAATTTTTAAAATAATGTGTAAAATATTATTGATTAGCAATGTAATATTATGATTATTCACGTGTTAAATTAACGAGCAGTTCTCTATCAGACAAACTGTTGATCGCATCCAACCATAGCATTCCTACAATTGATTACAAATGCATTTTTAAAATTAAATCGATTTTTTGAAGAAAAATTAATTTTTAAATTGGTTTTAATTTATATACCGCTTTTGCTGAATACTGAAGATTTCTTGTTTGAATGTTTCTCTGTTTTGACCTGAATAACATTAGTAATTCTATATATACATTTCTCAAAATAAAAAAAAAAAATAAAATCAAAAGATTAAACTTAACGTGTCGGATATAACATATATTCCTGCATCAGTTACAAAATAGACAATTAATAAGAAATAAAACTAGAATTAATACTTTTAAATGAGTACTAATAAATGCTCCCTAAAATAATAGCAATAAATAATAATATGTCTGTATAATTTATCTGCCAATCTTATATCTATTTTTCTTTGCCGTAATATAATTACAATAACAGTGGATTTTAGAGTATCAAATTTGACTTACTGACAACAGTATTCGTAGGGACAGCATTGCCAGTATTGACAGGTACAGTAATCGATCTAGTACTAGAACTTGTAGCTTTATTCTCTTTCTTCGTATTAGCGACAAGCCAAAATTGAAATTCTTTTGATGGAGTGAGTGGTGAAATGTGGGTATCTGCAAAATTTATGATGTTTTAAAATTTTATATTAATCATCTTTATACTAATAATAATAATTTTTAAAAAACCATCATTCTTTTTCTTATATAAGCAAAATGTAAATATTTGACATAACTCTATAGGGGATGAAAGAGTGCTTTTAGTCACAAATATACGACATATTTTCATATATTATTTTTTTAAACTTAGTAATATGTTTGTTTAATATATTAATTTAATACCATTACTTTCATTGTTTTCTGTCTGCTTCGTCTGTTCTTGATTTTCCTTAGGTATGGATTTTAACGATAACTGCTCCATTAAATTCAAAGGTGTCCTTGAATCATCTACATGTAATTAATAAGGTGTTAGTTCTTTAACATAAAAATCAATGTAATATAATTTTACTTGGTTTGTTTAATTCGTTAGGTTTTCAAGATACATAAATTTACATTATAAGAAAGTATTATACCCAACTTTTTCGTACTTTAATTTGAATTATATAAAAAATGCAAAACCTACGAAAATATTATTTTTTGATGGTGTTGAAATTAACACAAAGATACCGTCCACCTCGTCATATTCTAGATGCTGTATTTTTGATACATCTTCGCCATTAGTTGAAGTTGATTTAGAAGCTAAGGAAACAATATATTAATTATTTTCTGCTAAACATAATTTTATTCTATCGCACATTTTATTTTATGATTGTACTTATAAAAACTGCATTAGCAAATCCAACTAATAAAATAACTACAGCTGAATCATCAACAAAATTTGTGAATTCAATTTAACTCGTTTCATGAACATTTTGTTATTTGTGCTAAAAATAAATACATGCAATACATCAACCAATTAATCATACTGAATTTGAAAGTTTTATTTTACTTTAATTTTTCTTATTAAGAAATGTTTAATTTACCTTGTAACTCTCCTCTTTCATTTGCTGTGGCTTCTAAGGCAGACAAAAAGCTAAACATAGCTCCATCCTGATCTTCTCTAATTTTATCAATACCTATTGAAATTCGACAACTTTATTAATTTATAGTGAGTAATAGAACGTGTTATACAATGAAACTTTTTATGAAAATGTATAGGCTTTATTTCTTGGTTATATAAAAATATAAACTTTCATTCATTTTACCTTGTATAATTGGTTCTTGAGTATCTTCTAAAATCGATGCATCAGAAAGGTGATCAGAAGCTTCATCTTTCATATAATTATCTTTAAAAGCTCCATTGCTGATTCCATCAGTTTCAGTTTCTGATGAATAAAAAATATATCTCGATTAATATTTTCAAATAGAATTTTGAATTAACAACAACAGTCTTTATGGAAATTATATTTTATAATTATTCCAATTTCATTAAAACATTACAAGGCACTTTCTAATATCTACATTTTATTTATTAATAATTCAGAAACTAATTAAAAAATTATGAAAATTACCAGTTAAGATTTGTGCTGGTAGATTGTAAATATCGCCTTTCTGTGAGGTTGGGGACGTTGGAATAGAGTTTTCTCCTATGTTGAACTTCTTATTACGTATTCGCTGTTCTTCCTCATCTTCATCAGAGCTAGAACCTTTCTTTCTTTTATAGAATTTGCGATTGTTGGGGTTCTGTAGTTTCTGATCTTCATCATTAAAAACTGATGTGTCCTCTGCTAATTCCGCTTTTTTGGCAGCTTCTTCGTATGAAGTACATGCTTTTAAAATAAAATAAAGATTAAGAGATAATGATACGGTTTATAATTTAAGTTCATACATTTTTTTAACCGAGTATTAGTATAACCGAGCGTATACGTTAGGGTTTACAAGGGGTTTACGTAGAACATAACGTTTTGGGCAGTACTGCCAATCCACTGTAGCAGACTGCAGTTGAAACGAAGGAACACACCTGCACAAAATTTAACCTATAAAAATGTTTAAATTTGAATTGTATGGCAATAAATTGTAAAATTCTTTTTTCAAATAAAATTATAAAATGTTGTAAGAGAATGTATTATAATAAATTAGTTTCTGATTAAAAAAAAAGGTCTACCACTGTCTCAAAAAAGGAAAGGAGAATAAATAACGCACATTTCCAAATGAAAATTTTATTATTATAATTAGTTAAGTAGCATAGGCAATGATTGTATGATTATGTTCTTCATTGTATAAGTAAGCGATTAATAGCTTCAAACTGAAAGACGAATCATACGTATTTTATTTTAAAATAACTTGAAATTTTGCTCATGCTAAAATTTTGTCCAGCATATAGTTTATAATTAATTGAACATAGTTTTGACACTAAATTTGGTTTACAATATATTGCTTTAATCTTCAGAAAGGCCATTTTGAATTGATGTCTTGCAAATAAGTATCGATGGGCAGTTTTGTTTAATTGTTCTCTATGACTCTTTACTATTCGATATTCTTGATGATAAAAACTTGGGCTAAGTTGTATAAAACATGCTCTAATCTAAACATAATCATACAATCATTGCCTATGCTACTTAACTAATTATAATAATAAAATTTTCATTTGGAAATGTGCGTTATTTATTCTCCTTTCCTTTTTTGAGACAGTGGTAGACCTTTTTTTTTAATCAGAAACTAATTTATTATAATACATTCTCTTACAACATTTTATAATTTTATTTGAAAAAAGAATTTTACAATTTATTGCCATACAATTCAAATTTAAACATTTTTATAGGTTAAATTTTGAGCAGGTGTGTTCCTTCGTTTCAACTGCAGTCTGCTATAGTGGATTGGCAGTACTGCCCAAAACGTTATGTTCTACGTAAACCCCTTGTAAACCCTAACGTATACGCTCAATTGTGGACGCAGCCGTAGGTATCGTCACGGCGATACCGAACAACAATGCGTATATACTTAGACCATGCGTAGCCGGTATCGGTATACCGATAGATACGTTGGCAAAAACGCGCCGCAGCCCTACCTAGCGTATCCCGAGGTTAGACTCTCGGCAGCGGGCAGTCCCCGGCTCGGCGCTCTCGCCAAGTCTGTGTATAGATACGTTGGCAACGCGCGGTGTTCGACGAAGAAATGGGCTCTCCGGGTTTGCTGAAAGACTGTGCAGACAATGTATAATCTGAGCACCCGAAGATTAAGCCCTACCTCGTTTTTTTTTTAATGTACGAGGCCCAGAAATAAATACGACATGCAAGCATTGAGCAGCAACAATATCGCGAAAATCTGTACAGAATCAGCAAAAAATGTCATGCACTTTTTTTCAGCAAGATTATATTTACATTGTGAATCAACAGGTCTTAGAATCGTCAAATAACCGCCGCGTAATTTATCCTTTTTTCTCGAGCACGTGGCTACACACCGTAAACTATGTATAATGATAATGTAAAGGAAACTTACCAACATCTAAATAAATTTGTTTCACTTCATAAAGAAGCCAACTCGTCAGGAGTTTTGCTGGATGCGATGGCTTTTATTATTTTTCGTTCGTTTTTAAATGGCGGCCATACAGCATGTTTCTTGTCATCAAGTATCCAGAAGTCGGGGATGGCCTCTACTGATTCTTTCTCTTCGTTACTTGCGTCCCTTTCCGTAAAAACAGTTAAATACCAGGTCCCTTGATTCTCCAAAGAATTTCCCTTGGCCATTTTGGCGGACACACGAGCCTGACACGAGGTCCAATCCGGCACGTTTGAGAGCGAGTGTCGAACAAAGAGCGGAGAAGCTGAAGGAGGAGCTATAAGAACACCGCTTCAAACTCTCACGAGACTTTTGGGAAACTGTGATCGCTAAGTGGACAGATTGACACCGGTAGGCGGGCTGTCCCATACATTAGGTATATAGACTGGGAGCGAGATAGACTACAGCGCCACGCTGATACCACGAACTAGTGGAAAGTTTATAGGTACGTTCTTGCAAAAATAGTATATACTCGGGGAAGTTCCGATAGTAACTGTCGTTTCGAAATAAATCATCTTCTCAGAGAGCCTGCTAGAACAAAACCCACTCACCAAAAAGTGGAAGCCAGTACTAAAAGGTATATGTCGTATTTGATACATGTATTTTTTGCATCAAAAACTTTGAATTATCTTTAAAATGAAGCACAAACTTTTTGTCAGAAGACTTTATGTAAATATGTTCAACCTAACCTATAATTTGGTCGAAAATATTGCTGTTGCATATCTGACAAAAAAAAACTTCCATGATCTGCCCTATTAAAAGAAATAATGTACATAAAGTACTGATTTATTCATGTGTGAATTATAGATGATACTATAATATTTTAACTTGCATTTACCTTAAGAGGTATATGTACATACTTTTAACTTCCATTCGTGTATCTTTGTACTTCATTGCTGAACTATTTTATAAAACTGTAAAGTGAAAGTTCATATATGCAAATAAGTATAAGGGTAAAGTGAAATTATAAGTTTCTGCTTGCACAAGTACAGTATAATTCAATAATATAACTGGCTATGTCCAGCTGTTTCTCTGTGACAACTATTAGCAGAAAGTTTTATCGCCCACTGTGTAAACGAGCATCCAACATAAGTAGAAAAGTTGCAGTCGTATGAAAAACAGTCTCTCGAGGGTACATAGAATTTTGTGCTCTTCTTTGATTTCATTTCATTTCTTGTAATGAAGCTTGATGTGTTAATTTTTGTCTAGATACTTTTATGAATAGTTAGAAACAGCCTATCACGACTATTTTTATTTAAATATATCAGTTGTGTCATTAGTCAGAAAGCTAACATTTTTACATTGGGCGAGAAAAATTTCTTATAGTCAGCATAGAGGATCATCCAACGCGTAGCTGCTCAGTGCATTTATAAAATACGTGGAAGGCAATTAGACAATATTACTTTTCATTTAGAAGTTGGCATGAAAGAACTATATTTATTTTCATACATTTATTATTTATGAATATTTTGTCAACTAATTTGAATTCCCTTTTTTATCCCTAGATATACACTGGAACTGATGTTAATATCCTTGACCAAGCTTTTAAATACAAGCTCCGGTAGTCAACCAGATCAATAACGTGTATTAGTCTTTAGCATTTGGTCAGCAGATCTAAACAGACTTCTGTTACTGAAATTCATTGACTCCACTGAAGTATAGTTATACCATATAGCTTTTTTTATAAAAATTGATAATTTACTAATGTTTTCAAAAATTATCCTTAGTTCCTTCTTTTGGTAGATATGATAACTACTGAAAAAACGGAACATAAAGGTTAAATTAGACTAAATTTAACAATTTTATTCAAACTTTACATGTTTATGTGGGTACGAATAATTAATAATTATAATATAATTATAAAATATAATTTTTTACAGTTATGTTCAATGTACACCTGTAATACTACACCTGTGTAATCTCTATATCACATGGTATCGTCTATTACTTTTGATGTCTTTCTGTGACAACTGTTAGCATACATTTTTATCGCCCACTGTGCAAACGAGCATAGATTCCATGGTATTTATCATTAAAATGTCAAGAAAATCTTACGGCGAACCATATACAAAAAGATATCCGTTGACTAATTAGTGCAAGAAGAGCATCTTTATTAAAAGGTGTTAATGCTCAATTTTTACAGTATCTTGACCTTGCCAATCAAAACTTAGAAAATAATTGCGAAGAATCTGACGAATGTAATAAAATTGTGAAGAATATTAATGCTTATGCAAATGATATAAATTTTGAAGTTTATTTAAATATTTTTGGACAAAAAGGTAATGCTACAAGTTCAAGTACTAAAGAATCAAGTATAGAAAAATCAAACGAACATACATTGTGCTCACGAATATCTGATAATGTACATGATAAGAATTTATGTGTTGTGAATCCATTAATGCTTTTTCTTCAAAATATTAATGATAGTGACGATAGTAGTGATTCTGAAAGTAATTTACATGAAGATGAGATAATGTTAAAAGAAAACGAAAAGGATGAACGATTTATTGATTCAATCAGAAATTTTTGTTTGAAACATGTTCACACTATTCCTCATATTGCTGTTAATGGCCTACTAAGCGTTTTAAGGGAGCATATTAATACATCATTCCCAAAAGACGCTCGGAGTCTACTAAAAATACTTAGATTTACGGAACTTCATCAAATGAACAATGGTCAGTACTGCCATTATGGGTTGCAACGTGCTATAACTATTTTTGTGCTAAGCTTCATAGAACAAAATATAAACGTTGATTCGATACAGTTACTAGTAAATATCGACGGTGCACCTTTAGCGAAATCCTCAGAAAAAGGACTTTGGATTATTTCATGTTCCGAAACAGTGTTGAACGATGTAGAATTAGTGGGCATTTATCATGGAGAAGATAAGCCTTCCGATAGTAACACTTTATTAAAAATGTTTGTGAGCGGATTATTACTTTTGGTTAACCATGGTTTTGCGTGTAATGGAAAAGTGTACAAAATCACATTACGAGCTCTTATATGCGATGCCCCAGCAAAGGCTTATATCATGAAAATTAAATATCACACAGGATATTGCAGTTGTACGAAGTGTCAAATAGAAGGAGAATGGTTAAATAAAATTTGTTTTTCTGGTCCCATCGCTAATTTGAGAACAGATGCAGATTTTAGAAATTATAGCTATATGGACGAAGAATATCAGCGTGAACGAACAATTGTAACTAATATTCCTAATTTTGGATTGGTCACAAATGTTCCATTAGACTATGTGCATCTCGTATGCTTAGGAGTAACGCTAAAACTAATAGAACACTGGCTATGCGGGGGAACGAGAGTAAAATTGTCTGAGAATCAGCGAAAAATAGTTTCTGACAGATTGGTCAATCTAAAAATGTTTATGCCATCTGACTTTAGCAGAAAGCCAAGAAAATTTGAGAATGTTCGACGTTTATGGAAGGCGCATGAGCTTCGGCAATTCCTGTTATACTCAGGCCCCTTAGTTCTACGTGACATTTTGAATGAAGATTTGTACAGTCATTTTTTACTTTTGCACGTGTCTATTTCAATATTAGTCAATCCCATTTTGTGTTTAGATGATTATTATTTAAATTATGCTGGCAATCTTTTGAATAAGTTTGTTCAAATTTATGAAATTTTGTACGATGCTAGTAACGTTTCACATAACGTTCATAATCTCTTACATCTCGTTGGAGATGTAAGAGAATATGGCTGCATAGACTCTTTCAGTGCTTTTCGTTTTGAAACCTATATCAGAAAAATGAAACAATTAGTGAGAAAGGGAGACAAACCTTTGCAACAAATACATCGCAGGTTGGGAGAGATTGTAGCATGTAAGAACTATTCGATGGATAATAACAAAACTTCTGTATTATTAAAAATGTATCATAACGGACCTATACTGCAGCCGCATGCTAGGGATAATCAATATCAAATTTTTAGACGGAACTCATTGTACTTAAACATTAGCTATAGCAAAAGTAATTGCGTCTTATTAAAGAATGGTTTTGTCGTCGAATGCTTGAATTTTGTTGAAAATAAAGACAAAGAGAAGTTTATTATAGGTAAACCATTAGACATAATCGGACATTTTTACTCTTATCCTTTTAATTCAAGCACTCTAAATATTAAGGTAGTGAAATATTGTAATGCGAATTTACACTCATACTCTTGTAAATAGATTTTAGCAAAATTGTGCAAATTACCGTATCATGAAAAGTTTGTTCTGTTCCCGCTTATCCACACCTATAATGTTGAATAATAGTATATTTCGATACAAGTGCGCAAAAGTTGATTCTACATGAGTGTGAGGTTTGGCGCCTGAGCGAAGCGAGGGTGACAATCACGCGAGTATAGAATCAAAAAAAGTATGCGTATCGAACGATATTTTTTGAGACAGGGGGCGGAAAATGCAGTTGAACGCACGCGGAGCGTGCGTAAAACTGCATTTTACGCACATTGTATCGAAGATAGTACATTACGATACGTGTGACTTAAATGGTTCTTTTTTACACGGCGCAGTAAGCAACCAAGCGTAGTGAGGGCGCTAAGCGCCGTGTAAAACTGAACCATTTAAGTCAAGAGTATCGTATAAAATTTTATAGCACAGTGTGGCTAAAATCCGCTGTTAAGTCACGCCTATCTGTGACTAAAGTAGTCCTTTTTTGCACCGTGTTCATCACACTCGCTACGCTCGTGCGCTAACCTCACGGTGCAAATAAGGACTACTTTAGTCACGAATAGGCGAGACTTGCGGATTTTAGCCACACTGTGCTATAAAGATTATTAAAATGCTGAGGTTCTACTGGTTGGCGTAATAGGGTTATGTAGTTAACTTTGTGCATGCTTCGGCAGACGCGTCGGGCCTAAGGAGTTTTATTCTTCGCAAGAATTCGAATAGTGTGGTTAGAACAGGTAGCCTCGATGCGGGCCAATCGCTATGAAGGATTTTCTGTGTATTTAAATTTTGCAGATTTGCTAAATCGCGAGTGGTTGGAACACGGAGCTTAGATTGGGATGAGAAAAGTTTTGAAGGATTTTCCGAACGTTAAAATTTCTGCCTATGTAATCGGGCTGGATGGACCTCTCTATTATACACGATCCATGAGAGCCGTCGGGTCTAGAACGTTGTGTTGTGAACGATTGGTTAGAACAAGAAGAGACGATCGGGACATCTACGTGGAGGAAATGCTTCATAGCGACCGCCCTGATCGAGGCTACCTGTTCTAACTACTTGCGAAATCAATCTTATACTTGCGAAATAATAAAACTTTTTAGGCCCGACGCGTTTCCCGAAACATGCACACATACTACAGTTCACAATCGCGGTTTCCTAGAACAGAAATACATATTTCATTCGATTCATTATGAAAGAACACACCTGTTAATACTTCTTTATAAATAAAAAGCCATATAATTATTTACAAAAATAATACAGGAAAAAGAAAACAATAGTCCAAATACGAGACATTGGTGCGCTTGCGCGCCTGATCAAACCTTAATATCCTCTCTTAAAAAAATGATGGCCTTTGTTGTGAAGCATTTAATACGTGATTCTGATTGGTTGCTGGTTGGTTGCCTAGGCAACGAGATCAGAACCGCTTTAAATTCATAACCCTCAACTCAGTCATAACTCATAACCCTGGTAGAAATGTTTGAGGTGTTTAAAATGAAATGTGGAAACCTTGATAACAGATAAAATATATGCAATATAACTAACAAGAAATTTTAGTAAAAATTAATCATTACCAAGAGTGTGTAGTATTACAACATGTGTATTGAAAAGTGGCACCCTAACCCTATTTAAAGTAGTAATAAAGTGTGTGAATATTATTTAGTTTATTTTTGAAATGTCAGTGAGAAGTTCAATTAAAAGAATAAAGAGTTTGAAGTTATACTGTGTCTCTGTGCCCAAAGTCGCCCTCGATGAGCTTTGAGAGGTGAATTTAAAGAAAAGTTCAGTATCCGAGTCAGTAAGTTTAAGTCTATCATTATACAATGCTCTTTGAATTGTAAAAAGGCTACTAGACAACTAAAATATGACACTGCCACTTACTATGTTACCTAGAAATATGTAACCTAGATGATTCTGATTTAACTGTTTTTGTTTATATTTTCACATCAAGGCTCATGCGAATTTTTTAATTGAGCAGGTCGAATTTTACTTATAGCCAGTTACGCAGAAACTACTATCCCTAGCACATTGTATTTCTGGTTTACAGCGTATTTTTACATGGAGAAAGTGATAAATGTTTTGGCTTTTTTGTCAAGGTATTAATTAGAATTTTGACTTTTAATAGTTGTGAGGTATTTTGAGACCGATACCTGTTTTTCCATTTTTGCACTTATTCTCATTCAAAAACTAACAAGTCTAAAGAGCTCATACATTGCATATAGATTTATTCTGTGATTGTGAAAAGATATTTAAAGTTGAATCGACCTCAACTGAAAAACTTCTGATTTCGACTCCGACACTGATGTGAATGCAAACTCATGCTATATGACTAAATAATTATCATGAGTGTTGTAGTTGAACACAAAAGTATTTCAGTTAACGTTGATTCAACTTTCTTTAAATATCTTTCCACAATCACAAAAGAAATCTATATGCAAAATATGAGCATTCTAGACCTGTTAGTTTTCGAATGATAAAACATGTTTTTTTTTTTTTTTACATGGCATTTGGAACTCGAAAGTTCATCGCCTCATCTACGCAAGCCTTCCACGCTGCCCTATCTTGTGTCAACCCCACCCAAGATGCACCTCTCCGATCGACACCCACCCGTCCTATTTCTACTAGATCCGCTTTTACGTTGTCCTCCCATCTACGTCTAGGTCTACCTAGAGGTCGCGTTACCATCGGCCTGCCCTTCATGACACGCGCTGCCGTACGGTCGTCTCCCATTCTCGCTACGTGCCCTGCCCATCCCAAACTGCGCGATTTTATTATTCTGTTAATATTTGGTGACGCGTACAGATTGTGTAACTCATCATTGTGTAGTCTCCTCCATTCCCCGGTTTCCTCATCTTTCTGCGGACCGTATATTTTTCGCAAGACTTTATTTTCAAATACCCTAAAACGGTTGTCCGCCTGCTTAGTGAGGGCCCACGTTTCGCACCCGTACAGAACCACCGGCAGTATTATTGTCCTGTATATTCTTATTTTAACGTTTTTAGACAACAGCCTCGACTTAAGTAAATTACTCACGGCGTAGAAGCAAGCATTACCCGAATGGAGTCTCTTATTTATTTCGACATTAATCTCGTTTCTATCATTTATGGTCGTACCCAGATACCTGAATTCGCTAACCTTTTCAAAAGTAAAATTCCCAACTCTGAGATCTTCCTCCCCTCTGCAGATCCCTAGCTTATCCACAATCATGTACTTTGTTTTTGATTCACGCACTTCTAACCCTGTATACTCCACCGCTTTTATGAGGATTTCAGCGTTTCTTGCTACCGTTTCCCTACAATCCCCCAGTATATCCAAATCATCTGCGTAGCCTAGTATCTGCGTTGTTCCATTAAGCGTTGCGCCCATCTGGCTAACCTGCATTTTTCTAACGGCATATTCTAACGTTAAGTTGAACAGCACCGTAGAGAGTCCATCCCCTTGTTTTAAACCATCGCGTATCATGAAGGGTTCTGATACATTACCGCCTACTCGGACCTTTCCCGTGCTTCCGTTCAGACATATTTGAATTAATCTCACGAGTTTTTTCGGTACACCGAGAAGTACTAGAATTTGATACATTTTGCTTCGCTTAATAGAGTCGTACGCTTTTTTAAAATCTATAAATAGTTGGTGTATGGTTTCGCAAAATTCCCACTTTTTCTCTAACAACTGTCTTATGGTAAACATTTGATCGCTCGTCGATCTGTTGCGCCGAAATCCGCACTGATAATCTCCTACTATATCTTCCGCGAATGGAGTGAGTCTAGCTTGTATTACGTTTGACAGAACTTTGTAGCACGTTGCTAAAAGTGAAATACCCCTATAGTTATTGCATTCTGTCTTATCCCCCTTTTTAAAAATCGGTATAATGATAGATTCCTTCCAATTTTCGGGTATTGTTTCATTTTTCCAGATGGCACATACTAGTTTATAGATTTTGAAAGTGAGCTCGACGCCCCCATATTTGAGTAACTCAGCTGGTATAGAGTCATTTCCCGCGGCTTTGTTGTTTTTTAGTTTTTTAATCGCGGCCTCTACTTCTTGGTAGCTCGGTTCCTTCACGTGGGGTTCAGCAGTGTGAATTTCGTCCCCTAATTCTTCGCTATTTTCGTGCACGTTTAATAATTTATCGAAATAATTTTTCCACAGCGACAGTAATTCGTTGTCATTTGTTACGAGGTCCCCGTTTTCGTCCTTCATCAATTGCGCTCTACTCCTAAAACCCTTTCTGATGGCGTTAATCCCTCTGTACATTTCGCGGGGGTTATTTTCCTTACTGTTAGTTTCTATTCTCCTAATAAGATTCTTTTGATACTCCCGCTTCTTATTTCTGTAGATCGCGCTCGTCCGTTTCCTTACGTTAGAATACTCTTCTACGGTCCTATCGCTTCTATTTTGTAAGCTATCTAATTTAGCCTTTTTGCGCCTTTCAAACCAGAGTTCGCACTCTTCGTCAAACCATGGTTTGCTCTTTGGCTTTTTCTTTTTACCCAGTACTTTGTTCGCGGCCTCTTTTATCGTTTTTTCGATGTGCACCCATAAGCTATTCGGTTCGTCATTCCCCTCCGGCGATGTGTTTGCTTCAAGTGCCTGAAACCTGTTATTAATTTCTATCTGGTACCTAATTCGCTCTGTTCTATCTCGTAGTTTCTCAATATCGAAGCTTTCTACCTTGTTTGCTCGCTTACTATTTTGATTCGCTACTAGTCTAGCTCTTAATTTGGCTACTACTAGGAAGTGGTCCGAGTCGCTATCTGCCCCTCTGTAAGCCCTTACGTCAAGAACATTAGTATGACGTCTTTTTTCAATGAGGAAATGATCAATTTGGTTCTGTGTGGCCCCGTCCGGCGATGTCCACGTTGCCTTGTGTATGTTCTTGTGCTTAAAACACGTAGTTTTGATTATAAGATCTTTTGCCGCCGCGAAATTTATGACCCTAATACCGTTATCATTGCTGGCTTCGTGCAGGCTTTCCTTACCTATAGTAGGCCTAAACATTTCCTCCCTACCTATTTTAGCATTGAAATCGCCTAATACTATTCTTGTGTCGTAAGACGCGAACTGGCCGATTACCTGCTCTAAAGTTTCGTAATAGAGATCCTTAGCTTCTTCTTCTTTGTCCTCCGTAGGACAGTGTACATTAATAAATACATATCTATACCATTCACCTTCGATAATGATGTACGAGAGCCTATCATTGACGGATTTGAAACTTTTAACCGAATGTATGATGCTTTTGCTTACGAGAAATCCGGTGCCTAGAGATCCCCCACTCCCGGCCCCATACAGGTACGTGAAGTTACCCGATGCTAGTACTCCGCCATCTGGCCACCGCGATTCCTGTATTGCTACCAAATCTAGATTGTACCTATCAGCTTCCTTTACGAGTTCTTTAAACGCACCTGCTCTGTATAGACTGCGAACATTCCAAGTTCCGACCCTTAAGTCCCTTTTGGTTCGGATTTGATTTTTTTGAGCCATGATGTTATGTTAAACCCGCGCGCTTCGGATCCTGTTCCGATCGCAGGTGAGTCCACCGTTCTAGAGGTGATAACCCCCATACCTCTCTAGAACTAAGTATGAGAGCTTTCCGACTTTGACGAGGACAGTGTCAATTCGTCGTCAGACACACTACGGTTTCATTCTCGCATCCTAACGCCCCCCTGCAAGGCAGCGCGCCTTCGCTGGCATCGTTACCGCGTAAGAACAGGTGACGAATCATTCTACACATCCCCTTTCGGGGCAGTTGTCATCGCTCCCGCATCCTCCTCGGCAGCAGGATTTTGGCCCATTTTTGTAATGTGTGATGAAAGAGATAGATTGAGAGATAAGAGATAATGTGAAGTGTTTTTGTTGTTGTGGTGCTTGCGTAGTGTTTCTAGATGAATGCGTTCGACAGTGTGGGCTCATCACACCCACGCCTGTTCCTATCGGCTGTCCGCGGCTGCTTATTCAATTTATTCGCAGCTAACCTCTTTCTCAGGGGCTGTTCCTCTATCCGCAACCTAAGGACGCGCTGTGTAGTGGTGATAGGCACCCACCCGTCCGATCTGGACGACAACGCCCAAGACCCGCTTAGGGTAGCGGCATTGTAACAGTGATAAAACATGTAAAAATAGAAAAACAGGTATCGGTCTCAAAATCTCTCACAACTGTTAAAAGTCAAAATTCTAATTAATGCATTGACAAAAAAGCTAAAATACTTATCACTTTCTTCAAGTAAAAATACACTGGAAACCAGAAATACAATGTGCTAGAGATGGTAGTTTCTGTGTAACTGTCTACAAGCAAAATTTGATACGCTGGCGGCAGGTCCACGATAGTCACTTTTTTCACCCGGAGATATCTTTCTGCACACTTTTTGTACACTTTCAGAAGAGATTTTGTATACAAATTTTAGGTATATTAGCATACAACTTTTTGACAGCTTTTCTTGAGACTTACAGTCATCTTGTTTAGGCGCTCTTTAAGGTATCATTTATTAGAATTACTTTGACGTCCGCAAGACAGGAAACATGGTGGAAAGAAGACGTCAACTAGACAACTTTTAGAAAACTATGAATGTATTTCAAATTTTGTCATACCCAACATATCTAAAAGATCTCTAATATCATTACTTCAAAGCAATCTTTAAACGCTCTTATAAAGAATATTGTGGGGTTTATAAAAATCATTATAATTTTTTGTTTTCCTTATTTTTTTGTCATTTACGCAATTGTAAGGTGCCGAGGCTAGATAGTCATCGCGTGTTCGAGGTGTAGTATTGGCGTATATCGCGCACCTAGCGTCGCTAGAAAAAACTACTGGCAAATGGAGAGGGGAAAGAACAACGTCGGGACTCAGTTCCGAACGAACGCCCGAGCGAGCACCACGTACTCCATTTTTTATACTTACGCATTTTTCTTTACTTTTTTCGTAATAAACGCTAGTTAAGATTAATTCCATTAATTCTGGTGTCTCAGTTATTTTTATTTTCACTACCATAAGACTTCACCTATCCTGCACGCCACAAATATTTCTGAAATTTTTTCCTACATAAGAAGTCTTAAACGAAATGTCAAAAAGTATTCTAAAAGTCATTTTTAATGATTACTATTTTGGTGCAGCAAAACGTATCTTCAAAAAAGACGTCAAGTTGATAACTTTAAGAAATTCTCAAAGTAATCTTTAAAAAAGTAATTTATAAGATATCTAAAAAGCTTGTTGACACTTTTATATTATCTAAAAGCTATCAATTTGAAAACTTTTTGAAAATCTTAAAGTAGTCTTCCGAAAGATGGGTAATAAGATATTCCAAATTTCATTGAGCTAACTAAAAGGCATCTTTTTGATGTCTTTTGGAAATTCTTACAGAGCTCTCAAGAAAGATAAGTTTTTAGATGTTCAAAAGTCCGCCAGTGTTTATAGGGATGCGCATTCAAAAAGCAGACGATTTCAAAAATTCAAATTTTGTTGAAGTTAAGATTAACAGGTGTATGTAAATACTATTTGAAATAATTTTTCTTATTCTTAAAAAAGGTATGTTGCTCTACTGCTTACTCCGTCTATTATAGTTTATTTTTATGTTGTTTTGAAAAGACGGTCTTCAATGATAGTCGTAGTTCAGTAATAAAATAATTTCAATTGCCTTAAAAACTATGCAACTATGTTCAATGACTCATTTCATACTACCATTAAATGAACATAATTAATACATGACTTTTGTAAAAGTGTAAGAGGGCCAAAGTAACAATGCGAACAAACAATGTATATGCTTTTTTCTTCATTCTTGTAATATCATAAATTAACAAATAGGATGTATAAACATTATACGCATGTACACGAAATAACTTTGAAGACCGCCTTTTCAAAGTACAACATAAGAATAAACTATAATAGACGAAGTAAGCAGTAGAGCAACATGCTATTTCTCTTTTGGCCACTCATACATACTTATAAAAAACTGAAAAAATTAGATTGCTTAATAAGAAAAATTATTTCAAGCAGTATTTTTATACACCTGTTAATCTTAACCTCAAAAAATTTGAATTTTTAAAATTGTCTGTTTTGTGAATGCGCATGCGCTTTCCGAATTGCTGACCGTCGCGATACTTCAAGGCGCCTTTTCACCGAGATCATTTTTATCGATTTTTTTTCGACTGTCGATGTATCGTTCTATCTCAATAAAGCCCCAGAAGCGAAAACACGCCAATGACTTGGATTTTGATCACAGTTGATTACGCTCCGCGTGCGTTCAACTGCATTTTCCCCCTCCTGTCTCAAAAAATATCATTCGATACGCATGCTTTTTTTTTATTCTATACTCGCGTGATTGTCACCCTCGCTTCGCTGAGGCGACAAACCTCACACTCGTGTAGAATCAACTTTTGCGCACTTGTATCGAAATATACTATTATAGCACTTGTCCCGATTAATCTTCCCTGTTCTCACCATATTTGATTCGATTCCTTATGAAAAAATACGTTTTGTAATCGTTATAATAAAGAAAGATAAAATTATTTACAAAAGCTATAGAAAATAGAAAATAATGATCGAAATTCAGAACATTGGCGCAATTTCGCGCCTGATCTAATCTCAGTGTATATTATATAATAGGTCTGAACTGAACATCAGAGCATACAATTGGTCTGAAATAAGCGTATGCGTTCATTCCAACCCCATAACCGCATTTGAAATCAGCCATCAATTTGTTTATTTACATTCGCGAAGTTTACTCAGCGCGACTCACTTCACTTACTTCTCGCGAAAAAATCGCCGACTCTGGGGAAATCCCAGCACTGGCCCAGTTGTAGAATCGATACTGGCCCAGTACTGGCATGCCGATTCTGAGCCATAGTTGGGCCAATACTGTCCACATATTTTCAAAATTAGTATTGGCTAATAGGTACTGGTTTAACACTGGCCCAGCATCGGCACGCCGATACTGGCATGACAAGATTGGCCCAGTGCCGGACCAGTACTGCATCCATATTTGCACAATTTTCAAAAAATGGATCAGTACTGGCACGACACTGGGCCGATGCTGGCTTGTAATACTTATTAGCTGCACTGAAAAATTCTTCAGGCTGCTGCTGCACTACTCCAAGTGCCGCTGTTGTATAAAAATTGTGCAGCAGCCGTCTGAAAATTGAGCAGCAGCGCTCTAGATGGTGCCGCGCAGAGTAGGTTGCATGGCTGCTGCTCAATTTCCGAATGGTTGCTGCACAAGTTTTGTATAACAGCGGCGCAAAATTTTGGGAGGATGATTTTTCATCGTCGTATATATATATATATATATATATATATATATATATATATATATATATATATATATATATATATGTGCGTGTGCGTGTGTGTGTGTGTGTGTTAATGTAAATTTTGAAACCGAAAACGGAAGACAAGAGCCACATATATTATATTTTCGTAAAAAATCGAAAAATTTTTTGCCATTTTCAAGCCTAGACAACTTTTCATCTAGGCAGCCATTTTTAACCCACCAGCCCTCAAATTAATTCTTTATTTTAATACTTTGATTCTGTTAAAACACCATTTTTGGATTGCGCCTCCAGACAAAAAGTGACAATTTTCTGATTTTCGGTTATTTTCCCCGTGTTAAATTCCCATAAGAGAATTTAAACTGCCCGGCAAAAAAATAGGTATTTTTTAATCTTGGGAACCCAAGGTTTTTCGGGTTCTATATGACCTAAAGAACGAAATAAAAGTGGTCGGGTAGGTGTGCTTCCAAATTTCAAATTTGTTTACTCAGACCCCTGAAGTGTCCGGATTTTTCTAGATTTGCACATATACACATGTGTATATACTGTATATAGGGGCGGCGGCGCTGCTGATGGGTTGATGCTACTGGGATGCGTGCGCGCAGGTATATGTATATAGGTAAGCCGCACCGTCCGGCATTGTTCTTCTAATTTATGCTAAGGCGGCCCCGGCGGCCGGCCAGTCGGCCACTGCATGTATAACCGGCGGCGACGGACGCGCATGCGACTCTTATGCAAGCTCGCGCGCGCATACATCACGTATTACTGAGTTATGGCATCCTCTACCATGTGCCGCGCTAAATCTTGCGCGCTAAACTAATTGAATTATTGCCGGAAACTTGGCCTTACGGCATTCATTAAGCTGCATAATGGAAAAGAGTCACGGCGCTTGAACGCAATCACCCTTGGCTGATACCACCGCGGACCGTACCGAGGACTGCTCTACTGCTGGCCTGCTGCAGTTTATCTCCAGTTGTCTCGACTTGGCGAGACGCAATAGCTAGACAAATTATATACGAATGCGTTCTTTTTCTCCTTCTCCGCATTCTACTATTCTCGATCGTGCTAATTTATAATATTAATACATGCGGTCGTAGGTGTGTGTGTTTAGGGGCGGGGGTGGGTGGAAGGGGAGGGGATTCCACCGGAAAAATACACATTTCAAAAATGAAGAAAAAAACGTTGGGACACGCGCCCGAGCCACTTACTTTCTATAATTGTACATGTTTAAAAACATAGCTAAAACCGAAACGCTTAGCCTTTCTTATAACGCACTCGCTAATATTTAAAGGTTTGTTTATGAACACACATACACGTACACACATACACGTACACACATACACACGCGCGCACGCAAACACACACAAAGTATGCAGTCATTCAAATATTATTGATAAATTCGTTAAACTAACATAGGGTAAGACTTGACGATAAGAAAGGAAAAATTGTCACTTTTTGCTGTTCTGATTACCGGTTGTGTAACCGAATAGCATTTTCAATATACTGACCATGTTTTATAGAAGAAATTCGTATTCTTATGAAACAGATCAATTTTTTAAGATTCGTCAATTGCACAATCTAAATAAAACAACTCAGTTTCATTCGAATACTTTTGACTTGTGACAATTGATTTTTGTATACAAGATTTTAGGGATTGTAATGATAATAACATATACAATTTATAAATTAGTGACACGATTAGAAAATAATAATCAACGAAACTTTTTTCGCAATAGCATTATTTCAGCTAAGAAAACAGACTAAACTATTCCTGATAAATGTTGCACTACAGGATAATACTTATTTAACGTGGTGGGTCCAGTATTTATTTGTTCCTGTTCCTTTTTGCATGTAACGGGCCTTATCTTCCGCCGTTACGACAGTGGCGACACTCCCATCTGTCTAGCAGCCACGGCTATGCCGGAGCCGGCTGCCGGAATGGCAGTACGACACTGCAGGAGCCGTATACGACAGTACCGCCATCTAAAGACAGTGCATGTCGCATTGTAGCGGCCTATAGATTTTGATTTGTTTAACGACGACAGCGCCACTGTATGCTCTCTCTTAAATAGATGTGTTCTTATCTAAATAGTTCTTAATTCTGTTACTAAGGTTAAATTAGATATATATTTGTGGAGAAAATATCCTTCTATGCGTAAAAAGTATAAACTAATGTATTTTAGCAAATTAATAATTTTCAGATTTTCCGTAAAAGCCATGGAGTCATGCAGCAAATTGTGTAAGGAGTGAAGTTGTCTTTAATTACTAATAGTGTTATTCTAGTTATATTGATGTGGTTTATGATAAGGATCGCTTGTCCAATTTTAATATTGAAGTTTACACTCCATATTTAGTTAGTATTTTAGATTTTAGTTTATTTTGACTTTTCAATTTTAAATTGTACATATTGTTGATGCATAATAATATTCTTTAATAGTTATTATTTTTCTCTAATTATTAGTGATATATGTGCGTATGTGTATATAATTTGTTTAATTGCACAAGTGTTCCATGTATGCGTGTCCTGCCTTCAATAAAGTACTTCAATGGAATTGTTAGATAAGTAATTTTATATAAATTTAAATCAAAAATTATTGTTTAAAATTTTTACTATTAAGCATTTACTTTGTGGAATTTATTTTATTGTTGCAGGTTCTTCAATGTTTATGATGTTTGTAGCAGATACATTATTCTATTACATTCTTGACTAGTAAAAATTATATTATTTTTAATGTATTCAAATCATTATTTATTCTTTCATATAATAGTATATTGTGTACCAAGGGCGTAAAGTGGGCTTTTTTAGACCGAGTGTGGATTTTGCAGTACGAGTCAAGGCAAGTTAGCCCGAGCCGAAGGCGAGGGCGTTTACGAGCCGCAGACGAGTACTGCAAAATCCACGAGGCCAAAAAGCCCACTTGTTAGCCCTTGGTGCACACCATATTTTATGTAACGCGCGGACGTATTTTCGCGTTTTTTCGTACGTGTTAAGAGGGACTGATGTGATTATTTTTTGACACGGCAACCATGCTCTTGTCTTGTTCAAACATTACATAAAATAAATAAATAATGCAAATTTATCAAAATCAACTTTTTTTTTTAAATTACAAAATAAAAATTTTGCGGGCAATAAAGACTTTTTAGCGGTCAATAAAGGCCATTATTGCCCGCTGTTTGAATATACGGGCAATAATATTATATTGTGTACCAAGGGCGTAAAGTGGGCTTTTTTAGGCCGAGTGTGGATTTTGCAGTACGAATCAAGGCGAGTACTGCAAAATCCACGAGGCCAAAAAGCCCACTTAGCCCTTGGTGCACACCATATTTTATGTAACGCGCGGACGTATTATCGCGTTTTTTCGTACGTGTTCTGAGGGACTGATGGACTATTTTTAGACACGACAACCGTGCTCTTGTCTTGTTCAAACATTATATAAAAGTCAAATTCATTTTTGTTTTTTTTTTGTAAATAAATAATTGATTTTAACAGTACCGAATTTATAATGAGAAAATTGGAAAAAAAATGAAATAAAGTATTATGTAAAGGGTTTTAATGAAAAAAACTAAGAAATTTCGACAATGTTAATTTATATTTAGTTATAAATTATATATGGTTCAAGAACATAACAGTTTATACATTTTTTATTTAATAATAAATAATGCAAATTTATCAAAATCAACTTTTTTTAAAATTACAAAAAAAAAAATTTTGCGGGCAATAAAGACTTTTTAGCGGGCAATAAAGGCCATTATTGCCCGCTGTTTGAATATGCGGGCAATAAAGGTTTTTATTGCCCGCTAAAATAACTTTTTTGCCCGTCGGTCAAAAAAGAGTCACTTTAGTCCCTATTAATAGGTACGAAAAACGCGAAAATCGTTCGCGTGTTACATAAACGTTTTTATTGCCCGCTAAAATAACTTTTTTGCACGCCGGTCAAAAAAGAGTCACTTTAGTCCCTATTAATAGGTACGAAAAATGCGAAAATCGTTCGCGTGTTACATAATAGTATATTGTGTATCAAGGGCGTAAAGTAGGCTTTTTTAGGCCGAGTGTGGAGTTTCCAGTACGAGTCAAGGAGTATTTTTTATCTATTTTCAATGATTTGTAGCTTATAAGGGATGCATTTTTAACTAAAACTACCCAGATACCTTTTGTTGTGAAATTTTCTAAATTTTAAAATAAAAATATTTTTCAAGCCCTATATATATGTTAAGGCTACCTTATTTGCGTTTTAAACCTTAAAATGTGAAAATCTGAATGTTTGATCCGGACTCCGAAAACCTCAATACAGTAAAAAAATACTTTTTTATAGTAAAAAAGTAGCTGTAAAGTTTCAGAATGGGTCTGAACTTCTACTAGAAGTTACGTAGAAAACAAACATGATATAATGGCTAATAAGTGGTTTTATATGCAAATTTGACACTTATAACCTAGTACATTTCATGTCTATCGATACCAACAAAGTTACGCAGCTATCTAGCTTTGAGCACAAGCAGAAAAGCATTATACAACAAGTAGATTACAACTACCGAAGCTCGGCTTGGCTCGTAGCAACATATCATGATATAATTTTAATTAAAAAGTGATGAAAATGAATATTCAACTTTTATACCTATGTCTATAAATTGGATTGTTTTATCCAATCACTATAAAATTAGTCATAAAGATGGCTGCTGGAACTCGAAAAGTATCTACACAATTCTCAATATGGCAGGGGACATACGTTTGTTGCAAAAAATAAGAATATCAATTGGAAAATTATGGATACGCAATAATCTAGTATTGATATTTAACTTTCGAGTCATCATAAATTTGTAAACTTTAACTACTATCTTGCAGCCCAAAAAATTATTATTTTATACTTTAAAAAACATTTGGAGACAAAAATATTGAAATTTGTACTGATTATGTTATATACTGATATTATACCATGATATGTTGCTACGAGCTAAGCCCAGCTCTTGAAGTTGTGAACTACCTGTTGCTTACTACTCTTTTACTACTTAAACTTAGCCGTGTAACTTTATTTGTATCGATAGACTTACAATTAACTGAGTTATATGTGTCAAATTCGCGTATAAACCACTTATCAGCCATTATATCATGTTTGTTTACAACATAACTTTTAGTGTAGGTCAGACCCATTCGTAAATATATTATATCGCTTACAAAAATTAACTTAATTATCCACTGACATTTAAAAATTATGATCGAGTATATGATTTATGTTATAATTTTTTGCAAGAGAATATATTTACAATTCCTCGACTTCGGTAGGAATATTTGTAACAATAAAAGCAAGTTCTATGATTTTTTTGGCGATGATCCAAGTGACGCAATTTATTTCTATAAGCAAACATGTATTTAAATAATTTATCACTAAGCTTTGAATTTTTAGTCAATGATGGACATTGAGGAACAATTTGGGTGCCTTTTTTTATTTTTATGTTTGCTACCTCTGTGATTTTTTTAGGAATGCTCCAAGCAATTTCTAAGCTTTGGCACAGGCTTTAAATATGAGTTTTAATCAATTTAGCACAAATTTATGGATATTGACAGAGAACCACCCCCAGTATTTTATATATATATATATATATATATATATATATATATATATATATATATATAATACTGAAAGATTAATTGTTATTGAGCCCAAGAAAATTTAATAAGACTTATTTTGGAAAATATATAATTTATTAATAACTGAATTATAATAGACACATTCTTACATGCAAAATCCAGATAAAATTGACCTTTTTGATCGCTTATATATTTTATAAAAAATTAAGTTTTTTGAAAGCCGTAACAATTTTTACTATCTGAGATAGTATAAATTAATATCTCTTATAGTGAATTTTACTATAAAAGATAGCAAAAATTACTAGCTTCCGAGTCTATTACCAAATTATTATCCGAGATAGTAATTTTTACTGTCAAATTTTTCTCAGTGTAGTCTCAACGAAGAAAAGAAGGCTGCTGACATTCTCTCATGGGTCATGCCGTCATGGCTCGGGTCGCGATACGTATACAGGTATACAAGGCATCAGCACGGGATCTATTTCAACAAATCAACGACTTCTCGCGTCTCGTTGTTTCCGCTCGCAAATCCGTCGTCATACCGCTTGTTTGGACTGACAGTTCCGCGCGCGCCCGAGCTCACGCGTCGACAAGCCTTCGAAGCGCACGCGGGCCAGTTTAACCGGAAGTACTCAGCTTATGCTGAGCTTGGCCGATAAAAATCTCTACGAGGCTACTTATAGCTCAGTCTTCGATTAGCATATACGCGGGCAATATATGTGTATATAGTGCACTCGCACGCACGATGTGCCGGACAGCGCGGGGCCATACCTCGACGGAGCCGGTTCATTCACGGAAGTGCGGAAGTGTCCGCCACTGCTGATGCGGGGCGGGGGGGGGGGGGGGGGGGGGGTTAGGCACGGTCGGCCGGGTCAGGGTTTTTCATCAATTTCAATTGGGCAGCGGAGGGTCAGGTGCCGCCCGTGCGCGTGCTGCAGTCCATCCGAACCCATCAGAGTCCGCGGCGAAGTCCGCCATCCGCATCGCGATCGCACGCCTGCGCCTGACAGCTCCTTCGGTCGGTCCAGATTTTTCGCCTACAATGCATCGGCCGCTGCACAATAGATCAGCCGGCTAGTGGATGCCCAGCCCTGCGTAGCCATCACGTCTCGAGCTCTGCGTATAAAGCGTGGCGCGCGCAGGTACTTGTAGCGAACTCCATCAGCGCGGTGTACTGTGATTTTCTCAGAGGTACACACTGCATCCACATCCACGTTGCGCGCATTTCGTGTCTCTCCTGCTCGCCGCTCGCCAACTCGCTCATTTGCATAGGCATACGCCGTCAACTGCAGCATACATTAGACCTATAGAGCGAAAGGATTTCACTTGACAAGCGGATCGATTCCGGAAACTCGCGGTCGCGATGCGCACCTCTCAACGGAGGTGGCACAGGAATAACAACGCAGCGCGCAAATCGCTCGCTAATAAGTATGCACGCACATTGCCCGGCGAGCGGGGCCTGCGCCGACGGCCGTATAATACCCGCAAAGCCGCATATAGGTACGTATGCTCGGTGTACCACTCGCGCCCGAACCCGTTACTCCGATGACCGGTCATATAATGCTCGCGAGTCAACGCTCGTAAAAGCTGACGAGTCAATCCCGCGCGTCGGTCCGCCGGCTTGGTTAAACTTCGGGCTTCCGGTCCACACTCCAACTTCACGCGCCCGGCTTCTCATCTGCACCTGTGATCGCCTCTGCGAGTGTCAGAAAAATGCGAGTAGCGGAGGATTTCTTCGCGTGCCATCGCGCAGTGCGCAGCAGGCGAGCTGTCGACGAGCCGGGCGATCGGGAGACACGCACACAAAGCCGTCCCAGTGTCTCTCCTCTCTGTTTTCCGCGAG
Source organism: Nasonia vitripennis (assembly GCF_009193385.2). Lineage (NCBI taxonomy): Eukaryota > Metazoa > Arthropoda > Insecta > Hymenoptera > Pteromalidae > Nasonia > Nasonia vitripennis. Next base: position 1,267,859 of record NW_022279596.1, on the reverse strand, counting down.
ATGATTCGCCGCCGCGTCTGTGATGCGCCGAGGTACCGGGCCGCGGGCTCAACCGTTTCCCGTTGCGCGCCAGGGGTGCGCCTCCGCCGCTCGCTCGCACCGCGGAGAGAGTTTGCCGGGATGCGAAGGGTTGCGCGATGCTGTGGGAATATTCTCACACTGCAGCGGCCCGATGTCACCTGTAGCATCCCCCTTCCGACTCGCTCGAGGAGAGCTGCTCTCTCTCTCTCTCTCTCTCTTTCTCTCTCTCTCTCTCTCTCTCTCTCTCTCTCTCTCTCTCTCTCTCTCGCTCTGTCTTCGAAGCGCCGAAGCGTCGCTCTCGATCATATACGCCTGCAGATATCTCGCAAACGCCACTTTTTGTTGCCACAGGCGTGACTCCGACGGGCGGAACTACAGCCAGATTGGAAAACAAAAAAGAAGCGGCCGCGCCGTGGTGAACAGAATTACATTCACGCAAAAGCCGGAAGCTTGCCGCGGCTATACGTGCGTCCCCGCAGTATACTCGACTTTGATTTTCCAGCCGAGCCCCCGATCGCATCGAGTTTCGCATCGGGCGCGCGTTACACTGCTCGGCCTCTGAGCAGCTGCGGGAGGGGGCTGCTGCAGGCACTTCCGCCTCTCTCCGCGCGCAGTTTTCCGCGCGCACATCATCCCTTTTACATTTTAATTTCTCCCCTTTTGCGCCGGCCATTCAAAGGCTTCCTTCCCTCCCGGCCGAGCTCCCGGCTAGGTGGCATCCCTATTTAACATTGTAATTCCACGCTCCTCGTCGCCCTCCTTCCCACCGCTCTCTATCGCCCAACGTACCGATCCGATCCGTACGTACAGCCCGTGCGCGCGGAAGGACCGTTGATTGCGGCGACGAGGCCAGCGCAGGAAGGCTCGGCTACTGTGTGCTCGGCACTACTTACGGCGGCAGCGGATTATCGACGAGCGCGTTATACCTGCGCGCGCGTGTCAATCGCGACGATGAATACATTAGGTCGAGCTAGTACATCGCTTACATCAACCAATCGAACTCGTACTTAATCTCGCATGTATTCAAGCGTTTCCTTTCAAAACCGAATTCGATCGTTCGTTCATCGAGCGACCCGACCTATAGGTATACCCCCCGAGAACACTCCCGACGTTATAGCTCTTCGTGTGACATACGTCAAGTTGTGGTTAAAGAAAAATAGTGCATCAACTCGACGTCGATCGGGAATGCGCATCTGAAAAATCGACCGGGAGAGTTGCGCTTCCCTTTCGAGAATTCGCCATTCGTCAGTTTTCCGAGCCCAACAGTCGTGGATCAGCCAGCCGTTGATCAGCCAGCCGCGAATGGACATGCGAGTGCAGGAAGAGACGTCGCACGATGGCTCGCCCGCCGAGGTGGCCACTGCAGCTAACCTGCACACTCGCTGCAGCACTACTTACTTATATATACATATATACTTACTTGATCCGCCCGACTCTGGCCAAGGCGCGCGGGGATTTCCAAAAACGAATCTCCTGCGAATCTCGCTCGGCCGCCCAAAATCATAGCTGTTCAGCAGTCACGGAGCGCTCGGATATTTAAATTTACATATCCGTTAGGAAAAGGTCGATTTTTTCTCGGACGCGCACTGCAGCGCAGAGCGGCCTATCAGCGCAGCGTGCCGCGGCTCAACGTACTTTTGCGCGTCCTGCAGTGTTCGTGCGCGCGAACCTAGCACGCGCTCTTCATCTGGACAATGCTCGAGCTCGGCAATTTCCCTCGGCGCCAGACTACTCCGCCGCGACGAGGGAGCCGGAGGATGGGATTTTTTATAACTTTTTTATCCTTCGCAGGGGCGACGGGTCACTAGCGGCTAACCTGTCAGCGAAGTGGCGTCGGATTGGCCAACGCCCAGATGTGCGCGACCTGCGTCGCGGACGCGCCTCTGATTTATGCGCGCGCGTGTGATCTACCTGCGCGGCCGAAGGTTCGCCACTGTCCAGGTGGAAATAAGGGCCCGCCACTGGTCTCGGTCTCCCTCTGCACTCTTTTAATTTTTTAATTTCATCCCAAGTAGGTAGCTACTCTCTCGGCGGGCTCCGCTCCTTCAGTAGCCGATTTTTTGCGGCCCTTGACAAACGCTTAACTCGTGGGGACGGCGTAAGATCGTTACGCTTGCTCGCGCGATTGATCGTTGCCCCCGAGAGCAGCGCGCGCGTCCGGCTGTCACGTGAATTACGCAGCGCCTCCCTTCGCGCATGCTCGCCGCTCGCGGACAAACAGTCGATCCGTTGCAAACGTTATAATACGCGTACCAGGTGCGATACAGCTCAACAGCTCCGGAAGCGGCTCGAAACGTAGCAGTCGTTGCAAAAATCCAAGGCGTCTGGCAGCCGCCGGCCGCCATAGAGACTTGAGGCCGCTTATCGGGGGCTCGCGCCCGACGAATCTCGCGAATGCACGTGAACCAGAGAGCCTCTGAATCCATTAGACAATACCCGCATCTGCCTCTCTTCCCTCATCGCCTCGCGCCTCGCGCCTCCTTTCAACGGACATGCCATATTATACCAATTATAGTGCCTATACGTTCCAGGTCCGTCCAATTGACAAAATCAAAAGCTGATTTGTCTCCGGCGCGTTGCTTCGGGGCGATTTGCATGCGGGAATCCATGCATGCCGCAGACAAGATAATTGCAATTTGTCGCCCACGTACGCGACGAATTGCACGAGCACGTGCGCACGGAGATGTAATAATCACGGCTAGCGCCTCACAGCTGCGCGAGAGTGTAATTGTTACGGGCGGACGCTCGCGAGTCGATGCGCGGAGCGTCGAGAAATCTTTCGCTCTGCAGGAAACTTGCTCTCAACCGCGAGTCATGGGCGCAGACCGCGCAGAGGAGAGAAGCCGCGTGTCTGCGTCACGGGGAATATTCGACGATCTTTTAATGACAGCGAATGAATAGCGGAGCGCGACAGGCGGGTTACCGCGACGATTAATCAGGATTAAAGCGAATAAGTAGCGGCGCGCTGCCGACCAGAATCGTGTCCACTGGTCGCGCGCGCGCGACAACCATTCTTCACGCCAGCCGGACCAACTGCGCCCGTGCGCCCCGGCGAGTTGGCGTTCGAGTGGCCACTTGAGCGACACGCTCCGGAGCCGTGTGGGATTCCTTTTTTCTCCTCGGAGGCTTATCGGAACACGTTTCGAAAATCTGATCGGGCAGCTAGGAGTCGCTCGGAGATTTCTAGGCATCGCAAATGCGGCAGAATAAAAATCGTCGAGCGTCCGAAAGCGAGTCGGAGCTGCGAGAGAGAGAGAGAGAGAGAGAGAGAGAGAGAGAGAGAGAGAGAGAGCTGCTCCAATCCCGAAATCCACATAAATCAAGAGCACATCACGCCCAGGCAAATAAACCGAGCTCCGCGCTCGATCACCACTTGCCGCGCGCTAATCTCGAGCAAAACTCTTCCCTCTCGAGCAATCTAGCCGGAATGAAAGTAAGTCGAAAGCCGAGCGGGGATGAGCGGAAAACTCGCAGCCGCGAAGCAAGCGCACGAGATTTTTTCACGCGACCTCGGAATTGCATCATTCAGCCGGTCGACTAATTTTCGCGAGGGAATTTTCCCTCCACTCGTAAAAACTAGCCGACGACGGCTCTCTGCAGCCCATTTGGCGCTCCTCGCTCCTGATTTCCATTCCTTCCTTCCAGTCGGCTGCGAAATTAAGAGCGACAAAAAGAAGCTACGGGCGGGCAGTGTGGAAGTGGGGCAGCTTTCGGGGCCCGCTCTGCGCTCTGCCGATTCCAAGATAAAGAGGTCCGACTACTTGAGTAACACAGCGGTGGGGCCAACCGGCTCGGACCGGACAGCGCGAGATGGTCCAAGCGGCCGCGTGCGCACTCCGGGTATTGATCACCAGCTCTCGGAGCTGCGCGCGCGGAAGGGGCTGCTGCCAAGATGTGTCAGCGCGCGTGCATGCAGAGTAGCCTCTCCCCGGTTTCCTCTGAGCGCGAACCCCCCGCAGAGGGCCCGCGCGCGACTCCAACGCGACTCGGTACAACGCCGCACTCGTGTTATCTGCCTAGTCTATGATATGACGCTGGCTGTCATTCGTAATTCGCCTGCACTCGGCTCGAGAGCAAGAAGAAAGTTATAATCGTGCGCGCGCCCGTGAGCTGTGAGCGGTCATCGCTCGTATACTTACGTGCATGCCGGTAATACGTCCCGCCGTGCGGTCGTTTATAGGTCGCTCTTCCGCGAGCCGTTTCCGGGTTAGGAGCTCGCGAGAATCTTGAATCTTCCCGCTGCATTAAAAATGTGGGGGAAGCAATAGCCTGCACAGTCGATCGTTCCCATGCCGACAAAGATGCGCCGATAGCGCGCGGAGGGACACGAAGAGCTCGTTCGTTTCGTGCGCCTGTAACGCGGCGGCTGGGGCATCGGATCGGCTGTAAGCATATCAGTGGCAGAAAATGAAACAAAGAAAGGGCGAATCGGATATAGGTGTAGCGAGCTGCAGGAGTCTGGAGAGCTCCGTTATCGGCGCTGCGGTCACAACTATACGCTTCTCTGCCAATCCCGAGAGCGAGCTTCCAGTGACCTGCAGCATCTCGCGGATCAGCTGCATGCGTCGCACATCTCTGGAAATCCGGCGCGACCTCGAGCCGCTTAACTATCAATTATAGCAGGCGCGATAAGGCGACGGAACGACTGGGATAATGAATTTCCCCGGCAGCTTGGCCGCGCACGTTTTCCCTTTTTGCGCGCATGTAGGTACGTGCGGCGAGGGTCCTTCCCGCCGCCGGCTAAAGCGAAAATCGAAACCCCGTGGCCGGCAGCTTGCGCGAGCTTCCGTCGTCCAATTTTTCTAGCGTATCATGCACTCGCGCAGCTGCACTGGCCGAATAATATGACTATTCGCGGAGAGACTACGATCGCTTGTTGCGCTTGTTGCGCTTGTTGCCAATTGCGGTGGGTTCGCTTTGCGATCGCGCGCAGAAGCGAGAGCGGCAGGGTATAAGAAGGGGAGGAGCGGGTAAGCCGGAGCATTGTAATTCAAGTAATGTAAGCTTTATGCAAAATACATGTTAGTTAGGAGTGCGGAAGATAGAGAGAGAGAGAGAGAGAGAGAGAGAGAGAGAGAGAGAGAGAGAGCGAGAGAGAGCGAGAGAGAGAGAGCGAGAGAGAGCGAGAGAGAGAGCGAGAGAGAGAGAGAGCGAGAGAGAGAGAGAGCGAGAGAGAGAGAGAGAGAGAGAGCGGTGGCCGTCTCCCTCGGCCGCGCTACACCCTCTTGGCCGCTGCCGTGCACGTCCATCTCTCCCGCACTCCCGGCGGCATTTATCTCGTTCTCTCGCTCGCAAATCGCCTCGCCTCGCCTCCCTCTTCCTCTCTCTCTCTCGCTCGGCTATCTCGCCGCACATACAAGATGCGCGCCGGCCTGTCTCTATCTCGCTCCTCTCGCCGTGCTGGCCTGCACCCTCGATTCCGCTTTGGAAGACGGAGAGACTGGACCAAGCTCCCTACTTCTCGCTCTCTCTCTCTCTCTCTCTCTCTCTCTCTCTCTCTCTCTCTCTAACACACACACACACACACACTTTCCTCCCGTGCCGAGCGCTTTCTCTCGCGCGCGCGCGCGCCAGCTGAACGTGTGCAATTTCTCTCGGCTCTTTCCTCCCTCCTCCTTTCCTCTCCTTGTCTTTTCCTCACCCCTTGCCCACCCCCGGCATCACTACTGCTCGGCTCCTCGGCTCTCGCGAATTTTCCTCCCGAGCTTAAATTAACATTCGGTTTATCCTCCCGTTGTCCCGTCCCCGTACTGTCGCTCAAGACAGCGTCAATTATCCTGCGTACCCCGGTGTTTTTCCGAATTTTCGAGCCCCCTCTTCCTCGTCTTTGTCTCAAGCTCCATTACTCTTTCCGCATACAGGCTCCGCTCCGGTCACTCTTTTTTAAAGCTCCCGTTCTCTCCCTTTCCGCTCGGCAGCTCATTCTTTTCGCCCCCTACTGTGCGGCCTGTACATACGCGCGCAATCTCCCTCGCCTCGAATGCCGCTCCGTCGGCTCGTACGCTGCGGCCTAAGGCCTTCTGCTTTGCTTGTTTAATAATTTTGTGCCCTTAAATAAAGCAGCCGCTCGATTCCGCCGAGCGCCACTGTCCGCCCGAGCTTACGCCCTCTTACGCAAGTACGCGCGACTTACGCGCACGTGCGCTTTCTTTCAATGTTTCAATGCTGCTCCCGACGCGCCGTTTTTCCGGCCTCCGTCCTTCAAAAGACGGCGAAACGTTTTGCGTACGCGCAAGCAGCATAAGACGGGAGATCGCTGAGCTCGCATCTTTTGGCCATCCCTGGTAGAAAATTAACGGTTGAAATTCGTTAAAAAGTTAAGTTTAATTGGCCAGTTTTATCAAATTTTAATGTAAAAAATAAATTAAAATATTGCTAATGTTTTAGTGATGCGTATCTATAATACCACATCAGTATTATTATTAAGTTAAAAATTGTTTTTCCCTTCTTTTGGCATTAAAACGTATATATGTCTTATTACGAATATTTGGATTTTTTACGATTGTAACGTATTTTTCTACAATTTTTGGATTGTAGCAGTCAATTGACAAATTTCAAGCAAAAGTTTCGTTTTATCATGAGTTAAAGCGTCATATCTATGCATTTATAACGGTTAAACGCTTATTTAGTTAAATCGTTAACCGACAACAACTTAGCTAAGTGTCTTAAAACTTAGCTTATTAACCGTTAACATTTCTACCAGGGTTTGTTATTCGATATTATTATGCCGCCGCACAAGTCGGAATGCGCAAGCAAAACTTAGCGGGTTTCCGGTAATTCTTATGACTTACATCAACGCGTTTGAACGTATTTTGGAGAATTTTTAATTTCTTTTTTTTTTGTTTTCCAATTTGTTGGACGATTCTTAATAATTTTTGGATCAGTTTCAACATTCATGAACGTATTCATGATATTTACAATAATTACGATACGTATGCATTGCAAACGTCTGGAAACTATCAGAATTGTTTACTTTATGTGAAGAAATTTCGTTTGAACCGGTTTATTCTTGTTTGCCGTCGATTTTATCAAATATTTCCAAAATGTATCGAAATAGATCGCAGTTTCTCTTTGCAGACCTCTCCTGAAGGCATTTCCAGGCTAAATTAGTATATTTTGTACCAAGGACGTAAAATGGGCTTTTTTAGGCCGAGTGTGGAGTTTACAGTACGAGTCAAGACGAGTCAGCCCGAGCCAAAGGCTAGACCGTTTACGAGCCGCAGACGAGTACAGCAACCACCCGACACCAAAAAGCCCGCTTAGCGCTTGGTGCACACCATATTTTTTGTAACGCATGTACTGATTTTCGCGTTTAAACACATGCACACACACATATGTACACAATCATATATACACACACGCACACACACACACATATATACATATATTTGATGTGAACCATTGACAATTTTCTTTAAAATATTTTAGCGGGCGTTTTTAATTTCATTTTGCCCGGTGGGCGTTTTTCATTTTTTTGCCCGCATATTCTGCATTAGCGGGCGAAAAAAATGAAAAACGCCCGCCGGGCAAAAAAAAAAAATTAAAAACGCCCGCTAAAATTTTTTTTTGCCCGCTGGTCTGACAAAAGTTACTGTAGTCCCGCTTAATAGGTCAGAAAAATACGAAAATCGTGCTTGTGTTACAAAATAGTACATTGTACAACAAGAGGCGAAAATGGGCTTTTGCAATCGAGGATGATGTTTGAGCACGAGTGGTAGTCGAGGGCGCCGTAGGCGCCCGAGACGGACACGAGTGTTCAAACACCATCCGAGTCTGGAAAAGCACATTCGCCCCTCGTTGTTCACCGTGCTTTTTATAACAAATGTATAAGGAAGACCATTTGGGTCGCCTATGAAGTGGATCGAGAATGGAGTTTTTCGAGTCGTCCACTACGGTGGGTGTATAGATTCATATATATGTGTATATATATATATATATATATATATATATATATATATATATATATATATATATATATATATATACACACATATATATTTTATTTAATTATTTTATTTATTTAAATATATTTTTAGTAAAGCTTTTAAAATGTAGTAAATCCAAATTTTAATAAACTGCAAATTTTGAAAAATTTTGAGAATTTTGAAAATATGAAATTTTGAAAATTTGAACATTATGAGAAATTTTGGAAATTTTGGAAAATTTTGATAGTTTGGAAATTGTTTCAACAGTTTTTAACGATTTAAAGCTTTAGTAAGGAGATGAACAAAAAAAATGAATCGAGCGGACCGAAAATGGTCGTTTTCGCCTCTAGAGTGCGATTCTCTAGAGGTCTCTTCTGCTCGGTCCGCTCGATTTCCGATTCTCCGATTATTGTAGGCTCGTTCTACCTATATAGGGGGCGAAAATGGATTAATTGATACATGTATTGTGATCAGGGACTCCCGCTCTACTTTTTGTGTGACCCTCGGAAAACCCCATTTTCGGCCCAGTTTATAGGCACCGAAAATGGTCTTTTTTATGCACGTGTTATATAAAAAAGCATTTTTTGTAACACAAGCACGATTTTCGTATTTTTCGTACCTATGAAGCGGGCATAAAGTAACTCTTTTTAGACCGGCGGGCGAAAAAAATTTTAGCGGGCGTTATTCATTTTTTTTTTACTCGGCGGGCGTCTTATATAGGCGGGTAAAAAAATGAAAAACGCCCGCTAAAATTTATTAAAGAAAATGGTCAACAGCTCACATCAAATATACGTATATGTGTGTGTGTGTGTCTGTTTGTATATAATCATGTACACATGTGTGTAAACGCGGAAATCAGTACATGCGTTACAAAAAATATGGTGTGCACCAAGGGCTAAGTGGCTAAGTTCACACTCGGGCTAAAAAGCCCACGGTAAGCCCTTGGTACACAATATACTATTTGACAACTCCAGAAATGCGAAAAACAATATTTTCCAATCAAATTTTTTCCCTGTCGCTCGAGCAACGCCCTTGGAGTATGACTTTTAAAGCATCAAAAACTGCATTTCCCCTATGTCTATTGAAGCATCTACATATTAATTTATGTCCCTGACCCTGTATAGTGTATACTTGTAAAATCGAGAAGTTGGCCTGGCTTTCCAAATATTGATTAGAGCGTTAAAAAATACCACTGTGTACCTATACTTCTAGCTCTAAATAAATCACGGCATGTCTGAAAAAAAAATAATTTTTCTAATCGGCTTTTACACGACATCTGCATAATAGCTATACATCTACTACAAAGTTAAGAAAAGAGCGTAAAATTTCTCAATATCAATGGCATATCGATTGGAAATTTAGAGTCAAGTTATTTTGATGTTGTCATTCTCAAAGTTGTAAAATTTCTGCTTAATTGTTATTAGCTCTGCAATTTGATTGGCTTTGACTTGGCTTTAACTTTAGTCTGCTGCAAATTTTTGACTTGCAAAAGTAGGTATCCTGTTAACAGCATTGTAACTCGTCGGCTGTTTATCTTTTTTAAGAGTAATGCAATGTAGCATGTAACTTTGAGATGGATCGGTCAAGCTGGTTTCGAGATATCTCTACAACACCGAAATAATATTTGATGATCGAAAGTATAGTCGATTTCATGCTGCCCAAAGCGTGTGCGTAAAGCAAGAGCGATAGAATGATTATATCGTCGCTCCCTACGAAGACCATCACAGTTAAAATTTTTCAACGAAAACTAGCACAACTCACGATTTGCCGCAAAGAGTAGCACAGTTCAGACATTATATTACTTAAAATGTGAGTATTTTACGTTTTTATTGGGTTTTTGGGTTGGTTAAGTTCATGAAAACCTTGGACAAAGACAGACAAACCTCAAAGTTTCAAAAAGTTTCGGAATTTTCTAAAAAAAAGTGAACAATTTAAAAAAATGTTTGTAAAAAACTATTGTATTTGGAAAAACAATTTTAAATTCGGTTAAAAGTTGTAAATTGTGAATATTTAAAAATGTTCATTAGTTCATTCAGTTTTCGCGGCAAATGCGCGAGTTGTGCTACTCTTCGCGGGAACCCGCGAGTAGTGTTAGTCTAGCGTGCGTCAAATGAGTTGTGCTACTTATGATGGGAAATTTCAACAGTGTTACTCTTCGTAGGGACCGACGATATAATCTAGCCAAAATACACATGGTAGAAAATTGAGGCTATATTGCCCAGAATTCTGGCGAATTTTCTGTTGGGTTGCCAGAATCTGCGACAGAATCTTGCCAGAAAGCTTGTGAGTGGCGCGACGGTTAACGGGCAGAATTCTAGCGAAAATTCTGGCAAAGGTAAAGAAAGGCAATTTGAGGTTAGAATGAGTATTGAGTACACATACATATATTGATTTGCTTAAAACTCGATAACTTCATTTATTCATAATTTCTGCTAATAAATTAATTCTATTTCTTTAGCATTCTAATTAGCTTCATCCAAAACAGCCCTACTCTACAACCTATATACGCTTCATTCCACTTAGTAGTGCAAAATCCATCTGAGTAGTGCAAAATTTCATGCCTAACGAAACTAAACTCAAAATACAATATATCCATTGAAACATTCATTGTAGCTTGTAGAGTACATTGAATACAAATTTCACATTTTTCTTGGCATCAGCGATTAGGGCCGAAATCTGAAATCATTCAATTGCTGTGATAACATAATAAAATGTATTTAAACTCATTCATCAGCTTTAGGCATTTCCAAAAATAGTACATATTAATAACTTTTGATTCATAGTTCAAAAGTTATTCACAAAATTCATAAAAATTTTAATCAGTTTGTCGTGGTTTTCAATTTTAGAAGATAAGAATATTCTAATAGCTTCTGAACTATAAATCAGAATCATACACTTCATACTCTGCACAAAAAAAGTAGGCCATTTAATTCTGCACTGCCGCCTACCATGAGACTGTGCAGATTTCGCCGGCCGCGGCATCACTGGATTCGCATAATTAAAGAATATGCATTCCCAATATAGCGCGCACACGCGTGTATAAGCCCTTTACAGTCGAATTAGACTCTCCCATGACCATCACGTTGAGGCGACCATAATTATACGAGAATATTTGCGTTTGACTAAAAAGCTGAGCAAACTGTGAGCGCGTCCCCGCGAAACGGGCAACCACACTGTATGCATGGGAGTCTAATATAAACAGAGAGGGAGAGAGAGAGAGATTTTTTAATAAATATATTAATAATGCTCAATGGCGTCATCATTGGTTTAAATAGTGAATTTGAAGAAAAGTTTAGTATAAGAGTCAGTGGATTTGTCTATCATTACAATGCCATTTATTTGCATTATAAAAAAGCTATACAACTGAAATTTTACACAGATACTTACTATGCTACCTAGAAAACATGTAACCTACATGATTATGATTTAACTGTTTTCATTCATATTTTCACATCGAGGCCCATATGAATTTAGCGTATCAAATTTTGCTTGTAGACAGTTATATAGAAACTACCATCTCTAGCACATTGTATTTCTGGTTTCCAGTGTATTTTTACATGAAGAAAGTTATAAGTATTTCAGCTTTTTTGTCAAGGCATTAATTAGAATTTAGACTTTTAACAGTTGTGAGAGATTTTGAGACCGATACCTGTTTTTCCATTTTTGCATTTATTCTCATTCAAAAACTAACAAGTCTAGAGAGCTCCTATTTTGCATATAGATTTCTTTTGTGATTGTGGAAAGATATTTAAAGTTGAATCAACGTTAACTGAAATACTTTTGTGTTCGACTACAACACCGATGATAATTATTTAGTCATATAGCATGAGTTTGCATTCACATCAGTGTCGGAGTCGAAATCAGAAGTTTTTCAGTTGAGGTTGATTCAACTTTAAATATCTTTTCACAATCACAAAATAAATCTATATGCAAAGTATGAGCTCTCTAGACTTGTTAGTTTTTGAATGAGAATAAATGCAAACATGGAAAAACAGGTATCGGGCTCAAAATCTTTCACAACTATTAAAAGTCAAAATTCTAATTACCTAATACCTTGACAAAAAAGCCAAAACATTTATCACTTTCTCCATGTAAAAATATGCTAGAAACCAGAAATACAATGTGCTAGAGATAGTAGTTTCTGCGTAACTGGCTATAAGTAAAATTTTACCTGCTCAATTAAAAAATTCGCATGAGCCTGGATGTGAAAATATGAACGAAAATAGTTAAATCAGAATCATCTAGGTTACATATTTCTAGGTAACATAGGAAGTGGCAGTGTCATATTTTAGTTGTCTAGTAGCCTTTTTACAATTCAAAGAGCATTGTATGATGATAAAAAGACTTAAACTTACTGACTCGGATACTGAACTTTTCTTTAAATTCACCTCTCAAACCTCACCGAGGGTGACTTTGGGCACAGAGACACACTCTTTATTCTTTTAATTGAACTACTCACTGACATTAAAAAAAAACTAAATAATATTCAGACACTTTATTACTACTTCAAATAGGGTTAGGGTGCCACTTTTCAATACACATGTTGTAATACTACACACTCTTGGTAATGATGAATTTTTACTAAAATTCCTTGCTAGTTATATTACATATATTGTATCTGTTATCAAGGTTTCCACATTTAATTTTAAATACCTCAAACATTTCCACCAAGGTTATGAGATATAATGACTGTTTTAGGGGTTATGAATTTAAAGCGCGGTTCTGATCTCGTTGCCTAGGCAACCAACCAGCAACCAATCAGAATCACGTATTAAATGCTTCACAACAAAGGCCATCATTTTTTTAAGAGAGGAAGGATTGTCCGAACGCATGTAAAAAACTTGGTCTGGTGAGTGTGCCCTCAAAATTGTAAGAGCTTGATTTTTCGACCGTCAAGTGTCCGACTTTTCGTAGAATGACTCATATACGAAGCCACGGCATAGACTCTGCTGCTGCACGTGTGTCTACGTCTTCGCTTCATGTAAATTAGATGTGCGGGATAAAGCCGATTCTCGAGCGGCGAACGACTCGCCCGTCGGTTCCTCCTCCCTCTCTTTGCCTTCTCGGCTGCTACACTGAGCCGAGGAAGGGAGAGACACGATGCCCGGATAATTAACGTTTGCGCGACATGAAGAAGCGCATAGGTATAGCCGGGGCCCGAGCCCGCGCATAATTGAAGTGGCTGCGCAATCGAAGAAAAGCGGTGCATATAAGGCTCTCCGAGCGCGACGAAAAATCACGCCGGCCGCCGCGAAAAATGTTCGTAAATTCGCTATCATCCTCTCGTGGGGGAGCTGCTTTTTAATCCTCGCGCGAGCACGTAACGAGGTAAGTTACAAGCGCGCGGCGGTGGACTTCGACGTCCTCTGCACGTGTATGCGCACGTAAGGGTCATGAGCGCGCGCTGGTCGCCTTTGTACGCTCTCTCCCCCTCTCTCTCTCTCTCTCTCCCTCTCTCTCTCCCTTGCTCTCGAGAGCCGCCACCGAGGCACATGCCGACGCACGTAGAATGTAATTAAGATAAATTAGCGTTAAGGGGGAATTTCGGGCGGTGGGCGAGAGAGAGAGGGAGAGAGATAGACAGAGAGAGAGAGAGAGAGAGAGACAGAGATAGAGAGAGAGAGAGAGAGAGAGACAGAGATAGATAGAGAGAGAGAGAGAGAGAGAGAGAGAGAGAGAGAGAGAGCTGCTGCTCAGAACGGTGGATGCTAAAATGCCGGGGGATGGACGGGATTTTCGTGCATGTGCTCCTGCCGACTATGCGCGCACATGTATAGGCGCGTTAGGAATCCTCGAATCGTTCCCGCGTCTCGGAAAGGGAGAAGAATTCGCTCGCTACACTCCCTCGCGCGCCGGCTCCGGATAATAAATTAATAACGCGCGATATAATTAGCGCTTAAGTATGCGCGTTTCTTCCTTTTTCCTCGGCTAGTTATCCGTATAATGCGTGCTAATCGCAATTTACCGCGGCGGCTGACTTGCGTCGCGCGACACGGAAACCGTTTTCGGCTAATGTACGCGTCCGACAGCGCTTTCGTTCGCGACGACCTATTTCCAGGTGGAGGGCTAGGCGATCGCGGTGTGATTTACACTTCATCTAATTACAAAGTTCGCCGCGCGCAGCTCGCGATTGCTTGCACGTACATCAGGAACGCACTCGTTACGGGGTTGCGGCCATGTCGTTAACGACGAGCCCCCGATGCAGCGCGGCGTTTTGCGTGCGAGCTGCGTGTTGTCTACACGCTGGAGCTCTGACGTAGGTGCAGAGGGCAATTTGACGATGGAGTGCAGACGCGGCGCACTGACCGCTACTCGAGCCGGAAGGACCGGACGCGAGCGAGGGAAACAATGCCCCCGGGGGTGGCTGGCGTTGATGGACGCTTCCGATAGTCGACGAGCCAGCCGTCCGCAGGCTCCGCCGCCGTCTTCCTTCCGCGCTCGAGCATTAAATTATTTAATTAATTAAGTTCGCAAGACCTGCGCGCGCCAGCCAGCTTAGTGATTAATAACGCTGTGCGAAGGGAGAGAGCGAGACAGAGAGCCGCGGCGGCGTAGCGCGCCACCGCGGAACCTGCAAGTTTCTTCCTTCGCCCCGAGCTTACTCTCCAATCGAGTTACGCATCCGCGTGTACGCCGAGCAGCCAATGAATCTCTGCCCTGCTTTTTCCCTCTGCTTGCGTGGTTTCTGTATCTAATCGAAATTCCGCGCTATTATTAGTACCAAACTTCTCTCTGGTAGAGGTGCTCCACGTCGACTGACCATTGCGCAACGAATAAAATGAACTTTGTATTGTCGAATGCGTGTAACCGTATATTATAGGGCTACGCTTATTTCACTGGATGATCAGCAGTTACCTGCTAAAGCAAATGCGATATAAGCTACTTCTATCGATGAACATATTAAATTTTTGCACTAGCCTATGGCCTTTATCGACAATATCTTGCGAATGCCAACACAATATATATGGTCAAATAAGTAGGTACTCACCGCAGTTACAGCGACAGTTTGAAGAAGCTGTCGTACTTGTCTTGGCCGTGCTACTATAGCTTCCCTGGACCTTGTCGTTATAAATTATTGTGAAATAGCTTGATATTTCACATGCAGTGAGTAGTTCTCATCATTCTTAATCACCAGGATTTTTCGAAAAGCTTCACAGCTCATTGTAGTTCTCGCATTACAACTGTTTTGAAACAATTCACTTTAAAGTTTTGGCGTATATCAAATGAAAAATAGGTAATTTTATTCACTTTTATCAACTTTCGTTAGAATTAACGAAAAGAAACTGAAATATCTACATAAAAAAATTTCTATAAAACGAAAACGTCTCAACGAGATGAAAAACGGACTTTTTCCCGTTATTTTCACACCGTTAAATCATAGAGAATGAGCTATATAGTTGGCTTCTCCTTTAAAGTTTGACATTTCCATACATCACCCATCCACCAAGGTGATTCAGGATCAAACTCGTCTTCTTCATTCTGCATCGTCCAGCCGTCTGCTTCCTGCAGCATCGTCCGGTCGTCTACTTCGAGCAGCATCGACCGGTCATCCTCTGGACAGACTCAACCTCGACACTTAGATTCCTCAGCATCGGTCTGAGGAGCACTTAGAGGTACTCTCAGGTACGTGTGCGTGCGTATGTCTATTAGAAATGTTAACATGCAAGTTCGGCCCAGAGGGCTTCTTGGTTCCCAGCACCAAACCCGTGTTAAATATATATATATATATATATATATATATATATATATATATATATATATATATATATGCGCGTGTGTGTGTGTGCAAATCCAGAAGAAACCGGACACTTAAGGAGGACTGAGTGAACAAATTTGAAATTTGAGAGCACACCTACCCGACCAACTTTTTTGGGTTCTTTAGGTCATATAGAACCCGAAAAACCTTGGGTTCCCAAGATTAAAAAATACCTATTTTTTTGCCAGGCAGTTTAAATTCTCTTATGGGAATTTAACAAGGGGAAAATTATCGAAATCAAGCCACGATTCAACTTTACCCACTCAGTGTATGAAGGTGCAATCCAAAAATGTGTATTACTAGGATCGAAGTATCAGAAGAGAGCTTTAATTTAAGGTCTGGAGAGTTAAAAATGGTTGCCTGGATAAAAAGTTGTCTAGGCTTGAAAATAGTAAAAAGTCACGAAGAGTAAAATGTTTTACGAAAATCAGCATCATTTTTCTCTTATTCTTAAAATTCTTACAACTTTTGATCCGAGCAGACAATTTTAATCATCCAGGGCTCAAATTAAAGCTCTTTTCTTTTATTTTCGTTTAAAAAATTGAATTAACATTTCAATTTTACGATGAACTATATATATATGCCTATCAATTATGGCCGTTTTTTGGCCATTTTCATCATCATATATATAGCTGATCGTAAAATAAAAATGTTAATCTAAATTCTCAAACCGAAAGCGGAAGAAAAGAGCTACAATTTGAGCCCCAGATCGTCGAAATTGACTACTCGGATCAAAAGTTATAAGGATTTTAAAAATGGAAAAAAACGCTGATTTTCGTAAAAAATCGAAAAATTGGTGATTTTTTGCCATTTTCAAGCCTAGACAACTTTTGACCTAGGCAATCATTTTTAACCCACCAGCCCTCAAATTAATTCTTTTTTATAATACTTCGATTCTATTAAAGTACATTTTTAAATTGCGCCTCTAGACAAAAAGTGGCATTTTCCTGGTTTTCGTTAATTTTCCCCGTTTTAAATTCCTATAAGAGAATTTAAACTGCCCGGCAAAAAATAGGTAGGTTTTAATCTTGGGAACCCAAGGTTTTTCGGTTTCTATATGACCTAAAAAACGAAAAAAATGTGGTCGGGTAGGTGTGCTCTCAAATTTCAATTTTGTTCACTCAGACCCCTGAAGTGTCCGGTTTTTTTCTGGATTTGCACATATATGCTCACGGACACTCTCTTGTGTGTGTGTGTGTATGCGTGTGTGTGTGTATGACATGACCTAACTCACACATGCCAGAGCGTGTCCGTGAGCATATATATAGATGTACATTTAACACGGATTTGGGGCTGGGAACCAAAACGCTCTCTGGGTCGAGCTTCCATGTTAACATTCCTAATTGTGACGGGTGTAGGACGGGAAAAGCACCTCAGGCCGTCTAAGAGCCATGCATGACTTTAATGTTTTTATAGCCTACACAGTGACTTATTACTACTGACATAGTACAACCACACAATTTGAAATAAATACGAGCTTTGATATATGAGTTCTTCGATCGGGTATAAAGTTATGCTCGTGCGAAGAGAAGATAATGCGATAAAGACGGAGGCAAGGGCCGTGCCGAAATTGACCTCTCAGAGTCAAGGCATTATTCCTTGCAGCGCCTGGGATCAGATCTATTTGATGTAGTCGACGCGCTATAGAGGGCCGATTCTCTAACTGACACTAAGCGCACTATGCGGCCCGAATATAGATTAGACGATATTGTAAATGGGTTCCAGCTATCTTTACTCAACTGAGCATTTGAGCTTCGCGTTTACTACCGACACTGCGCTCGAGCTATTTTCCTTCCGATGTTCTTTTATTTTTCGCGATCAACCCGCAGATACCCGCAGCTATACTTATTCTCTACTTATCGGATTATTCAATTAGATTATGCAGCTGAAATTATAAGCATGTATAAACTCCACGTCGTATTGAACAAGCTTATACCTGCAAAGAGTCCTCATCGAGGTCATCATGATGTTAATTAAAGGTAGAACACCAATGACCAGTTGATAATGAACTGACCAGTGTGAGTTCAGCAGTGATCACCTGCCAGTAGCTGTGCTTATTTCGTCAGATTTTTGACGAAGTCACTGCCCAAGGACTAGAAATGTATGTAGTTGCAAAGGTAATCAAATCATGATCGAATATTAATGCTAATTAGAGACATCAAAACAGATAAACAAGACTATATACATATAGGAATGATTCCAAGGCATCGCGTATGCGTTTACAGGTAGTGCATGGTCGGCTCAGCAGTAA
Organism: Nasonia vitripennis; assembly: GCF_009193385.2. Classification (NCBI taxonomy): domain Eukaryota; kingdom Metazoa; phylum Arthropoda; class Insecta; order Hymenoptera; family Pteromalidae; genus Nasonia; species Nasonia vitripennis. Next base: position 1,249,906 of record NW_022279596.1, on the reverse strand, counting down.
GAGCGTGCGCCTTAATATTTTGGGGACTATCAATCTTTCTGATTACGATAGTCTTTTGCTGAGAAAATTGCTCCTTCAGTAAAATAATTAAGATTGAAAATATCTATAAAAAGTATTAAGGAGGCTTGGGCGTTGGTTTTAAAAATTGTATGTATTTAAGTCATATCCAAGTAGAGAAGTAACAAAACGCTAAAAAGTTACAAAAAAGTTGCCAAAAAATAGCAAAAGGTACACGTATTAGCAGTAGCTGTGACAACATAACCTCACATTTTCACACTTTTCTTTTAATTTAAGTCGTCAACCTTATGTTTTTATAAAGCTAATTGATTCCTCAGAATTAAAAGTATTAATCTATATTTGATTCTGTTACAATGCCGCTACCCTAAGCGAGTCTTGGGCGTTGTCGTCCAGATTGGACGGGTAGGTGCCTATCACCACTACACAGCGCGTCCTTAGGTTACGGATAGAGGAACAGCCCCTGAGAAAGAGGTTAGCTGCGAATAAATTGAATAAGCAGCCGCGGACAGCCGATAGGAACAGGCGTGGGTGTGATGAGCCCACACTGTCGAACGCATTCATCTAGAAACACTACGCAAGCACCACAACAACAAAAACACTTCACATTATCTCTTATCTCTCAATCTATCTCTTTCATCACACATTACAAAAAGGGGCAAAAATCCTGCTGCCGAGGAGGATGCGGGAGCGATGACACTGATCGGAACAGGATCCGAAGCGCGCGGGTTTAACATAACATCATGGCTCAAAAAAATCAAATCCGAACCAAAAGGGACTTAAGGGTCGGAACTTGGAATGTTCGCAGTCTATACAGAGCAGGTGCGTTTAAAGAACTCGTAAAGGAAGCTGATAGGTACAATCTAGATTTGGTAGCAATACAGGAATCGCGGTGGCCAGATGGCGGAGTACTAGCATCGGGTAACTTCACGTACCTGTATGGGGCCGGGAATGGGGGATCTCTAGGCACCGGATTTCTCGTAAGCAAAAGCATCATACATTCGGTTAAAAGTTTCAAATCCGTCAATGATAGGCTCTCGTACATCATTATCGAAGGTGAATGGTATAGATATGTATTCATTAATGTACACTGTCCTACGGAGGACAAAGAAGAAGAAGCTAAGAATCTCTATTACGAAACTTTAGAGCAGGTAATCGACCAGTTCGCGTCTTACAACACAAGAATAGTATTACGCGATTTCAATGCTAAAATAGGTAGGGAGGAAATGTTTAGGCCTACTATAGGCAAGAAAAGCCTGCACGAAGCCAGCAATGATAACGGTATTAGGGTCATAAATTTCGCGGCGGCAAAAGATCTTATAATCAAAACTACGTGTTTTAAGCACAAGAACATACACAAGGCAACGTGGACATCGCCGGACGGGGCCACACAGAACCAAATTGATCATTTCCTCATTGAAAAAAGACGTCATACTAATGTTCTTGACGTAAGGGCTTACAGAGGGGCAGATAGCGACTCGGACCACTTCCTAGTAGTAGCCAAATTAAGAGCTAGACTAGTAGCGAATCAAAATAGTAAGCGAGCAAACAAGGTAGAAAGCTTCGATATTGAGAAACTACGAGATAGAACAGAGCGAATTAGGTACCAGATAGAAATTAATAACAGGTTTCAGGCACTTGAAGCAAACACATCGCCGGAGGGGAATGACGAACCGAATAGCTTATGGGGGGACATCGAAAAAACGGTTAAAGAGGCCGCGAACAAAGTACTGGGTAAAAAGAAAAAGCCAAAGAGCAAACCATGGTTTGACGAAGAGTGCGAACTCTGGTTTGAAAGGCGCAAAAAGGCTAAATTAGATAACTTACAAAATAGAAGCGATAGGACCGTAGAAGAGTATTCTAACGTAAGGAAACAGACGAGCGCGATCTACAGAAATAAGAAGCGGGAGTATCAAAAGAATCTTATTAGGAGAATAGAAACTAACAGTAAGGAAAATAACCCCCGCGAAATGTACAGAGGGATTAACGCCATCAGAAAGGGTTTTAGGAGTAGAGCGCAATTGATGAAGGACGAAAACGGGGACCTCGTAACAAATGACAACGAATTACTGTCGCTGTGGAAAAATTATTTCGATAAATTATTAAACGTGCACGAAAATAGCGAAGAATTAGGGGACGAAATTCACACTGCTGAACCCCACGTGGAGGAACCAAGCTACCAAGAAGTAGAGGCCGCGATTAAAAAACTAAAAAACAATAAAGCCGCGGGAAATGACTATACCAGCTGAGTTACTCAAATATGGGGGCGTCGAGCTCACTTTCAAAATCTATAAACTAGTATGTGCCATCTGGAAAAATGAAACAATACCCGAAAATTGGAAGGAATCTATCATTATACCGATTTTTAAAAAGGGGGATAAGACAGAATGCAATAACTATAGGGGTATTTCACTTTTAGCAACGTGCTACAAAGTTCTGTCAAACGTAATACAAGCTAGACTCACTCCATTCGCGGAAGATATAGTAGGAGATTATCAGTGCGGATTTCGGCGCAACAGATCGACGAGCGATCAAATGTTTACCATAAGACAGTTGTTAGAGAAAAAGTGGGAATTTTGCGAAACCATACACCAACTATTTATAGATTTTAAAAAAGCGTACGACTCTATTAAGCGAAGCAAAATGTATCAAATTCTAGTACTTCTCGGTGTACCGAAAAAACTCGTGAGATTAATTCAAATATGTCTGAACGGAAGCACGGGAAAGGTCCGAGTAGGCGGTAATGTATCAGAACCCTTCATGATACGCGATGGTTTAAAACAAGGGGATGGGCTCTCTACGGTGCTGTTCAACTTAACGTTAGAGTATGCCGTTAGAAAAATGCAGGTTAGCCAGCTGGGCGCAACGCTTAATGGAACAACGCAGATACTAGGCTACGCAGATGATTTGGATATACTGGGGGATTGTAGGGAAACGGTAGCAAGAAACGCGGAAATCCTCATAAAAGCGGTGGAGTAAACAGGGTTAGAAGTGAGTGAATCAAAAACAAAGTACATGATTGTGGATAAGCTAGGCATCTGCAGAGGGGAGGAAGATCTCAGAGTTGGGAATTTTACTTTTGAAAAGGTTAGCAAATTCAGGTATCTGGGTACGACCATAAATGATAGAAACGAGATTAATGTCGAAATAAATAAGAGACTCCATTCGGGTAATGCTTGCTTCTACGCCGTGAGTAATTTCCTTAAGTCGAAGCTGTTGTCTAAAAACGTTAAAATAAGAATATAGAGGACAATAATACTGCCGGTGGTTCTGTACGGGTGCGAAACGTGGGCTCTCACTAAGCAGGCGGACAACCGTTTTAGGGTATTTGAAAATAAAGTCTTGCGAAAAATATACGGGCCGAAGAAAGATGAGGAAACCGGGGAATGGAGGAGACTACACAATGATGAGTTACACAATCTGTACGCGTCACCAAATATTAACAGAATAATAAAATCGCGCAGATTGGGATGGGCAGGGCACGTAGCGAGAATGGGAGACGACCGTACGGCAGCGCTTGTCATGAAGGGCAGGCCAATGGTAACGCGACCTCTAGGTAGACCTAGACGTAGATGGGAGGACAACGTAAAAGCGGAACTAGTAGAAATAGGACGGGTGGGTGTCGATCGAAGAGGTGCATCTTGGGTAGGGTTGACACAAGATAGGGCCAGCGTGGAACGCTTGCGTAGATGAGGCGATGAACTTTCGAGTTCCAAATGCCATGTAAAAAAAAATGAAATAGATCGAGAATAGAGTTTTTTGAGTCGTCCACTACGGTGTGGGTGTATAGATGCATATATATATATATATATATATATATGTATAATATATATATAAAAACTTTTGAAATAATTTCCAAAAATTTCACAATTTTCCAAAATTTTTAATATATATATATATATATTTATATATATTGTGAAATTTTTGGAAATTGTTTCAAAAGTTTTTAACGATTTAAAGCTTTAGTAAGAAGATGAAAAAAAAAATCTCTTGATTTGCGATTCTCAAATTATTGTAGGCTTGTTCTACCTTATAGGGAGCGAAAATGGATTTATTTATACATGTATTATGACCAGGGACTCGTGCTCTACATTTCATCTGACGCTCGGAAAACCCTATTTTCGGTCCACTTTATAGGCGCCAAAAATGGTCTTTTTTATGCACGTGTTAAAAAAATAATTAATATTGAAATTATTTCAAAAATCGTTAATATACTGTATATTTAACAATAGTTTATCTATTTGAACTACAACATTTGTTGGAGGAAGCTACGTGCTAAAGAATTGGCAGCGATTTTTTTTTATAGTCATTTTTTGATTTTTAAAATACACTATTTTGCGTTTTTTTTTAATCATCCCATTGCTACAAACAATTCAGCTATAATGCATTTGAAAGAGAATAAAAATACCTACTTTTTTCGTTTGGTCCTCGGGATCGACCGCTTTGTTTGGCAGATAAAATGAAAAAGGTGATTTTTTTTTAAATTCATATCTCTGAAACTAAATATCATAACCTTACGAAAAAAAATCATGTCGATGGGTCACATGTCAAACTATATCCCATTAAAATTTAAAGTAATTTGACAACTTATTTTTTCAGTATTAAATCGAAAAATGAAGTAAATGAGTTTTTTTTGTGCCTTGATTACGGACGTAAAAAGGCCTTATTGCACTTGAGATTTTGGAAAAAGTAGATATTTTATGTGTTTTGGCTAAGTTCATTGCGCAGCTTTCAAACTTCTATGGTTCTTAAAATATCAAGGTTTAAATTTTTTTTTGAAAATTTTTTGATTCCTTTTATCTCTAAAACAATGTAGTCAAATGCTTCAAAATTTTATTTGGTGATTTACCATTAAAAAAGCTATTTGCTGCTAAAATTTTAAACAATTTCGTCGAGCGATTCTCCAATAAGGAGCTAAAATGTAAAAACGCATTTTTATCAAAACTTTTGTTTCTCTAAACAATATTTTATTTATTGGACCTATAAATTTAGATGGAGGAAGCTGGGTGCCAATGAATTGGCAGCGGTTTTTTTTATAGCAATTTTTCAGGTATTAGCGAATTTAGACGTAATTCGCAAACCATCCTAACCATTACAGCTCAAAAAATAAATGTCGAACTTACAAAAAAAAAATTATGACACCCGATAACTGGAGTAAAAAGGCAACTGTATAACTGAAAACTACATCACTTGGATCTCAGTTTAATAATTATAGCTATGCGAGAGAAAGAGATATATAGTAGAGAATTATATAATTGATTAAGTATATGAGTCATTCTACAAAAAGTCTGACACTTTCCGGTCGAAAAATCGATCTCTTGCAATTTTGAGGGCTCACTCACCAGACTAAGTTTTTTACATACATTTGGGCATACAATATGTAAAAAACATAAGTATAGCACTTCCAAACCCTATGCCAACAAAAAGTTATCGGCCAATTACTAATTGCCAAAAAATAGCCTATATTGCGCCCCGGGTTATTTATTACCTGGCCGAGGGAGCATTATTTTTTCCGGCATGAGGGGGGCAGCTGAGCCCGAGATCTTGAATGTAAAAAAAATCGTTGAAAATGACAGTTCCTATGAAAAGTTGTGAGCAATTTGAAATAGGGTAAAAATCGTCGAAAATGAGAAAATCTGAGTAAAAGGTAAAAATTCTGGCTTTTCAGGCATTTTCGAGTATTTTCATCATATTTCAAATTGCTCGCAACTTTTGATAGGGACAGTCATTTTCAACGCTTTTTTTTTTAAATTCAAGATCTCGGGCTCAGCTATCCATTAATGCAAAAAAAGTTTTCTCGGCTAGGTAATAAACTACTCAGGACGCAATAAAGGCTATTTTTTAGCAATGAGTATTCGGCCCGTAATTTTTTGTTGGCATGTGGTTTGGAAGTGGCATCCAAGTTTTTTTACATATTGTACAAACGCATGTAAAAAACTTGGTCTGGTAGGTGTGCCCTCAAAATTGAAAGAGCTCGAATTTTCGTCCGTGAAGTGTCCAACTTCTCGTAGAATGACTCATATATAATTGATTAGAAATAATTGTATCTATCAAACAAAAAAGAAAACCGCTGCCAATTCTTTGGCACGTAGCTTGTCCCAACAAAATTTATAGTTTCAATAGATACAATATTGTTCAAATATACAGTACATTAATGATTTTCAAAATACTTTCAATCTTAATTATTTTACTGAAGGGGTAGCCGTCACAATATCAAATCATATAATTTTCATGAAAAAATTTAAACTTCATTATTTTAAATACCATAGGGTCCTCATAACCTCATAAAATCATGAATTGTTTTAAAACACTCTGAACTTTAGTTAGCGAGTTATAAGGTTTAACAGAAATTAGTATATTGTGCAACTAGGGGGGGGGGGGGAAGGGCGATTTCTAACGAGGGTGAGATTTGAGCACGAGTTGGCCCATGCCTCTAAAGTAAATGGCAAGCTGCTCATTTCGAGCGTGCGGGGGGGAATCATTCCCTCCCGCTACTCATAAACACTCAAAAATAATCAAATTTTTGAAAATTTTTGAAAATTTTTGAAAATTTTTGAAAAATATTGATATTTTTTTAAAGAGAGTGGTTTACGACTCAAAATGCGCAACTTACCATTCACTCTATATGCATGAAAACGGGTCTTTACAGGCACTTGTCAAAAAAAGTACAGTGTGCAACAAGGGGGGGAGAGCAATTTCTACCTCGGGTGAAATTTGAGCACTCGTCTCCGTCTCGGGCGCTTTCGGCGCCCTCGACTCCAACTCGTGCTCAAATCTCACCCTCGTTAGAAATCGCCCTCCCCCCCCCTAGTTGCACAATATACTATTATTTTTTTACAGCAAATAGATATTATCGTTTTTTATTGTCATACATTTTTAGTAAAAAAAGTAGGCAATTTTATGCTCTTTTAGATACACTATTATTGAATATATTGTATGAATCATATCATCAAAAAAGAGCAAAAATATTTTTTCAAAAATCGACAAATGGCTATGATATGGCCATGAATTGTTCCTGAATTCAGAACAAAAAAACATATATGCATGTCAAATTTAATTACGATCGGTCGCGTGCTTCCAGAATCATAACAGTATACGTACGCGCCCACGCACAGCAGCCATCCGCACGGACATTTTCTTAAAAAACGCATGATTCGAACTCTATAAACACTTCCAAATGCATTTCTACGAAGTTTTAGCGCGACTGAAAATTTCCTATTACAAAGCTTCCTGTAGGAAGCAAAAAGCTTCATAGAATTATACATGAAGTTATAAAAACAATTTTGTTATTAAAGCAATACATATGTATAATGCTGAATGAAGCTTATACGTGCCAAAGAATTGGCAGCGGTTTTTTCATTGCGTATGCGATGAAGAATATTGAACAGAAGGAGTTTTTGTTCTATAGCGAATCTCATAGATTATACGTTTTTGCTGATGTAACTCAATTTTTCACCTTTTGACTCTGTAGAATAGGATCATATGTTTACAAATGTGCACTTTGAATTTGTTCACTGATATAATTGAGAATATTGTTATATACCTACACAAATTAAAACGGGGAATTACTGCACGATGTAATTGAACAAATGCTTTCATTATTATGTTAATTTTGCGCATGTTTTTTTGATAATGTTTTTTTTTCGATATCCTCTGCTCTGCACATATCGGCCGATTTTTTAAGATTGCCTTGATTTATGCACGTTTATTTAAAAACTAGCAGCAAGCTCCGTGCGAGTCTTCCTCCAGGCTTTAAAATAGTAAATTTTCTCGGATAGACTGCGATACAGATCACATTTGTCGAAAGCTAACATAGTCAGAGACGCAGGCCCTTTTATACGTGCAAAGCATCAAGCAGGGCTGCGCAAGCACCTGCGTCAAAAGTAGCTCGATCATCATAGGCCCATTGTGTCTCGGCGCGACGGGACAGTGCAATGTAAATCCAATCTTTAATGCACCGACGCAAACCCGCGTGTATATTTACACGTGCAGAAATCGCCGATCACGCGTGAACGGCCTGCGTAGGTGTATATGTATACGTGTACAGATCGCTAATGCCGATGACGATAATGATGTTGGTGATGGCGATGAAGAAAACGGAGCGCGACCAAAATGCATACAGTATACCTATAGGATGATGTAGCGCCGAGAGAGAGAGAGAGAGAGAGAGAGAGAGAGAGAGAGAGAGACCGAGCGTCATTGCGATAAATCATCTCGGCACGACAGCTATTCAGAAAAGAAGAGAGAGAGAGAGAGAGAGAGAGAGAGAGAGGTGGCTGCACTTTGCTCTATATCCCTCTCTCTCTCTCTCTCTCTCTCTCTCTCTCTCTTTCTCTCTCTCGCTGCACGTGCTATTTTCGTATCTCGCGCGGCGCTCCGGAGCGTTTCAAAATTTTCTCACACTCGTCGCTCGCAGACGCCGAAAGGGGACTTCCGAGTTTATTCTCGCGAAATGTCTTTCGGGCGATGGCGAGAGCGGCGGCGCCTTTATCGCCTCTACGTATAGATATATAAGGCGAGGAAGGATGATCGATGACTCACAGAAATCTGCCGATTGTCGCGCTCGCGCGCTTGAGCTGAAAAAACTCGTTGGAATGCACAAGGTCGTTATACATTATAAGTGTGGACTTTTTCCGCCGCGGCGCGCGTCTTGTATTTATTTACCATACGCGTTGGGAATCTCGATCGCCTCTAATTACTTCGGCTTCTTTTTCGCCCGAAACGCGATTTCGGGCCGAGCCTGTGTAAGGCTGCGTCTACAATGAACCTTATTCGGTCAAAGGAACGTATACGGTAGCGCTTTAGACAGCACTGCCAAAGTATTTTAGATGTTCAGGGTAGGTACAACCTGCTTGCAATAGCCGAATTAGGTTGGCAGCACTAGCAAATTCGCTACCCTATACGTTCGTTTGACCAAATACGGTCCATTGTAGACGCAGCCTTACGTGGAATCGGGCCGGAGGTGTGCGGAGGTGCAGGCCATGCCCTAATAACGTGGCTGGACGTTATGCATGCGCTGAGCTGCGCGCAGCGTTGTATTTATAAAGCCGGGGATTTACAAGCGCTTTCCAGGAACAGCGCGTCGCAGTGCCGGAAAGGAGCACTTATATACGCACAGCAATACGAGCCGTATACGTTAGCTGTGTTTGCGGAAGCGAAGTGCGGCCGGGCTCGCAAATTAATCCGAGAATTGCCGCAATAAAGCAATCGATCGGCCTCGAGGAAAATCCGAGCCGAGCCGTCCGTTGGCTGTACGGGGCCGTAGACGGCTTTGTCCTCTTCCGTATACCTGAGCTTTTCGGACAATGCCCAAGTGCCCTTCCCACCCCCGCCTCGGCTCTGTCGTATACTTGCTTACTTGCCGCTTACTGCGCCTCCCCCCGTCAGCGCGGCCTGACACACCGTGCACTCTTCTCCCGGTACTTAGGTACTTACACGACAGTGCAGCGCGCCTCGAGCCGAGCCTCGAGCATTTTACAGCTATATTGGCGAGCGTGCGCGTGAGATCCCGTGCACGCTTGGATATATGGACGGCTCATTAATTTTCATTTGTATATGGCCCCTCGTCGTTGACTCAAGTACAGTCTCGCTATTCCGATGATTTATTCCGAGCGTTCGTAATTTTGCAGCTTTTCCAAAATTACGACGCACACGGACTCGGCCGCGCGTTTTCTCGCGCCGCGCTCGCGGCGAACTTCGGGAAGACAAGTTCGGAAGATCCTCGGCTCGAGAGAATAAAATCTGTGCATTGCTGCAGCCATCGCAGGCGCGCGCGACTATAATAGCGCACGCACTAGCCTGCACACCTGCCGATTAATTGACAATCGTTAAGCGCACAGGCTGCGCTAGAGTCGGCGTCGGAGTCACGAGTCGCAATTAGCAAAATTGTCGCGCACAAGCACACAGCCGTGATCGTCCCTCTACGCTTCTGCGATGCGGATTTCAAAGGATTGCCGAGAGAATCTTTAAAGCCGAGAGCTATTAGATTAGATTGCGCTGCACCGCGGAGCGAGCGCGGGAGAGGGAGACTCGGGCTGAACGGGCGAACACGCACAGAGGGAACGCTGCAGTTATTTGAGAAATGAACTCCAGTGTGTATAGTAGTGTGGCCCTCGTGAAATTTTCGGCCCATACGTATGCACGCATTTTTATTCGATAGCGTGCCGATTGTTTTTATTGGAAGATTCCGAAATCCGTTCGGAAAAAGCGGCTATGCGTAAGCTTATCCGCGGAGAATCGAGGCGGCGATTCAAAGTTGAAAGACGCTGCGTAGTGCTTACATAGGTACGCGTATATGCCTGTGCGGCAGGTCGCGTGCCTTTGCGGTTGCGGCGGCGCTGACGCGGACGTTTCGGCATTTCGTGCGTGTAAGAAACAGTCGATGATAATTTTTTCGTTTCCAAAAGATAGCGAGAGAGAGAGAGAGAGAGAGAGAGAGAGAGAGAGAGAGAGAGAGAGAGAACGGATGAGCGCGCGCGGGCACCGAAAATTACAGGTTTTCGCCGTTTGAATTATTTCTTCCTCGAGAGACGCGGCGGCGGCGGCGTCTATAGGTATATACGGCGTTGCTGCAGATACGGAGAAAAGAAATGAGAGGCCGCGTGGAAGCGGGCGAGTCTCTGAAAAAAAGAAATGAGCCGAGAGAGAGAGAGAGAGAGAGAGAGAGAGAGAGAGAGAGAGAGAGAGAGAGAGAGAGAGAGAGAGAGAGAGAGAGAGAGAGAAAGAGAGACAGAGAGAGAGATACGAACGGAGATAGAGACGCGAGACAAGTACACGGAATTACGAGTAAATAGCCTTCTGCAAGCTGAAATGGGAATCCTCTTGAGGATTCGCCGAGGCGTATGCACGGCCGACTTATGCCATGCTAATTTCATTAGAACGTGAGTGGAAAATCATTTTGTGATATAACTCCTTCCACGTTTTTACTTGTAATGTGTATCAAATCGATTTTTCAACGCTATACTGATGTATGTAGGTACCAATTTACAACACTGTTTACTTTATTGTATATTGTATATAGTATAGCCAGACATACGCAGTAACTTTCACTTTTACTATGATACTGCCAGCTCCATTTCTATATGGTTAATATTTTAGAAAGTTCTGCGCGTTTTACACTCCGTTATTCCAACGCGTGACTAAAAATGAATTTTCTTATATGCGATGAATATTGGAATTCGTTTGCAAATATGTGTGAAAAAATACACTTTTGGTTGAGGTTAGATCGTTAGAAAAACTTTAACGCATTATACATGTAAAATGCATAAAAATATGCTAAAATGAAACTTTGGGAATAATCGTCCCAATCCAGCTTGAAGCATGTAATTATATTATAGGCGCAGCGAGGAACATAATATAGTCGTGGCTAACGAGCTGCGAAAGCCTTATAATACTCAGTACAATACATCGATGCGTTTCCATTATGCCGAGGCGCGCCGCGGAGATCTCGATTATAAAAATCCGCGAGAGAAGCGCGCAGATCTCGTCCGTATGCGACTGGGCGAAGATTTGAAAAATAAGAGAGCCAGATAAGCCGCAACCGGGAAGAATGGAGGAGCAAAAGGAGGAGAATAATAAAGAGACTGATGGAGAAAAAGAACGCACGCGAGCCGGGAGATAGAGCGCGAGGGTGAATAAAAGATTGAGCGAACGCGCAAAGCGAAGTAAAAAATCGGCGCCGCGCTGTTGCGCGCGCCAAGAGCCGGGCCAGAGGCCGGAAAAAAGGAAAAAGGGCTGCTCAAACGCCGAGCGCGTAATAAGTAACAAGCAAAGCAGCGCGGCGCGCGAGATAAAAATGTACGTGCGCGATAGCTGCGCGCGAGACCAAGTCGTGGCTTCGTGGAAAAGGAGCGTGTAGAGCGACGAAAGTACACCGCAAATGGAAAAGAACGCGCGTGCGAGTGCGCAAGAGAAAAAAGGCACAAAGAATAACAGAGCGGGCGTACGATGGAGGAATGTAACGCACTGCAAAAAAGAAGAGAGAAGCAAAGATTGATAAAGGGAGAAACAAAACGGCGAAAGAAAGAAGAGAGAGAGAGAGAGAGAGAGAGAGAGAGAGAGAGAGAGAGAGAAGTTTAATTGTGCCGAACGCGCAGCGGCAAACAAAAAGAAGAACCGCTCTCTTTCAAGGTCAAGGCAAATCACCTTCTCTCTGTTTCTGCAGCTCGCGGTCTCTCTTTCTCGCGCGCGCGCGCTCGCGGCCATGACGTCAGTATGCAGTTAGACTAGTTTTAGTTGTAGTTTCAGTTTTTGGCCCAGTCTCGCTCGCGCGCCCTCGTACCACGGCGCCTCTCGCACTGCTGCTGCTGCTGTTCGCCAAAGTTTCGCGCGTTGCAGACAAAGGATGCTGGGCCTTGAGAGAGAGAGAGAGAGAGAGAGAGAGAGAGAGAGCGAGAGAGGGGGGGAGGGATAGACATTCTTTCGCACATATTCCTCTTTGGTCCGCGAGCCTGACCGAATAAGCTGCTGCTGTTCATTCGAAACGCCGCCCTTATACTGCTCTGATTTTTCTCGATCGCGGGTCTGCAGCGAATAGCTCGGTGAGCAGTTGACTAACGCCGCAGAAAAAACAGAACACGACTGCGCGCGTAACGTGGAAACTGCGAAACCACAGAGACGAAGAGCGCGGCAGGGTGACGCCCGGCAATCACACGCTGCCCTCCCAATTACCATAAGAAGGGCTCTAATTTCAAGCCCAATGGCCTTGTTTCGACAGGTTCGCCCCATCGGGTGCTTCGCTCTGGACGCACACGCCTCGCACAGTAGCAGCCACGTCTTTGATGCAGGCCCTTCCGCTGCAAAGCCAGCTTAAATGACGTACAGCGCGTCTTTTTTGAGCACCAGATCGAGTCAGCTCGCCCACTAGAGATCTCGCGCAAAAAGTTCATCTCGAGCTCGCGTCATGCTTTACGAAGAGACGAAGCTGCCGGTATCGCGAGAAGGGACCGACCGCAACGATTCACTCAACTTCTCCATATAATGACGAACGCGAATTTTTTGCCGAGCCGAGCTTTTCCCTCGTATGCGAGACGTCGCCAAATCGTTAGCGAGGACCCAACTTTTGTCCTACCGTGAGTTACAATCCGAATCCAAATGAAGCTTCGTTCGTATTTCGAGTGGAATAGAGCTATAGAGTCGGAGCAAAGACACGCACACGCGCGGAGCTCCATAAGGAGTATCGAGCCGGACTAGGAAAATAGCCGGGACGCGACGCGAGAATTTCGCGCGATGGCTCCGTGCCAGAGAGCGAGAGCGAGAGCGAGAGAGAGAGAGAGAGAGAGAGAGAGAGAGAGAGAGAGAGAGAGAGAGAGAGAGAGAGAGTGAGAGTTGCGCGGAAATCCGAGCAGTGAGAGCTGCGAGAGCTGTATAGGACAAGGAGTAGCCAGCGGCGCGGCCGGAGATGCTAAGGGAGGAAGGGGGCGAGCGCGAGCAGCGCCTCGTGTCAGATTGAATAAGCCTAAGCAACGACTCTCCCCTTGTCGCCCCCGCCGCGACTTCCCTGACTCGCTCTTTGGATTTTCTCTCGACCCCTCGGACAGCAGTTGCTGCTTCCCCGCCTGATGCCGGACCAGCCAGCAAACGCGCGCGCGCGCACAGAGAGAGAGAGAGAGAGAGAGAGAGAGAGATAGAGAGAGAGAGAGAGAGAGAGAGAGAGAGAAGCGGAAAGCTGACCGAACGAAGCCGCCGTCGCTATCGGCGCGATATTCGCTGGCGCGGCGTTTGCGCCCCATTTTATTAAGGAAATCCACGTGCCTCTCTTCTCTTGTCCCTGCTCTCTATATTATCTTTTTTCCCCTCTTTTTTCACTCGTGCATACGAGCGCGCGCGTTGTAAGACGGAAATCTCGCCGAACGCGAAATACTCGCGGCGTTGCTTTGTTATATACGTACGGGCGAAGTTAAGCGAAATCAACGCGCAGCAAAGGTTGCTACTCGGAGAAACGTCAGGAGTGAGCTTTTTCTGAGGACAAATTCGAACAACGCGTCTAAGAAGGAGTAAAGCTCTTCTGATTCTGACACGCTTGCGCTGCAGCGGCGTCCGCGGCCGTCAGCGCCGCGCGCATTTCCTGTTCGCGTCCTATCGCAGGACAAGTCATCGGCTCGGCAACCCTGTTCTCTCGCTTGCTTCTGCAGCTCCTCTGAATCTTGTTGATCGCTGAAAGTGCGAATTTCGCGACTCCTCCGTTGTCACCTTTGTGTGGAGTGCACGTGCGCGAGCGTACGCCTTCTCGTTTTTTACGAACCGCAGCCTCTGTTGCGCATGAAATTTCTTTTAATTCGAGAGCGGCGCTAAGACATATACCGGGAAAACGGAAATCGCGGACGGTATCAACGCATATACGCGGAGGAGAATCGAGAGAGAGAGAGAGAGAGAGAGAGAGAGAGAGAGAGAGAGAGAGAGAGAGAGAGAGAGAGAGAGAGAGAGAAAGAGCGTCGAAGGCTTAAGTCGACGGCGACGACGACGGGCGGCGGATGGGAGGCCGCCGCCGTTTCTCTACGCTGCTACCCCCGGCGGAGCGCATCCCCTTTGCCAAGTTAGCGTTATCCAAATCCGACACGTAGTCCACGCGCGCTCTCGCTCGGACGAAGGGGGATGCTCCGAGATAACGTTAGTATGGAAATTATTGTCCGTTCGCCGCTGTCTCCGAGCCGTTTTTCTATTTTATATTAACCGCCCCCCCGCTTGCTTTCTCCCAGCGTCGAAGAATGGCTGGATACCTTGTCTCTGACGTATAACGCCGTATTAGGTTGTGATAGTTTAATTTTTTCTGGAGTAACGCCGTTGGCGTCGCCACTTTTTAGTCGTGTAAAATACACAGGAGCACGAGAAGAAGCGAACTTAGACAAGAGACGTGCAAGGTTACCCGCATTTTTCACAAGCCAAATAATCTTCGAGGCACGAACGGTCAAAGAACGCAGATAAAGTACTCGCGCGCTTTTTTACCATCACTTGAAAAAGAAACGACGGACGCGCGGCTTAGCTTCCGTCGTTTCTTTTTTATGCCGCGCGTTCGCGCAGTAAAGGTTCTGTAAAGATTGTTTATTAGAGCCGAGATCGTAAGATTACCCTCAAGTGTTATCGTTACGAGCTATCGAACACGGCCCAGTGGGGCTCGAATCGTGATGTACAGCTGCAGTCATGGATATCTATCACTTCCGGCCTGTGTGCTCGATAAAGTGACATTTTTATCATGCAAATTACTTAAATGCATACTTAACGAAACTCGTAAATTGTTATGTTCTTGATGATTGATAATCTCTGGGAAATCATAAGAAGTGCCGTACCTATAAATATTTATTTCAATATAATTCTATTTGGATTTATATGGCGGTTTCACTGCTCAGCTACGAATTTCATCAGACAATCAAATTTTGCTGAAACTCAATGATGTACAGAAAAACGAGGAATTGAAGTATCCCCGGCAAAACGATGCGAGTAGTCCATTTTTCTCTAAAAAATATCCCAGGACGAAAAAGGCGATGATGAGTGAATTCCTTGAAAGCCCGAAAATATGACGTATTGAGTCGTTTTGCCGAGAAGTCACATGATATTTGGCTTTTCATTAAAATAGATCGTGTAAAATATTCTAGAAGCCAAGCACATTTACTCGGTCCCTGAAAGTATATATGCGTAAGTACAATTTATAGAGATTCGCTCGGGAAAGTGTGCGCGATTTGTCGCGCAGTTGTTTCGAAAAAAAGTCAAACGAAGAGAGTATGTAAAAAATTTTGCAATCCTGGCGTGTTCTCTTTCGGTCGCGCAACTTTTCGACCTCCGATTATACGCCTCACAGGCGCTGCTCTATTCGTTACACACGCGTAGATACGCATAGGCGCATCGACAAGGCGTCTTTGTCAAATTCGCTGCCTTTCTCCCAACACTTTCGTGTATTCCCTGCCCGCGAGACTCACTCGCGAATCGCCAGCTACTTGCGATAAGCAGCTAAACATGCCGAAGGTTATGCAAACAGCGACGGGAGCCTCTAAACCGCGTTGATTGTGCGCGCTTCTTCATTCGCGAGAGAAGGTTTAGCCGTAAGTTGCGCAAAGCAGCGCTGTACAATTTTCGAACTGCGCATTTGTTGCTAAATTAAACTTGCGAGGAGAGAACGCACTGAAATTTAGGCAGAAGGGGATTCAAAACGTGGGATCAAAATCTGCGCATGGTTCGCGTTTGACTCGAATTGGGTATAAGAATTGCAGCGAGTGTCTCGCGAACCGCCTCCACATACCGCGATGCAAATTCGAGGATGATCCATTTTAATACATAGCATAAGTAATATAAAACCAATGTTTACGTTGTATCAGCTGGATTCAACGATTCCCGAGAACCAATTCAGAGTCCACAGTCCTGCAGTGGGACATTTGTTTGGACGAGCGATTCTGATTTTTTCGAAGCTCGTGCGCAATATTACTACTGTGGAAGCTGCAAACGCGTAGAGGTGTCCCGGGCTTTTTGCGACGAGAGGAAGAGCAGGGCACATGTCTCTTTTTCGCGTAATTCGTGCTGAGAATCGCGCTATCGGCTATTCCAGTACGGTGCTCTCTCAAGGATATAGCTTTGGCATGCGCGCGCGCTCGCTCGTTCGCCGGCTCAGCAAAGCCAAAGCAAGAGAGGAGACGAGAGAAACTCTCTCCTCTCCCTCTCTATCTCTCCTCTCTCTCTCTCTCTCTCTCTCTCTCTCTCTCGCACTCGTTCGCTCTCTCAGATGGGGGTGGAAAGACTTGACGAAGAGATAAGGGCAGACTCGTCCGAGAGAGAGAGAGAGAGAGAGAGTAAGAGAGGGGGGGCAGACACGAGAGACGCAGCGTCCAGCAGAACCCTCTCTCTCTTGCTCTGCTCGCCTTCTCGTCCTTCGCCAGCGAGAAATTCGTGGCTCTGTGTACAGATATATATATATATATATATATATATATATATATATATATATATATATAGAGAGAGAGAGAGAGAGAGAGAGAGAGAGAGAGAGAGAGAGAGAGAGTCGGGAGAGGGAGAGCCGAATGAAAAAAAAGGAGCAAGGCGAGCGCGAGAGGAGAAAAATTCAGATAAGCAGAAGAATCACGAAAGAGACGACTACGAAGAGCGGCGAGCGAGCGAGAGAGAGAGAGGGGGGCGCTCTGTGGAGAGAGCGAGAGAGTCGAACTTCTGAAATTTGGTTGGCTGCCTTTCGAGCCGCTAGCCTCGAGGCGTCTCGAGACGGCCGCATGGTGGGGTGCGAGAGCGAGAGAGACGGACGGACAGAGAGGGGGATGACTGTTCTGGCTGCTGCGGCGGAGAGAGCGCGACGGAGCGAGGGGTGGAGAGAAGGAACCCTGCTTCCGAGAAAGAGGGGTGGAGGAGGGGTGGCCCCAAAGCCTCGCTCGAGGGGAGGGGGTACCTCTGCCGCTGCTGCTGCGACGCTGCTTTGGCCGGCTAGCATCTCCTTGGGCGGCGAGCCGGCCGAGAGTAAGAGAGAGAGAGAGAGAGAGAGAGAGAGAGAGAGAGAGAGAGAGAGAGAGAGAGAGAGAGAGTGAGAGGAGAGAGAGAGAGAGAGAGAGTGAGAGGAGAGAGAGAGAGAGAGAGAGAGAAAGCGCTCGAGGACTCGGAGCCGGAGCGCCGGAATTCCAACGGACAGAACAGTGCCGTCGGTTGTGCGAGGCGGGTCTCTCGAGACGCGCTGCATATACACGTATATACGGAGTGAAGGAAACGTCGCCGCCGCCGCCGCAGCCGGCGAACGCGCACATCGGAGCGGAGCGTACGACTGTGTTTACCTGCTCGGCTACGGCAACCTGTTCGAATCGACGGCGCGTCGTCGCAGTCGATGAAAGGACGCAATCGACGCCGGGCCTGATGCTCGACGCACGGCATCGTGATACAACTTGTTGTTTGTGATACGCGCAGAGCTCTCTCCGCACGGCAGTCAGGAGAGCAAACGGGACGACATCGAGACTCTGACCTCGCCGAGGCCCCCGGCCTCGCTCCAGCTGCAGACGCAAGGTACTTATTGCTCTAGCCGATGTGGAGAACGCGCCACGCTAACATGTGACTCGTCGAGCCCGGCTGCTGGTCTTCTTTTTTCTTTCGGCCTTTCGTTTGATTTTCAAAATTCCCGGTGACGCAGATAAAAACAGATATGAAAAGTACGATGCCGTGCGAGCGCAGCAGCGATTCGTCGTCCAACCGGTGCGCCAGCACATCGGCAGTCTGCACGCCTCGGACTCTGAGCAGTTCAGCCGATCGTTCATGAGAAATGTAGAACGCGCTGTAGCTTCTTGTTTACTATTTTCAGTTGCGTTATTGTTTCGGTTATCGAATAATCCAGCGGCTATCGTGGCAGCCTGTGATTGTGTGCGCGAGTGACTTGCATTGACAAACGAACAAGCGAGTGGACAATTCTTGCGCGGAGAATCGAGCAAGATAGAGACATTTCCACTATGAGTGAGATAACAAGCATCGTCGAGCAACAGCAGCAGCAGCAGCAGCAGCAGCAGCAGCAACAGCAGCAACAGCAGCAACAGCAGCAGTATGTGGCTGGAGGGGTCGGCGGGGCATCGAGCGACAAGTCGTCGCTGCACTGCAAAGACTGCCGCATGAACTTCGACAGCAGCAGCAGCCTCGAGGTGCACCTGCGCTACCATCACCAAGAGAACCTCATGAGCCAGTGGGCCAGTCAGGCCAGCCAGGAGGAGAGCAACAACAACAACAGCAAGGCCGGTAACCACAACAGCGGCCCGGCCGCTGGCCCGCCAGTGCAGCACGTGCAGAGCGCTCCGATCGTCAAGCGGGAGAGCATCACGGCTCCGGCCGACTCGAGCGAGTCCTCCTCGAGGCCGCCCTCCGAGGGTCCGACCTCCAGTTCCGTCAGACTGCAACAGCAACAGCAGCATCACCTCCACCAGGAGCAGCAACAGTTCAACCACCACTTCAACACGCCGATGTTCAGCGACACGCAGTACTTCATGCATAACGAGACGCCGTACATCCTGCCGTCCCAGCAGCAGCAACAACACCATTACTCGCCGGACCGGCCTGACGAGGCCGATCCATCGCAGCGAGGCGCGGGCAGCTACGCCAGGTACCACCCGTACCAGCACACGCAGCACTTTGCTTCACCGGCGCCGGTCGAGCGCGTCAACTCGGTCAGCTCGACAAGTCCAAGGAGCCCGCTGCAGTGCGACAAGTGCGGCGCCGTCTACGAGGATGCCGGCCAGCTGGCGGAGCACGTGCGCGCCAGCCATCCCGGCTCGCCGGCCGCTTACGCGCCGCCGCCGCCGCCGGCTCAGTCGCAGCAGCAGCCGCCGCAGCAGTATCAACAGTTGGCAGCCAGCAGCCCGCAGCAGCAGGTTACGCAATCGCAGCAGAGCCAGGCGCAGACGCAGCAGCAACCGATGCACGCCTCGCCCCCACACGGTCAGCCTAATCAGCACCCCTCGCAGTCGGCTGGATACGATTTCACTGGCGGAGTCATCAAGTCCGAGGCCAAGCAGGAGCCCGAGGAGCAGGCCGAGATTCTCGACCTCGATTCTCACAAAGTTCAAACGCACAGGTTAGTTTTTTCTCGCATTTTCGATTACGCAAACGACACTGCTCCGATTTCCCAAGTTCGCCCGTCTCAATCTCGCCCTTCGCCTGGCATTGTTTCTCCCAACAGATACGAAGAGGAGTTCATGAGGTTCCAGCACCAGGAGATGCACATGCAGATGCAGCATCAGGTGATACAGCAGCAGCACGGGCCACGCGGCGCCACGCACTCGGTCAGCTCGATGCTGAGCTGGCCGCCGCCGGCGTCGCAGCCCCACGACTACCACTCGGGCCTGTCGCCGATGGGCCCCATGGATAGCGTCTCGCCCCTTCAGGAGCAGCAGAACCAGTTCATGCGTGGTCAGGCGCCACCGCAGCCGCAGCAGCACATGCCACCGGTCGAGCCGCCCCGGCACCCCGGCTCGCCCATAATCACGAGCACGCAACCCATGCCCGGCCACCCCATGCCCACGGGCCTTATGCAACAGAATCCGAAACCGCCGCCGCTCGGCAACCAGTCCTGGAAGAGCAATGAGGCGCGCAGGCCGAAGACCTACAACTGCACGGCGTGCAACAAGTGGTTCACCAGCTCGGGCCACCTCAAGAGGCACTACAACACGACGCTCCACAAGAACGCAGTCAAGCAGAGCAACCAGCCCGATCCGGCGAATATGCCCATCAGCGCGCACCACCATCCCGGTCGGGATAACAACTCCCGGGGGGCCGGCGCCGCAGCCAGCCGCCACTCACCAGAACTCTCCTCATCAAGCAGTCCCCCAAACTTGATGGCAGGTCCCTCGGGCGAGGCAACGAGGGGCCTGCTCCACACGCCCACCACCAGCAGCAGCACCACCAACACGGCCATCTTCAGCAGCAACAACAGCAGTTCGAGCAACAGCAGCGAGGCTACGGCGGTCCAGACAGCACTGGGCCAGAAGGCGCTGGAACAGCAGCAGCAGCACCTCCACCACCAACAGCAGCAGCAGCAGCAACACCACCCGTCTTCAACGGTCATGCTGGCCTCCAATCTAATGTATCTCGGTTCTCCGGCATCCTCTCCGATGGCCCAGGTCCAGCAGCATCATCATCAGCAAATGGGTTCGCCATCCCCCCAGCTAGGCCAGCAGCAGCAGCACCTCCACCACCACCATCAACAACAGCAGCAGCAGCAGCAGGCTCGCAACCTGCCAATGGCTTCGCCCTCGCAAATCGCGGGATCGGCGCACCATCCCATGAATTCGCCCATGTCGCCCATGCAGCAGCACCCGGGCCACATGAATTCGCCTTCGCCAATGGCTTCGCACCACCACCACCACATGAACTCGCCTTCGCCCATAATGGCGGGAGTGGTCCCATCGGCGATGGCTTCGCCGCCACCGCCGGGTCCCATGATGGGGGGTACTTCGATGCCTCATCAGCCGTACCCAAACGCCTTGCCCCCCCACGTTACAACTATTACCAGCATCCCGGGCCTGCTGGAGTCTATTACCAACCAGCTAACAACTACTGGTAACCCCGACATGCACACTATGTCGACGACTCCGCAGCAGCAACAGCACCAGGAGATGCTTCCCAGTTTTGGCACCTTCAGCAACCACCAACAGCAGCAGCAGCAGCCGCAGCAGAAACCGTTGCCGGGCTTCACGCAGTTCGGCAGCATCGCCAACGGGTTCATAGTAGGCCAGAGCCAAATGCAGGCCGTTAACGTGGGGGGGCTTAGTCCCGAGGAGAACGCACCTCCTCAAGAGAGATCGTTCGAGTCACCGACCTCGAGCTACGACGTGTACGGCAGGGGTTCGCCACCCCGATACGAGTGCCTCGGCGGCATGGAGATGATGCAGACCACCATCGACGGGCCCATCATCGTCAACTCGTACTCGGAGCTCCAAGGCCATCAGCCGCAGCAGCAACAACAGGAGACGAACAACAACCTGCCACAGATGACACCTAAGGAGGAGCTCAATCCCAACATCGTTAGTAAGGCTAAGGGTGGCAAGGGAAGGAGCCGCAAGCTCGCGACGAAGGAGCAGCAGGTAACCAGCACAAACACCAACGGCTCGCACTACATATCGGAGAACGGACTGCACAAGTGCATCGAGTGCGACAAGGTGTTCAACAAGGCCTGCTACCTGACCCAGCACAACAAAAGCTTCCACTCGGGCGACAAGCCCTTCAAGTGCAACATGTGCGGCAAGCGCTTTCCCCACGAGTACCTGCACGCCGAGCACCTGCAGAAGCACGCCGGCGACAAGCCCTACAAGTGCGAGATCTGCCCGAAACAGTTCAACCACAAGACCGACCTCAGGCGGCACATGTGCCTCCACACCGGCGAAAAGCCGTACGCCTGTGATAAATGCGGCAAGGGCTTCATACGCAAGGACCACATGATGAAGCACCTCGAGACGCACAAGAAAAAGTCCAACAACCATCACAAGGTCCACTTGAGGGCGTGAGGACGCGAGAGGCGAGGCGGACCGAGATCAGCGAGATACAGAGGGTAATTTTTGCTTAACAAAGGCGGACGCTCTAAACTGTACCACTCGCGGTACCACTCGCGTTCTCGCGCGCACACACACACAAACACACACACACCTACACGTTCACGCGAACGAATATAAAAGAGCAAGGCTGCGTCCACGCAGAGACGGTGGGCCGGTAGCGTTTTACCTATACACAGGTGTACCTTATACATATACACACAATCGGTACGCCGAATTGTGCCTGTGTGGACGCAGCCTAGGCGAACAGATATTCGGAAATATTGTTTATAGAAGGGAACTACATAGGCGACTTCCCGCGACAAATGGCCCACTTAGCGGGTGCGCTTTTACACGCTGTCCGATGCGCGGTACTCGGGGTCGATCGGAGGCTTGAACTCTCTCTCTCTCTCTCTCTCTCTCTCTCTCTCTCTCTCTCTCTCTCTTTATTTTGCGTCTACCACATTAGGGCTCGCTCGACTCGGTGGACCGCGCCTTATTATATGTAGGGGACATGCGCAAGAGTGTGTGCCATAGATGCCATAGAAATAAGATTATAAGCGGTATGAGAGAAGCAACAAAAAAATTATACACAGATAAAAACTTCGAAGCTTATGAATTGTACAAAATACGTTAAATATATGATAAAAGTACGTATAAATATAGATATAAATATATATGATGACGATGATGATGATTGTAATTGTTAAAGTAACGCCTAGACGAGACAGTCAAATCGCCAAAGTAACTTTTTTTAAATATAAAGATTGCATAACTCCGGAGCCAATTCGAAAAAACTGGCCGGTTCGATCATTGTTTCGCCTATTTTTGTAAAATAAAAATAAAAATCTTTTAAAATTATTTTCTTGCTTGCAAAATCACAATTTTTATTTCTCTAAAAACGCAACCCAACCTGTTGTTAACTTTAACGACCCTTCCTTCTATCGCCCTCAGTTTAGATTTTCAAAAGGTTAACTTGGCGACAGCTGCGTACACGCGCGCGCGCGCACACACACACGCATGGGCGAGAACTGTGCGAAGAAAAGATTAAGTTAATTTTGGTCTAGTTGTCACTCTGAAATCTAATAATTGCATACTTTGTGCGCGTATGTGTAGATTACATCGGAATATAAAAGTGAAATTATGTCGTCTGGCAGTCTAATGAAAAACTGTTAATTATATATACATTCGGTGTGTGAACAATTATAAGGTAGCCAATCGCTGATCGACGAATCGATTGTTTAAATTAAATTGTACAAAGTCCCATATAGCGAACGCGAGCTACATAGAGCACTGTCACGAAAGAAGTAAGAAAAGAGTCATTTGTGATAAAAAAAAAGAAAAGAAATATGTCGATCGAAGCTCAGAAAATGCTGCATTCCTAAACATTCCAGAAAAGAAGTTTTACATATAAAAGAAGATATAATGCTAAATACGTCTCCTTTTTTATTTTTTCTCTCGTTGTATAAACCTTCAATTTTAAGCACGCACAAAATAGATGTCCTAAGTCATTGACCGGAAAATTGTGGCGTTTTTTTACAAAAGAAAAGTGACGTTACTTACTAAAAGGATTATTTTAGCCTTCAACGCACATAACTGTTTTTTTTAAATCAATACGTGATAATTGTTTTTATATATTAGAGAGATTGTTGACGGATGATTTTTTTTATAAAATAATATTTTCCATGTACCAAAAAACGCTGCGAATTCTGTATTTGCAATTTAAAAAAAGAAAAAAAAAAGAAAATTGAAAGAAAACGAGTGAAGCGTTGATCTCGGCGTAAAGGAATACTCTTTCGTACTTGTTTTTGTTGATCGTTGTATAATTATCGGTCGTTCTCTACCAAGTGTTCATGCGTTTTTAGCTTACTTGTTAATGTTCGAGCATTGTTTCCTCCTCCCTTTTGACTATTATTAACATAATATTCGTTTGTTAAAAGTAATGTTCTTAAACATATAATTCTTTGTTCGTTTTTTTCCAAATTATTCGTGTATAGTATATCTGTCTGATGAAAAAGATCGGCTTGGCATATAATCAGATCACATACTAAAAATCGGGCTGTTTTTCGTAAGGTCTTTGAAATCAATTAGCTCTTATATTATATTATATTGATGGATTAAAATATTTCGATGGATCGAGGTCTGCCGTATATACATATACATATAATATTGTACATATATGATAGATGAATGCGAAGCGAAACACGTACACATACACACACACACACACACACACACACCGGATTTAAGTTTTTTTATTGTATTAAACGATAACGAATTATATAGCCTCTTGCCACTTTACTGCGTGTAGACGTATATAATATAGGAGAAGAAAAAAGTAATAAACGCACCCAGAACAGACTACCTCAAGAGTTCAGGAATTATAAAACGACGAATGAAAGGAAGGAGAAAGCTAATAACACGAATGAAAAAGCCAATGCAATAATAATAGTAATAATAATAATTATAATGATAATAGTAATGACGATAATAGTATTTGAGTCGGTCTCCAATCTTTGTTAAACTTTCCGAATCTTTTCGGTCGAGTCGAAATTCGTTGTAAAGCGTCGATCCGTTTCGATAAATCGGCGCGCAAAGGACCTTTATATGAATACTTAATATGCAATGGTGCAAAAGTAGCAGAGTTTCTACTGATGAAAATTGAAAAATAAAAAGATAAACTCGTAGCGCAGCGTGGAGAAATTTTTTACAAAACAAACCTAGAGTGCGATCGAAATGAGCTGGACAGAAGAAGAGACGGAAAGAGAAGATTATAGATCGACGTAATGATTATATAGTGAACATATCAAGCAGTATTACCGTATATACTCAGTTTGTATAAAATAGGAATTATATGAGGAAGAGGAGGAGAAAAAAGCAAGTAATACGGCATTGGGAGACAGAGGACTATCAGTAGCAGAGAGCGAGACGATCGGTATATCACTAGCGTATTTCTACTCGATCCATATCATTGATAGGCGTGAAAAGACGTTTTCTACAAAATCTTTCTTATCGTTTGTACGGTTGACGCGCAAGTTCATAGGGTTGTATAGGCCGCATCGCGATTGAATCATTCATTGGGCATTCCTTTCGAGTCGGCGGTGCATCGCGGATGAGTCCGCTGGGATGTCGCGCTTGCTCGCCCGCTCGCTCGAGAGAAACAAAGGGATCGCGAGAAATTGGCGGCGATCTTCGCTCCGCAGCGAAATGGGCATTCCCTCGAGATTTCATAGTGAGATATATATATATGTGTGTGTGTGTGTGTGTGTGTGTGAGTGTGAGTGTGTGTATGTATAGCGACTACGTTGAATAAATAGCACGTCGCCGGCGGAAATTCCTTAAACTCGCACGCGCACAAAGAGCCTGCCAACGATGCAGCAGCAGCAGCGAGCGATTTCGAGGAACTTTCCTTTCACTCTCTCGCGGGCGAGCCCGCCGCGATTGCGAGTCCTCTTACACATTATGCGCTCGCGCGACAATCGCGGCGAGCCCGTGGACGCATGCCGTCGGCTACTCGAAATCGCTCCGCCCTGCCCTGCACAAGCGCCGGACTACGCCATGTAGGCATGTACCAGAGCACGCCATTTTTGCACGCGGCAATAACACGCGACCGAAATCGATCCTGCGCCAGCGGTAGAGCGATGTGTGTCGAGCGCACGTGTAATTACCGTACTTCCCCTTTTCTATTCACTTGTGCCATACGACTTGAGGAAGAGCGGAAGGAGAAAAATAAGCGACGGAACGATCAGAGACAGATCATACTATTATTATGTTGTGAGGCGATAGACGCAGCGGCGATATGTAATATGTACGTATAACACTAATTATTTAACGTCACGTGGTTTCTGTTCCTGTATAACGACGCCGGTCAAGAGCGCGAGAGGTTGAACGCAAAAGATTGTGCGAGAGAAAGTGAATGAGTGTCCAGCACTCTATGACCGATGCTGGATGAAAGTATATTCGCGAACTGTATTATTTGATGTGCGTTTAATTTTGTTTTTATAAATATATTTTATTTCTCAAACCTGACTCCAGCCATGCTTTTTTATTTCGCAGCAACTCCTCTTGCTTTACACCCCCGCCTCATATTTAATCTTTTCCTACGATTATTTTCATTTATTCATCCATCACATCCTCATATATACATATACACACACACGCACGCGCGCACACACACGCATATTTGTTGCGTTTCGAGAAGCAAGCGGGCGAGGGAAATTCATCAAGGGAAGAGGCGAATAAGTACGGTGCGTATCCATTACGCACTCTTTTCTCGAGATTCTCGGTTGCTTTCCAAAACGCCGCATAATTCGTTCACGATCCGCTATAAGCAGCTTCCGGCCATTAAACAATAAGACTAATTCCAATGTTGGGCATTGAATCGCAATACGCAAAAATTTCGAGGACGTATTCCTCGAGGCGCGTTGGCGCTGATGGTACCTGTGTATGTCGATCCAGCAGAAGCAGTATCCAACAGTGCGCGAAATCCTTATAGGCTTTAAGCAAGATCTACCTGATAAACGAAGCAATACATGTGCGAGCAAAAGAGTTATGCGTGTATAAGGTGTAAAAGTAAGAATTTAACAAAGGCAAGAAGAGGAGATAGCCCGCGATGTTGTATAGTATGGTATAGGTGTAGCGTGTCTCATACATGAATATAAACTATACACACCGCTGTGCGCGACTCCTGTAGCTGAATCCTTGTTTTTTGATTCGTTGTGAACGAATGTTCAATTCGTATACATTATATATATATATATATATATATATATATATATATATATATATATATATATATATATATATATATATATATATATATACACACACACACACACACACACACACACACACACACACACACACACACACACACACACACACACACACACACACATATATAGATATTATATTTAATGAATAGGGCGTGCATAATCGAGGCGATTAATTTCCATCGGAGCAAAGTGTAGCGTTAGCGAGCGCGCGAGAAGAAACGAGATCCTGGAGCAGCGCGTGCAGTGTGTCATTTCGCAAATAGGCACCCGCAGCGATAATGAGCAAGACGGAGAAGAAGGAGCGCAAGAAACCGCGAGCGAGTAAGGGCAAAAAGCCAATCGGCGAGCACGCAGTAGCGCGCCTTCCAACGAAGACTCGCGCGAACTTTTTCCAAAAACCTATCTAGTGCAGCAACGCGGAAAGCACGCGGGGCCCGGGATCTCGAATCGAACGTCGTGGGCAAGCGCGGCCCTTCGATCCGAGCACATACTGCCGTCACACGTATGTTTATATAATGATATTACATACATGCCAGAGTGTAAAAAAGCGCGCATAGATGACGAGGGAGGACCGATCGAGAGTATAAGGCGATATTGTGAAATATGTATTCGAAAATGCCATACACAAGTACCTCAAGATACAAAAGACATGTACAAATGTTCATAATATGTTCTCAGAATATAAGCTAATTCTAATAAACGATTAATATCCATGACGAGACGAGGCGTCGTTTCAATTATTCCACCCCTGTCCACGCTCCTTCCTGCTTCGTTCGAGCGCTGCTAGATTTTATAATTTTACAATCCATTTTCTAATTACGGCTTGTCGAACGTGAGAACGTCCTGCGACTGTGGGCATCGAGTATTGCGTATAGAGTATAGAGGCGCAGAAGAAGAGCCGAGCCGGTCTGATTCCGCATCCCGCGATAAATTGCCAGATTACGGCTCCGCGCGGCGGGAGTGTCGGGAGCATGTCGGGACTCCAATGTTTTGTCCAATGCGTGAACCACATGTTCCTCTCGGCTCGGGGCCAAGGCTGTGGGACCGGGACCAGCCGCGGCTCCCGTTCTTCGGCTCGTACGGTAACCCTTTCGTGCTTTCTCGCCGACCCGAAGGAAAATCCGCGAGCGACGCATTTCCCACACGGCAATGGCTCGTGCGTTATGCGTTATATGTGTATACACACGAGAGCGGACATCTGTCGTAATGAGTTGCATCCTCACGTGATTCTCGCGTGCGCAGCAGCCCCTGCGGCCGATGCTCTCGTGCAGCGTGTTTATAACGACGTGACGCTGCAGCTTTCGTTTGCCCGACCGCCTCTCACCGCCGCGCAGCTACGCGATGCGGCTATAATACAAGGGATAACGTACTGGCAACTTGGCCGAAATCCGAGTCGAGCGGCATGATTTCACGGCCCACGTATACGGCAGGCTGCAGTATGCCATACCTGTGCCGTACGTTCACGAATGTTTTCGTCGAGCGCGATGAAATTTCCACACCGCGAAAACGAGTGCAGACTTATCGTGCCGACGCCGATGATAAGTACCTTCACTTTTATCCGCGTCGAGAGAGGGCCGAATTGCCATTTGACGGCGGCGCGGCAAGCCGGCCCATAATTCATGCGACGTCCGACAGAATCGAGCGAGGCGCAGGTCGTGCATTGCGAAACTCACAAAAGCTTCGCCGACGTCCGATGGCTCTCCTCCCTCCCCCTTAGCCCGCGCACCTTTGCGCTGTATGTATGTAGATTGTAGAGGGGATATAGCTCCTCTATACTCCGCTAATCAGCTACGGCCGAGAGATTCGCTTATTTACTCTTTGTCGAACTCGGTACACGTCCCATTGTGCGGCGTGTGCGTCTGCGTCTCTTCGGAATTGAGACTTTGGTACAACGGAACTTACGCCTCTAACTCTACTGCCCGTTTCTTATACACGTGCGCAGTGTGTCCGATTTGGCAACGAAATAATAGGGACTCTCTTCTTTCTGCTTGGCATTTATGCAGCGCGAGTTGCCTCTGCCATTTCGATCATTATCGCGCTTGCGTTGTCTTGATGAATTATTTTCAAAACGCCCTCGATCGAAATACGGCAATAAACGTATAGCGATATTATATTCCTGCAATCGTTGTCGACTCGTTCCCTTTGTTCTAGAAAGTCCCGAGTCACGCGTACGTAACAGCGCGCACACACACACACACACACACACATACGGGACAGCTGTTAGGTAAGATCGATTGTAAATAATACTCTCTCTCTCTCTCTCTCTCTCTATCTCTCTCTCTCTCTCTCTCTCTCTCGCTTATTCTTGTATCGGCGAACTCGTGAACGACGCACAGTACAGTGAAAGCGCTCTAGCATCAGAGAAAGTCCCGAGTAAGAGATAAGAAGTATTCGTCGTCGCTCGCGCCGTATTGTATACACACACGTAGAGCGCCGCCGAGAAAGAAACGTGAAAGTCGCTCAAAACGCGCGCCAGCGTGATCGGTGAAACTGTATCCGCGATTCCGAAAGAATTTCAATTATAGAGCGACGCTTTTTCACGGCTGCGCGTAGTACGTCGCGGATCCAATTCATATAGCTGCCGGCTTTTGCTTAACGACGTTTCAATTAACTCGGAGTAGAGAGCGCGACGATACATAAATCAATTCTCGCCGGCCGATGCGCGAATTCCGCGGACTTTCTATTTGTTTGCAAGCTTATGCTGCAATATGTTTAGGCTAGAATAATAGCGTATATAGGCTAAAATAGCGAGTCAGCTGCGCGGAAAGCAGGCGAGCGAAAAGGAGGAGCGAAGCAATCACGCGCCCTAGAGCTTTTGCAAACGAGGATTTCGCGCTGGACTGCCCGATAAGTTTGTAGGCGCAAAAAGGGCCGAAGATCCGCCATAAACAGCGCGAAGCTCCTTCGCGACTCGTAAATCTCGCGATTGACATCTCGTCCGCGCGCAGATAAATCTCCGCGGGCGAGCTGGCTGTGCATGACGTGTACATCGCACTGGGCCAGATACGCGAGCCCGAGAGAGAAAGAGAGAGAGAGAGAGAGAGAGAGAGAGAGAGAGAGAGAGCAGAGCAGACAAGTGAAGAAAAAGGGCGATGGGCCGGGCGCTCGACGGGAATCGGGCCATTGAACGTCCCGAATGTATCCCGAGAGCTATTCAGCTCCACGAAAGCATATCCTCGAGGAAGGAGGAGCGCGCACACGTATAGCTCTCTCTCTCTCTCTCTCTCTCTCTCTCTGCATGCAGTAATCCCGAGCCAAGAGAGAGAGAGAGAGAGAGAAAGAGAGAGAGAGAGAGAGAGAGAGAGAGAGAGAGAGAGACAGCGAGTCAACACAGAGTGAGAGAGCTGGCGCACTCGCGCTGAGAAAACGGCGGAGAGCGAGACAGAGCCGAAAAGTAAAGGAGAGAAGAGGGAGACCAGGTGCATTTCGGAGCCTGGGAAGCGCAAACTTCGCTCTCTTCTCTCGGGCCCACCACCACTGCCGCTGCCGCTGCATGCGTATACTATTACAACTAGCGCTGCCGGCAGATGCGCTCCCGTAAATGGCTCCTATCCGGCCCGCTTTCCTATTCTCTCTGCCGCGCTCGTTCGTCACGCGCTTTTCCTTAATTCTCGCTCTTATCTTCCCTCACTATCCGCTCCCCTCTCATTTTGCGCGCACACTTATCGCGGCTTCTTGTGCGCTGCCCCTTAAAATATCTGCGCGACCAAATTTTCTAGCATCGGGCCATTTCGATCAAGGCCGCCACGAAGCTCGAGAACTTTACACCATCCTATCGGCGCTTTTATCCATGTTCTGAAGGGGTTGAGCTCACGCATACTGCTTCGTCTACGGCGTATGCATTGCGTCGAAATCGCCTTTTGTTCGTTTTTTCGCTCGCCTCGGCCCGATGACAGAGGCGGCTTTTCGAGATGACAGAGTTGAATTTCTTTTTCCCGAAAGAAAAGCGCCGCGTCACCGTTTCGAATAACGAAAGTGCAGTTTGAAATTCCTCCGCGGGCGCTTATTCTTCCTCGTATTGTTTCAGTTTCGCTGCCCGAGTCGAGCCGCTCGTCCGGGAGTTTGAACAAACTGCAGCCCCCATCCCGTGGGACTGCACAGTCGCGATTCGCGCTTACAGGCAGGTGTGAATCCCGTAGGATGAAACGAGGCCTCGCGAGTTACGGTATCGCGCGGAAGAGCAAACAGCGGAGAGAGAAGTGGCTCGATGATACACGTGAACCGGCGGCTCAGCTAATGAGCGCTAACGCATTGGGAAAACACAGCGCGCAAAACGATACTTGGAAAAGGCAGCTCGCAAAGCCGCGAGCCAGAGCGCGAACGAGACTGCGGACTGCGCAGGGCGTGGGCTCCCGCGCACGTGGCTGCAGCCGCGCCGGCGGGAATCGCGAACGAGGCGTATTATACCTGTATATGTGGGTCGCGGGAGAGTAGGCAGACAGACGGCGCGGCGCTGCAAGCCCTCGGCCGTCGAGCGCGCGAAGCATTAGTAAAAACGCGCGATATTGTCTGGCTCAACAGGTTGTCGCCTCCCGCTCGGCTCGGCTCTTCCCTCTGCCCTCTCTTTGTCTTTTTTCTCCCCTCTCCCTCTCTCATTCTTTTTCTCGCGCCTGCTGATTACGGTCTCTCTCGCCTGCGTCCATGCATGCGTCGGATCTTGCGGCTGTGCGTTTTTCCCTGCCCGGGATGCGCGCGTTATGGGAATCGCCGACTCATCAGCCGCTAATCGCTCCCCTCGCCGGCGAGCTTCTTGGATCGCCGGCACTCACTCGCGCGGGACGACGCGCCGAGGAGATTACCCCCCTTCCCCCCCCCCCTACCCGCACCCGAGTCCTATCTTGCAGATATACGCTCCACACCGGGGGAGCGACTCGCTTTTCAATTATCTCCGCCCGGCCGCGCGTAGGCGCAAGGGTTGCGGAGCTGCGTCTTTATCCGCCACCTGTTGGCGTCGTTTCTGGAAAAATCGAACGCCGAGACTGGAAAGCCGCTTTTCATTTCCCATCGCGCTGTGCTCCGGCTGCTTATCTCGGGCCTGGCGGTGCGCTGAGAAGGAAATGGCGAGAAGCGAAGAAAAAAGGGCGAAGCACAATAAGAGCCTCGCAAGCGGCCACCCTCTGCAGCCACGCAAAGCGTTATCGCGCATACGTGCGGGGAAGACCGATGCTCCTCGGAGCTGAAGTAGAAAAGCAGAAAAGCTCGCCGCGAAAATCCCAATCAGCTGCTCGCCAGATCTCCGCGAGTGCGAGCAAACAAGGGATTCCGCCGACAATGCCGCGCTGTCGAGTGTCTTCCGAGCATGTGTGTTCCTCATGCGGAGCGGCCGAGAGTACTGCCGGTATACCATGCACGGTTTTATTGCTTCATGCGCCACGCACGTGTGCGCTCTTCGACAGCGTCTTCGGAGTTGCCGGCCTCGTGGAGTTCGACATCTCTCTCGGCTCGTCAATTTGTATGCGAAAGACACGCTGACCATGCATGTATTGCAAGCGGAACAGATTTCACTTATTGCCTTTCCGAACGTACGAGCGTCAACGGGAAGCGTCAGCTGGATTATTTGGACGTTCGCCCAACACTTCATTGAACACAAGTTGTCGAACAATAATAATGGCGCTAAATTTTCATTCATCCGCTCATCTTCTTATGACGCTTTGAATGCGATGAATATCGAAATCTCGGAGGAATCCCTGCTCGCAGTATATACGGCTCGAGCCCTCGTAACGAGAACGTCGAAAATTAAATTAAAATTATTAAATTATCCTTCACGAAATCTCAAAAATTTTATGCCCCGTCGACCCCCAATGCGAGCGATCCTCAATCCCGGAAAGTCGGGATCTTCCTCAACCCTTTTGTATCTGCCGAGGCTCGTGTAATTTATGATGCTCGGCTGAGCGGCCGCTGCGAACGTTTTTCGAAAAAGACCGCGCCGCGCGTCCTACAACCCTTCAGTTTTAACGACCTCCGACGGAGTCGAAGCACGAGGATTAAAAAACGGCGGGCAACGGTAAAAAGTGCGCGCGAAGATGTGAAATATCAATTTTCTTCGTGAAAGCGTGAAAATCCGCGATGATTCCCGACGGAAGCAGCAGCAGCCGGCTGCCGAACAGATACAGCGCGAGTGTGGCTGTCCGTGATGCCTTTCTTCCTGGCTCCAGCTTCCCCTTTCCACCTGTCCCTTTCACGGGAAAAAATAGAGAGAGAGAGAGAGAGAGAGAGAGAGAGAGAGAGAGAGAGAGATCGGAATCAGCACCCCTTCTTTGACATCCAACTCTTGCCTGCTACCTACCCCTCTGGTTCTCACGGAATCCTTTTTGCTTTTCCCAAAATACGTTTGGTGGTTTTCTCTCTCTCTCTCTCTCTCTCTCTCTCTCTCTCTCTCTCTCTTCCATCGTTCATCCGCGCTCCACACATTCACACGTGCATTGATCAGCGAGGAATATCGGGCATAGGAGGAACGAAATAAATCGCGTCGTCCTCGACTCTGCCGGCGAGATGATCTACCAGTTTTTCGGAAGCATTCATTTTCC
This sequence comes from Nasonia vitripennis, assembly GCF_009193385.2. NCBI lineage: Eukaryota > Metazoa > Arthropoda > Insecta > Hymenoptera > Pteromalidae > Nasonia > Nasonia vitripennis. The sequence goes on along the minus strand of NW_022279596.1, from coordinate 1,216,606 downwards.
GTGCTCGCATGACTATGCAGCGTGTGCGAGCTGCCTCGAAGCACTCGACTGTTTAATTGACACCGACTTTATGACCCGAGTTATATCTTCCCCACGTGCCTCCGCGGAGCAAGGTCGACCGAGCAGAAATTACGCCTCGGTTGCGCGACATTGACACTCGCGACGAAATTTTTCGGCTTCGCGTAATATTACAGGCGACAGCGCTCATTTCCAAATCCAACTCGGGCAGATATCAGCCTTGGATGCGTATAGAGAAGATACAAACACCTGCTTCGCCGTCGCGTTGCTGCGAGCTCGGCATATGCGACACTTGGCCATTCATTTATGCAAGCTATCGCCGAGAAAGCCAGCCGGACCTGGGGAATCGCAAATGTGCAGCGTCCGAGGGACTTTGATATTTCCTCCGAAAAATAAAATACGGGCCAAAATTTGGTATGCCGGGCGCGAGACTAACGCTATAATTTCCATATACACTCTATGTCAGAAAAACATGACGCAAAAACTTGGTTCCTGCAGAGCAGTGTCCCGTGCGATCTCCCTGCCACGTTAGAGGCCCCGGAACCAGCAAGTGCACGCGCAGGTCCTGCTTTGCTCTCTCTCTCTTTCTCTCTCTCTCTCTCTCTCTCTCTCTCTCTCTCTCTCTCTCTCTCTCTCTCTCTCTCTCTCTCTCTCTCTCGCTCGGAGCGGATTCCTTCGCAGACTACTCTATAGGCAGGATGTCCCATACGGGGACACTTGAATCGACGACCTACATCCGATCGCTCTCCCGACCGTGCACTTCTCTTTATCGGAGCAGGGCTCCGATTGAGTTTTTGTGAGCCCGAGTCTCCTGCCTCCGACGGATTAGGCGTGAATAATGCAGCCCTCCTCCGCTCCCGATTCGTGCAATTTCAAGCAGCGATGAAGAATTCAGGAATCGGGTTATTAATCTTTCACCAGCCTCCGCTGATTGACAAGGCCGCTCATCGTGCTTTCGAATAATGCACGGGCGCACGCACAGATCGTGGCGTATCGATTTAACGGCCGCGGGCATAAAGTCGTGGAAAAAGCAGCGTCAAGTGTGCCGGCGGGCATTTAATCGTCGGTTAAAGCGAAGCGTACGAGTATGTAGAGGATACGCGTATGGGCGCCCGGCTTTTTGTGTGTCACCCGGTCCGGCGCATGCAGCGAGCCCGGCCGCGCGTACGGCAGGCATGTTACCTGTACACGAACTGCACGCTGGAAGCCCGCTCGGGTCGCGTGCCGGACTGGATATCTTCCCCGCTCGCCGTATAGATCCCTCCCTCTCTCTCTGCCGTTCGTTGACGCGAGTGCGGCCGTGGCGGCGGCGGTGCGAAGCCAGACAGGTTGGTCGGATCCGAGCCGCGGCAGCATACCCATTAGCCACCTCCTGCAGCTAACTGCCAGTCCCGCACGGGCGCGCGAGGGGGTCAATCGAGGATTAACCTGATTTTACCCTCCGAATCAGGAAGTGACCAGCGCGTGCTGCTGCTGCTCTGGGCCGGCCGCAGGTGCGCCTTCCGGCACTAGTCCTTTTTCGCTCTTTTCTGCCACACATACTCGTCCGTCCCTTCGCCCTCCCTTCTGTCGCTTTCGTTTTGGTTCTTCCCCTGTCCCCCGTATACCATATATACAAGTATACGAGTACTCGCTCGCTCGCCGCACGATCCACAATTGATTTCGGAACTTTGCACTCGTCCGGCGCGGAGAGCAACGTGAGGAAAACGGCACGCAGCTGCATCGAGGCGCAATAAAGCCGTTGTCTTGGCAGTATTATGCTGCTAGACGTAGCCACGTACCTGCGAACAAATCTCGCGCAATAAAACCGCTTCGCTAATCCTCTCTCTCTCTCTCTCTCTCTCTCTCTCTCTCTCTCTCTCTCTCTCTCTCTCTCTCTCTCGCCCTCGTGATTTTAAGCGAGCGCGCCGTGGACGACAAGCGGGTTTTCCCACAGCGCCGAGATCTTGGAGAAAAATAATAAAAACGGGGAGTTTTCGCAAAGTGTGCTCGTGGAATGCGCGGCCGAGAGTGCGCAGGTAGGCTCGTAAACACGCGCGCGCGCAGTTTTGAAAATCGAACTCTCCCGGCTGCATCCGAGCGAGCGGATAAGCAGCGCGCGCACAGGTGCTTATAAACATAAAATTTACTGGCGCTGCTTGTAAAATGATTTTATTGCGTCTTCCCCTGCCCCTTTCCCTCGAGTTTCCGACAGGCTCGTTCCTGGAAACGCGCGAGGTAATAAAACGATTAAGGATTTTTGCCCGGCTCGCCTCTCCGCACACCGCCAAGTGCGAATTTCGAAATTCTGATTACTTGGCAGCGAAGCTTCTTCAAAAGCTGCTTTAACGCTTTTCTCGGTAAGGCCCTCTTTAATATCGGTACGTCCCGCAGCTCGCGCTGCACTGCTTTCTCGCTCGCGTGTGAAAAAGCCGAGGCGACGATCAGCTCTCGAAAATCGGGCAAACCTTCGGCTCCTTCGATCGCGAATGAAATCACACGAGCCCGGAAGATGCATATTCGCGGGAGACGTATGTCGGATTTAAGCTGCGCGCCGATCCAGCCGGCGTTTATGACGGAGAGGCTCCGCGGCGCTGTATACTTATCACGGAGTGACAGCTCGCTCAAGCGCGAGCAAGCGAGCTCCCCTGTATAGCTGCGCGTATACTTTGCAGGCGCTCTCGAGTACTCGTTACAAGGATTGGCTGGTTACATGGAGCTGCTCTCGCGTGCGCGCCTGATGTGCGTTTACCTTGCATTTTCTTCTAATCTGCGAACGGCAACGCGGCTGAGTATTGGAAAATTTTTCGAAAAATTTTCCGACGCGGACAGCTCGAGCGCGCTCGACGAGCAGATAATAACGCACCTCGACGTTTCTCGAATCAGCGAGTCGGAAAAACCGATTTCCGACTCGTGTGTTCAAATGTCTTCGTGTATATTATAATATGACGTTATGTACGTCAATAGGACCTAATATACACGGATGGCAACAAGTTATACAGCTGTATGATGGACTGACCTAAGAACATTGCAATTTTTTTTTAATGCAATACAACGCAATAGAATGCGGCTATTCCTGTATTTTCGATTCTCACTCTTAACATAAGGATCGCCTCAACACTCTCAACAAATAATCGATTGAACTATTCGAAGATCATCGATCTATGGTTTCTTCTTGTTTCTTCTCAAAGTGAGCGTGTAAGTCGATTGATACTGCATGCAGGTCGCCTGAACTTTCAGCCTATTGAACTCCTTGATTTCTTTCTCCAACTGCTGACGCTCTTCATCCAGTCTTTTCTTCTCCTCTGCGCAGTCCTGCTTGAGCTGCTCAAATTTATCGTAAAGCTGCAAGCGCACAAGATGCGTGAGTATATACGTAATTAAGTACAACGCGCGATATCGCATATTGTCGCTCCGTACGAAGACTAGCACAGTTCAGAAATGCCTCCAAGAGTGGCACAACTCAGGTATTTATTTCCCGCGAAGACTAGCGCAGCTCGCGACTTATATTACTTAAAATGTGAGTATTTTACGGTTTTATTGGATTATTGGGTTATAGTTGAGTTGATGAAAACCTTGGACAAAGACAGACAAACCTGGAAGTTTTAAAAAGTTTCGAAAATTTCTAAAAAAAGTGAACAAATTAAAAAAACGTTTGTAAAAAATTATTGTGTTTGTGAAAACAATTTTGAATTCGGTAAAAAGTTGTGAATTGTGAACATTTAAAAATGTTCATCAGGGACATTTTCGCAAAAATCGGTAATTTTTTTTTATAGTTTTAGAGTTGCGCTAGTCTAGAGTGCGTCAAATGAGTTGTGCTACTTATGACGGGAAATTTGTACAGTGCTACTCTTCGTAGGGAGCGACGATATAACCAGGCGAAAGATTCTTTCGAAACTCACCTCTTTCTGTGCCTCTTTCAATTCAGCTTCGGTGTCTTTGACTCGAATCACGAAAGACTTTCTCATGTCATCCTCTCTCTGCTGTGTTTCTTGCTCAAACGCGGCCTTCTTCATTTCGCACACCCTTTGGAAACTAAAAAGACCCTCCTCGTTTTCGTTATCTTCGAAGCCCAGCTGCAAAAAAAAAAACAACAAGTTCGCTGTACTTCCGCATCAGCAGTCGAACACTCGTTCGCATACCTCTTGCAGCCGCTTTCTCCGGTACAATTCGTAGTGATAATTGTGAGTCTTATCGCGCATGTCCTCCATGTTCGTGCGAATCAGCATCTCGCGGAGCTTCACGAAATCGCTGTGGGATTCGTTTTCGACTGAAAGAGGAGGAACGATTACGTATCCGTGAAAATCACTTGCAACATAAAGAAAACATGGCAGCTGCATGAGACAGCAAGCGCGAGTAGGTCAATTTACCTTCCACCACGCCCCACGGGTATTCGCGAGATCGCATCATTTTATTACCGACGCGAATGAAATCCGTACTGCCAACTACAGCGAATGGTATCTGAGCGTTCATTTTCATGTTGACATCCGCGACACTCTCGTCGTCTGTCGGAAATTTATAAATGTCCACGCCGAAATTTCGAAGCTCGCTGATGACTTTATTCTGTGAAAATGCGTCAAGAGTATTAAAAATCGATCCCACTGCGATCGTGTCGCACTGCACACATAACACAGGCTCGAGCACACGCGTGCATCACCTTGAAATGCTTCAATTCGAGGGACGATATGGTATCGGCTTTCGCAATGATCGGAATGATGTTTACTTTCTTATCCAATTTTTGCATGCACACCAAGTCGATGGCTTTTAGTCTGAAAACAATTCAATCGGCTTTCGCAGATTCGCTTATGCTTGCAATGTGCATGGATGCTGAATTTTTCAATCAAATCAAACAATCTTACCCGTGACCGGTCGGACAGATAAAGTACAGACACACGTGAATGCGAGTATCCTGGTAGCTGGGCATCGATCGCTTTATTTTCAATTCTTCCTGTAGATAATCTTCAAACTGAGCCTCGATGTAATCCAAAATATCCTTTAAACTGTTGCTCTTGTTCACTTGATCGCCGTAGCCAACGGTATTTACAATCGTTAACTTTAATCGGACGTTGCTCTCCCGTAACTCGTAAGTATTGGCTTTCAGTTTGACCTTTTCCAAAGTGTGTGGACTTTGGTGAGATTCGAAGGTGGTGTTGAACAACGAATCCATGAGAGTCGACTTGCCGATGCCAGTTTCACCTACGAAGAATACAAGCAAACGCGCATCATCTTTTCGCGTGAGCAGCCGATATTTGGAAATTCAAAATAAGCGAAAGCCTGTACCGATACACAGTATGTTGAAAACGAATCCTTGGGTCGCCGATTTATTCACAAGCTGATAAGGAAGGCTGTCAAAACCGATGTGTCCCTGCAGCGTTGATTGTCGCGTGAAGGGCTCGCATGGCTGAAATCAGTTTAAACACTCGGCTTATCGCAAACTGCCAACTACACTTGCGTTAAATGCGCACTTACCTTGGAATTTTTCATTTTTAGACGCAATAAAGCCAGTCTTGGCTATGACGGTTAACTTATAAAGCGACGCGACAGATTCACTCGCGAACACCATACACACTGATTCAGTTTACGTCCGATGTGCTTAAATCGAAGCTGTCGAAGGCCGTTGCCATGCCCGAACTGATTTCATAAGCTTGTACAGTCTAATATCGACGCTCGGACTCGTTCCGAGAATTTCACGCGCACACTGTATAGTCGGAAAGAGAACAGCGAGGAATCGTAATTCTAAATAGAGGTGTTAGTTAGCGATTCTCGTAAATGGCTGACCGGAACCAATCGCCTCTTTTCTGTGCGCGAAAATATGTTGCGAGGGGAAACGTCTCGTATGAAATCAATAGGTCTTCCGAAAAAATCCGTTTTGTCCAACTTGCGCATACGTAGAAGCGCCGACTCGCCTTTTCTCTCTCGCCTCTCGCTCATTCGCCAACGAAAACAAAATGATTTACGTCTTATTCTTGGCAGTCGGGCAAACGGCTCGGCCGAGGAGAAAAGCCAAATTTACGATGACAATACTTCTCTTCGTCTCCTCGTACGGCTGCGCTCGTACATGCCCCATCCCCCTTTCTCGCGTCAGAGGCGAATCTGCATTTGAATGCCGCGCACGAATCACGCGCGCTGTACGCGCACGACGTTCGACTGCGCCGCGAAATCGCATAACCCCTTACGAGCGCACGGATAATCCGCCGAGTCGCATAATGTACTCGCGTAACCGACGTATACGGCCAAGATAAGAGATATTAATTGATGCAAGTAAAGTATACGCGCGCGGTGAAATTTATCGCTCGGGAGTGAAATGTCTCTCTTGTTTCCTCGTAAATTTTTATTGGGCGCGATTGTTGACTCGCGGCTAAGTACACATGAACCTGCGCGCGGAATCGGGATCAATCTTCTGCGAGGAGCAGTGTGAGAGCTGAATGAGAAGGAAGAGCAGCCGTAAATCGTCTTAGGCACATTCTTTCTCCGGCGATGCTCGCAGTGTCCCATAATCCCCGAACTGTATTCCCCATCAGACAAAATACACAGACCGACACCGGCTGCCGGCTCTCTGACTGATGGCGCGCACGACTAACTCTACGGGGATGTTTCTAATTCGGGGCTTATGCAGTATATGCAAAGCAATTTTACGAACGCGCATCTCCGCTTTCGGATGATCTTTCGCCTCCACCCACGACTCCTTCCTCTGTATTATTAACGAATCACTGTCAGGCCACTCATGAATAGCTAATCCTTGGCTATCGAATCATGCCCGATTAATATTTCAAATTGGCGCGGCCCAAGATTCGCACCGCTCCGGTCTAATTAATCGAATTTCATTTTTCATGCGTCGCATCGAGCGCCGAAATTGCAACGTCGCACAGGCAGATAAACTCAGGAACTCGCCAAGTGACAACAAAGGGAAAACTTTTACAAGCTCATAAATATGCAGGTAGCCGCCGGCGGAGGGGCCCGGGTCGAAAGGAGCAGCACGTGCTTCCCCGAAATAAGCGAGAATCAATTGAGGGCACGTCGTGCTCAGCGTATAATATATACAATATATACTCCGCGCAGTCCGGCAGCGGGGAAGTAAGTAACCCTCGCAAGCGATGCCGGGGCTCGTACGGCACGCAGCAAGACGACCTCGATCTAACGCGTGTGCGGCGCGCGTTAAAACAATATAAACGCGCGCGTCACGGGGCGCTACCTGCACCCGAGTTCCTTGTGCCGTGCATAAGAAGTATACAGCTACGGATTTGGAGTAAAGCGACCTGCGGAAAGGGAGCGAGTCAACCGCGTGGGCTCCGGTTCGCAGGAAGATGCGGCACTTAATGCGATTAGCTGCGCCATACTACTCCACTCCGCAGTGGAAGGACATTTTCTTCGGCTCGTCGGACACTCGAAGAAGGAATGTCTGATCTGAAAAAATTCGCTCGCCGTTGAAATCGCGCGCTTTTCGCGAGTTCAACGGCAAGCTTATCGTGATTATCTATAGCCGCGCCTGGAAAGGGAAACGCGTGCTTTGCCGATGATCAAAGCGCCGGTCGCAGAACTGCACTCAGCACCGCACGAAAACCGAGAGATTCGTATCGCGAATGCAAATAGATAGATATTTTTTGTCTCATTTTGGAGCAAAACGGCTGAAATGAATTTTTATCCACGAGGTGTACCCGACTCGCAATGCACACACGACTTATCGTCGCCGCGTTAAAAATGAATCGACGCATCTAGCTCGTAAATCTCGCCAGCGGAGGAGAGTGATTCGAGCCGATTTCCATCGGCACTGCGGCTCAGATAGGGCTGAGATACTCGAGCGCCTGTGGGATCGCCGGCTTTTCGGAGCAGAGGGGGTCGCAAGTCATTAGGAAGAGGAGGAGCCCCGCTGGGCTCGGAACAATGACAGGATCTTGAAACACCGAGCTGAGGTATTTACAACTTGGAAATCCCCGTCTTAGCGTTGTCGCTACTTTCAGGGGGTGTATCGTTGCGGCGCTGCATCCTGCAGGCCTATCGCGAGAGTTTCATCGACGCTTCACTTTTTCCGCTTATTATACTTTTTCTCCCCCGTGTGAGCGTCCCTCTTTCCGAGCCGCGAGAGCTGCGGGCGCGGGAGTGGGCGCACGTGAGAGCGGGCTCGCGGCACGCCACAGCGAGATTATCACGGCAGATTCGGCCGGTAAGAGTAGCTGCACTCTCGCCGATCGAGAGGACTCTCTCGGCTCGGCGGCTCAGCGGAGTAGGGCGAGCGAGCGAGCCAAAGAGAGGCGTCCGCGCAAGCGCGAGCGCGCAGCGGGGGTTGCTAATGAAGCCTCCGGCCTAATGAATCCGTTGCTGATGCTTGCTCGCTCGCCCGCGCTCTCTCTCTCTCTCTCTCTCTCTCTCTCTCTCTCTCTCTCTCTCTCTCTCTCTCTCTCTCTCCCTGCCCCAGCTCTGATGGATATTCTTGGCCACAGCGCTTGCACTTTCTCCGCGAGATTTTTGCTGCTATTTACCTGCTCGCGCGCGGCGCGCGATGAATTCGAATCAAGGAGTTATCATCGCGCGCTTGGATTCCCAATCGGGATTTCCATCAGCGTGCCGCGCTGTCCTTTTTTGCCTCCCCCTCGAAATGCCAGAAGATTATGCCGCTAATAAAAGCCTCATAGAGGCGAGAGAGAGAGAGAGAGAGAGAGAGAGAGAGAGAGAGAGAGAGAGAGAGAGAGAAATTCTCACAACTTCATTAAAGGAGAAAATGCCCGAGTCGAAAGCACTTACCTCTCTCGAGCGGGAAGAAGCGAAAAAGTCGAGAAAAAAGCCGGAGAGCGGCCGAGGAGTGGCAAGAGACGCAGCGAAGCCTTCCGCGCCAAAGCTCCTTTTATTGTGCATTTAAAGGGCCGCCTCGTCCATCTTCCGTAATTTCTCGATATTCAATTTCCTCGAGGGGGAAGCTAGTGGTGCGCGGCGCAAGCGAGAGAGAGAGAGAGAGAGAGAGAGAGAGCCTATTTAAAAAAGTCATTCTATTCAATTACACAGCGCGTACGCGCGCGCGCGCAGATGAAAGGCCCGCGCGAGTCAGGCGCCGCCGCACCGGGACGCGAGAAGCGAATTCGCGTGCATCGGCGAAATAATGAGGGAACGCCGTCGTGCAGTAGTATATGCGGGATAAAGGAGCGAGTCTAACGCAGTCCCGGCCTCCTGTCATTTGCAGCAGACTGATCTCTCGGACTCGGCTGCTGCTGCTGCTGCCCGCGGTGCAGCCGACGAGAAGGCTCTTTGGCCACCGCCTCCGCGAGATTGCCACCGCTGCGCCTCCGTAATTACCGAAAATCGAGCGAGCCGACAACCTCGAGAAAGATCGCCTAATGCCCCGAGTCCTCCGCGCGAATTGGCCTCTCGAGTCGACGACGAAAGGGCACTCGTGTGCGAGGCCTTTTTCAAGGCCTCCGCCGCGAGCTGGGAAAATTAATCATACACGAATCCGCGCGCGTTAATCGGCTTCGATCGAGCGACACATAAATAGTTGAGAGGGACGGGTGGCACGCGCTCCGGATCATCATAATCAAAGAAAGACTTGAAAGTGGCCCGATATTGCTCGCGGAGCGTGGCGCCACACGGCTCGAGCGAGACTGAGCGAGAGAGATAGAGAGCACATATGAGAGACAGCCAAGCGAGTCGGAGAGAGACTCGGGACAGCTTCTCGAGGCCATGAATTATAGACGAATCTCGGCGCTTCGTCGGTATCCGTAGCAATCAATGAGAGGGGTGGCAGCTCTGCCATTCGAGAGAGAGAGAGAGAGAGAGAGAGAGAGAGAGAGAGAGAGAGAGACCGAGTCGCTATGCCTCGGGAGCGGGTGGAGCTCCCCGCTCCCGCGATCTCCGCGCGCGGCGAATAAACTATGCACTCCACGGCGGCGGAGCGAGCGAGAGCTAGCGAGGGAGGGAGAGAGGAACCACGCCAGATTAAATTCCGAGGCGATTATGCTCGGAATATGCGATTCCTCGCTCGCTCTCGATTGCTCTTTACGAATTGATGGCCTTCCGACTCATTGCATTTAATTTGCCTGCGATTCTAAATAATTGCGCGGCCCTGGCTCCCTGGATTTTCCCGAAAACCGAAAATAATCTTCGCATCCAGGGAGCGCGAGAGGCCTGGCCGTGGAACATTTCCTTCATCATTTTTTCGCGCGCGGTTTTCATCAAGGCGTCGAGAGACAATGCGAATTCTTCCCTCTTGCCCGGCGCCGAGCTGAGGAACGCGCAGCGCGCGCAACTTTAAGAGGAAGGCATTATCGTCTCTGTAGCCGTGCGAGCGCGCGGGGGCGAGAGGGAAGAGGGAGGGAAATTATTCATGCGATTCCCGGCGCGTCGCGAATCGCGAGAATCTATATCCTCCGCCGTAGCCGAGCAGCTCGGAGAGGGTCCGGAAAGATAGCCCGAGGGGCTGCGCTCGCTCGCTCGCTCACACACGCAGGCAGGGGCGGATTATGCTAGTCCCAGAGGGACAGCCGGGGAACCGGCGCGAGGATTTGTTTGCGCGCGTTTTTCTACTTTCCAAATTTCACTTTTCTGCGCTTTCTTCGGCCCCCCTCGACTCCGCACTCGCTGCGCGTGTACTCGAGGGCTTCCTTTCGATGTAGGTAGCGCGGCGAAACTGCCGGCTGCGTAATCGCTTTTCCATCTTCCGCCCGCCTCATTCATTTTGCAAAGGAGTAGCGGGGCTGGATTTTTCCGAAAAATTCCGCGGAGGGAGCTTTCGCTGCGCTTGCAGGTGTCGTCCACGGGCGATCGATCGAATTTCCTCGATAATTCGCGAAGGTCTGGGGGCGACCGAGGAAATCGTGCTCTCCCGCCGCGCCTTTAGCACAGTAGTCGCGTCGTCCTCCTCCGAATGCACGCGCGCATAGCTGCAGACAAGAGGGAGAGAGAGGGGGGGGGGGAGCGTAGTCGTATATCTGACGTGGATTTGTAGCGACTGTAAAACCGTCACCGATTGCCTCGGCCGATCGTGCGCCGCACTCCCATTGTTCGCCCGAGCAAAGGACGCGCTCGCGTACACACAGCGGGCGGCGACCTAGGAAGACTCTCCGTCTCCGCTTGCCTCCTCTCTCCACCTCTCCCGCTGCTCTTGCTCTCCTTCGCCTGCATGTATGCAGCTTTTGGCCAACTCCACTACTCGCGCCCCGATGAAAATCCTCTCTTATTGTAAATCTCTCGCACGCCCGATCTTCCTCGCGGTCTACATACGTAGCAGGGCAAATGCGATATTTCGCGCGAAGCCAAATTTTCGGGCTCGGAAAAATACGAAAATCCGCGGCGACCCGGTCACCGGGCGCGTTGTCGACGCGGAAACGATGTTTGTGGGAAGCGAACGCGCGCGCAGCCAACATGCTCGGCACACGTGTGTGCGTACGTGCACCGAAATGTGGCAGCGGTACGTATAGGCCAGCAGCTCGTCACGAGCGCGCACACATAGACACACAAAAGTACGTTTACGACTCGCACTTGAGCCGCGCCGCCGCAGTCGAAAAGCCCTTGCGGCCGCTTTCCCTCTCGGGGAGCGTGGCTTATGCGCTCCGCTGTTTAGTATAGGCCTTAAACTTTAAAATATATGGCTGTGCGCGGTATTATACACGCCTCGTATACCGTATACAGCGCTCAGTCGGTCACGTTTACACGCGGACTGCAAGCGGGCTCTTCCGCGTCGTTTTATTTTTTTACGCCTTAATGAGGATTGAGGATGCTCTCCGCGCTCCGGGAAAATCGCTTTATAATGCAATCAGCACTGAGGCGACTTTTAGACTGCGTGTGACACGCGGTAAGCTTGTTTTTGCGCGGCAGAGACACGTTCACACGCTGTTGGTTCAACAAACACTTCTCGGACTTTGAAAGCGTTCCAGATGAGTTGACGAGAGCCAGCTCTATTCTACGCTTCTGCGTAAGGATTAAAACCGACGCCGAGAACTTTGGAAGGGACCCTCACTGCCACGGATCGACCGATCGCCGATTCGCATTGTGTTTCTTCTGTCGAAAAACGGAAAAATGAAAAAACGCTCCGAGGAATTTATCAAAATTTTCGACGTCATCGCGACGGCAGTCTTCGGCGAGCGCAGCAGCAGCAGCAGCGCGTCAAGTGCGTGGATATGCTTAGGTTGTCCGAGGAGCCACCTCGCCTCGCCTCGTGAATATTCCAGGCTCTAAAAGCATCGCTCCCCTTTGCCTCGCACTCGTCTCATCTTGGTGAGGTACGGAGGGTCCGTCACGTCTGTAACAAGCTTTCTCTCTCTCGCTCGCTCCGTCGGTGTGCGCGTGTGTGCTCGCGCGCGCGTTATAGGCCTCCTCGGGGCGCGATGTGTTGCGCGCGCGAGGAGTCTGCACGAGGGGCGGCGGCGGGAGCGAGACGGATATGTGTTGGAAATGCGAACGAGGGTGCGAGAACGAAAGAGTAAAAAGATGTAGAGTGGAAGGAGATAGCGAATAAGACGTAGTAGGAGCGGATGGCCAGGGCGAGCGGGGCCGGCGTGAAAGGGGAAAGCCGGGCGTGTGTGCGAAGATAGAGCAAGCGCCGGCAGAGCGAGCGCGACGCAGATGGGGAGCAGAGATAGGGCCGCGCCGCGAGAGAGAAAGGGGGCGAGCTCGGCAGAGAGAGAGAGAGAGAGAGAGAGAGAGAGAGAGAGAGAGAGAGAGAGAGCCTACGTTAGGTAAATTCGCTCCAACTCGGCAGGAGGGGGGGTGAGAATCTCCGAGGAGACCGCTACGCGCCGAGGGTGGATGTATGCGGGGGTGATCGATAGCCACACACGCGAGTCCAGCATCCCTTTTTCGACCTCTCCGCGGGACAGCCGGCCTCCTGCTTCTTTCCACCGACCACCGCCGCCGCCGCCTTTTTTCTCGCTCGAGAGCTTTCGAGCTTTCGGCTACGCAAAGGCTTTTATATTAATAAGCGCGCGGAGGGAACGGGAACGGAGCCGCGCGTAATCAGCTCGGTGAGCGAGAATTCCTCCCGCCGTATGTATCTAATGTATTTGTGTCACGAAACCGGCGAAATGAACGCCGTTGAGCGAAGGCTGGATTCCGTATTCAGGGAGCGACGGAGCGTCGGAGCGTCCCTCGGCGTTTTCAACACACGGGGCGCTTCGCAGAGGAGCCGCTGCAGCCATCTTGAAAGAACTTCTTTGCGACAATCAGCGATGGCCCGTGGATTCTCTGTTTGTCTTTGCGCGTGATTGGCGCCTCGCCTCGGCGTTACTGCTCTGGTTAAACAACGGCCTCCTCCTCCCTCTCCGCGTCCCTCCACCTTCGAAGTTTGCCTTTGGCGATTGTTCCTAATTCGCGCAACGTACTCCCCCCCCTTCTCTCTCTCTCTCTCTCTCACCGCGGTATATACACGCGCCTCGGCGACGGTCTGCGGAAGTTACCGAGAGGATTGTGTACACATCATAAGACCAACGCAGCCCAAGATCGGGGATCTGCTCGCCGGAAGTTCAAGTTCAGGCGGCAAAAATCGCGGATCGAACTTCGCGCTACCACCGCCGTATGCATTATACATATACATTATACCAGAGAGTTTCCTGCATAATTTATTCGAAAATACTACTCGACTACATTCGGTAAATCAAATGCTCCGCACTCTTCGAACGTTCAGTTTCATGTTGTGCCTAGATTTGGTGAACAGGGTGTAACTGTCGAATTCCAGGGGGATCGGTGTTTCCTTGCACGGCGCGACTTCGTACTTCGAGAGAATCTGCATCAGTCCGATTTTCGACTGCGCCAATCCAATCCGCATTCCTGAAATTTGGAAGAGTGTTAAAAGCTCCCGATTGATGTTGCTACTCTGATAATTTTAATCAATTTCCAACACACCGATGCAATTCCGCGGACCTTCTCCGAAAGGAAAGTACGTAAACGGGGCGATTTTTCTTTTATTCTCCGGCGAAAATCGCTGAGGATCGAAAACGTGAGGATCGGGGAAGTGTTTCGGATCCATATGAACGGCACTCATGGGAATGATGATTGGAGTTCCTTTGTCAATCGTTACGTCCGTATCGGGAAACGTGTAATCATGTTCCGCTTCTCTGTCTAGAAAGTGGAGCAGCGGATACTTTCTTAGACCTTCCGAAACGACCATGTCTAGGTAAGGTAAATTCATCATCTGAGGAAAAAAACAGGTCATCGTATAGTTTTGATGATAAATACCTGCTGAAGAAATGCTTGTCAGTCAAAGTTCACCATGTCGTATGTGATTTTTCCCTCAGTTTCCTCCAGTGCGTCGAGAATTTCTTTTCTTAACTTATCTTGTATCTCCGACTGTTTGGATAATTCGTACAAAACAAGATACATCATCGAGGCGGATGGCTCGAAGCCGCCCGTGAAAAATACAATAGCTGTGGCCACTAATCCGTTAACTTGAAAATCTAAAAATAGCTGGTACAATTATCATTCGCGTGCATTTTTCAGAAAGTAATCGATAATTCGCTGCTCGACTAAACTTACAATAATGAAGATCATTTTTCTCATCCTCGAAGCTTTCTTTCATTTCCATAAAAACGTCTAGAAGATCATTTCGTTTGATACCATCTTTTTGTCTTTCATTCATAGCTTCGGGTATGACGCGTTTGAAGAAATTTGGAACGTCTGGGTCGAAGAAGGTAATTCCAAACAACTTGGCCAGTTGAGGCATAAAAAACATCGACAATAAACTAAAATATCGACCATAACTATTTTGGAAATGCTTCTTTCCTTCATTATGAAACTCTGCCTTAGGGTTATTTAATGCATTTAGCTTCAATCCAAACATTGTCGAACCAATAACGTCTGTTGTAAACTTTTCGCATAATTCCTTCACTTCTACGACGTTCCATTCGTCTGAAAAATGTTGATGATATGTATAGTCGACTAATATTTTTAATAGCTTTAATTTAAAACAAGAGAATTTCGTTTCAATATTGTCCAAAAAATTATTAATCCGTATATTGACATTTTTTTAAATGGTCCCCTGGTAGAAATAAGGCAAATTTTTCTTTCAGGGTTGAAAGTTTGTAAAAAGTACATCCCTCATTTATCTCGCGCAACTGGTAGAAAGCATTAGATTTTATAAAGTACATTTTTATGTCATGTAATTTTTATTTACTACAAAAATTCAGTGCGTTTAGAGCGCGCATAACTTTCTTGTATTCTTTCTTTTTAAAACCTCAAAAATATTTAAATATATTGATAAATTTTTCACTTTCTTCCACATTTATGTATCTGTTTAGTTATCGTTCTCTTCTAAAAAATCACCCTTATAACATCGCAGAATATTAATTCAATAGATTAATCATTTTAATGTTTAAGGTTGGAGAAAATTAAAATCATAGCTATGTGTATTAACTATTAATCACGCATAGTCATTTAAGGGGTCAAGCCTGGGTTAAATCCTGCAAAAAAACAAAAAGATATTCTTCTTACCAAAAAATTTTTGATTTGATGTAATTTGAAAAAAAAAAATTCTATTGAAAATATATAAAATATACACCATTTTTATCGAAAAAAACATGTATATACCTTGTAAAATCATTGACCAAAATTCATGACATTTCACTATATAAATAAGTGTTTTTAGTCACTTGCCACGGCTTTTTGAAAGATCCGGACTGTCTTCTAAAAATATAAATCAAATACTGCTAGCAACAAATTTTGTTGCTAGCAATGTTTAATTGATATTTTTTAGATAACAAAATTTGTTGCCAACTATATTTAATTCATATTTTTTAGAAATGTCTCTCGATCGGTCCGAGGGGGCATGTTTAAGGTACATTTTATGCCCGGATAGAGTAAAGAAGACGGTCCGGATCTTTCAAAAAGCCGTGGCAAGTGACTGAAAACACTTATTTATATAGTGAAATGTCATGAATTTTGGTCAATGATTTTACAAGTTATATACATGTTTTTTTTCGATAAAAATGATGTATATTTTATATATTTTCAATAGAATTTTTTTTTTCAAATTACATCAAATCGAAAAATTTTTGATAAGAAGAATATCTTTTTGTTAAAAAAAAAATAATGTTATTGATAGAACTCCCTTATATTAAATAAGAAATATATTAAGTCAAGTATATTAAGTATATAGTATATAGTCAAATATATAGTGAAATATATTAAGTCAAATATGAAAATATTGTCTTGAAACATCTGCTCATTATCTTTTTAACAGTAGAGTATTATTATAATAAAATTAAATGATGAGGTATATGTTCAACACAAAAAAGTGACAGTTTTTGTTCAACTTAGTTTAAAACATTTTAAAAATTCAAGATTTGTACAGAGTTTTTTCGTTTTAAATAACGATTTTTTTAAAGTGAATCGAATTTGACGCTTTTTGATTCAAATATTTTTGCGTTAATAATTTGATTTCATAATTTAATAATAACATATTATTTATCCATGCATAACTTATGAATGATAAGTTTAACTTTTTAAAAAATCAATAACTCGTCTGATGAAACGTCTGATGTAAAGTTTAGTATAAATATCTTTTATTTATTAAAGTTTATTATAAATATTTTAAAATCATATAAAATTTATTGACATATATTATGCTTGAACAATATGTTATACTTATAAAATAGATGAATTAGTTTAGAACAAACACTACGGGTTTTTGTGTTGAATGGAGGGATGAAATACATTCTGATTTAGAGAGATTTCGATTAACGCTATTTTGCATTGTTAATTTAAAAAAAAAGATTAGAGCAGGATAGATTACCGTTAGAAATAATATTTTGAAGATGAGTATCCAAATCTACACCTGTTTCTACGATAAGATCTAGCATATTTTTGAGTTTGCTAGATGTAAAAACAGGGGATAGCTTTTGCCGAAGAACTTTCCACGCTGGATTTCTTAACGAAAAAATATTCACATTTCCAATGTAATCACTGTGATTTGGTGCCACGCATCTGTTTGAGAAGTTTTTAAAGTCTCTAACCAATACATTTTTAATTGCTTCTGGGTCACGAAGTATTAAAAATGGTTTATCAAATACGTAAAATCCAATAAATTTTTCTCCTTCGCCAACAAAATAAACGTTGCTGAGAAAATCTCGCAATGGTTTTCTTGCAAAAAGGCAGTCTGAAAAGTTACCAAAAATATTTGGCTCAGGAACTGATTTAACTCCACGTTTTTTCCAATAACTGTGACTCTTCGTAAGGTAGACGTAAGCCACCATTAATGCACAAACTAGGGTAATTAGGATATCTAATGTCCAACAATGAGTGATAAAAGCCATTTTATTCAAACAGTTAGAACGAACGTTTTAAAGATTTTTGTCAGGCATAGCGCTGCAGATAAGACACTGCTACTCAATGCACTGGAGAGTTGTGATCAAGAGGCGTATGTGTTTACAAAGAAGCGATAAGCTATATATAAATCTTTTAACTTTGTAAGATAAATCTGTTACGCAATATGTACATCACTTCTGCTTTGGTAGTTATCTTTTTAGATTGGTACTAACATTTATACGAGTTTCGAACAGCAACAAAAACGTTTAGTCACTTCAACTGCATATATGCGTATGAAAATAGATCGAATGCGGCGAAAATAAATAAAAAGCTGATGTAGACTTATTAAAATAGTGAAAATTGAAATGTATGCAAATGCATATCAGTATTATTTAATTTCTTTTAAAATTATATGTTTGAAATAATTGGTGTTACATGATTATTTTAGATTTCAATCGATTATGGGAATGGCTTGCAAAATAAAACAAACAGTCCTTTTACAGAATTCTGTTACATTGATATTTATTTATGTAATGTAGACAGGAAGTTTGCCCTTAATATATATATATATATATACAGGGTGACCCAATTTAAACGGGCACCGCTCATAACTCGTCAGGGACAGCCACAATCGAAAAAATGGTAGTGACCAAAGTTGTAGGATATCGAAGGGGCAACCCGATGGTGACCTTCGATTTGACCTTGAACGTGTTTTTCAAGGTCATTTGAAGGTCAACTTTGGATTTTTAAATAGGAACCCCATTCTTTTATTGCGGGAATGGAAAGAGCGGTAAAATTTACGTTCATAATGGTATGTTCGGTTGCGGCACTGAAGGTCATCGCAAGGTCATGCAGCCAGAATGAAACCCCGCCTACGTAATTCCTCTAGCAACGCCAAATTAAAAAAAAGTGGTAGAGACCAAAGTTGTTGTATAGGGGGGGGGGGGGGGGAGAATTGTGACCTCGAATTTGAGCCAGTCCTACAAGGTCATTTCAAGGTCAAATTATTTTTTTTCAAACTTTACTTTTACTTTGTATCCGAGATGAAATCCCTTCTTAGATGTTCTCTGTCCAGCGGCCAAGACGCAACTGAGCCCTCGCTAGCGTCCAAACATAAGTCTCGCTATTCCCCGAATGATCCCTTCCGACGGTTAACTTGCGAATGACTCCTCTAGGTGGTCGCCACCTACCTACCCGAACTCCTGATGTGCGAAAAATAAAAATGGCTCCCGAAATAAGCCTTTTAAAATAAGTCCCGCGCTCAGTCTTGCCACCGCGACTCCGTCGAACCTTCCCCTACGACGCTTAACTCACGAATGATTTTCAAGCAGGCGCCCCGGTCCCGCGCCGTACCTGCCGCCCGAACTTTCGATTTGCAAAAATAAAAATAGCCTCCGAAAATTGTCGAAAGAGTCTCACACTCGGCCTTCCGCCAAAAATATTATTTTTTTAATTTGGCGTTGCTAGAGGAATTACGTAGGCGGGGTTTCATTCTGGCTGCAGGACATTGAGATGACCGAACATACCATTCTGAACGTAAAATTTACCGCTCTTTCCATTCCCGCAATAAAAGAATGGGGTTCCTATTTAAAAATCCAAAGTTGACCTTCAAATGACCTTGAAAAACGCGTTCAAGGTCAAATCCAAGGTCACCATCGGGTTGTCCCCTCGATATCCTACAACTTTAATCTCTACCAATTTTTTTAATTTGGCGTTGCTAGAGGAATTACGTAGGCGGGGTTTCATTCTGGCTGCATGACCTTGCGATGACCTTCAGTGCCGCAACCGAACATACCATTATGAACGTAAAATTTACCGCTCTTTCCATTCCCGCAATAAAAGAATGGGGTTCCTATTTAAAAATCCAAAGTTGGCCTTCAAATGACCTTGAAAAACGCGTTCAAGGTCAAATCCAAGGTCACCATCGGGTTGCCCCTTCGATATCCTACAACTTTGGTCTCTACCATTTTTTCGATTGTGGCTGTCCCTGACGAGTTATGAGCGGTGCCCGTTTAAATTGGATCACCCTGTATATATATATATATATATATATATATATATATATATATATATATATTAAAGGGCATATATATATATATATATATATATATATATATATATATATATATATATATATATATATATATATATATATTAAAGGGCATATATATATATATATATATATATATATATATATATATATATAATACAGTTTACATTATTCGCTCATGATGCGCCCTGGTAGAAACGTAAAGAACTGATTAGCCATCGGTTGGCCCAATTCGAACGACTTGGCCAACGGTTTAACCAACAGTTACCCTTAAATACTGCTTATTTCGTCACATTACAAGCGATTCGGCTGATAAACAGATGGTTAAATTTGAAATACTTGTTTGAGGTTAGATTCGATTTAGGAAACCTAAATGGCGCGCTCCGTGACTTTCGATGTGTATAGATGTAAGTTCTATTTGAAGATGATGAGCACGTCACTCGGGTCTCTCGTAGACGATGTCTAGGTCTTCGACGAAGGGAAAATAATATAAAATATAGGTAGCGCGCTCTGTGGAAATAATTACTATACAAGACTTCAAAAAATGTTTGAAAATATAGGAAAATTTTAAAAAAGGTTAAAATTTCCTCAATTTTATATTTCACTAATAAACTGCGATTTGTACTCAGAACTAGACTGGATATAGGAATCATTATTAGCCGCTGAGGTTTTTGGACACCTGGACATCGTCTACGAGACTCGCGGGTAACGTGTCAATCATCTTCGAGCAGGACTTACACCTGCACACCGCAAACCACGAAGTGCATTACTAAGCCTAACATTTTTTCCCATAATAAACACTTGGACAACATTTTTGAGAGTTCCGGGTGACCTGAACAACACTCACGGTGAACATTCACGTAGACATCAAGAGCTTAGCATATTCTATATATTTATTATAGGTATATCACAAACCGAAATTATAAATCACTATAATAATAGTATTAAAATTTCATAACATTAAATTACTAAATTTAAAATTTTCTCGAACCGTTGGTTAAATGTTGGCTAATATTCATGATAAGCGTTGGCCAACATTTTTAGCCAATTCTTAACTCACAGGCCATGTAGGTTGGTTTATTTTCTACCATGGATAAGTCAATAAATAATTTAATTTTCGAATACAATAGTATTCATCAATGATACAAAGGTTATTTTCATTTACATACTTACACATCGAAAAATTGTTTATTAGTAAAAGCTTGAATTTACAAAAATATAAAATGTGCATTGTCGGTATTTACGCATATAAGTTATGTTGCGATATATTACGTAATATTATGTAGCCTACATGAATACAGTATCTTTAATTTGATTCTGTTATAAATGTTTTAATTGTGTGCTAGCTTTAGAATTGATGAATTATTAAAAAAAAATCTTCTCTAATAATAATAGATGGATTCGAATCGAAATCAACAAGTGCGCGATTTTGTGAGTGCAGTGCTTTACAAATGGATCCAGGAGTTCTGGCCAACCGAATTCACGGGATTATTGCCGCTGATGTACAATGCCGTGGACATACTCGTGTTCACGAGATCAATCGCCGCGTACTGGTCTTTCCTTATTATTTCGTCGATGTCGTCGAGCATCGAGTTATTTCGCACCATGGGCTGCTGGCTCTCAATTTGCAAGTCGACGATTGATCCGAAATCCGCCATTTCTTGAATCGGCATCAATGTCGTCTGCGATGCCATCACGCCGTATTGATTCCCGTAGGCAGCATCGAAATAATGATTCGGCCCATCGGTTGCGCAATAGGCGTACGAAGCAGCCGCGTTCGCCACCTGCGTCCGCGTGTCCATTTGTAGCATGCTCAAATCACAATTGCAAACATCGAGACGATGCACAGGGCACATTTGAGCTATCTGTCGGTCTAAGCTATAAGCGACGGGTAGGCTTTGGAGGTCGTTGCCCGGAGCTTCCGGTTGCCCCATCTGGCAGGTCGCAGACAAGCGCATCGGCTGCTGGTCCAAGGCTGACGTATGATTGATTTGATGCAGCGGCGTCACCGTCGACTGCTCGGCTGGGCTGGCGGCCGTGTGGCCATGCGCGTGTCCATACGTCCATTCCGGCTCGTTAGCAGCGGGTATGGGACTCAATCTGCCAACGGAAGAAGCGGAACTCGATGCCCGGGCTCGGAAAGCCGGCGACTGCGCTGCTCTGTGCTGCAACGGACTGCCGCCGTAATGGAAGGGCTCGATGCCTTCGCTGACGCAGTTACTCGCGCTGGAGGTGACGTCGAAGTGTAGACTGGCCTTCCGCGAAGCCTCTGCTAGCTTCTTGACTCGAGCTCGTCTCTTCTCGAATTTCTCGGCCTCCATGGACGCGGCCCTCTTTCTCGTGGTTTTCCCGGATTTCACGTCCGGGTTGATGGTCCACCAGGAACTCTTTCCAGAACTCTCGTTCGGCACGCGGATGAAGCAGTTGTGCAGCGACAGGTTGTGACGCACGGAATTCTTCCAGCCTGCGCTGCTGTTGGTTTCGCCTTTGTCTCTGAAGTACTGGACATTTTTCACCATCCACTCGTAGATCTGGGCGAGCGTGAGTCTCTGGTCCTTAGAGCTATTAATAGCCTGCGTAATGAGCTCCGCATAGCTCAGCTTTCCCCAGGCGTTTCGTCTCGGCGACTTTTTCTTGATCGCCGAAGGCCCAGCATCTTGGCCCGGAGAATTCTGTTGCGTCGAAGGATCAATCCTGAGGGACTCGGCGTTGCCAGTCATTGCCGCGCCATCGATTAGCGGCGGTCCATCGACGTATCCTTCTGGCCGCGGCTGGGGCCACGTATTTGAGCGGCCCCGTGTTAAGGGCTCGAAGATGTTTCCCACGTACATTTCCATCCTGCTTTCTTCCTCCATTTCAAAAAGCGCGCTCGAGCTGATCGACTCGCTGTCTAAACAAAAAATACGACATGTCAATAGTTTCGTAAAGACTGCAACAGCGTTGTTCAACGTAAAACTAAAATCAGTCGCGACTATTTTTAGGTTTCTGTTTGCAAACGTTAATATATGCAGTCATAATAGCCGAAGACAACAGCTATCGAGCTAGCAGCAAATTTATCTATCCAAAAATTACACTATACGTACTTGTACTGTTAATGACAACGACCGCGCTTTGCAAAGCCAACATTGATACTGCTCGTATGTTCAAAATTAAAGTGCATTGCAAATTCTAAGTAAAATAGTGTAACTGCCTGCTGGCTTACATAAATTAATAACCATTCGAACATGACTTTTGCTATTCTATGTTGGAATTTATGCGTTTAATGTCACGTACTAAACATAAAAATCGTTTTGTAAAATCTTTTCCAACTGCACTGTTTTATGATAAATTTAGTGTAACTTAATTTAATTCGAGAGTCAATTTTAGTCTGCATTTCCAATGAACGGGGCCCCTTTCAACACGTGTAACGCATTTCTGTATAGAATAAATCATACACAATTTCGTACTGTGCTTATAATGAAAATAAAGAAAAGAGTGTTATGAAATGTTATAATGTTTTATGCAATAGATTGTAAGACATTAAATGGGTTTGGTTATTTTTTAATTTTATGTTATATTTTTTATTTTATTTTCTAGAGAAAACTAAAAAGCGCAATAATTGATATATATATATATATATATATATATATATATATATATATATATATATATATATATATATTGCAATAAGGTAACGAAATATGAGAATTTATAATATATAGAGACCAGAGCGACCAGAATTTTTATTTTTATTTTTCCGGCTTGCGTACAGTCACAATATCTATGACATATCGTATTTTCGCCCTCTGTGTCAAAAAATAACGTTCGAACACATGCGAAAAGTTGATTCTCGTATAAATTGATTTGGCAAATCGTATGCTGAATCGAGCTTCCCACACGTTCGCTCCCACACTCACACCAAAAGGTTCGGTTCGATGCATGTGCGAGAATGTGAACGTCAGCATTGCGTGGCCTCTTTGTTTTAGTATCGAAATTTACTTATATTTTAACCCAACAAGTTCCTAAATTGACACAAATTGTTTTATAAATATACGTACATGTATTAATAAAAGTTACTATAGCAAAGTCCCTGGTAAAAATGTTGACCAGTTCTAAAGTAGCTATAAGCTATTTTGCGATTGTCACTGGTACGCATGCGCCGCTGAATAAACGCCGAGTATAAACATGAGCTTTGGCGACTGGCCTAACCTTCCAATCTGAGCTGCGTCGCCTCGAAGTTTTCTTTTCGCGTCTGGTAGTTAATATGAGGGGAGGTGGGAGCTATAGCTTCGCAAACCCGCCACGGGCTATTTAGTATTTCACGATTCAAAAAAAAAAACTAAAAGTCCAATTGCTATTTTCTTCATGTAGAATGATTCATCAATCTCAAACATATGGCACTCTGCTCATTATATTCATGAAAATCCAAATTAAAAAAAAGTTATACTAAAATTAGATTTTGAGGTTAGCGCTGTAATCGTGCGAGCGCGCGTGAACACTCGCTCGTATTTCACAACTTTTACAAAAACCGATTGGTATTTTCTTTCGGTAGAATGATTCACTAAACTCAACACTATGGCGCTCTAGTCTTAGTTTTTCATTCAAATCTTTATTCTAAAAGTTATAGGGAACAGAAAAACTGTGTTTTTAGCTACGACATCCCCTTATTCTTGTTCGAACTCTCCCGAGATACCTTTTAGATTTACAGTGCAATAATCGAGTACTAATCGTCGCATTTTTTGTTCAAATTTCGCAAGATTTTTCTTTTCAGCAGCGGTAAATTCAATGTTTTTAATCTCGGTCGATAACGTTTCCTACATGCACCGACAGAGGCGGAAAGAGAGCTATGAGTCTATTTTCAGCCTGACATATTCGAGTTGAAATTTTCAATCTTAGCCAGCGGGACCCGTTAATTTCCTATCAGGGGTTATTCGTGCTTTATAGCTTATTATAATACCAAGAAATGCAGCTCAAACTACGATCGAAAGCAGCCCGCGGTAGCTCTCCTCCCGAGTCAATATCCCTGGTAGAAAATTGGCTGGATGATCTGGCCGCGAAACTATCTTTTGGGCAGTTCTGAAAATATTTTCTGCACAGAAATTTTCCAAGAATCTGCGCAGATTTTGGCAGATTCAGCCCGAATCTGGCCGGGAAGTTAATTTTAAAAAGAGCCCATAACCTTAAATTATAAAAGTGTACATCCTACAATAAATAAGAACTTCGTAAATATTAATGGAAATGAGTCCAGTTTTGTTATTCAGGGGTTTTTGGGGTCGCTGAACACGAATATCGCGACGGAAATACTCTCAGAAGTAACTGGTGCCCCGGGTAGACGTATTAATGTCGTCACCTGGAGTTTTGTTAGAATTTGTAACATAATCAGTCGAAATTTGTTACTCGGGGGTTTTCGAGGTCGTTGAATAAGAATATCTTGACGGCAACACTCCTCGAGGTACCTGGTGCCCAGGGTAGGCAGTATCAACGTCGTCTGCTAGAGTTTTGTGGGAATTTGATAGTAATTGACGTTGATACTATCTATCCTGGGCACGAGGTATCCCAAAAGGCCTTGTCGTTGCTATATTTGTGTTCAGCAACCTCGAAAACCCCCGAGTAACAAGTCTCAACCAAATATGTTGTTAATTTCTCGTGAAACTCTAGGAGACGACGTTGATACTGGCCACCCTGGGCAGCAGGTACGTCAGGGAGTGTTGCTGTCAAGATATTCGTGTTCTGCGACCTCGAAAACCCCCGAGTAAAGAGTCTCGACGAAATATGTTGTTAATTTTCCGTGCAACTCTAGGAGACGACGTTGATACTGGCCACCCTGGGCACCAGGTACCTCGGGGAGCATTGCCGTTACGATATTCGTTTTCTGCGACCTCAAAAACCGAAAAATGAATCAATTTCAACTAATTATGTTTTAAATTCTATCGAAACTCCAGGAGAAAACTCGTTTTAATTAATGTATAACCTCAAAATGCTTACTATTATTTTTCTCCCCACCAGATTCAGGCCGAGTACCGTCGCCACTAGGAGTAGATTTTGCCCAGATTCTCCATAAGATGTTCTGGATACCCAGCATAAAATTCGCCAGATTCTGCGCAGATATGGGGAAAATTTTTTCTACCAGGGATCTGCACGATTGTAAAGAATAATATCTTACCTTGTTTGTGCTCAAAGGAAAGCAAGTAAATTTATCAAGCACATCGGCGATGAGTCTTCACCTCAGCAAGACTGTCTACAGACTGGATTTTTGACTAACTGCACACCGAATATATTCTGATGGCGTCTTCGGCAGCATGTTAATCGTCTACTATACGCATGCGACGTCGCTCAGACGCTTAATGTTACAATTTTGAAGCAGTGGGTGGGGACGCTTGACAATTTATACCTGGCAATAGACGTTTCCAGTTACTGCGGAGATTAGCGCTCGTGAGACACTGTGGGACTTTAAGTAATGGAAGCTAGCATGGTGATTCGTCAATTTGGTCCCAGGGTTAAGTTCCGAAGGGGCTGCTGCTCCACCCACAGGTCCGACTCTGCAGAGGAGACGACTTTATGATTTTATTGTCATTGCCCGATCCAGGTACTTATCTGGAATCGGATGACGCTCTCTCTCTCTCTCTCTCTCTCTCTCTCTCTCTCTCTCTCTGCCACAGCCCAACATTTTGAGCGCGCTCTTGTTGCTTGCGCATAGCCAGTGCGGTTGGTGTTTGGAAAATTACATTTGTTCCTAGCTCTTGCGGCACGAGTAAGTAGTAGGAAAAATGTATTTTCAACCGATAAAGTGGTGACGCCGCAAACAGCGACATTTATGTAACGTACACAATTTATTGAAGATATTGAAGCGACTTGGTTGCGCTTGCCAGTTGCCACGACAATAAAAATTATACCAACTTTGCATGACGCATTGCGCGCGTGTGAAAAGCTAAAGTTCGCGCACAGACCGGTCGTGAATTTCGCAGTGCGTGCAGTAGACCTTTCTTCATTCAATCCCAAGAAAGTTCAAATTCTCATTGGGCCTGTGTGCGTAGTGCGCGCAGCACAGGACAAATTCGCAATTCGGCTACAGCGATGATTTCCATGCCGGCTGGGAGAGGGAGCGGGCGGTAGACTTTAAATTCCTAGTGTACACTGGGAGAAAATGCTTTCACGGGCCTCTTTCGACTGCGGCGCGCATTTCCTCTAGGCATCGCGCGGCCGTAACGCGCGACGACGAGAGCTTTGCGAGTAGAGAGCAAAAGGGGGAGCGACCCCTCGGCTATGCCACTGCTCCGGAGCCCAGTGGCACTCAGCTGCCAGGCGCTCCCAGCTACAAGTGCGGAAGCACCTGCTTCTTTGGGAGATGGTCACTTTGCCCGCGCGCGTGATGCTATTTGCTTTTCATTTTCCTCGCTTATTTTATGCGCGCGCGCTCTCTTACGCGGAGATTGCGTTAACGCCTGAATATTTTTCAGAGAAGCGCCCAGTATAGTAGGTACGCACCCAATGCCTGTACTGCGCTTCGTTAGAAAAGTTGAAAAGTGAGCGCGCGCAGTCTAAAATTCGATAGACATGCAAATGCGTCCCTCATCGATTTATTATCGCGGCTTTCCGGCCCCCTACGTCCGCGCGGTCCGGCAGAGCTGACCCTCGGCGAGCCGTAGGCTTTATTTAAAAATCTTCCACCGGCACGGGAATAAATCCTATTTTTCATACGCACATCCCCCGGCGGAGCGCGATCGCTTCGCACACACGCAGGGTAGGCGGAATTCCATCGATAAGGAGTAAGGACGAAGCTTGTACTGGACGCGCGCGTCCACCCCTCGCCGCACGCGCACACACGCATGCACAGCTTACATACATACATACACAGCGAAGATTTCGTTTCTGGCGCCGGGCTTCTTCGCAGCTCGCTCACCCCTTCGCGCTTCCCTCGAATTCTGTGCAGTATTGACGTATTTTGAATACGTGGCCGGAGCTCGCGCGCGCACGCCGTACACGTACACACAGAGCTACGGCGCAGAGGGAAAATGCCCGGATAGCCTTAGCGCAGCGAGCGCGCCGGCCGTCGTCCAATTTCACGTTTCTCGCCCCCTTATCTCTATCCTCCACCCTGTGTACCAGCTACTATTTTACGGTGGAGCTTTCTCTTCCTCGCTTTCACATTCATTTTAAGTGTCCCTTTCTCATCGGCCCCTTTTTCGCGGCCGTACATTCGTTGCCTTCCCCCTTCTTTATACATTTCGAAATTCCGCCGGCTCTTATTTTCCCCGCTCTCCAATTTTAGGTCTCCTCGTTGTTCACCTCCGTCCCGGCGCCGCTTGTTTTTCTGTTACTCGCAGAGCCCCCGATAGTCTGGAGGTACAGTGCTCGGCAGCCTCCTCTTCGGCGCGGCGTCTTGCCTCCCCCCGCGCGGGGTATCTCCATACGCCTGCACTTACCGAGCTCCGAGTGCTCGATCCGCTCGGTTGCCTCCTGATCCGACCAGTTGCCCCTTTTCCACTCGGGCTCGAGCTCGCTGCCCTGCTGCGGACGTTAAACTTTTTACGGATATAAGTCGCGCACTTTTATCAATTTACTCCTTTCGGCGCATATGCAAATCCGCTCGCCCGAAAAAACGTGGCCACGTCCCGGAAGAGAAATCTTCCGCGCCATGTAGACGCGGATTATTTTGAAACCTTTCATTAGCAAATCACACAGATCGTTTACACGGCGTGAGCGAATAAGCGGCGCGGCACATATGATGTAGAGAGCGATAAACGCTTGATTAAAGTGTCAATTTACACATCCACTTACGCGCGGCCGGCGGGGAAAAAACAAAGGCAGAGAGACCGGCGCGTCGGCCGGCGCGCGATTCCAAATTCCCATGAATACCGAAAGGCCGGGCATAAAAAATTAATCCGTCTGTCAGTCAAGTGTCACGAGACGCGCAGTAGTTCTCCGTATTCGAGATGCGGCGGCTAAGTCAAGGTTCCGCACAACATGAACGGCGGAGGCGCTCAGCCACACAGAAAAGTCGGCCCGATCGGCCGCACACGCGTATCGCATTATTATATAGTGTACCGGCCGACGAGGCCGCCGAGGAGAAAATGAGCGCCTCCGAAAGTTTACTCAGCCGCCGCTGTCCGTCAAGAGAGGAATTAGCGGCCGCGTGAATTGCAAATCAGCGCGTGCGCGCGCGCGCGCGCCTCGTACGGCGAAAGCGAGAGCCCGGCCACCGCCGATAAGTCAGCCGAGAGATAATCTCGCGAGCGAGCGCCGAGCGCGCCCGGACCAATTAAACGCATTGCTTGAAATTTATGAAAATAAATGGAATCTCGATGGACGACCTCCCCCTACTTGCTCAGCTGCTTTATCGCGCGACCTTTTTCGGAGTCGATTTAAGAGACGCGTCCGCGGCTGAGGTAACGAGCTGCGTTTTTTACAGCCGCGAGAGCTGCGATCTTCTCGCATTAATTGTGCATCGCAGCGAGTTTTCATCGGCGCGTTTGTACGGGAACGGGGAGGACTAGTTTGTTCTCTCTCCCATTCGAGCGCGCAATGCACACACGCGGATAAGGAGCCTCGCGCAGGCGCGCAATTTCGGCGAGGATCGCGGCGCTCGTGTATGGCTGCGCTTTCGCATCGGTTTTAAGAAGCCGCCTGCGAGTAGCCCCGGCCGAGCCTTGGCCCTCACCTAGCGCGCGCTGTTTGACCGAGACAAAGAAAACGTTCATTAGGGAAACGCATTAGCGGGGGCCGAGGCGTCGTTCTTTTTCTCTCGTTCTCGCTCCTCTTCTCCGCCTGCCTCTCTCTCTCTCTCTCTCTCTCTCTCTCTCTCTCTCTCTCTCTCTCTCTCCCTTTCTCTCCTTCTTCTTTAACCCCGAGCAGGAGTGGGCTTTTAAAACCCGCCGGACTTGCGAACGGTGCAAATGAGAGAGTTCGGTGCGTTTGCTCGGCCGCGTTTATCTCGAATCGCGATGGCTCGGCCGGCGCGCGCTGCGCTTTATCTCGCTCCTCTCGCTCTCGCGCGCAGAGAAGGAGAGCTGATTCGAATCGAGCGTGATTTACCATTGCTCCTTCGATTAGGCTCTTAAGCTCCTGCTGACTCGGAGAGCGCTCGCTCGGCGATTTCTTCACAGCCGCCGCGGAACTTTGCGTTTCACAAATTTTATCGGCGACTCCGATTGGAAAAAGCCGGCAAACGATTCATAAATATATATAGTCATAAATACAATCGCGCGCAGAACAAAGGGCTCGAAAAATAATAATGCGCGCGCAGATACAGCGAACAGCGGGGGTGAGTTCCATTGAGAAACCCGAGCGTTCTGCTGCCGCTTGCTGCAGGCTACGCCCTCGTTTCCTTTTAATAATGCCAAGAGAGTCCGAGGATGTGCCTTATTTCAGGTAATTAAGTTCCCAGACCGAGATCCTATCTTTTCTTCCCCACTCCGCATGCGCGCAGGCTGTACAGGCTTACGTAATCGAACTTTCTGAAAACGGTGGAAATCAAGGCTCGCGCGAGAGGCGCGGAAATATCCGACTGCACCTCTTCGCGGTCCGCTGTGCGCCAGTCCGGGGGTGGCTATGCACAGAGAGGACCGTGACGTTGACGGAAGGCGGACCGGCGTTCCCGATGACTTTTGAGTGTCCGAAATTACACGGAGATCGAAGAAAAGCAGGAAAGGCAAGCGTACACGTCCGCTGCAGCGACTTGTCGCTGCATAACGAGCGCGCACTCGCTTCTTTTTCAGAGCGAGAGAGGGCGAGCCCGAAAATAAAGCCGAAAGCACTTCCGTCGCTGCAGCGGAGCTCCTCCGGGCCGACGGCGTCGGTATATTTCTTCTATTGTCTAGCCGGCGAGTCTCCTATTGTTTCTGGAATTTATCGCTTCACGGGAAGTTTGGCCGCTACAAGCGCGCTTTCATCTTCTGCAGCGCGAGCGAGCGAACGGGCGAACGGGCGGCCGTACAGCGGCATTGAGAAAATGAGAAGCGGTCGGGGGGAGGGAGAGGATAGATAGGCCTCGCTCCTCGGATAGCGGCCGCGCGGCGATAATTAGTACTTCTTCAAATTATTTATGTCCCGTATAAATCAGCGTTCGAGCTAATTGCCCCTTTCGTGTGGATTTTTTCAATCGCGCGCGCGCGCGAAAACGTCACGATCCGCTGATGTATGCAGCTGACTCTACTGAAATAACGCGGCGAGAGTCCCGCAGTCGTTTTTTGCCTTTTAATAAAGCGATATTTTCGATCCGATACACGTGCCTATATAGTATATAGCGTATAGCCGCGGCGGACTACTTCTGCCGGCAACAGGTTTCAGTTCCCATGCTGTATACTTTTATGCCTTTCTGATAAAGGCCCGCCGGAGTATCAGCATAAAGGAATATTCGGCCGCGTAGTAAAGTGCGAGTTTTAAGTTCTAGGCTCCGGGAATGCGCGGAACTAGGGGCGTTCGGTGAGCGACGATCATGATCGCTCGTCATTCGTCTTCCCCCTTTCGGCGTTCAGTTGGGAAGGTGCGCATGAAAAATCGGTGCATACGCTGTGAAAACTACCCTCGCGATCGCGCGCAAGGTCGTGAGTCGTAACTCAGGTTTTCGGTGCGCGCGCGCGTGGTGGGGGCCAAGCGCCGCCGTCGGAATCTCTTCGGAAAAATAAATCTCCTCTTCTCGGAAAAGCATCAGCGTTTTGAAAAAGCGGCCTCTCCCACTCGCCGTACCTTGTTTCGTTTCTTTTCTCTCCGTGCGCTGCTCCTTCCGCCGAGATGGAGCACAGAATAGGCCCCAGTCACGCAAGACTTGTGATACGTAACGCGCGTTTAAGCTCGTATTCATCGAGTCGAAAATAACGCGTGGATATTTTTTCACGCCCGTCGGATTGCCCCGACAGTGCCGTGTGAATCGCGAGCGAGTACGCCGAGCAGGTGCGCGCATCGGCTGTGCCAATTCGAAACTAATGATCCGCTCGTGGGAGTGCGCCTGGGCCGCTCGAAAATAGGATACGCCATTGATTATGTCGTCGAAAAATCCTCAACATCACGCGTGCATTGTTCCACCGGGAACTATTTTTCCCCCGATCACACTGACTCTTGTGTATCGCACAGTTAGCGGCACACTAGTCACCTTCGCCAGATTTTCCCGAAAACTTTTCCTCTCGCACGTCGGGGCTTCCTACAGTGCGGCTCGTATATTTTCGTCCCGAAAATTTATGCTGTGTAATGCGGGACAATGGACACCCCACGTCGCCTTCTAAAAGCAACTGAACGGGCAGAAAAAATTCAGGAGACAAGTGTAATCTTGATAAATAAAGCAGCATTGTCTCCCGAATTTAAATCCCGCCGGCAATTCTTTTTTTTTCTTAAATATCATCATTCCACGATGATTCGTTGTTGCAATCGAGTGCGCCGGAAAAGCAGGCCCGGATACTCGCATCGCCGAGTGATTCGCCGTGAAAGATGATTTCTTCTCCCCCCGTCCCACTGCAGCAGCGCTGAGTCGGACTCCGCAATTTCCACGTGCATACGCGCATGCGTAGATCTTTAAGAAGCAAATTCCACGGCAGAGCCGATCTCTTCCCTCTTTTTCTCCCCGTCCGAGGCTCTATTCTGCTCTCTGCTCTCTCTCTCTCTCTCTCTCTCTCTCTCTCTCTCTCTCTCTCTCTCTCTCTCTCTCTTTCGCTATCCTACTCTCGCGTGAATGGAGCCGCAGCGAGTGCGCGTCGCGGCGCGGACAATCGGGGCATTGTGGCAGTCGCCCCGGAGATCGGAGTTCCTCGCGCCTGGGAATAATATGTTACATCCGGCGCGAGTTGGCTCCGAACTGCAGGCGAGATTGCAGCGGCAACGTACGCGCGTAACTCTTTCTCGCGCTTTTCCATAGAGCCTAATGAAAAAATTGCCGGTTACCCGCAATCAGAGCGCGCGAGCGCGGAGAAAAAATTACACGTTCTTTTTAATTCGATTTGCGCGCTCTTCCCCCCTGCTTTTCAGGCGAGCCGCTTGAATGCCCGCAGCCGAAGCAGGAAAGGTGCTTAGGAGCAATGTTCCGGTTACAAATTACGATTCAATGCAACTTTTCCCTGCCTCCTCTGCGCTCCGCTCTTTTCTTGCCTCCCCTGCGGCCGCCGCGCGACAAGTTGGATAACCCTCGGAAAGCCGAGCGATCCCGCAACCCGACACGAGAGCCGCGCTACTGGGAATTACCGTTTGCCCAAATTAATCATCCCGAGCTGGGCCGCGTGATTTTCGACGCGGTTCTCGCCGAGACGCGCGAGTCGCTCCCGTCGCGCTTCTCCGCGCTGCGGAAGGAAGGAAAATTCCAAAGGCACCCACGTGCGTTGTTTTGGGCTGATGTTTTCGAACGGGTTAGTGCGCTCGTACGATACATGTATATTGTATACGGGTACGCGTGTAAAAGCTCCGCGCTCTCTCTCTCTCTCTCTCTCTCTCTCTCTCTCTCTCTCTCTCTCTCTCTCTCTCTCTCTCTCTCTCGGCGCGGAGCGAGAGAGAAGAGGGAAAGAAAGGGAAGAAAGAAAGACGCCCAGGAGACCTTGGGGCCCGCGCGCGCACCTATACAAACAGGTCCGTTCGAAAAGCAAATATTTTGTTGTGGTGCAAGAATTCACGAGTTTAATGGAACTCCGCTGCAGGCGATTCTCTTGTTTAATCGATAAAACTTTTCCGGAGGCGCCCGAAAGCTAACTTGCACTCTCGATATTTCCCGACGCACGCTCCGACAGGTTACCGCGACTTGCTCGCGTTATTGTTGCATAATTCTATCCTCTCCGAAGCGAGGCGGCCAAACGAGTGGCTGCAGACGATGACTATCTGAAATTTCACCGGCTCAGCCGTGGCCCGCCTGTAGACTCTCGTGCAGCATTATCAAGGATCAAAAAGAAACCGATCTAGCTGAGCGATAATTCCGACAGAACACGGGGAGCAGCGATGCATCTCGCTGCTTTTTCTGTGTCTAGCTCTCGGCTCTGTGTCAGTCGGCGCATAACAATGGCGGATGCTTCGACGGCCTCGACAAAGACGCCGGGGGGAGAAAGAGAGAGAGAGAGGGACGCTGCTCTAGCGGAAAGTCGTGGGTACATGCGAGCACGTGAAAAACCACCCGCGTCGCAGGCGCCGATTTTCCCCCGGACCGTCTCTCTCTCTCTCTCTCTCTCTCTCTCTCTCTCTCTCTCTCTCTCTCTCTCTCTCTCTCTCGTTCTCGAGGAAAAAACGTCAAGCGCAGTTCTCGGAGGGACGTGAAAAGATTTTTACGCTTCAATTATTGCGCCGCTTCTCTCTCTCTCTCTCTCTCTCTCTCTCTCTCTCTCTCTCTCTCACTATATGCCTCGTGTACGCGCGCTCTTCAAATTTAATTGCGGATCGTCGCGAAGATCGTCATTCGAATCGCCCGTTTTTCTCTTGCTCTGCGCGTAACCGCGCTCGAGGTAAATAGACGGGGCCGAAAGTTGGAAAGCGAGCTCGAGATTTATTCACGGACGAGAATAAAGACGTCGACGGCCCGCGGAAAAAGCGATAGGAGATTTAAAGAAGCAGCGCGGGCGAAGGACATAAATCCGGCGTTCTAGAGTGGAATATTCATCAGCAGACGCTCGATTCCTCGGCGATTTAATTACGGGGCTACTCGCGTCTACCGTTAATTAATTTGGTCGATAGTTTAGGCGTGATTAAGC
The DNA here is from genome assembly GCF_009193385.2 of Nasonia vitripennis. Lineage (NCBI taxonomy): Eukaryota > Metazoa > Arthropoda > Insecta > Hymenoptera > Pteromalidae > Nasonia > Nasonia vitripennis. The sequence goes on along the minus strand of NW_022279596.1, from coordinate 1,182,709 downwards.
TGGTGCTCAGGGGGCCAGACTCTCGCTCTCTCCCCCCGTGTACGCAAGCGTATACGTGTGGGTAGCGAGATCGAAACGCGTCCTCGCGAGCTCCTGTAGGTATACGTGTAGCCAACAGCGGCCCGGGCATCTCTGCAGCGCGCACGGGATGCCTCGACTCGATAACGTTCTAAATCAGCCGCGATCTGATTATGCGAAATTTATTGCTACTTAACAGGATGTTCCCAAGGTTTCACGTTTGTTGCTTCCACGGCTCAAGTGTGCACACAAGTCGCTCTACGATCGAGAATATACACTTGCAGTTTTCAACTCTGTGTGCAATGTTTCGCGACCGCGCGCAAACGCAGACTTGCTTATCAAAAAGCCAATAAAGGCCAGATAACGCGCGGTATTCTGGCTGAAAAATACACATTTTTCGCATTTTCAAATTTATTGCCTCCAGTTAAAAACGCTCTTATCGCTCGACATTGAATCTTCAGACTCGCTCTCACTGGGCATACAATGTATCGAAAGTGCAATTTCGAAAAAGGCACTGTAGCCGAGGATGGCTGAGCACACAAACCGATATAATCTAATCCGCTGATGTTTGTTATCCCGCGCTTGGAGAAAGAGGCGAAAAAGTGAGGAGCATAAAAAAGCGCGCACAAAGCCTCCGTCCTCCGCGAGACGGAGAGTCGACAAAGTGAGAGACGAGCGCTCTTCGAAAATGTCCGCCGACGAATAGTATAAGGAGCACAGGCGCGCTGCTTATGAGCGGCTCGCATGCTCGCGCGCCGCGCTATCAAAAGGATCCTGCGGAGCAGCAGCAGCCGCCGGGAGATGGACGGAACGAAGAAGGAAGGCTCTGTGTGTGCGTAGGAACACGTGGGACAATGCCTGTCACCTCATTCACGTCAACAAGAAACCGACGACGGAGCTACTAGCTTCCACGCGAGGCGGACAAGAAAAGAGAGAAAGATAGGCAGCGAGACGTCCTCGCGCAGCCGCGGCATGAGAGGATCGAATTGCAACGCGATCCGCGCACACGAATCGACTTCTTTTTCGGGCGTTTTCTGACTCCTCTCTTTTCAGCTCCTCGCCTCTCGCGACCCCTTTCCTCGTTCGAGAACGAGAACCAAGCGCTCGGGTAATTTTTTCGGACTCGGAGCCAACTGCTAATTGTAAATCGCTGAAGCGCGGCTGAATGCATTGTACGATAATGCGCGAAATTTCCTCGAACTGCAGCGCGGGGGATACGCGAGCGCAGGAATCGTATTGCATTGTATTCGACGGCTCTCATGTGTATATGCAGACGCAAACGGCTGCAGCAGCAGCAGGAGCAGGAGCACGGGGAATCTGCAGACACGCGTCTCGTCTGTATCCCCACGAGAGGCGTATAATTCCTGTGCCGCTGAACCTGCGCCCGACTTAAATTGGAATCCCGAGGATTTGCTGCTTTCACGCATTTTCGCGGAATCTGCCTCCGAGCGCAAGTGAAAAAAACACTCGTCCTCGCTCTTTCGAACGAGCAGAGCTGAGAAAAACGCGCGCGCGACACCGCCGCGATTGCGGCGTACATCGAGAGGACGCGGCGATCGTAAAGTCAAATTAAAAAATAATTGACCAAAGAGAGCAAGATAATGGGGGCTTACGTAATTTCTGAAAACAATTCAAACACAAGGCCTGATGAAGTGGAAATCGGGAAGAAAGAGTAGAGTAAAAGCGAAAGTTAGAAGCGAGTGTAGCGCGCGGGCGAAGAAAAAAAGCGCGCGGAGAAAGAGGAAAAAAACAAGCGGCCGGGAAAAAGAAAGAGCGAGAGGGAGAGGGAGCGCGCGGGAGAGAGGAAAGAAGGAGAGGTGGACGCTTCTGGAAGAGCGCGACTATTCATCTCTACGGTATACTCGTCTTGGAGCAGACTTTTCTACGCACTGCCGGAGAGAAAGAGAGCGAGGGAGAGCGAGGAAAGGAAATAAGAGCGCAGAAAAGCCGGGCGAGAGCAAACGGCGCGCGAATCCAGCCGCGGCAATCAGCGTCGATTCAACGGTTCCCCGCTGCTGATGCTGTGTTGCTTTTCCCGCGCGCGCTTATGCGCTGCCGAGCGAGCGGCTTCTTTCTCTCGCGCGCGGCCCGACGTGTGCGAGGACGCGCTCTGCGCCGGCTCCAGTTCTCCGGTTCATTAATAAAGACATTGATACGTTCTCCAGATAGAGAGCGACACAGCGGCGGCTAATATTTGGACTATCGAATTACTCGGCGATTTCGGCCGAGAGGGAGAGAGAGAGGGGGGGGGAGAGAGGAGGAGGAGGAGATTGGCTGGAACTCGAGTTTTAGGAGAGCCACTGTGGCCTTGGCGTGAAAAATGCCTCGACCTTGGACGCCGAATGAATCGCTTAGCTTCGCCGCTGCAGAAAGCCGAAGAGTGATTACTGGCGAATATTCCCTGCTGGCTCCGGATTCGCCGCTGCAACAAGCCTCTGCTGTACAGCGGGCTGCGGGAGGCGAGAAAAAAATCCATTGTCCGTTCGCGAGCCGCGCCGACGTTGATTAGATCGAGGAACGTGCGCCCCGGCGCGATGCTCTTTTTGCGCGCCGCGCTTGTTTACCGAATCCGCTAGCTTCGTCGGCTTTGATTAAGATTTTTGCTTTTGCCTCGGCGCGACGCGCATTCGCCTGCCCGTAATGGCACCGGCATTTTTTAAGCCTCGCCGCTTTTTTCCTTCTATCAGTCTCTATTTTAAATTAATCAACGTTCAATGGAATGGGGTATTAATATTACGGATTTTTTGCGCCGTTATCCGCCGCGCGCGAGATGCTCGACGTCAGTTTTCGATTTTCTTATGTAAGATAACTATCGTTATAAATGGTCCGGCGTGAGAGAGAGAGAGAGAGAGAGAGAGAGAGAGAGAGAGAGAGAGAGAGAGAGAGAGAGATCAACTCGAGATCTCGCTTCGAAAGCACGGCTATTGAAAATGATACCGAGCTATTTTTGCTGCAACGAAAAAAACTCGCCCATAAGCGATGTGGAAACGAACGGCGCGCGCGATTTCAAAAGAGAGCCGCCGATCGTGACGAAACTCGCCAAAAGAATAGGGACTCGCGCGATCGACAGCTCGACTTTTGCAAAGGTGCACGCTGCCGCTGCGCCGAGGATACGGGGAAATTCAATTTTTTCCCCGAATCGTGTAATCAAATTCGAATACGTCATATAGAGCCGCACGCGAAGAACAATGCCCCGGAGCGGAGAGGGACGAAAATCGATTCTAACTGTCCTAAGAATAGAATAACAAAACAAATGAATTAAACATCAGCCGCGAGAGTTTGTGATTCATATGATTCGCATCTACATTTATATACGAAATTCTCGATATATCTACTCTTTTATTTCTCCGCGAGCTATACGGGGAAAGCCCTCGCAATGCATTCCTTGCATGCGACATGGACAACGCTAGGCATTCCTCTGGCAGCAAATTCCACTTGGAATGGAAGCTGCCGGCAAAATATACGCGATTGCCAATGCGTGGACGGCTCGGAGCTGAAAGGAGACGGAGAGTCCAGCTTGAAGAATCATTTAACTCTAATGGAGCAAACGGTATATTTTCCCTCAAACATATTAATAACGATCGTTGATGGAATTTATCACTCTTATGGAGGAAGCCACGCGATGGTGAGTATACAAGTTTTGTTGAAAATATTTGCTGTAAAAGACTCGACCCCAACTAGCTTCGCAATGTACTATTTATGTTACCTGGATAAAATTATAACGCAGTTAAAATTTCAGAAAAATCTTTTTCACAAGCTCAAATTTAACTAATGTATTTGGTTCATCTAGATTATTCGTCTTAAAAATGAATATAATTTTGAGATTAAAACAATAAATTCTTGTTCAACGCGTATGAAATTGAAATTTCCAAAAAATCGCTCCACACTCCGCGACGAAAAACTGGTTTCGCTTGCGCCCGCGCTCGACTCTCCTTCTGAGTCACCGGCCGTAATGACGGGGCCCAAAGGGGTCCCAACAGCAGCAGCAGCAACAACAACGCACGGAACGTGTGCGCCCGCGGTCGCTCCTGCTACTGCACCGAATCGTCCTGTCCGTGTGTAAGCAGCGAGGAAATAACGCGAGCCCCGGGGCGGGAGGATCGCACGTTATTTCCGGATCTCGGGCGGTGAGCGACTTTTGCCAGCGCTACTCATTCATCAGATTACGCATAAAATTTCTCGCTCCGGAGCTGTACACGCGCGCTCCGAGCGACGTACCTGTTCTCTCTCTCTCTCTCTCTCTCTCTCTCTCTCTCTCTCTCTCAGTAATGTTATTTCAAACAGTTTCTTCTCGGTGTTTTTTTTTTCTTAGAAGCGCCGGACCGCAAATATTGGACTTTTAAAGAGCGCCAATATTGAGTCGGAGCCGATGAACGTCCCGGAAAAAATATTTCCGACGTACCACTCGTGCGACCGTGCGCGTCGTGCGTTCCAGCGGGGTGATTACGAATTTATCGCTGATGGCATTGTATCAACGCATTGAATGAATTACTGCTCGTAGCTGCACATCTCGTTGAACAACAAAGCGGGCGATCCTCTCGCAGACAGACGAAGTTTATCCGAAAACGATCGTTATAAATATCCATTGTCCTATCGGGAGAGAAAGAGCGGCTGCCGAGCTGCTTGTCAGAGGGCTCCGCATCCTATGGGCGTAATTTCGAGGGGTAATCCGAGGCCGTGCTCCATCTTCATTTTCGTTTCCTCTTTTTAAAAGTGTTTTAGGTGCTTTTCTCATGAAAAGAGCGTGCGCGCCAGTGAGAGCGAGAGAAGGGTGGGGGGGAGAGCCCCGTTACGACGCGAAGATTCTGATTTTCGATCGTGGGAGCATGTTGAGTGGTCCGAAGTCCCGTTACCTCAACTACAGCCCCGTGCGATGCGGAGCGATTTTCTCCTCACGTCTCTCTCTCTTTCTTTCTCTCTCTCTCTCTCTCTCTCTCTCTCTCTCTCTCTCTCTACCGACAATCTTCCCTCCTCGTCTTTTCTTCCTAGCAGCGTGCGAGCACCCCTCGCTCCATCTCTCTCTCTCTCTCTCTCTCTCTCTCTCTCTCTCTCTCTCTCTCTCTCTCTCTCTCTCTCTCTCTGGACATTCTTCTCTGCTCGCGCGCGCACGTGTGTGTATGCGTCTACTCGCTTGCTCTCTCTTTCTCTCTTGTATTTTAAAATACTCGGACCGCCTTGTCAAGCAACCCCTTCTACAGCTCGGCTTTATTTTTTTTTCTTCCTTCCTTTTTCGCTCCGTCTCTCTTTCTCTCGTTATCCCCGAGCGCGCGCGGGTACTATACACCCGAAAAGCCGAATCGTGTTCTACGTTCTGGGAATTCGAAAGTTCGCGCTCTGCGGAGCACCGCGGCCACCACTCGGCTCTCTCGAGGCTCCTTTCGATTTCGAATCACGCGTTTCGGTTTCACTTGTGGAAAATTATAAGCTTCTCGAGATTTATGGCTTCGTGAGCCAGAATTTGAAAAAATACTCCCCGCTCTGTTGTACTTTTTTAGGCAACTATTTTCCCTCCGATTGACGGGCTAACTACGAGTAGTCAATCGGATTATGTGAGCCAATCATCGCTCGAAATTCATCCCGTATACATGATAGCGTTCACATGCAAAGGGCCAGCCTTGCGAATAATGAAATCTACTACTCTTCGTATGTGAATTTCGACGATGTTGTACACGAATTGTCTCTCGCTGGGAGTATCTCAAAAATCGCACGTCAGCGCCATCTAAGGAAATTTCAGAGTACTGCGGCCTCTATTGAATTTTCAATGCTTCACGAAGTGAAAGAAATGTACGCTATCGCTGCTGATGTCGATACGCTTTGTAATTTGATAAACAATCTTATTTTGCGAGCCATTCGCAGATTTTTCGGACGTAAAATATCGAACGGCGAGCGATAAATGAGCCTGAAATCAAGGCATTTTCCAAAATGCGCAAGCACTACCTTTGCGAGCGTGCGATAATAATACCCGTTCTTGTGCGTACGACTGCTCATTATTACCATAAGCGAACTCGAGTATCATACAAAGTTTTATTTTGCCCGTATGCTCGTGATGGTAATTGGAGCTTCGAAGCGATACGTGAAGCGCATATTGGGGCTTGGATGTTATTATTATGCGATACTAGCCGCATTTATCAGTAATCGTTTGGCCATTTGCATAAGCACATAAGTGCCGGAGCCTAACGACTCGCTTACGACTGGGCGCGATGGTACTGCATCGTCTCATCTCCCTTTCTCGTGCGCATTTCCAATTCCGTGCCTCCTCCGTGCGACGTAAGAGAAAAAATGCCGGGACTCGAGAGCGAGAGGGAATCACCATTGATCTGGTTCCGGCAGCAGCGGAGTCGATGGTTGACCAGTCGGCAGAGCCGGACAGTGGCACGTGGCGCCGGAATCCCCGTATAATAGCGAGAATTAAGAGGTGAACCTGCTGCACGGGCGCCTCCTACTGTCCCCGCTGCGTAGCCTGCAGGTTTATCCACGAAGCTCGGGCCGCATCGAGGGGGATGCAGGAGAGAAAGGAAGGAAGAAAGAATAAGGAGCGCAGCGGAGGATGCCCCCGATGGCTCGCTCGTGTTGGCGGCGAAGCCCGCAGAGAAAAGGAAGCGGATCGCAGGTCTGCGGGCGTCTCGGCGCGTGCGGCCTATAATGTGGCAGTTCTCTGCCCCCACGTGGGTTTGCGCGACACCTATGCCGATCAGCCGCGCGCAGGTAGGGCGCTGGTTATACGGCCGGGTCGCACTCCCTCTCGCGCCCGTCGCATCGGAGGCCGATTAAACCGGGAGAAAAGAAACGCTTCCGAAACGCCGGCAGGTAGCGAGGAATTTTATTGCCGCTGCAGGTGGATGTCGTCCGTTGACCCACTGCCGCTCGATGGATGACTTTTCCTATCCGCCGTTGTCGCCCGAAGGAGCTGCTTCATCCGAGCCTTTTTTTCATGCCTACCGTTCCTTTTTTACCTCTTTCACGCGCCCGTCAATGCTCGTCTCCATCCTCGAGCGCATATTAAGATGTTTGGGGCTTGGCGCTGTGAATTAACATTCGGGCGACATCGGTCGTCTAACATTTGTCTGATGACCGCGGGGGACGTCATTATTTTATCGCCTAACTCATTTTCCCCCGATCGGAATAAAATTATTTATCGGCTTTTTTAAACATCCGATTGAGTTACGACGGGTCTCCATATCGCGCGATGATTTGTTATAGTCTCACAACTGACCAGATAACATAACAAGCTACTGTTAAGGTCCTATAAACTTATTTGTTTCACATTTTTTGTTGTTGAAAAACATGAAAAACACTCGTTGAGCTCCCCAGTTTGGCTTTGGGTTTGAAAATAGCAGTACTCGCGTAATTTAGTAACGGTTCGTGACGAGTACGTGTGCTTATGGTCGGGACTAGCCAGTGATAACGCAGTCGAGCTTTTACGAGTCACGTACGTTCTATACGTCCGAGAATATTTTTTCAAAGATTATGCAGTAGTCGTAAACATTCTCCTGTTATTTTTAAGCTGGATTTTTTAAACCGTTTGGGAATTGAACGATTCGTATAAATCGAGCATGTTTATCGATCGGGATCTTAATCTGCAGTACTAGAAGGTAATTAATTTTTTATTTTCTCTGTTTTAAATACCAAAATATAGGATTTTAAGATGCCTCCGGCCGCCGAGGGGGTAGATTCGGAAGATAAAATGCGTAGAAAAAATTGATTATGAACGGTTTGTCATTCGCATTTGTTTACCATGTCCGCTTTAACGACGTCCAATTAAGATCACAAGGATAAAATTGTCCAGATATTTAGAAAAAGAAGCCGAAACGCTATGTAAAAATGAGTCTGCATTAATAATGCGGAAAACGGCGCGAAGCTTCGAAAGAGGAACGAAGCGGCTCTGCTCTATTCCGGGAATCGAGTCAAGCTGCAATACACCGAGCAGAGAGAGAGAGAGAGAGAGAGAGAGAGAGAGAGAGAGAGACGCTGGTATTTTTTGCTGAAAATAAAAGCTAATTGAACTCTGCGACAGAAATATATAGTTGCAGTGATCCGGTGAATATATTATCCGCGATACGACGTAACTGCTTGCATATATTATGTGCGCAGGTACAAGCTAGAGAGAGTCGCGAGTTTATCTCACTACAACGTTTGGCGAAAAACACGCGAAATCAAGCGGCAATGGGCAGACAGGACAGCTACTAGCGTTATAGATCTTCAAAGGGAAGTCGCCCTCGAGCAGGAGTCAAGGTGCCGGAAAATTAATGGATGGAAAATCGGGAGCAGAGGGAGAGGCGCTTCGAAATTAAAGGTAATTTTTATCTAATCGCGAAGTAATTATCAATTTTCGCTTAATCGTTCTTCCTTTATCTGCCGCCTCGTGAAGAGAGTCGGCGGCTCGTCGACGAAGGAGATCATTCGTCTGCAGCGCCGAGTACGAAATGTCAGGAGAGGAGATAAGCACCTGTGTACAGTACCTGGTTTCCAAAGCATCGTCCTTCTCTCTTTCTCTGCAGCTCAGTCCTAAGGAGGCTCCGGCTATCCGTCTCTCTCCCTCTCTCACACTCAGCCTGACGGCCATTAAAGCAATTTTAACGTCTTCTCGCTCGGCAAAAAATACGAGTCGTTGCGCTAGACTGAAGAATGATCGGAGAGGCGCCGACCGTCGTCATTATCTTTCCTGCTCTCCTCCTCCTCCTCTCTCTCTCTCTCTCTCTCTCTTTCTCTCTCTCTCTCTCTCTCTCTCTCTCTCTCTCTCTCTCTCTCTTTTTCTCGCTTACCTTTACCTGCAGAGTCTCAGCTCTCGTTCTTTCTCCCTCTCTTTCTCTCCCGTTTGTTTTTTTCTCCTCTTCGGCTATGCCTTGGTCGCTCGCTCGCTCGATCTTCACTCTCTCTTTCTACATCCACCCGCTGGCTCACTCTTTCACTTTTACTATCCGCCCTCGAGCTCATCCTTCTCGTTCGTTTTTTCTCTCTCACTCGGTGTTCGGCGTCGGCAGCAGCAGCAGCAGCAACAGCGGCAGCTCTTCTCGCTGCCCGAAACTGCGGGTTCGCGCTCGCGCGCTGCAGCCAGAAAATGGAGATCTCTCCTCAGCGTCGTCGTTTTGCATCTCGCACCTCCCCCCCCCCCCCCTCTCCCACCCGCGCGTATCAAGCTCCGGTCTCCTGCAATTTCTCTCTCCGGCCACATTCGGAATCGTTATAAGCAGGTCCGCGCGCGCGGGGTCCGAAGATATTATGTTTCGCACGGGAACGTCATTTCTCATGAGATGTGTGCTGCTGGCAGTGCTGGCGCGTTTCAAACTATGGCTGACCGGCGCCTTGACTGATTAGACACTTTTGGCACCGGTTTCGCTTTCCGCCAAGCCGGCTAATCTACCACTTTGTCGGGGAATCGGACTGCATTCTCTCGTCTTTTGCTCCTTCACCTGCATCGCAGCTTTTTTCTATAACGATTCTAGGCGCTGTTCTCTTGTATGATTAATGCGACCTACTATGACTGTTGTCCCAATTTGATAATTATACGGTCTCGGTTCTTTGAACATTGTGATAAAAACTAAATGTGGCGTTTGCAATTCATTTGCGAACATCAATCTTGGCCCTCGAATTTTGCCGTATCATCAGATTCTCACAACGCGTGGGACATATACCGATATTTTTAAAATAAATAGCTCAATTACACATTTCATCGTGTGTCGAGCTAAGAAGGACTTGTAAGTACCTTTCATATAAGTATTGACTGAAATTTTTCAAGTTATTTTCAAGTACATAATGCAACATGTTTAAAAAAGTTACTTTATAGTACTCGAAAAGGTGATTAAGTATAAACTTATTAGAAAATTACTTGAATTACATTCACATTTTTGAGAATTTTTTAAATTGCCTATTTCACAATGTGTATAAAATATTATTCTTTTCAATCAATCATCAGATAAAAGAAAATTTTTTGTCAATATTGAAAACATTTAGGTTGTGTATACACAAAATAAAAAATAGTCGTTATGTTTGCTCGTCAATTTTTTCTGCTAATTATTTAAATTATGGAAAGTCGATCTCTATTTCGCCTATCATTGGACACCCGCGCCGTTACTCTATTATCGGACGGGCTTATGTTTAAACAAATTGGGAGGTTTAGATGACTAAATGAAAGACTTATAGCTGGTATATGCATATACTATGTTGATTGTTTTACACACTTTAATGTATATTCAACAATGGCTTTTTGTAAACAAAAATATCAAGGGGCGCGGCAGCGCCCCCGATGGCAAGTATAAGTACTAGAGTACTATACGCGCTGTCGTCTGTCGAGCGCACCGCAACCTTATATTCTTTGAAATGGAGCTTTCTAATCTCTACAAAATATTCAAACACTTATATCTTACTGAAATTACGTTGCTTTATCAGGCGAATCAATGTTACTTTTCAAAGATATTAAAAAAACTTTTATTTAAAAAAAGTTTCGTAAAAAATGAACGATTCGTTATCATTCTATAGCTGACCAAAATTTTGTGTTGTGTTTTTCTTTTCAATATTTTTTCTTCACCCAACTTCCGTTCTTATCCACGAAACTTCCGTGGCGCGAAAAATCAAATCGAATTAGAAATAAAATGTATATATAATAAAACGACGCGTTCGGTGCATAGTATTTATTAAAATGAGTCCAGCTTTGCTACTCGGGGGTTTTTGGAGTCGCTGAACACGAATATCGCGAAGACAACAGCCTCCGAGGTACCTGGTGCCCAGGGTGGACAATATGAACGTCGTCTCCTAAAGTTTTATGAGAATTTGTAACGCAATTAGTCGAAGCTCGGGGGATTTTGGTGTCGCTAAACATGATTATTGCGACAGCAACGGCCTCCGAGATACCTGGTGCCCAGGGTGGACAGTATCAACGCTGTGTTCAAGAGTTTCAGGGGAATTTGTAACATAATAAGTCGAAACTTGTTACTCGGGGGTTTTTGAGGTCGCTGAACGCGAATATCACGACGGCAATAGCCTCCAAGGTGCCTGGTGCCCAGGGTGGACAGTATGAACGTCGTCTCCAAGAGTTTCATGGGAATTTGTAGCATAATTAGTCGAAACTCGTTACTCAAGGGTTTCGGGGGTCACTTATCACTCCGTAGTTTATGAGGTATGTGTGGATACTGGTCATAGGTATTGCTGTGGGGATAGATTCTAGCGTGTACATCTATTTATTTTACAAATCTTGTTTGACGGTTGCTTTTGAACTAAAACTAATACTCACTATTTTAACAATAGTTTGATGATTCACTTTTAAGTTAGTGAGGTATAATGTAATATATCTATCGAGCGGATAATTTTTATTATAATTACTGATTGCCCTTAAAAATACGTGAAATTTTTTAAATAAAACCTTCCTCAAAAGGTAAAAGGTAGGCAAGTATAAACTGGTTTTTATTTACTATTAATTTTTTATTTGATGATGATATAATTCATTCAAATAATTATTTATATAAGTGACAAACTATCCCTGGTAGAAACGGTATCCAAGTTATTTGGAAGTTCTGAGGTTGTCAATCTCAGAACTTGGTAGATTTCTTTGTCAGTTTTTGTTACAAGATGTAACGCTTTTTATCCTAGTTAGTAGATAAACAACGCGGATACGGGCGCCCCCCACCACGCCACCTTCAGCACACCTGCAGGTGAGAATAGGCCCCGCCCTCATGGAATGTTCTAGAAGCTTTTGACGTCATCGCTAGGCCTGCCGACCCCCTGTGAAGGTGAAGCGTGAAGCAGATCGATAAAGAAGGTCACTGCAGGGTACCCGGGAGGCTCGTTGGGGCTCAGGGCGGTCAACTCCGGTGCTCCAGGAGTCCGCGCTCAAGGTCGAGTCAATGCGTGGAATATTCTAGTCAGGCTGACGTCACCGGCCGACGTGCAACTCGTCGCATCTTTTCGTCGACTCTCGGATCACATTACACCTGTTATTCTTTCTTTATGCGCGCTATGAATTAGCTCGATGACTTTGTATCGCAGCGGCTAATATCAAAGGGTTTCTAGTTTCACGCTTATTTTTTAAGACGATGCATTATTGCTTATATTAAATACAGCTATGTACATGTTGATCGCGATACGCAGACATCAGTCGGGGGTGTCGGATTGCGTATACTCTAGAAAATTCGTGCGTACATTTCACATAGTATGAATCAGACATACACCCTCAATTATTTTTCAAGATGATTCATTTTCTACGAATTATTTTTCTGAATAATAAGTGCGTGTATAATAAGACTTATTTACATGAAATAAAACACTACCTTTCAGAATATCGTACGTGCTTCGAGGCATCAAACGGGATTATTGCTTGTTTTACTGCCCTTATAAAAGTAAAGCGACTTCATTGTTTTTCATTCTATTCATGCAATTCAGAAAGTGATCATCATGTCTGCGTACGATTGCAAGGAGCTTGTGAATATTATGCTAGTAGCCTATGGGCTTATAGCTCAAAGTTCTAGAAACGTCCCTGAAAAAGTGGATAAGTGGGTAAAGCTTAATAATAAAAATTTAAGACATTTGAGACTATTGCTTCAAAGTGCTGCAAGTGCCCCCGAAAAACAGAAGTTCCTATCAACAATCGCGTTTCTCAGGGGCTTTAAGGACAAGCTAAAGTGTTTACTGAAACGTGGTGAAGGTGTGCGTAAACGACGAAGTGATAGAGTAAAATGGCAGGATTTAGAGGTAGCATTCAACGATCGTATGAGATCAGGAGTGATTACAAACTTGAAACAGTTAGATATAGCAGCATTTATGAAAGACTCTCAAAGTTTTATTTCAAAGCCGAATCAAGACTGCTCTTAAGAAAGAGACTGCTGTGAAAGTGTATACTATATTGGCAGCTGAATACGTCATCACCAAAGCTGACAAAGACATTACGGAGATAAAATATTTCAACACAAAGGCTGAAGCTATTTTTCAAAATACCAATCTCAAACAGTGGTTTAGTTTGAATGTTCAGCAGCCTATCCAGCGAGATATGGACGATTTCCAGGAACGTGGCTCAGGATGGACACTTCGAGCAATTCTTAATCTATGTGTACACATTAATAAATATAATGCATTGAGAGGTAGTTCATATGTAGAACTACCATACGCAATAAAAAGGAAAGAAGCTTGTGTCAACGTGAAGAATTTCGATGACGCCTGTTTCAAATGGACTATTCTTTCAGCATTACATATAGCAAAGAAAAGTTCTGATAGGGTATCATCATATAAAGCTTATGAAAACGACCCGATTTTCAAAGATCTACAATACCCTGTGCTGCCAAAACATATACCTAAGTTTGAAAAACAAAGTGGTATTTCGGTTAATGTTTACACTTTAAAAAAATGGAGGAGCATTTAAAGTTGTACCAACGCACTTGACATCATGTAAAAAAGAAACTCATATTAACCTTTTACTGGCACAAAATTATTATGCAGATGAGAAAGAGGAGGTTGATGACAATCTTATAGTTTATCATTACGTTTGAATTAAGGATTTGTCTCGCTTAGTATGCAGATAATTATCAAGACAACACGTTAAACTACACATCTGTGATCGATGCTTACATTATTTCCGAAATGAAACACAATTACAGGCACATGAACGCGATTGCTCACTAATAAATAAATGTCGAGTAAACTTGCCAAATACCAAAAATTCGATTCTGCAATTTAAAAATTTCAATAACAAAGAAAAAGTACCATTTGTAGCTTACACTGATTTCGAATGTATCCTCAAAGATATAAAAGATGGAAATGCTTATCAGCAGCATGAAGTTTTTAGCATAGGATATTATATGAAATGCAGTTACGATGATTCACTCTCGTATTATCGTAGCTATAGAGGACCTAATCCTGCAAAATGATTTGTCGACGAGCTTTTACAACTTGCTGAAAACATTGAAACAGTATTTTGGTGTCCCATACCTATTGAGACATTGACTTGGGAGCAAGAGCAGTCTTTCCAGCGAGCTACATCTTGTCATATTTGTGAGAAAGTTCTGTAGCTTGATAGAGTACGTGATCACTGCCATCTCACTGGACGGTAATATTTTCACGCAATAATAATAACAACAATAGCGCCCCGATGACTTAAATGTATTTCAGATATAGAGGAGCAGCCCATGAGAAGTGTAACCTGAACTATCAAGATTCTCGCTCTGTTTCAGTGATCTTCCACAACCTGACTGGATATGATTCACACTTTTTAATCAGAGATATTGCTCAATGTATACCTGGTAGAGTCAACCTACTGCCTATAAATAAGGAGAAATTTATATCATTTACGAAACACATTGATGGTAGTGATGTCAATTTCAAATTTATGGCTATCTCTTTTCGATTTATGGCATCGTCACTAGACAGTTGTCATCTTACCTCGATGATGTGAATATCTTCAAGCAAGAGTTTAACAAAGATAACCAGCTGACTGAAGAGAAATAACAATTGCTAAGGAGAAAAGGCGTTTTCCCTTACGATTATGTGAATTCATTGGAAAGACTCAACGTTTTCGAGCTACCACGAAAAGATGCATTCTACAATAAATTAAATAACTGTCACATTTCAGATGAAGATTATAAACACGCACAAAATATTTGGAATAAATTCAATATTTCAAACTTGGGCCAATATTCAGACCTCTATTTGAAAACAGATGTACTGTTGCTAGCTGAAGTTTTTGAAAATTTTCGCACCAGCTGTCTGAAAGCATACGGATTAGATCCAACACACTATTATACAGCACCAGGCTTAACTTGGGACGCAATGCTCAAATATACAAATATTGAACTAGAGCTACTCACTGAGATTGACAAAGTAATGTTCATTGAGCGTGGAATAAGAGGAGGAATAAGTCAATGCTGTAACCGCTATTCTCGAGCGAATAACATTTACATGGGTACCGACTATGATGCTGATGAATATTCCAAATATTTAATCTATTATGATGTTAATAATCTGTATGGATGGGCAATGCAAAAATCACTACCATATAGAGGCTTTAAATGGTTGACAGAGACAACAATCAGTCAAACCGACTTTTCCAGCGTAGATGATTATTCAGCAATTGGCTACATTCTTGAAGTGGACTTGGAGTATCCAGAGCAGCTTCACGACGATTATAGAGACTTGCCTCTATGTCCTCAGCACATGAAGTCACCAGGTTCAACGTACTCGAAGCTCATGACGACTTTACACTCTAAAGAGAGATATGTTTTGCATTATCGAAATTTAAAGCAAGCTCTGGCTAATGGATTGCCACTTCAACGAATACACAGAGTCTTACAGTTTAATCAGAGGCCATGGCTAAAAGCGTATATAGATTTGAATAGTAGCATGAGAAAAGAAGCAAAAAATGAATTTGAAAAAAATCTTTACAAGTTAATGAATAATGCAGTATTTGGCAAAACTATGGAAAACGTGAGAAAGCGAGTTGACCTGAAAATAGTTACCAAATGGGACGGCCGGTACGGCGCTGAAGCTCTTATTAGTCAACCTAATTTTCACAGTCGCAGCATACTAGATGAAAATTTGTCAATTATAGAACTGACTAAAACTGAAGTTAATATGGATAAACCTATTTATGTTGGACTGGTTATATTTGGATGGTGCGGTGCTTGCTGTTATTGTACTCCGTCAGTAAATCAGATAAGATATCGAGCCATTTATAATTACCTCGTAAACTAAATTGCATCCACATCTTGTTCTTGAGTGTGCGATTGAAGCGCTCACAGATTGAAGCTTTGAGATTGCTATATGTCGAGTAGAGATTAATGCTATACTGTTTCATAAGGCTTTCAAACGAGGAGTTGTAAAATTCTTTGCCTCGATCGGTATGCAAGTTCTTTGGCACACGACCCTGTTGCAGAATAGACTTCATTGCTGCTGCAACTTCCTTGCCAGTTTTCTGCTTCAAAGGAACAGCCCAAGCGTACTTTGAGAAGATATCGATAACGGTCAACAGGTACTTGTAGCCTTTGTTCTCTTGTGCATAAGGCTGCATCTTCACCAGATCAGCTTGCCAGGTCTCGTCCAAGCTACGCATTATAAACCGTCGATGCTGATAATTACGCCGAACTGGTTTATGAAGTTCCTCTACTAGTCTCGCCTTTTGATGTGTCATTATTATTCTGAGAATGTTTAAGCAGAATCTCATACAATTCACTTATAGCTAAATCTATTTTTCTCAGTTTTTCAGCATTATCATCCTTTGCGATTTGTACAGCTAATTCTACAGCATCAATCGATTGTCTCAGATCACTTGTGATCTCGTGAATGCTGCGTATTTCCGAATTAATTGATCGCTGAAGGACTGCTAAATTCACTGCATTGTTCAGCTCTAGGGGTTCTGCTACGTTATACAATCTTTTACTTCCAATGTCGAAGTGTCCGTCGGCAGTTAGTTTATAGCCAACACCAGGGGGACCACGACGACCTTTAGAGCGATTCGACTGACGTCCAAACACATCGACGCTCATCTTGCTACTGACTTCAACGTGCCCGCGACTACGGTTAATATATAATTTTAGCTTCTCGCAACTCTTCGACGATGGAATGGATTTCATTCAGATGACTATTATTTCCAGCTAATCGTTCAGCCATGAGCAAGCGTAGATGATCAACTAGTTCGTTGGGATCATCCCAGTATATGTAGTCCATAAGAGTTCCTTTTCTTGCAACTTTATATCTTGGTAGAAGCCCACTACCGGTCTTGCTTTGCACTTTGAAAAGTGGAGCAATGATGTTATTATATTTCTTAATGTTCTGTTGACTTATAGGCTGGTTGTAACTGTAATATTTTCTGTGTGCGTTTATAGCTTCGAGAATATTTTTATAATTTTCCAAATCATCTGGCTTAATCAACGCCTCATCTGGATGTAGTCTAAAAAGCAGCTCTTACAGTCCTTCAGTTTTTGGATATTTTTTATTCAAAACAATTATATTATTTCTGGTGATTTCTATAGGTGAATCTCCAATCTTGAGTATTTGACCCTCTTGACGAATTCCAAACACGTGAAATATCGTTGGCGATTTTGCATCAACGCTAACAGATACTTATTGTTCATTTCCGTGTCTTTCTCATGACGATTTTCTTTTAACGATAGCAAATGCTTGTTCTTTATTTTACTGTCTTTCTCAATCTTCTCGTCCTCACTATCCTCTTGAGCACGTTCAAATGAAGTATCAGCTGTTTCATTCAGTAGCGTATCATCCTCATTATCTTGTTCATCATTAACATCATCGTCGAAACTTTTTTCTTTTTTTAACTCTTGTTTAATATCTGGCTTAACCTCTTCTTTCACTCTCACCAGTTTCTCTAGTGGATCTACTATGTGCTTAAAAGTCTCGACCAGAGCTTTTTCCATGCTAGCTTTACCTTGCTTCAATAATCTATGTTTGCGTCTAATTGCTTCTCTAGCTTTGGTAATTTGCTGAAGAACTGCCTTTTCACGTCGAAAGTCTACCATGTTGACTCTTTGACGAATCACAGTCTACTGCACATACTCACACCTGCTATACGTTATATATTTGTAGCAAAGCAATCAAAACCTTTTCTATATCGTCCATCATTGATGGGTCGCTCCTTGTCGATAAAAAGAAATCCATATTTACCCTATTTCCAGCATGCTGAGCATAAAGCTTTGAAGTTTGTATATGTCATATCTGGATTCACATGATCATCGTATATGTGTTTGAGATTTACGTCATCTTGACGAAAAACTACTAGCACATTTACGTTATCGCGCACTAAATGTTTCCGAATGTGAGCGTATGACTGACAGAGATAGAAATAGTCTACGTTTTTGTGTCTTCCCATGCAAAATAAAGCCCTGACGTTGTCTTGTTTCTCACAGGCGACGTCATCGAAAACCATGATTGAATTAGGGAGTACGTCGTCAGGTGACACAACAGTATCATGTTCACTGTAGGGGAAGTACTGTATACCAGGTAAAGGTCGCAAAAGCTGCTTGAGAAATTTGTACTTGGGCTGTTTCAGCGACTTTGAATAGATGTACACGTTCTCAAACTTGAGTCCATTGGGATGCGTTATGAGAGCGAGCAGTGTATTAGTTTTACCACAATTTAATAGTCCACAAAATACTGCTCGAATATTATCAGGCAGTAATTCCCCGTGACGTTTTTGCACTTTTTGCTGTTCTGTTAGAGTATCGAAATTCGACACCGGTAGCTTGATTTTTTGTTGCTGGAAATCCATGTGAACGCTTCGTCAGCTTAAGAGCGACTATTGCTGTTAGCTATAAAAAGCGCGTTTATAATGCATTGGGATCAGTTGAGAGCTGTACTCTCATGCATCATGATCATACATAAGCAGCAACGACGCAAAGGTCGTGGTTTAGTGAATTTACTTATCAATAAGCTCCCAGTCGAGTTGCATCTCCCAGGATATCAGTACTGCGGCCCCGGCACTAAACTAGCAAAACGTCTAGCACGTGGAGATCCTGGAATCAATACTCTTGATAGAGCTTGCAAGAAGCACGATATTGCCTACTCACAGAATCGAGAAAACGTTGAAGCAAGAAACGCTGCAAATAAGGTTTTGGCCGCAAAAGCCTGGGAGCGAGTCCGAGTGGCAGACGCAGGAGTTGGTGAAAAAGTAGCTGCTCTCGCCATAGCAGGCACCATGAAAGCAAAATCTAAGTTTGGAATGGGCCTTAAACGGATTAAAAAGAAGTCATCTATTTCACTGGCTAAAGTGATCAAAGCTGCTTCCACTTCTGCTGTTCAAAGCAACAACTCTCACGCAGTCATTCGTAGCGCTCTGAAGGCTGCTCGCCAAGCTGTAAACAACGCTGGGGGCAAGCAAAATATACGTATTCCACGTATGCTGTCAGTCACATCCAAAATCGGAGGATTCCTACCATTTCTCATTCCGATATTTCCCGGTTTGAGTGCAACAGGTGCATTAGCAGGTGGCACTGCTGGTATCGCTAAAGCAGTGAACGATGCTAGCGCCGCTAAACGACAGCTTGACGAAAGCCAAAGACATAACAAAACAATGGAAGCTATTGCGCTCGGTGGCCGAGGTCTCTATCTGAAACCTTACAAAGAGGGCTATGGTATATACTTGAAACGTGGGCAAGGTTTAAGAAAAAAAAAAAACTCAAATTGCCGCAACGCGCACTAACTGATGCTGACTTTCTCAAATATGCCAGCATCCTGAAAATCCCATATTTTCGGGGTGTTTACATGCGAAATGCACTACCAGCGAGTGGACCACACTATCGTGAATCAGCAATCGTCAATCTTGACGATAAAAGCGGACCAGGCACGCATTGGGTCGCCTATCGAAAACGAGGCAACCATGTAGTGTATTTTGACAGTTTCGGAGATTTGCAGCCACCTCAGGATCTCATGAAATATTGGAATGTGAGCAGAGTCAAGTACAATCAGGAGCATTATCAAGATTACAATAGCTACAACTGTGGGCATCTTTGCCTAAAATTTCTTCCGAATGATATATAAGTGTTGATTCTGCTTCGGCTTCAGTCAGTTTAGTTCGAGTAGTCATTGAAGATTCACTAACACTGAGCCTGTCTGGAACTTCAGCTGTATTGGAAGCTCAATATTTTCCACCGCTTGAACTTTCAGCTAACAAAAGTTACATTCTCGGACTTGTTGAGTTGTTGACATTCAATTCAATACCAAACATCGATACAGGCAATAACAAGTTTTACGTGGGAGGAGAAGTGATAATTTTGCCTACAGGCAGCTACGAGATTGAAGACATTGAGAAGAGTCTGAAAGAGGCGCTTACACCAAAAGGCATAACCCTCAAACTCAAGCCGAATAACAACACCCTTCGTTGCATCATCAAGTGTAATCGATCGATTGATTTCCAGCCAGACGATTCTATCGGCAAATTGTTGGGTTTCATGAGTCGCGTATTGTCACCAAATACTGATTACGAATCCGACTTGCCAGTAACCATTCTCAAGATCAACGCTTTACGCGTCGAGTGTAATATTACATCTGGGGCATACATAAATGAGCATAAGGTACACACCATACACGAATTCTTTCCAGCCGTCTCAACAGGCTACAAGATTATCGAAGTACCATCACCAATTATTTACCTACCAGTCACCGTCAAGACTATAAATAACTTGCAGCTCCACATCGTCGATCAAGACGGTCATTTAGTTAATTTTCGTGGTGAAGTCATAACAATTAAATTACACATCAAATCTGTCTGAGCATTATGGGTATTGTGTACAATACTAAAGTTGGTAAAGGTTATAATAGTAACGTGCCATGCCGTCGAGCGATCAGTCGTCGACGAGTACTCAAAGCGCTAACACGTCAAAACATACAGTTTCTAAAAAGTCTAGGTTTAAGAGTTGTCCTTGGAAAAAAATAAGTTGTGTAATATTTTGCTGCTTCCAGCGAAATGGAAGAGGTGCTAAGCATACAGTCACCTGTCGTATTTGACGAATCTGTTGCGCATTACGAGATTCATGCGCATCAGCCCTATACTTTATCGAATTTCAATAACAGCGATGAAATTCGCATTGGTATACAACATCAAGATCTATGTGTGCTGCCTTCGCGCAGTTCATTACATATATGTGGAAAATTGCAAAAGCCAGATGGCACTGCTATCGAGGGCACGCGATTTGTAAACAACGCCGTATGTCATCTATTTGAGGAAATTCGTTACGAGCTCAACGCCATAGAGATTGATCGATGCAAGAATGTGGGCTTGACAAGTCTCATGAAAGGATTCGTATCATTTAACCCTAGTCAGAGCTCAGCGATTGAAAATGCAGGCTGGCTCGACATTGCAGAGACTCAACGGCTTGACGATAATGGCTACTTTGACGTATCAATTCCACTTAGTATGATTCTGGGTTTTGCCGAAGATTATCGTAAAATTGTTGTGAATGCCAAACACGAGCTTATTCTCACAATATCAAATTCTGATGTGAATTCTATTGTGCAGACGCAAGTAGCCGTGGCTGGTCAAAATGTTTACGAAGATTACTAAGTTGAAATCACCAAAATTGAATGGCTAATGCCATATGTGGTGCTCTCGGATAAACATAAAATTAAATTGCTCAATCACCCTGAAAAGGATAGACCTATCACCATGAGTTTTCGTAGCTGGGAGCTATACGAGTATCCATTGTTGCCCAGTACATCTAAACACGTGTGGACTGTCAAGACTGCCAATCAGCTGGAGAAGCCTCGCTTTGTTATTCTTGGCTTCCAGACAAATTGCAAAGGACGAAAAACAGCCAATGCTAGTCGCTTTGATCATTGCAATATAAGCAACGTTACACTTTTTCTCAACTCTCAACACTATCCCTATGGAAATTTCAATCTCAATATTACTAATAATCAGTATGATCTACCCTACGATATGTATGCCAACTTTCAAAATGCTTACTACAACAAAGAGGTAGAACCAATGCTGAAAAAAGCCGACTATCTGTCGTATGCCCCTCTCATTGTCATTGACTGCTCAAAACAAAATGAGTCACTTAAGCAAGCATCAGTTGATGTACGTCTCGAATTTGAGGCTAGGGCAAATATTCCAGTTGGCACCTCTGCATACTGTCTCATCCTACACGATCGCATAGTCGAATACAACCCTATGAGTGGAGATGTTAAAAAAATCGTTTAAAGGGTGGTGGGAGAAGATGGTATAAATTGAGCAGCAGCTTGTGGTAGGCAGTCAGTTAAAATGGAGTACGTGCTCGATGTGCAAGGATTCAGAAAGCCTGTGAACGAATTTGTCGTCAAGGAACTTGCCATAGTTCCACTCAACACTCAACTCAAAACGTTGGTGTATTTTTTCAAGCCGCCTACACCGTGGCGCAGACTCACAGCCAAGTATAAGTCTGAAAATCTCTGGTTGGAACGCAATTATCACGGATTATCATGGGGTTCGGGAGATCTGGCCTACGAGGAGCTGGAAAATGTCTTGAAAACTGTTCTACATGACGCGAGTGTTGTGTATGTAAAAGGAGCCGAGAAGAAGATTTTGGAGCCACTGTGCCCACACCATAAGTTAGCGTTCAAGGCAAACTGCGCACACAGAATTGTATTGTTGTTGAAAAAGTTTTATCACGACAATACGCCATCTTTTGAGAGATCTCTCAGAGAATGTTATCGCACAGAGCACCTGTCATGTATAACTCCGAGAGATATTGCATATTTATCACGAGAATTCCTCATAACATTTGCCGCCAATAGCATCGAGCTAGCTTGGGATAAGCTGCCAGAGCACCTAAAGCAGGACTCAGAGATTTTGGAGTGTCTACGCTGTCGAGAGCACAATTCCATTGAGAGTGGAGTTCCACCTTTAAAAAGAGATTGTGTGCAGTGTAAAATGAATGCTCAAAATAAATAGCAACATGAAGAAGGGGGTGCATTTTCAAGAAAATCCAACAGTTCATTTAATGTGTACATGGGTGTATGCATATAAAAAGGCACGTCGTGGAGAGTGGGAGCAAGCAGCCCGAGATCGAGAGCGTTTCAAATTAAGGATTGAAAGAACGGACAAATTTATTGTGCCAGTACTTATGAAAAAACGAGATGTTGTCTATAAAATAAATGTATTTATTTTAATTGTGACTACTATTTTATAAACCTTTACCTAATCCCTCTACATGCTGTAAAATAAGCCAAAGAAAAATATATAAATATAGAGAGCGTATTATACTTCTTGATTCATTTACGCATACTATGTGAAATGTACGCACGAATTTTCTAGAGTATACGCAATCCGACACCCCCGACTGATGTCTGCGAATCGCGATCAACATGTATATAGCTTTATTTAATATAAGCAATAATGCATCGTCTTAAAAAATAAGCGAGAAACTAGAAACCCTTTGATATTAGACGCTGCGATACAAAGTCATCGAGCTAATTCATAGCGCGCATAAAGAAAGAATAACAGGTGTAATGTGATCCGAGAGTCGACGAAAAGATGCGACGAGTTGCACGTCGGCCGGTGACGTCAGCCTGACTAGAATATTCCACGCATTGACTCGACCTTGAGCGCGGACTCCTGGAGCACCGGAGTTGACCGCCCTGAGCCCCAACGAGCCTCCCGGATACCCTACAGTGACCTTCTTTATCGATTCTCACCTGCACAGGTGAGTGGCTTCACCTGCACAGGGGGGCGGCAGGCCTAGCGATGACGTCAAAAGCTTCTAGAACATTCCATGAGGGCGGGACCTATTCTCACCTGCACAGGTGTGCTGAGGGTGGTGTGGTGGGGGGCGCCCGTATCCGCGTTGTTTATCTACTCTAGTTCTTTGGCAATTTTTAGATTGAGTATTCTTAACTATTTTCTTCCGAAGATAGTTGGTGAAATAATACAACACAGGTGCACGTGGTTAATGACGATTCGAGGTTAGAATTGGAAAATCATTACTAGCAGGCTTGTATTCGGGTTTTTTTTTAATGAATGTATATAGAATAATGATTTGCATGCGAAAAAATAAAAAACTAAATTTCGAGCGATCGGGGACTCGAACCCGAGCCCTGCACAAGGATAATCGCGCGCCTTAGCCAACCGAGCCAAGTAAACGTTGTCATTTGGCCAACTATCTTGGGCATTACTTTTCAAAAACAGCTCGATCTAAGAACTGCCAAAGAACTAGGACAAAAAGCGTTACATCTTGTAACAGGAACTGACAAAGTAAACTACCAAGTTCTTAGCTTTTTCACCATTTTAAATCGGCCAATTTCTACTAGGGATGGTAAAAAAATATATGATATCAAATAGTTAAATGGCAATTACGTATTTGGAATATATTTATCAAACTATTCCCTGGTAGAAACATAAAGAACTGATTCGCCATCGGTTGGCCAACTTGGCCAACGGTTTAAAAGCGGTTCGGATGGTAAACAGATGGTTAAATTTGAAATACTCGTTTGAGGTTAGATTCGATTTAGGAAACCTAGGTAGCGCGCTCTGTGACTTTCGATGTGTAGATGTAAGTTCTTCTTAAAGATGACGAACGCGTTACCCAGGACTCTCGCTGACGATTTCCAGGTGTCCAACGGGGGAAAAAATGAATTCTAGTTAACGCGATCCATGGCTTTCGATATGCAGATGTAAGTTCTGTTTGAAGATGATGAGCACGTCACTCGGGTCTCTCGTAGACGATGTCTCTTCGACGAAAGGAAAATAATATAAAATATAGGTAGCGCGCTCTGTGGAAATAATTAATATACAAGACTTCAAAAA
The DNA here is from genome assembly GCF_009193385.2 of Nasonia vitripennis. Taxonomy (NCBI): domain Eukaryota; kingdom Metazoa; phylum Arthropoda; class Insecta; order Hymenoptera; family Pteromalidae; genus Nasonia; species Nasonia vitripennis. Next base: position 1,158,483 of record NW_022279596.1, on the reverse strand, counting down.
ATGTTTGAAAATATTGGAAAATTTTTGAAAAATTTCGGAACATTTTAAAAATGTTTAATATTTCCTCAATTTTATATTTCACTAATAAACTGCGATTTGTACTCAGAACTAGACTGGATATAGGAATCATTACTAGCCGCTGAGGTTCTTGGACACCTGGACATCGTCTACGAGACTCACGGGTAATGTGCCATCATCTTCGAGCAGAACTTACACCTACATACCGCAAACCTCATTTTTTCCGATAATAAACACCTGGACAACATTTTTGAGACTTCCGGGTGACCTGAACAACGCACTCACGGTGAACATTCACGTAGACATCAAGAGCTTAGCATATTCTATATATTTATTATATAGGTATATCACAAACCGAAATTATAAATCACTATAATAGTATTAAAATTTCATAACCTTATAAATTACTACATTTTAAATTTTCCCGAACCGTTGGTTAAATGTTGGCTAATATTTGCCATTTTGGTTGGTTTCTTTTCTACCAGGGTTCTTCAATACGATTTATAATTTCATTGTTTTCCTAACGTCATTGTTAATTTACTGGCGGTATTCTACACTACTATGAACATACTTGATAAACCCGTCGATTGATAGTTCCTAATGTGAATTGTTTGATTTCATAAAAATTAATAACATTGTCAAATAAACTTATAACTTATAACGTCTTTCAAACTTAGTGAAACGCAACATCATTAATAATAAAGCAGATATTAAAAAATGAAAAATTATCATTGAAAAATTATTCTTTTTATCTCACCGTAAAATTATTAAGCGACGAGTTTATCAAGTATGTTCATAGTAGTGTAGAATATCGCCAGTAAATTAATAATTTGATAAAATTCCAAACACGTAATTGCCATTTAACTATTTGATTTCATATATTTTTTACAATAGTTTGTCACTTATATAAATAATTATTTGAATGAATTATATCATCATCAAATAAAAAATTAATAGTAAATAAAAACCAGTTTATACTTACCTACCTTTTACCTTTAGAGGAGGAAGGTTTTATTTCAAAGATAAATATTAACTTGCCAACGAAAGAACGCGATTATATTGGTTTTGAAATCTAATTTAAATCATCCAAATGCGCGCGGTATATAGTTTCTAATACGATGTATTTTCTACCTGAATATTTGCAGTAAAATAAAATAGAGATATTACAAAAAACAACAATAAATTCCAGTAACCCTGCATTAATCTACAGACCTGCAGTAATGATGAACGATTTTTTTTCAGATACCTGCAGATTATCTCTTGAAGGCCTTGAAGGTTATCTTACAAATTTGGGGACGCATGCAACTTGAATAATCACATCGCTTCTGCGGATTCCGAAAGACGAGCGACGAAAATGATGAGACTCGAAATGTTGAACGCTCGGCAAGGAACTCGCCGTACATATTCCCATGTCTCTCCTCGCGTAGCTATACGCACGTAGATGCACGAGCATACATACATCCCAAGTGATGACTTCAATCTACGATAAACATCCCGAAATGCGGCGTGCGCGCATGCACACGCCAGTATAGCTATATACTGCCAGCGTGTACACAGGATGATTTGAAGGCAGCCCTTATAATTTCGCGCGAATTCGCAAATGTGATTTGCAAGCGAATTGCGCCGCGGGGTTATGCACGAGACATGCATGATCGGTCTCTCTCGCGCAACCCCCATATAATACTAAGAACGCCGTCATTATGTCTACATCGTGGGTAACTGCAGCGTATAGTAGGTGGAGGAGGAGGAGGAGGAGGGAGCTGCAGCGCATTACCTTATTTACGTCACGAAGACACATCAGAGAGAGAGAGAGAGAGGGGGGGAGGAGCTATCTCTCTTCCTCGGCTCGCTCTCTCGGTCGCGCAATTCAGAAAATCACTAAGAAACAATGAGCACTCGCGAGAGTATATCTTGCCGGCGCTCGCTCGACTCGATTCGCCTCATCAAGTCGATCAACGACGTGATTACTCCGCGGAATCAGCGAAAAATAAACATTTTCTCCAAACAACTCTCTCTCTCTCTCTCTCTCTCTCTCTCTCTCTCTCTCTCTCTCTCTCTCTCTCTCTCTCTCTCTCTCTCTCTCTCTCTCTCTCTCTCTCTCTCTCTCTTGTGTGCATAGGTATATGTATATCGCGGGCTCGCCTGCTTTATTATTCCCCGGACTTTTTCTCTCATTTTTGTTCCCTTTAATCTTTTTCCCTCTCTCTATTTCCCGGCCGCAATCATTTAATGATCAATTAGGCTCCGCGGAGGATCATCTTCTCGAAATAATAGTAGGGGTAAGTACAATAATGATAGATCGGACGTTATTTATGAATGCACGGTATTATTACGTTTTTTGCCACTACACGAATTATAATCAGCGAGGAAAACGATGTTGTATTTGAGATGGACCGATTTTCATCACCCAAGTCCGAAGTATGAGCGCCGCGCGCGGATAATTACTGCTTTGAATTTTTCACGAAATTTTTCAACGCTCGATTCGAAAGCAGCCATTGGCCGAACAATGCGCATCCGACGGTGGATCATCGCTTCATTTGCATACGTGTGTAGTACACGCATCGAGAGATTCGATCGTGTGTGTTCGGTCCTTGTCCGTGCGGCTCGTCTCGAGCCGCGGCCGCGCGGCGCATTTCGGCGATAATTAGGCATAAAAAATTGGAAATACCTTCTCGGGGAGAAAAAGGCGATGATTAATTAACAACTTGATTCACAACAGATGCATTCCGTGTTTTGCATCGTTCAAATAAGAACAGCCAAAAAATAATGACCAAGTGTTCATCGAGCAGACCGCGGCGCGATGCGCGCGAGCAATTAATCATCCTCCGATAGCCTTGGGTTCAAGGCTAATCGTAAGAGCTTCTTCCGTTTGCGATTTAGCTCCTCGTAGCTTCGTCGCCCAGCCGAGTTTCGAACGTTATCCGGCTCGTGCGGAAAAATCGAGGCAGGAATGCCGCGCGGCGAAATTGATTTGCACGTAAACAAGAAGTCGTAAAGGAATTAGCATTTCCAATACGCGCCGCTCGCGCGGCGTTTCTGAGCAATCTCATTCCGAGAAGCCAGAATAAGTCAGCGTGTGCCATCGTAAAAAGTGGCTTTTTGGAGATGAAAAAAACACGCGCAGAGCTGCTGCGTGTATGCGGCCGAACGAAAGCAATTAATATTTTACGAAAGTGCTTAACAACTTTTTTCAAACGCTCGCGAGCGTGGAGCCGTAAGTGGGTCACTTTTGCTCTCCATAACATCGGCATTTCTTTAATATACGCCGCCGTCGCCGCGACGCGCATGAACACATCCGCAGACGCGCAAAAACTTGGTCTCGCGACTAAACGGCTTCCTTTCTCTGCCGCCGCCTCCGTCGCTCTCGTCTAGTGCTCTCCCCCGCTCTGCCTCGCTCCAGCTCGTTTAAGGCCCGACGAGGCGCGGGTGGCCCCTGCGGGGAAAGGTCAGACGTATACGTCGTGCGCTCTTCCGCCTTCGGCGAGCCAATTTTAGCCGCACACGCGTCTTGCGGATGAGCTTTTTCGCGGAATCATAGAATTTCGCCCACTCGGTCGATATGCCGCGCAAGTGCGTGGCAGGCTGCAATTTTCTCCCGAGCTTCGACTGGCGAGTCGAGCGTGATGCAGCGCTTCTTTATCATCGCCCTCTCCCGAGTTTTATATGTTTTTAATAATACCCGTTCGACGCCAGCTTTTTAATAGCTCTAAGCAGTCGTTAGACTTATTATACACGTCTTGCAGAAAATCGTTTCGCTGCAAGCTCCTTTTTTTCGACGCTCGCTCGCTCATTAACGCGCTGTTGGTTTGCACAGAGCATACGGCGGTCTGTCTATAATATGGGCACGAATCTTTCATTGATTGATTGAGGTCCTAAGCGCTTTATAATCTGCGCTCTCGCTACGCCGTGCTTGTATCGTTTATTACAGTAATATCGCGTCGGTTTTAATCCAGAAAAGTTGTTGCGGCCCAAGTGGCCCAGTGCGCGTGTATGGACATTGGACAATGACGTTATATCTCGGCCAATCCATCTCGCACATCGCATTGCGTAAGCTGGCTCTCGCTATAGGTTATGCTTTTCGCAAGATTGTATACGTATGCAGGTGCGCTATTGTGTGGATGACGAGCCCAGACTATTGATGCCGGGCTCTATTAATAACTATCGACAGTCACTGTTATCATTAAAGCCGGCAAACTCGAGATCGATTCTATTCGCGACAAAGGAGGCTGCCACGGCTGGCGGCGCCGAAAACACGCTCCGCGCGCGGGATGATCGTAGAACAAAGACGCGGCACGCGGGGATTAACCAGTCGCGAGCGAAGGTCGGCGTCATCGTCGTGAATAAAAAATTAATCGCGGCGCGTAAGCGAGCTGGGTCAATGCGGCTCGCATAAGTGAGTCGTCGATTCTAATTCAACGTCGCTCTCACAATAGCGAATCGAGATGACTTTCTGGAACAATAAAAGGGGCGCTGTATCTTCGATCGAAAACACGCTTGGATGTAGTTCGCGTCGGCGGGGCAGACGGCATTCGAGGAAGCAGCCCGGCGCGCGAAACGATGGGCGACGCGGAAAAGCTCTGCTCGCGCGGAGATACATCGCGCGCGCGGCCGCAGACGGACAGACAGTGAGCCGGTCGGTCGCGCGGGAGAAAGCGAAAGCGAGAGCGAGAGCGGCAGAGAAAGAGTATAGAGGACGCAGAGGTGAGGAGAAGAGATACGCGCGGCTTTTTGTGGGTTTCTAGGCCGCTAAAGAGCGAATGAATGAACGGGGTCCTGCGTAATTCATTCATGCCTCGAGCCGCGCTGCAGCGGCACCCAGCACCCTTCCTCGCTCGTCTCGCGCCTGGCTTTATATACACTTGTATAGTTATATAACGCGCGCGGCCTGCCGAGTGGGGGTGGGGTATGCCGCGGCGGAGAAAAGGCAAGACGGATCGGGCCGAGATCCGACGACGACGCGAAGGAGCGAGAAAGAAAGTCGACCTCCCACTCCCTCGCTCGCTTTTCTTGCAGCGCACGCTGCCGCGTTGTGTGTATTTTGTTTGTCTGCTTCCGTGCCGGCGAGACCCTCTCCAGCGCGGCTTCTTCTCCCGCCTCGTCCTCGTCGTCCTCCTCCTCCCGTGCGCACTTGGCTCTCGATCCCGCAGCTTCGTTCCGGACCTCACTTAGACCTTCCCGTCGCGGCGCGGCGGGGATCTGGGTCAGATTATTTCTGTATACAACTTGTTGAAACCATCTGAGCGATTCCGCGCGAGGCGGAGGAGGGGGGAGCGAGCAGCCTCCCCTGCAGCCCCCGCGCGCGTGCTCAACCCTGAACTTGCGGCAATTCCGCGCCCACCCCCGCAGCTCCTTCTGTACGCGCGCCGCGTATATACCTATATTCGTATCGGAAGCGGCGCGGATGCACACTTCAACGAGCGCGCGCTTTGAAGCGGGGATCGACTCGGAGCTTTCATTTTTGCAACTTTGCGGAGCGTTGACGTCGCGCGACTGGAATTCCCGCCCTTTCCCCCTTCTCGTCTCGCGGTGGCGGCGGCGGCGGCGGCGGCGGCGGCGCTTTGCACTCTTATTTTCGCCGCGTTAATTGGATCTCGGCCCGCCGCATTATGCATAACGAGCGTCTTCGGGAATGATAGCCACCGACTCGTTTCGACGTCCGATTCTCTCTCGGAGCCCCTGCACAGCGCGACTGCAGTGCGGCGTCCCCTGCAGACTCTGCGAGAAGAGGGCGGGCAATTACAAAGCTGTGATTGTTGTTCCCACTCGGGCGAGCGCGCAATTAATCGAACGCCAATAAGCGATCGCTTCTTTATAGAGCCCGGGGCCAATTGGCTCGGAGCATAAACCAGTCGGTAATCTCACGCGCGTATAGCTATACGGCGGCGTGTTTGCTAAGTCCATTTTACGGTTCTTATTGCGCGGCCATCCGTGATACACTATATAACGCGCTCTTTCCCATCCCGACTTTTTCATATGCGGCGGCAGCCTCGAAACTAGCCGCGCACGCGAGCGCTAATCCCCGGCGTGGAATTAATTTGGCGCGAGCAAAGGACGCCAACGCCGGTCCTCTTAAGAACTCACTTTCTCTCTCTCTCTCTCTCTCTCTCTCTCTCTCTCTCTCTCTCTCGCGCGCGCGCTCGCGCTCCTTATCGTTTCGGGATCACGCGCCTCGCGTTCCAAGCTCCTCGCTCGCTCCCTCGCTCTTCTCTCTTTCTCGCTTTGCTCGCCCGAAACTGCATTCCACCGACGTCGACGCTGCTGCCGTCGTCGCCTCCGCGGCAGAATTAGGCGGCGGGACTCGGCTCTCCTGCCAGAGACCGAGAGAAGTGATCGCTTTGTTGCGCTCGTTTTCGCGTCGGCTCAGCTAATATGATGCGCAGTGTGAGCGCGCAAAATTGAAACTTCCAAATCCGATGCGAACGATTGTTCCCGCTGACGCGGCTCACGGTCCGTCAATCGGCCAAACGGCAATTAGCAAAATTATCAATAAAAATTTTGACGAAGCTAAATAAGACGTGATGAAAGCCTTCCTGTGAGGCCGTGCCTCGAAGCTCGCGCTCAGCTCATCTGCTAATTCGTCAACGTCTTCGAATTGTCTGGCAATTAACGGCGATTCGACTGCGCTCGCCGCTCTCCGTCGCTATATGCATTCCAAACTGAACCTCATATCCTCATGCAGCCGATTCGTTCACGAAAATCCATTTTGTTCCATACGAGGTACGCTTTTTGTAATTGTCCGCTCGAACGTACCCGGAGCGCGTTCGGATTAATTAAAACGGTTCCACGCACCGCTGCACCGCTCGCGGACTCGGTAAAAAGTAATGGACACAATTTGTTCACTAATCGACTTCTGATAATCCCCGCGGCTTACACACGAGTCCAATGAAAATAACCCACTGCTGTACAGAAGGCTAGGAGAGAAATTATAATCTCGCTAGAATTCAAGCAGCCCGGCACGCACAAGCTCGATTATATTCTCGTTAAGGCTCGTATATTTTTTTCGGGATTATCTTATTCTTGCCCGAATTGTAAATTTGCCGAGAATCGATCAAACCCGTAATGCACGCTGCTGCCGAGTTTATTTTCGAGGTCAAAGTGAATTTCGGTCTACTTCGGTCTTGACGCGCGCAACTGAATCACGATGTTATCCCAATTGGTTCTCAAATCTCTCCAGTCTCTCCGGCTTGTACATTATTTCAGTCGATTCGACGGGCCGGATGGAACGCCGAAGCCAGAACCGATCATGTTCTTCACGCGTATAGACGCGCTCTGAATGATCGTTTCGAGCTCGAGCTGTATATAGTAGGGCATGCGGGAAGCGGAGATGTCGTACGCAACTCGATGAGCCACCGCTCCATGCGTTTGTTGTTTAGATAACATCTCGAAATCGAAATGGCGGAGGTAGTCGTAAGTGGATTCTCCCAAATCGAATCAGAGCAGCAGAGATGCATCGTATTTTGGGCTGCGAGGAACTTCTTGGAAGCGAATGGAACCACTTCCGGTGGGTCCGAGCCCTTAAAGAGCGTCGAAGATCTACCGATTCGCATAATCGGATTACAGTTTTACGAGGCATGTCCGGAGCGGCGGAAGCGGCGGCAGCATGTGTTCACTGCAGCGGCCTGACGTCACCGCCGAGCGCCACTATACATGTATACCGTATAGTAGTAGGAGAGAGGACCTCCCCCCCTCGGCGAACTCGCGCCTCCTCTTCCACGTGGGAAAGAGACGCTGTGTCTCGCAGTGATTCAATATTCCCTCTCTCTCTTTCTCTCTCTCTCTCTCTCTCTCTCTCTCTCTCTCGAGCTTATTTAAATTTTCCCCGAATCTCTCTCTCTCTCTCGAGAGAGAGAGAGAGAGAGAGTAATGTATACCGCGAAATGTTTATACAAACTTTCGGCGCACGCGAGATTTATCGTTCGGGCGAATTTTTCCTTTGTCCATTCGCGCCTTTTACGCAATCGCCTCTAAAAATCGTAATTACCGCGCGTGCGTGCGCGGCTCGTAGAATATTCAAATGAAAAATTAAAGGATCGAGCGTGTTGAGCACCAGCACGAGAGTGTGTGTGTGAGAGGGAAATAAAATATGTGCCTCGTTTTGTAATTTACTATTCAATTAAGCTCTATCACGTTTTGATAGTCCGAAATAAATGAGCGGCCGTTTTTATTTCGCTTTGCATCTCGCAAGAATAAACGAGGCGCGCGTGTGTAAATTCTCCAAAATCTACGAGCGACACGCTCCTTTATTTTGCTTTGGCCTCAAAAATCCAGAGATGCACGCACGCATCTGCATCTCGCGATTGCCGATTACGATTTCTTGATTAGCTGTCACATTTTTTGCACAAAATAAATCCGGGAAACCAGTTTCGCATCTCCGCGCTCTCTGCGCTCTCGCGAAAATAAAACGAATCAGGAATTTATAGCAGACACCAAGGCGGCCGGCGGTGATTAATACCGGGGAATGCATGAGGACGCGATGACGATAATTTAAATTAAAATGAGGAGACAAAGCTTGGGGAAGCTGTAAAAATGCGCGACCCGGAATTAATTCCTCCAATTATAAACTCGCAAGTAAACTCCATAAAGTCATATCTTTGCAGAAATGAGCGCAAAACTGATCGTGAGCTGCTCTCTCTCTTTCTCTCTTTCTCTCTTTCTCTCTCTCTCTCTCTCTCTCTCTCTCTCTCTCTCTCTCTCTCCCTCGCTTCGGCATAAAACGCGCCGCGCCGACAACAACACGACGTTATAGCGCGAGCGCGCGGCCGCACAGACAAAATAAAACCGCAATGGAAGAGCGAGGAATAAAAAGAAGGGACGATTGAAAAAAGTAAAAGCGAGCAAAAAGCACAGCGCGAAAGAGGAGGAAGAGGGAGAAGAAAGAATGAGAGCCGAGAAGAAATAAGAAAAAGGAACGAGGAGGAGCTCTCGGCGCGAAGGGGAGAAAAGAGCGGAACTGCAAAAGAAAGAGAAAGTCGCATAGATAAGGAGAGTAGAATAGGAAGAGCGGAGAGGCCGAGGGAGAAGGAGAGCGCAGATAAAAAAGGAGCCGAGAGAGAGAGAGAGAGAGAGAGAGAGAGAGAGAGAGAGGGGTGGGGGAGAACCTGATCTCGTCCTCCGGTACATATAGCTGGACCAGAAGAGCTCGGAAAAAGCCGCGCTGCCATAGTCGATCCCATTCGTATACAATACAGCCATTTTCGATTTATCAGCCGAGTTAATTAATAGTCTCGCGGCGTAAATCCGATGACGCGCGGTAGGCTTGGTTTCGCCGAAATTGGCATTATTTACGCTCATGAATATCAGCACGCGCGTATTCAAAGTTCGTGTATATCACAGTCGTTTGAGGTCGCGCGAGCAGCAGCGCGTGGGAAATCATCCGCAACGAAAGTCTTGCGGATCCGAGACGCCGAAAATTTTCGTACGGGGGAAATCCAGTTAGTCAACAACCGCTCTTTACCATTTGTCTTTATTATACATCACCTACATCGGTATAACGCATAAGCGCGTACATTGTGACGAGTTTCGATTGCGGTACAACTCGCGCCTTCCTCCGACCAAGCGCAGCAATGCAAATTGTGACACTTGATCGTCACGCACACGAGTAATTGATGAACGCTTGAATTTTCTCGAGTCGAGCTATAAATGTCTCCATGGGCTTAATTTTAGCTAAAGAAACGAAGCTGCTGTGGGAGATACGAAGCAACGCGAGCTCCGATATCGCCTACGTCGACGCTGAACGTAACGTATCATGCGAGCGCCAAAACAGCCAATTGTACAAGAACAGGAGGAGCGACAAAGGAATACGAAAGAGAAAAGAAAACGTGATTCCTATAGGCAGCAGGCGGTAAGTCAGCGGCGACAGAAATTCCGCTAATCCTTGGCGCTCTTAATAGCCTTTCCGATCGTCTGCGGCGTCGGCGGCGGCGGCGGCGGGATCGGCGCGTTGACCATGGGTCTGACAGTGACGTCCCGCGAAGTGAGCTGCACGCTGTTACAGTTGAGCGTGAAGTCGAGCGCGACGCTGACACCCGGACAGCACGAGATCGTCGGCGGCGGCGGCTCTGGCGGATCGTCCTCCAACTCGCAGCTCGGCGGAGCCGACGGAGCTCTCCCACCGTTGCCAGGATGCTGCATCACCGGCGGACGAGCCTCGCGCGGCCCCCCGTGGCATTTCATCGCGATGCGGATCGTGTGAGTCACTTCCGGACTGGGGCTCCGTCTGACCTCGGTCTTCTTGCGAATGTTAATACGCAGCTTCTCCGAAATCTCCGTGCACATGCAGTCCTCGAAGCTCGCGGGCGCCGCCGCCTTTTCCTCCTCCTCCTTGTTGCAGCCGGCGTCGCTGATATCCTCCTCGTAGTCGAACTCGTCGTAGCTTGGCACCTCCGAGGACGTCCCTGAAAGCATCGTGATTTATTACTGTTTCACTCGCCGATCGCCGAAGCCGTGAATCGGTGAAGAGCGAGCGCAATTTTTCGAATGTTATTGTCGCGCGCGATCTGTGCCGGCTATATGCTAATGACGCGTGTCGGGCGAATTTTTTATCGCTCGCCTCTAGCTTCAGCGAGACAACGTTTTTAGAGGCTGCCGAGCAAGTGTGAGCGAAATTTCAATGCAACCCGATCTTTTGTTTCGAAAGCGGACACGCGCGCACGATGCCTCGCTGCCCGAAGTACTTTTGTCACATTTCTCTCCTATTTTTCAACTACGAGCGTTATTTGACCGGTGAAAAATGTTTTCCGAACAAACAGTCGTGTAAGCTCACGCTATTGCATTCGTTTCAAATAAAAAGTTCACCCCCACGCGAGCGGGATCGTAATTATGAAACTTGTGTTTTTTGGCAAAAAGTTCCGTACAATACCCTCTGCTGAGTATATCAGCCAGTTATCTGTCAGGTGCACGTGCGCCTAAGCGCACGCAACCCGTCAGACTTGACTGCATTCCAAAACATCATTCTACGAGCGGAGCGTGTTTCCAACTTTGCGCGTATTACTTGCCATTTGCTTTGATTTTTATTGTCCTGCGCCTCGCGGAGTTTACAGAACAATAATGCTGCAATAGGGCGCACATGCATAAGTTTGCAATGCAACGATCCATTCATTTATTTTTATAGAATCGAACCTTCGGGGCTTCCGATGTCTTGGCAGCATCGCTCGATTTTATAATTCTCTGCGATGGACTCGCTGATCACGTCTTCTTCTGACTTTTCATCGCCGACCGAATGGGTCAGACTTTGCGCTTTGGCCTCGGCAACTTTGGCGAAAATTTCATTCAAAGTTTCTTCCCTCACAGAATCTCGACTGTACGCGGTTTTGTAGCGCCTGTTGGCCTGGGAGTCAATCAGGGGCACAGGACACTCTGGCAGTTGGAGGGAAGTGATTGTTAACACAGCCCGTCTCTCGCATCTGATCTCTTCAAGCCACGATCTGTAACTGGGATCGAAGAAAGTAAAAATCAATTGAGATCACTCGTCTCGGCATAATGTTTCTCGGATTTCAGATTCTCGAAAAGGTGAAATAAAATTCCTTCAATGCACAGTCCGCAATTTGTCTCCCGCTGCAGTACGCAGTAGCTAAGCGGCGTTGTTTATCTTTCCTTTATGCTTTTTATACTTTGTTCGCATCGGGTCGGTGTGCATAAGCAGTTCAGTTATTAAGATTCGCTCTAAGCCGAGGGATTCCCTGCTTTTTCTGGACTGTAATATAGGTACATGACGAGGGTGGGTTTCGAAATCTCGCTCGTACTAAACGAGCGAAAAGGCTAAACGCGCGCGATGCATCGACAAAGGCAAAAGTAAACGAAACTCGGGGAACTTTCGAGTGGAATAACAAACAATTATGAACACGACATCGTAAATTGCAACCGCGTGAGCTCGGCGGCCATTAGTTTCCATTATCAGCGGAGGGACATCGAAGCGAAAAAATAATTGACACCGCCGAAAAAAAGATTCGCCGGGCTCGTAGCGCACGAACTGTAAAAAACTTCTCACCGTAAACTTTCCCAAATTCGCCGAAGACGGGCGACGTCGGAGATCGATATAATCGGCGTGTATCGGTGCGCGCGCCACGCAAACCAAGGTGAAGATCAAGTCTTTCAGATAAATAGGCGACTCTTACGCGCCGCTCACTCTCTGCGCGCGTGCGCGCGTATAAACCTTCCTTCCTCGCCGTCTCTCTTTCAGTCTCGCGCGCGTGTGCGTGAGCTTCGAAGCTCTCTTTTTCACTCTCCGGCGTGAGCGAGCGCTCGTATTTTAATGCTTAAATAACGCGATGATGCGCCGCCGAAGAGCGACGCTATCAGCCGGGAGAGTGAGCGAGACGAGGCTTTTATTAAGTCATGCGAGCCTTAACGGCCGTTTGTTCTCCACGGGCGACCGTTAAATTTTAGTGCGTTTAATTACGAGCCTCGCGCGGGGCGCGCAACTACACCGGGCCGCTGTTATATAAGCGCGTCCAAACAATCGCCTCGCTTTAGTCGGGACGGACCATGCGCAAAGTTAATAATCGCGCGCGCGTGGCAACGATTATGCGAGGATCTCGATATTAAAGGCGGGCCCAAGTAGATAAATGCCGAGTTTGGCTGTAATTGAATCAGGTAGGATTTTACTGGGGAAATTCGTTTGATACACAGAGCGAAATTTCCACTGCATATGTAAATGAGTTCGCTTGTTACCTCGAAGTCGGTCGTTCCGAAGGCACGTAACTAGCGCGGGGATGACAGACGTGGCGAGCGGGCGACTGCAGTACCGAATCAGGACGTTCCCTGGCAGTTTTCGGATCTTCGAGGGTGAGGCGCCGAATGTAAAGTCCCGGCACCTCCTCCACAATCTGATGCCGCCTCGAACGATAGGAAGCCACAGTGGCACTTTTTTCACTCGGAGTCGGAGGCGGCTTTCAAATCGTCATCTGAAACTCGTGAGTCGTGACGCATATGAGAGGTGAAGAGAAGGAAATAATACTCATAGATCAATTTCACGCGCGGTGCGCTTCGTATGTACGGCGAAATTCAGACGGTAACTGTCTCCCGGTTTAAAGTGAATTAACTTGTATTTTACGAGAGTTGAGATAACGACTTGACGCGCTGTTCATGGCGAGCGAGTCGGAATTTCAATTTCCTCGGCAGATTGATTAGCCTCCTGCGTCTGTCAGCGCGTTCCCTCTGGCCGATGCTTTGAATTTAAATATTGTGACACGAGATCAGCTGCGACATCGATTAAACTTCATTAAGCGCTGCGAAAAAGCCGCACATAATAACCGCGCGTACAAATGTAATTGAAGCAGCTTTGCCGGCGACACCGACTCTTTATACGCTCGGCGTCTCGTCAATTTTTTTCGCGTCGCGTGTTGAGTTTCATAAATTAGAATTCCCATCGATGGCGCAACAGAGATCTCCCGAGAGGAGCGTCGGTGTCGAATTTCAAGGAGATTCCGATTACGTTTTCAGCTAAACTCGCCAAAAGCGATGTCTAATCCGAGATCTACTACTCCGCTCGAGCGAGATTAGATTTCAATAAGTTTCGAGAATTTCCAAAATAACAGCCTCATCTTGTGTTGTGAGTCGCGCACCTTGGATAAAGTGCAGCAGCATGCAAAGCGAGAGCAAATTTTAATTTCCGTCTCGGGCTCGCGCGTATTGTCATTAGAGCCAGGACGCGCGGGAACGCAGAGTTATGAGGCTCGTGTTATTAGATTTCTTGCAAATTACGCGCGCCTAACGCGCGTCCCATTAACGAGTCCCATCTGTCTGGATTACGGCTACTGTAGCCGGCGCGCATTCAGAGAGTTCTTTGCGCTCGCCCGCGCTCGCCGGTGCGTGTGCGATTCAACGGACGAAAATAAGCTTCTTCATTTTTTCAATTCACCCTCGCCGCAGCTTCGCTCCGTCCTTCGCAATTAGCCTCTCTTTTTGTTCTGCCTCTCTCTCTCTCTCTCTCTCTCTCTCTCTCTCTCTCTCTCTCTCTCTCTCTCTCTCGTTATTTTTTTCCCGAAAATAATCGCGCGCGGCGGCAATTCGAGAGTTATTTTTGCGCTCACCAGCGAGAATTTTTCAAATTCGCGTCGTCGATGTTCACTGTTGGCGCGGCACATGCGGCTCGTCTCTACCTACATATAGACAAACCGCGAGCGTTCTCATCGATTTAACCAAACCAACGCCTGATTTCTATTCGAAATTATGCTCGTCCGTGCGTGGCAGTTTCATAAGCGGCGTAAGCAAGAGCTGTTTCGCGCCGGGCTCGATCGATTCTCATGGGCTATTTATGTGTTACACGCCGGAAGAGACTGGATTCACACAATAACAAGGAAGCCAGCTCCGCGATGCGTTCGACGTGTTATTAACCCATGACAAATGTAGCGCAATCTAATAGGGACTAATAGAGCGCGAGAGAGCTGAAATCCATATTTCACCAGCAAAAGCTGTAATCATCAGGCAATCTGAATTTTTAAGAAATTCGTCTCAAATCGAAGATGCTTTAGCATCGAAAATCGATCGCATGCGGCCGCCATACGGCCGAGAGCTACTTTTTTCATCGAGATTTCGCCTCACAAGTGCGCGCGCGCCGCCGACACAGCTACGCGTGTGTATAGGTATATACGCCTAGCTGTGCAAGGAGCGGGGAGGGAGATCGCGCGCGAATACGCTGAGGACAGTCTGCGAGAGGATCGGCCGGTTAAGTGCCCGCTGCCTAGTAATTTCATTTGGTTTTCTTCGAAAAGCGGGCCCCGGCCTCGGTAATTGGTTAAATTGCCAATCCTGCCAATCAATCGTTAAATATCAAGGACCCCCGTGCCATAACCTTCGCTCTCGCGCCCTCTTCTTTCTTCTTCTCCGGTTTTCATTCCTTATGGCAATCGAATTTTCGCGATTTCGCGAATACGCTACTCGGTCAATATCAGCAAATATTCTCCCTTTGTTCGGAGCGCATTCCTCCGCGGTAGTCATCATCTCCCGCATTCTCTGTTGTTTCTCTCTTTGTCCCGCTCTTTCGGCGTCGATTCGCCTCTGCTTACATTTCCTTTCCACGGCGGCAGCGGTACATCATTGTTGGCCTTTTTTCTCCTTTTCGCGAGAGCCGCACGTGATGTAGCAAGCGTAAAGCAGCACCAGAGCCAACGGGAGCAGGCGCCTCTCCGATTCGCTTCGCATAAATTTACTAGCGACTCGGAGATTTCCTCGAAATAAAAAAAAAAGAAATGAAAAAAAAAGGAAAGAAAAAAGTCAGAGCCGTGTGTGCCCGCCGCTTTATTTATTCCCACTCTTTTTCTCGGCTATCTCATACGCCTTCGCGTGCACAAATACTTTCATCCAGCGCCGATCACATTTATATCGCGCGCCGGCTCTCGTGAGAGATATTTACGAGTTCTGCAGCTGATAATTATGTTGGTCGAGAGGACCTAGCCGAGGTTTTGCGTTTCGTTTATGCGCGCGCGCGCGAGGAATCGATTACGAGAGATCGCGCGGCCGATCCGTTGGCGGCGGCGGGGCTTACGCAACAGCCGATTCGTCTCGATGCGCGCCTTCGAAAGTCGAGCCTTCGTGCGCGGGCAGCTGCTGCTCGCGACGATCTTAATCGACTTTAATCTATTTAAATTCATTACTGAGATGCCGTCGAAATTTCACGCGCGCGCATCATGCAGCGACGGAGAGTCTCGCGCCCCGATCCGATGGAAATCGAATTTTCCCCAATTGTGAGCAGACGCCCGCTGCTGTCGCAATTTTCGGCTACCTACGCCGGTAGCTTCATGAATTAAACGTTGCATTATGGTCGCGCGCGGAACGGCTCGACTTTGAGGGGCGCGGAACGCCGAGTGAAAAAATCGGTGCGACGAGCCGGAAGCGCGGCAGTGCAGTAAATACATCAATTTTTCTACTCACGCTCGCTGTCTCCCGCTCGCAGCTACGGCAGATCATTAGCGCGCCTCGTCGGCGTGTGTCTCTGAAAACGGCGAAGCACACTGCGGAAGGAGACAAATAAAGGAAAGCCAGATCGATAGAGAGGGAGAGAGAAAGGGAAAATAGCGTCGGTCGAAGAAGGAGGAAGCGGAGTCGCGACGCAAATCGCGTCCGAGCACGGACTGTTGGCCGCGGCACCCTCGACGACGACGACGAGCCCGCTGTAGTACGTCTGCAGAGCCGCCGAGCGCGGAGCCGAGCCAGCGAAATTATTATCGAATGCCGCGGCGCGCGGCTTATGCTTCGCGCTCAGGTATATGCACGCGCCTCCCGCGATGCCTGACGGCTCTCTGCGCAGCACTCGCTTTATGCGATCTATACACATCTATAGCGCACACTCGCGCCCCCGCCTCCGCGCGAAGCGTTACCAGACAATTTTTCGCTCGATCAAACAAATTTGATTAGAACGCTGCAGCTTTCTGTAATGAAGTTGGTTAAGGCTTCGCGCGCGCGCGTGCGCTCGAGGTTAATATGGCTGCGGCGTTGAAGATTCGATGAATACTGTTATGTTTGTTAGTTTGAAATTCCTGCATACCCACCTCCGAAAACCCAAATCCTTTTTACGAGCTAAAGTATATTTAAAATCTTGTGTAACCTGCGAATATTAAAGCATCAATACGCCTAACGTATGGACCTCGTTTTACGAGCTGAGGCAAATTGACTGCTGGATTTTACGAGGTTTCACTTGAGTTCACGTCATTCCTAAACGCAGGGAGTACTTATTTGCTGTGTTTTTACGGCTTGCGAGAAATATAAGTCTATAACTATTTCTGACTAACTGTAAATTATTAAGCATGGGCTCCTCTCTTCGTTCCGCTCCACTCTGAGCAAGCATTTTTTTTTCAAGCATAAGTCGATAATGTAGAATCGGCTCTTTTAGCATCATTTCGTCGAAATAATTGTGGATCTGCGGCACAGCTGGAAAATCAATATCGGGACAATAGAGTGTGAAGTCGGGTGAATAAAGAATGTATTTTGTCCGACATAGTATACTATTACGAGTATGATGTATGTGATATTGATAGATAAAAAAAAACTAATACGTACACCCTTTGAATTTCTAGAGTCGAGCTAATTTCGTAAACAAACACGGATAGCTCGTTGTACGGCACGAGTAGAACGATAATTGTTTACCTCGCGTACTCGAAGCAAATTCAAGAGCGCGGCACGAAAAGCAGCGAAATGCAAATATCTAAAGAGTAGAATTTACGTCACGCACTGCTATCGTACATGAGAAATCCTGCAGTAGCGTGTAATGAAGGGTAAAAGCAGATCGATGTTCGTTGCAGCGAGGCGGCATTCGTGCGATAATAATAATCGCTCGGCAAACTGGGTGCTAGACACTTTTTACTCGTCCATCACTCAAGCTATAGTGACTCGCACTTCTGCCTCGGCGAAACTCTCGGGAGCGACGCTCATTATTCAGATTTCCAACGATAGCTTGGCCCAGTATGGCCCTCTACTTGTGTTGGCGAGCCGCGTACACACATACCCCGTCAGTGCAAAGAGCAGAGCCTGGCACGAGGTCCTACCTAGTTTTTATCTCAAACCGTGTTTATGCATGTAGGTATTGTTGTGCGATGAAACTCATATCTATACTCCATTGTTGTGCGAATTTACATGCTCTCTTATAACCACGCGGGATTTTCACTTTTCTGCGAATGAGCTTTTCCAAAGAAAAAAATTATTACTGCATATTTATATAGAATGAGCGATGAGTAATTGTGCTGGCTAGAATTTATCGTTTTTATAGGTATTATTCAACTGCACAAAATGTTCATTACTTATTGTAAAGTCGGTAAGTGAAAAATTACGACATTTTTATAGAAATAGGGGAGATATACCGAGTACGGATACCCTTACCTATTTTGGGCTTAACTGGACACCAGTTAAAGTCGACACTAAAAGAAGTTATCCGCGTTAACGTTGAAAGTGCAATTTGCGAGATCTTGAAAACATGCGCCCAGTGTGGATAATTTTAACTATTTCGGCTGTAACTATTTCCTTCAACAAAAATAAAAAAAATTTAAGTTAATTCGGTCCTAAAATAGCCCTCTATGATTAGGAATAGTCCCGATTCGATGTTCCGTGCAATAGTTAATTCGCGACATCAATATAAAAAGTGCAATTTTCAATCATCGTAAAATAACTTTTTACACTTTTGAAATACACATTATCTTATTTTTCTTATAACTTTTGCTGTGATTAATTTAAAATAATGCTACCGAAGTATGTTCATTAGACTACAAAAATGTACGAAAAAACTGACCTAAATTTGTTATTGGAAGTTAGATACGTGAAATTATCATACTACGAATTATCCATATACTGGGCTCATCTCCCCTTTAACTGTTTTCACGTTGGCTTCATTTTTGCGGAATCAAATGAATGTAGTTTTTTTCATGTATAGAATGATGAAATTTCATAACCGATTACGAATACCTGATTAAACAACACCAGTAAACCATTATTTATTACAAGTTTATTGTGAACATTATTTAAACGCTAACACAAGAAACAACTTTATCATAAAAAGTACTCAAATTAGTAATTCAAACACTATTATAGGCACTAATGAGGAATGTTAATATGCAAGCTCAGCCCAGAGGGCGTCTTGGTTCCCAGCCCCAAACCCGTGTTAAATGTATATTTATATATATGCTCACGGACACGCTGTTTTGTGTGTGTGTGTGTGTGTGTATCACGTGACCTAACTCACGCATGCAAGAGCGTGTCCGTGAGCATATATATAGATATACATTTAACACGGGTTTGGGGCTGGGAACCAAGATGTCCTCTGGGCTCAGCTTGCATGTTAACATTCCTAATTATTGTATACAAAATACAAAATACTTTTTCATAAATTATATTTACTTTTCTTTGAAATAGATTGACGAACTTCGAACAAAATATCGGGCATTTCAGTTAGTACCTTGAATTCTGGTTTGTCGAAGACATTATCCGAGTGAGAAGCAATCTTTTGCTGCAGCTTTTAGATCATCGGCGTCATACCGATCTGCGACTTGCAGGTATTCGAGAACATTATATCTGAGTTAAAGTTTTTACACATTGCTATCCCACATAGCATATTTAGCCCATCTATAACTCAGATTTACTTGTCTGCTACGACTGAATGATAGCTGGTGATCATATTCCTTGACCTTATCCTTATAGCCATATAATTAATCTTCCATCACATGCTCGGTGAAAAGAGCGCCCTGATTGTAAATATTTTAGAGTATAAATTTTAAACTTTTAGTTCAAGCGGTTATTATTGTGTAATGACTAACATTGTCTACTTGTTCCCCGGTATCGTTAACACAAGTATTATATACAGGAACAATTGAACAATCATTTACTTTATTCTATTTTACATGAAGATTAATTAATTACAAAGAATACGCCTTGTATAAAATTTGATAAGGATACTAAAAATAATTAATAAATTTACGTTAAAAAATTTTTGTTTTCATTGCGAGCCAATGAATACTTATAATATATCACTTAAGGTATATTTATTTCTCAAAGATATAACATAAAAAGTCTGCAAATAATAATAATCATTCTATCTGTTACTGACGCGCCGGTATACTGCGTGTATCTAATAGCACTTAAAGGTACGTCGATTACACCAAGTTAAGAGGCTTTCGCGAACGGTGATAAACTCGCTCGCTCGTAAATCGCAGCAGATCATCACCAAAGTCTCCTTTACGACGAGTATAGCGATTGAGGACACGACTTGGGTCCTTCTGCATTTCGAAATAATCGCACCGAAGAATTGCGTGCTTCACTGACATCTCTCTTTTTTACGTTCTTTCCTTTCGTCCCCACCTTTAGCTACTTGTATCTATAACAAGCAGTATAGAAAAGAAGGAACGCAAAGTAATGATTTTCCTTCGTCAATCGTGCGTAGACTTTTGTCCATAACTTTAAATAGTTTTGAATGTCACGCGAGGATTGTATCAGCCCAAAAATAATTTCCCAAGAAAATCTATAAGAGTATTCTAACTGAAACATTTGTTTTTCTTTGATTAAACATATTGGTTAAATCAGGAATATATATTTTATTCTGAGGTGAACTTTATTTAAATATAAAATACACTGTGTGATCGATACACGTTACAAAAGATATAAGTATAGTTTATGAAATAGATTGGAACTGTGGTGTGCGCTGAGCGCTGGTTACTCTCGGACTGAGACGCTCCTGCGTCGACTGTGCTGTAGGCGGCGGGGGTGCAATAAACCCCAGGTAGTGGACCTCCCGATTGGGGCCTCTCATTACGGCGTCTGTATACCTGTGTGTCTGCATGCTGCTGTGCGTGTATTGTACTGTATGTGTTTGGGTGCATATTTTCGTTGTATACTAACACCCTTCCTCAACGATAATATGCACTTAATTGCGTGCTTTTAATCCGCTCTTTTCAGCAAAATATTTTAGCTTGATTTTGTTAAGCGGTTTCGTCAACATATCTGCGACCATCTCTTGAGTAGGACAATATGTAAATTCGATCATTTTTCTATCCTTTAAATCTCTAATAAAGTGATGTTTAATGTCAATGTGTTTTGTGCGATTACTGCTTTTTTTTTATTGTCTATTAATTTCAAACAACTTTGATTATCTTCAAAAATGATGGTCTTGATTACTTTAGTGCTTCTAAATTCTGCAATTAATCGCTGTAACCATATAGCTTCTTGGAGAGCTTCTGCAATAGATATATATTCTGCTTCGGTGGATGAGAGAGCTATGCATGTCTGCTTTCGACACGCCCAACTTATCGTTGCATTCATAAACTGGAAAAGATATCCACTGTTTGACTTGCGATTTCGATGATTTTCTGCCCAATCTGCATCTGCATAGCCAATTAATACTTCTGGACCGCTGCTTTCGAGCACAAGCTCGTAATCTTTTGTACCTTTTAAATAACGGGTCACTCTTTTTGCCTCCGTCCAGTCGGTCGATGTTGGTTGTTTATTAGATTGGCTTAGTATAGTGACGCTGGCACTAATGTCTGGCCTTGTATTAACGGCTAAATATAAAAGTCCTCCGATTAATTGTTGATATAATTCTGGTTTTTCCATTATAGGTTGACTTTCTATAGCTTTTACGTAACCCGTATCTAGTGGTATGTGTGATATTTTTGCGTCATACAAACCAAATCTTTTTAAAATCTCTTCAATGTATGCTGTTTGTTTTATACAGTAAAAACCGTTGCTGTTCTTTCTTACTTCTACTCCTAAATATTTCTGTAGAAATCCTAAATCGATTAACTTGAAATTATCTTGTAGAAATTCTGCTGTGCTGTTGATCTCTGCGAGTTCCTTAGAGGCTATTAAAAAATCATCTACATGAACGATCACATAGATAGTACTGCCTTTATCTCGCTTGATATATAAGCAAGGATCAGCGTGGCTCTGTATAAATTCTATACTCTTGAAAACTGAGTCTAACTTTCTATTCCATATATTTGCTGCTTGCTTGAGGCCGTAAAGTCCTCTCTTCAGCTTGCAAATCATGACCTCTCCTTTTTCGCTTTTAATTTCGTACCCTTCTGGTTGCTTCATGTAGATACATTCCTTAAGGTCACCGTTCAAAAAAGCTGTTTTTGCATCAAAATGCTTAATTAGTAATTTCTCTTTACCTGCGATGGCGAGCAAAAGCTTAAAAGTGGTCTGTTTTACGACGGGTGCGAATACCTCGTTATAATCTACGCCGTACTTCTGCGAGAATCCACGTGCGACAAGCCTAGCTTTATACCTGCTTGCTGCACCCTCTTCGTCCTTTTTCGTCTTATAGACCCATTTGTAGGTAACAATATTTTGACCCTTCGGCGCAGGTACGATATCCCACGTATCGTTTTGCAGCAGTGCGTTATACTCTTCGTTCATTGCTCTTTTCCATTCATTCTGATCTGGTCTTGATAACGCCTCGGATCTGCTTTTCGGGTCATCTTGAGTAAGTGCTGCAAATTTTGAGACTGCCATATACCTATCAGGCGGGACTCCTTTGTTGTCTCTTGCCGATCTTCTTAGAGGTGGCTCTTGAGCATCCTCTTGCGCATCGCGGTTTTCAACTTGTACCTCTTCTTCTGCGCTCGAGTGGAAAGACTCATCTTCACTGTCGTTCTCTTCGATTTGTTCTTCAGAGTTATTTTGGGAGAAAGTATGCTCCACCTCTGCATTTGCATTTGTGCGAACTTGATGATTGTCATCTAAAAATACCGCATCGCGACTTATTTTCAACTCACCCGTTTTTGCGTGTATAAATCTGAACGCTTTCGATTCTTCGGAATAGCCTATAAATATGTACATTTGAGACTTAGCATCCAGTTTCCGTCGGAGCTTTTTAGGCACATGCACATATGCCCTGCAGCCAAAAACGTGGAGGTTTTTTACGTAGGGCTTTTCTTTGAACCATAACTCGTGCGGGGTCTTGTCCGTCGCTTTCGTTGGTAGTCGGTTTTGCAAGAAATTTGCAGTATTTACGGCTTCGGCCCAAAACTTGATCTCCATATTGGCATCTAGCAGCATACATCTCGCCATCTCCATCAGCGATCTGTTTTTACGTTCAGCCACTCCGTTCTGCTGTGGGGAATATGCAGCCGTATATTGCGCCTTGATGCCGTTCTCTGCTAAAAAGCTTTGTAGGCTTCTATTTACGTATTCCCTTCCTCGATCGGACCTTATGCATTTCGGAGTTTTGCCGAACTGCGTCTGTGCCATCTGGATGTACTGCTTTATTATGGGCCCTGCCTCGTCTTTAGTCTTCATAAAATGCACTGTTGTATACCTGGAGTAATCGTCGATGAGGGTTATAAAATACTTTTTCCCTCCAGGCGTTGTAGTTTGCATGGGGCCGCAAACATCCGTATGGATTAAGTCTAGAATGGCCTGCGCTTTATGACCGGACTCCTTCGGAAAAGGTAGACGGGTCATTTTTCCTTCTGCGCAGCATTCACATATAATCCGGTGTCCGCAATCTTGAATTTTTATGCCGATTGCCAGGCTTTTCTCGGCTAAGTCTTTAATTGCACCAATGTCTCGGTGCCCGAATCGCCTATGCCATGCATGTTGGCAATTTTTGTCGTGCTCGATGAATTGCTTTATTGCCGCGCAAGACCTTTCAGCGGCTTGCTCAATCTCGTACAGGGCGGCAACGTCTGAGCCGCACGGCGCGACAGCCTGGGTTTTTCCATCTTTTATTACTTTACAGATATTATTGTCGAAGCTTACACTGTATCCATCATGGGTCAGCTTCTTCACGGAAACCAGGTTGGACTCGAACGATGGCACGTAGAGCACGTTCTTAATCTGCAATTCTGTCTGCTTACCGTCGACGATGCACTTTATGAAGCCTGAACCTTTACCTCTAATCTCACTGGTTTTTTCCGCGTCGGCTAGCCTCACAACACCTTTTACGGCTGGGTCGAATTCGTGGAAAAAATGCTTAGAGTTTGTCATATGGCTTGTTGCTCCTGAGTCGACGAACCATGTTTTACTATAGTCTTTTTGAGCATTCACACTAAACCGTGCATGTTCAATATTTTCAACTTGCTGCTCCGTTGATATTACACTTGCTTTGGCCATAAACAATTTTTCTCTTGAAGAATTCTCGTTTTCTTTAACTGCATTCGCCTTATTCTTATTTTTGTTCCTCCAGGCCTTAAACTTTGTGCAATCTGGCTTTAAATGGCCAACCTTTTTGCAGAAAAAGCAAATTCTGATTTCTTGAGTGCCTTTATTTTGTCCACTATTATTTCCGTGCGTGGCTTTCATTGCTGTATCACTTGCTGGGAAATTGTCCCTTACGTCCTTTTGCCCTTTCCGCCTCTTATATTCGTCGATCAACTTGCTTTTGATAAACTGCGAGGTTATATCCTTTTCGGGCCTGCTCTCTAATGCCGTGACGAGCGTATCGTAGGATTCGGGCAAGCTTCCCAGTAGCATCGCTGCTAATAAATCGTCAGCTAGGTCAGTTCCGAGGGCAACTAGCAGGTTGACGGTTTTCGAGAAATTTGTGATATGTGCTTCCATATCTCCGTCTTCACCGAGTACTGTACGGCATAATCGTTTTAATAAAAGTACCTTTGATGTTAGAGTTGCCTTTTGGTGGTATTCTTTCAGCGCGCTCCAAGCCTCTTTTGCTGTCTTGGCACTCCTTATGTGAATTAATTGGTCGTCTTCGACTGAAAGACCAATTCTCACGCGTGCCTTATCGTTGCTTTTATTCCATGCAGCTACTTTATCAGCATCAGTTGGCTTTTCTTCACTGATCGCACTCCAAACGTTGTCATCTATCAGCAGAAGTTCCATCTTGTAACTCCAAACGGCGTAGTTTTCACCGTTGAGCTTCTGGAAGGAGCACTTGTAACCGGAGCTTTCTGCCATTTTCCTTACGATGATTAATATATACTTTAACGTTCACTATATTCCAAACACTTCACTTTAATGGCCTATTTTCTTAGTCTTTTTAACGCGCACCGATTCCTGGGCCCATAACCTATTGGTTAAATCAGGAATATATATTTTATTCTGAGGTGAACTTTATTTAAATATAAAATACACTGCGTGATCGATACACGTTACAAAAGATATAAGTATAGTTTATGAAATAGATTGGAACTGTGGTGTGCGCTGAGCGCTGGTTACTCTCGGACTGAGACGCTCCTGCGTCGACTGTGCTGTAGGCGGCGGGGGTGCAATAAACCCCAGGTAGTGGCCTCCCGATTGGGGCCTCTCATTACGGCGTCTGTATACCTGTGTGTCTGCATGCTGCTGTGCGTGTATTGTACTGTATGTGTTTGGGTGCATATTTTCGTTGTATACTAACAAAACAAACTGTTAAAAAATATTTCTTTGTTATATAAGAAAACGCTTAACAAATAATAGTCAAAACTAATTGTCGTCAACCTGAAAATAATATTACAATTTTTCGCATAATTTAGTCCAAAATTGTAGCGTATCGTCATTAGTTGTCTATATTCGATTTTTTTTTCATAGCCCTGGTAGAAATTGACCGATTTAAAATGGTGAAAAAGCTAAGAACATGGTAGTAGTTGGTCAAATGACAACGTCTGCACGGAGAGAAATGTATCACTAAAAATTACTATACTGTATACTAATCGGGGCACGAACTCGGACCTATGCAGAAAATTTAGTATGTTTGTGTGAAAATTTACTATACATTTATCAAAAATTGCTATACCAGTATAGTAAAAATTGCAATTCGCTCTGACTCGCTGTGTTCCGTCTGTAAAAAGTTATCGACAGAGCTCAAAAATTCGTCGTAATCCCGACGTGTTATCCCGACGACAGAAATTCGCCTGTTCACTTACTGCCGCTAGGGGGTGTCTCGTAAACTCTACTACTGCTTGTATGTAAATCGTGCATGCGTTACAAACAAATTTCCATAATAGTATTTTTTTAACACATGCAAGATTTTTGCATTTTTCGTACCTATTAAGCGGGCGTAAAGTACCAGTTTTTTTACCGGCGGGCAAAAAAAGTTGTCAGTGGGCAAAAAAAGTGAGCAGCGGGCAAACAATAGTATCTTGTGCAACTAGGGGGGAAAATCGAGTGCTCAAAACATCACCCACTCCCCCCTATTGTACACTGTACTTTTTACGATAAGTACACGAATAGGCCACTTATCATGCATATGAAAGGAATGGGAAATTCGAGGACTTTTTAAAGTAAAACAATAGTATATTGAAAATTTTGTAAATTTTGAACTTTCGAAAATTTTTGAAATTTTAGTTTTCGAAAATTTCAAAAATTTTTAGTTTTCGAAAATTTCAAAAATTTTTAGTTTTCGAAAATTTCAAAAATTTTAGTTTTCAAAAGTTCAAAAATTTCAAAAATTTTGAACGTTTTGAAAATACTTATATAGACACACACATCCATCGGATAGGCTGCAGAGTGAGGAAAAAACTACTTGGGGGGAAAAGACGTTTTCCTCCCATGGGAGTCAATTTTTCCCGTTGCTAAGAAAAACTCGATTTTCCATTCATTTTACATGCATGGAAAGTAACCTTTTTCGTGCACGTATCAAGAAAATTTTTTTTTTTGCCTGCTGACGAAATTTTGCTGTAAACTGCAAATTTTTTGAGTTTGTGAGAGTGGAAAATTTGTAATATTTTTAAAATATTAAGGATTTTAATAAATATTAATACTTGTGTTAATGAAAATGTCAATAAACAATAATACTATTATTTCTAAATATTTATGACTGTGTAGTGACCATGTAAAAAAACAGCGAATTTACTCCCGCTTTATAGCCATGAAAAAAGTGAAAATATATAAATGCGTCTCAAAAACTATGGTGTGCACCAAGGGCTATAGGGGCTTTTTGACCTCGTGTGGTTTACAGTACTCGTCTTCGGCTCGTACTGCAAGTTCCACACTCGGCCAACGAAGCTCACTTTACGCCCTCGGTACACAATATACTATTTGTGTACCAAGCGCGTAAAATGAGCTTTTTTAGACCGAGTGTGCCGCAGACGAGTAGGACAACCACCACACCATTTATTTTGTGATGCGAGCACGATTTGAGCTTTTTTACACAACATATAAGAAAGAGTAAATTTTTATTAAAAAAGCGGAAAAAAAATGGAAAACGCCCGCTATTGCTCTCCGACCAAAAATAGTTCACTTCAGCCCCTATTAATAGGTACGCAAAACGTCATTGTGTATAACTACACGGAAAGAATTTTTCAGTAAAAATTACCGGAATAGCACGGTAATCGTGGGCCGCCGTGTCTTTCCGAAAGTTTTTATCTGACTTAAGATATTATTTATCTTGCTCCCCGTAAATTTTACAGAACCGGCATTGTACATTTTTTGATGTCGAACATTTTTACCGTGCTGCAAAGGAAATTCATGCGCGGCCATGTGCGTCATCTGCTTCCATAACCTCCAAATCTAACCCTGATGTACGCTCGTTGAATCCAACGAATTTCTTAGTTCAAAGTGTGTCATATACAAATAACTCTTTATATATCAATAATACGACGTTAAGAATGCGTCACGAACATGTATACAACAAAATATCATAATATAGAGGCTATGGAGAAAAATAAAAAAGTACCGAAAATTTTACTGTGCCGATGCAGTAAAAGTGCTCTAGATGGCGGGGCGTCCCTACGTTACTGTGCTAGCACGGTAATTTTGATCCTTAATTTCTGTGTAATTTTTATTGTAAAATTCTTTCGGTATAACTATTTTTTTGTGTGTAATTTTATTTATATTTTATTTTCAGACATTTGTAAAAAATTTGTATAACGGTTAAAAGATTATAAACACGTTTTCAATGAAGTATTTAACGTAATTTTAAATACGATTTTACATCGGTAGAGCTTCTATCAATAAATAAATAGTCTTTCATTAAGCTACACATATTATATACTAACACCGCTACAATAACCATACTATCAATAACTGATTTCGTGAATGCAGAGCTAGGTATAAGATTAAAGGAGATGTACACAACGAAGTTGTATAAATGCTATATAGCTATCGATGAGTTTTCTTGTTATATAGATATATTTTAGTGCTCACTTTATGCAAGGCGCCCTGGCAACGATAAAGAGGGCCTCGTTCAATTCTGCAGCTAAGCTTGCATGACTCTATCCAATTACTCCCAATCGCCGGAAATACTCGCGCTCGCGTTGCTATACATGCGAGCTTTTACCCGCGCACGTACACTAGTGAACGTGTTAATCTTGGCTATAATTTTTGTTTTGTTTCAAAGAACGCTTTGGTGCGTTTTTTGTCGCGTTGGCGCATTCCTGCAGACATTTGAATGCCCGTTTCGTATGCTTTTCAAGTTATCCGTAAACTTTAATTGCACTCGGCGTCGAACACGTGCAAATCACATTTATCACCAACAAAAGTTTCCTGAATTCGTGCGTGAGACGGTAAAAAGTCGGATAGAGGCGAGTTTATAAATGTATCCCGTAGATAAGATCGAGAGGAGATATTGGCCGCAGAGGGAAACGAGAAGATCGAGGTAAAATAAAACGAGGCATCCGGCTGAAATTGATGAATTGGGCTTTCTGAAGTAGAAAACGGCCTTTTAAGTCGGCCAATGGTGGCGCTCTCTGGCGAGATGTTCGGCAATCAATACGCGCCGACGGTCAGGAAGGAGATGCGTGCGTGTGTGCGTGCGTATGTAGGTGCGTGTGGGAGCCGTACATTTTCGTATAGGGGATTAGGGCGCGGCAACTTGGCCGAAGCACGTCGGAGGTGGAAGAAAGGGGAGAGAGACTGGAGAGAGAGAAAGAGAGAGAGAGAGAGAGAGAGAGAGAGAGAGAGAGAGAGAGAGAGAGCGCGAGAGAAGCGTCTACAAGGGCGAGGCTCGCTCGCGAGAAGGGGTAAGAGGGTCGATGCAGCGTTGCTGGACCAAGGTCCACTCTCACTTGCCTCCGCATGCCGCCTCTCTACCAAGGGAGAACGAAGAGAGCAAAGGGGAGAGACGCGGAGAGAAAGACGGGGGCCGCCAGCGCCGTCGTCGGGCGCTCGTGCTGGGGGTGGCGGAATAGCCGCGCGCGCGAGCGAGCGCGCGAGGAAGGGTGAAAGGACCGAGTTAGCCGGCTGGAGAGAAACGAGAAAGAGAGAGACGGAGACGTAGACGGAGAAGGAATTGAGAGCGAAAGTGAGATCGGTCCCTGGGAGCCAAGGGGTGAAAATACTAAAGGGTTCTCTCTCTCTCTCTCTCTCTCTCTCTCTCTCTCTCTCTCTCTCTCTCTCTCGGCTCCGAGCCGCTCCGCACGGCTCCTCGGGAGAAAGTGAGCAGTGGCGCGCAACCGTCAGGAATAATATTATTTCAGAAAACAACGCGACGGCAAATACACAAACTCATTTTCTCCAGCGGAATCTTTTTGCCTTGCAATATTAACCGACTCCCCCGATGCTCCGCTGGCCCTTCCTCTCGGCCCGCGCGAGTTACAGCTGCTTCGATACCTTTCAAATATTCAAATATTCAACGCCCTAATCTCCAGAACGGTTTGCCTAAATGACCTCGATCACGCGATTTTTCCCGATGATTTTTCGTACACCTGCAATAAGCCAGCCTATAAATTGCCCGACTTACGCTTCCGATTCGAATCGTGTGGCCAAGAGAATTTAACTAGCAAGGCTCGCTTTCCTCGCAAACTATTTTAATCCGTCGCGAAAGGGCAGAAAAATGTTAAACGGGCCGGATTTGATTTTTCTCGGGTAATTCCATATTGGCAACTCATCCGACGCGGCGAAAAGAGCATCGACGAGGCGGCAGATAGACGAAGCTAGAGCAACTCGAGCAGCGAAACAGCCGGGAAGCATGCAATTATGCCGTTCACGCGAGGAACGCTCTCTCTCTCTCTCTCTCTCTCTCTCTCTCTCTCTCTCTCTCTCTCTCTCTCTCTCTCTCTACGAGCCCCGGAATATCGCGTGGCAGCTCGTCTCGGCTTTCTCCCGCGATGCATGTAGCATATTAGACGGCCGTGCACAAGTTTGCCGGGGCAATTTTCGCGCTTTACCTGAAAAAACCGTATCTCTCTCTCTCTCTCTCTCTCTCTCTCTCTCTCTCTCTCTCTCTCTCTCTCTCTCTCTCTCTTTTCCTCTATATGTACGAGAACGGCCCTCGGGGCGTTAAACAGCCCATTACCGACTTCGGGCACGCGCGTGTACGCCTTCCTCCTAAAGGAGCTCCAATCGCGTATCGCGTTCGTCCCTGATTTTCAACTTATTAATTCTCGTTGCGCTTTAAGGCACACAAAGAGTGAGATTTATTTTTGTACTCGGCTCTCTAGAATTTTTTCAGCCCAAGCTATCGTGAAAATCTTACATCGTGTAAGGGAGTGCGAATATCTCATAGCTCAGCTGGCAGGTCGTCTTTGAAGTATTTTTAGCAAAGGTCCTATAAGACACTGCGGAGTCTTGAAGGCGATACTCTTTGCTCGGAATAGCGGCGAGCGCGCGATTTAGAAAACAAGTCGCCTAACCCAACTCGGAATTTTCCACTTAATCAAATTTTAGACTGCCCTCCAGCTGGGGAGATCGATAAACTGACTGCTTCTTCGAAGAATGCGAGAAGCAGAGTGTAAAAGAGGAGAATCAGTGAGTATAATATCAATCTGTAAGAAGTTGAGGAAAGTAGCTCTCGGAAGATACAAGTCAAAGGAAGTAATTTGTGAAGAGCTGTCGCAGAAATCTATTGATGACATCAGAGGATTATGATCTTTCGAGTTTCCTGCTTCCTATAGTGGCAACCCTTCGAGCGGAAGAAGCAGACCACAGGACAACTTTATTAGGGCCTCGACAAGAAAAAAAGGCAGGCAGGCAAGAGAGAAACCGACACTGCCGCGCTCGGATACAGAGAGCGAAAGAGAGAGAGAGAGAGAGAGAGAGAGAGAGAGAGAGAGAGAGAAACGGGGAAGTTTGAGGAGGGTCTCCTTTAAGAAACTCGGCAACAAAGTCTCTTGAGCAGCGAGGCCACGACGGCAGAGCAGTAGTAGCAGCTAGCTATGCGGTCAACGTCTTTCTCGCGCGAGGAAAAGGAATAGAACAGCCTGCCGTAGCTCGCAAGATGGGCGGAATGACGTAAACACATTCGATCCCTCGCGCGTTTTCGATCTAGTAGTCGAAGGGCATGCGACCTCTGCGTCCTCCGGTCCATCCCGTTATAATGATATGCCGCCATAGAGCTCGAAGTATCGTGTAACGACGCTTCGCTCACTGGAAGTAATCGCGAGAGAAAGTTCTTCGCTGAATAATGGAGAGATCCAATTTTCCGGATTAAAGAGAGAAGCTCGTTGTAAATATTGGAGACCAGCTCTCGCTCTCATCCACGTACATCTGAAAATCGCAGAAATAATGCAATCGTGCTAATCCGCTGGGGCGGCGGAGAAAAACAAAGGAAAAAAATAATAATCACGAGTTCGGCGGTCCGAGGAAGAGAGAGAGAGAGAGAGAGAGAGAGAGAGAGAGATATTTTCTCCTCCTCAATTCGTCAGACAGAAGAACGTCCGGGCCGCGCGCACAAGTCCGACGAGATTTCCACTCTCTCTTATACCTTATTTATCTTTAATTCGCGTTTGCTTCCTTGTGACGTCTTATTGCTGCCCGTCCAGTCTGGGGCCGAAATGTGCTTCCGCGTGTAGGATGAAAAAGCGGCGACCACGGCCTGCCCGGCATCGGCGGCAGCGAGTCTTCGCCCCTCGCGACTCCGCAGAGCCAAGGTGAAATTGACCGACGGACCGGGGCTCTCAACCCTGAGCGCGCGCGCGCTCGCAGCCTCCCGGCCAACACTCACTTTCTCAACTTTTCAAGTCCTCGCGCGGATCTGACCAGAAATACGAATTCGCTCTCGCCGATTCGCGAATCACGCCTTCGACACGCCGTACAAAATAGTCTACGCGCCCGGAAGCTTTCTTTTTCTCTTCCGATGAAAACGTGACCTTGACCCCGGACCTGCGGCAGTAAATATGAAGCCGACAAGTCCTTACGGAGCTTATGAAGGAAGCATCGAGCGCGCCATGAAGTCCTCGTAAAAGGCGAGGGAAAATTCTGCTTTACACTCATCCGGACCTTGGCGCGTCTTGAAAGAAGAAAAAAAATCAATATCCGCGACGAGCGGAGGATGGTATAAAGAGGTCAATGTAAAAGCTCAAACACGATTGTATCGGTGCCGCTCGACGTCCTCTCTCTCTCTCTCTCTCTCTCTCTCTCTCTCTCTCTCTCTCTCTGCTCTCGGCTCGATGACAATTAAAGCTCGCAGACACCTACACGAGAAAGCAATATCCAAAAAAGTAGCTCCTCTCTTGCTCGACGCGGCCGCGAAACAGAATGCGAAAATATCGAGGAGGCATCGTACGTGCGCGCGGCGCGGTGAGGCGGGGGTGGTGCGGGAAGGGCGAGGGCGAGCGCTCGCTGCTGACCTTGAACGAGGTGATAAGAGCGAAAGACAGATAGAGCGTCTCGCTCGCGAGGGGAGCAAGAGGGAGAGAAAGAGGGACGCGGAAAGGTCGAGAACCCTCGGAGACCGGAAGGACCGCCCCGCTGGAGGCTGCGGAGGAGAGCGCGCACAGTCCGAGCCTGGCGAAGTTTCCGTTTCTGGGGTCGATGCCGCCGCCGTTGCCGCGCACGCGAGAGCAAGTCGTGCGGCAGGGGAAGACAGAGAGCGCGCAGAGTGAGAGAGAGAGAGAGAGAGGGAGGGAGGGGGAGAGAGGGAGAAGGCAAGAGTTTCGGAACGCACAATGTCCGGCCTGGTCCAGCGCGCGGCCGGCCGCCACGGAGATGCCAAGTATTGATCTAGTCGGTCTTCTTCCCCTTGCTTCTCTCTCTCTCTCTCTCTCTCTCTCTCTCTCTCCTTAGTCCCTGCCGCGTGTCTCGGAGAGGAGAGCGAGCGCGAGTCCCTGGCTCTGGCTCGTTCTGCTGCGGGGGTCGGCGACTGAGAGAGCGAGAGAGTCGAGGGGGACGTCAGAGTCCAGAGAGTCCAGCTCTCTCTCTCTCTCTCTCTCTCTCTCTCTCTCTCTCTCTCTCTCTCTCGGTCTTCATTTTCTCCCTTCGCCTCGGATTTGCCTCTTACATCGGAAACACGCCCGCTACTGCCGCGCTGCTGCTGCTGCTGTAGAGAAAAGCCAAGCTGGTCTCGCGGTACTCAACTTCCCCGGGGGTTGAAAGGAAACGTCGACGTGGGGATGAATAAATTATGGCCCCCAACTTTTTATGTCGGATTTATTAATTTTAATCCCTTTGCTAGTTTCGAAATGGCCATTGAAACATTCATTTGATTTCGTGCCACATTTTGTAAACGCGCAGAGTGCAAAAATCTTCAAACAACGGACGAGGAAGATTCTCGAGCGAGCAGATGACCTTGCCGATCCGAAATCCGAGATTAAGATCGCGCCGCGTGTTCGGGATTAGATGAAGGTCCGCGTCTTTATCGCGGGTAGCTCGTGACGTTATCTCTCGCTCTGCTTCCGTTCGAGCGCGCGGGCCGAGTGAGTGCGCGCCACCGCACCGAAGAAAAATGAAGCAAAGTCAAGAACCTACCCCACGGGCCATCGCTCATCGTTTCGCGCGCGCTCTCCTCCTTGCTATTCCGCCGAGGTGCCGTAATGAATCGGCCGCAGCCAAGGCCACGAGGTCGACGACTCCTCCAGCCCTGTCCCTTCCCTGTGCGGATACTCGATCGCACACTTCTCGAAAATACCATCCCTCGAGATGGACCTAGGAAATCGGTATTCCGTATAGGTGTCGCGAGCATCTTGTACGCGCTTGTATACAGAGCATTTTCAACGGGCGGGCTAATTAAAAAGTCCGGATGAAAGAATTAACGAGGTCTCAAATTAAAATCGAGAAACTCGCGGCATAAGGTCGAGGCTGATTAAAAAAATTATAATTAACGGAGGAGAAAGAAAAATTAAGATTCCGCGATAGCTGTAATAAAGTCGTAAACGTATCCGAAAGTTCGTTCCGTTATGTCACGATATCTCTTAACTGGCTCGTAAATTATCGCAATGCGCCCGACTTTAAGCAGCAGCACGCCAACAGTTTTGTAACAATCCCGCCTCGTTACGAGAGCGTGCCCGTTGCCAAAAAGTAATCAATTACACTATAACTGCTATGCTCATTATTGAAAAAATCTCTAAACAAGACGAAGAATAAAGCGATCGAAGGGCAATAAATAGTCGAGATTTACGATTTCGAGGAAGTCGAGTGTCGGCTGCCGGTGGGAAAAGGGTTCAGTCTCGCGCTCGAAAGAGAGAGAGAGAGAGAGAGAGAGAGAGAGAGAGAGAGAGAGAGAGAGAGAGAGAGTGGGGGGGGGGGCGGACGAAGGAGCTTTCGGACCGCTCGTTGCACGAGATAAGTGCCGGCGACGAGGTCTTAAAGCGGATGTGTGTGGATTAAGATAATGGTCTCGGGAGAAGCGCGCGAGTAAGATGGGAAGAAGGCGCGACTGCGACTAGTGGAGGCAGAGGAGTTGGCGAAGGCAAAAACGGGAGAACGATATTATATGTGGGTCAAAGTCGCGCTGGCACTGGGGCGCCGCGCTGGCTCCTTTCCGCTTTCTGATCTCGGGACCGCGGCGGCGGCGGCGGCGGAGACGGCAAGCTCCTTACTCTCGCAGCTATATACGAAAGCCGAGACAAGCGCGCCAAGGGTTGCTCACTCCAATCTTTTCCGCCGGATCCCTATGACCTCGTAATCGCTGCGGGTTATGCGCTCTCTTCCTCGCAGCCTGCGCCTCGTTGTCCTCCTTGTCGTGTACGAAGAGCTGAAGCATCGAGGAGGAATCTGAATGTCGGTGTGACGTATTCCGAAGCGAGAGATAAAAATATTTCAGCATCCGAGCACGTCTGGACGCGTTGCGCAACCAAAGCGCTCGTCACTTTTATACTCCGAAGGCGAATTACAATGTTTTCAGATTCCGGTGCCGAGAGCAGAATACGCCGCGCTATGTAATTATGGAAGCAGCCGCGCGCGGGGAGCTTGAATTCCGTGGACCGTGGCAATCGTAAATCAGGAGTCTCGTAGCCGAATCCGCGGATACATTGTACGGGAGAGTTTACATCGAATATTCCCCGTTTCTAATTTACTCTTCGCACACTTTACGATCATATTAATCGCGCCATAAAAGCGCGCATTAAAAACACTTTGATAGAGAAAAAGCGCGCGCGCGCGCGGGTATATTATATGGACCCTTCATCCTCCTTCTAGCTGCTTCACGGCTTATAATCCGCTAATCATTTCTCAAAGGCTACCGATACACACGGCCGAGACTCCCATAACGCGTATAAAACTCATCGATATCTCGCGGGCCGAGCTCTAAATCAAGTCGCGTAACGGGCCTGGCGGCCGGCCGCTTTTATTTCCGCGAAATGCGCGGCGCGCCTGCGTCTCTGATGTCTGGCGCTGGCTCGAGCTCTGGCTCGAGCTCTGGCTCGCTCAGAGGCGGGGTGGTCCCGAAGGCTGTACACACCCGTACGCTGTATATTAGCGACTTAGACGGCTGCTTATACGAGCGAGCGCGCGAGCGCATGAGCCCGATGACTGTGTATAGCTGCCGAGTCAAGTCGCAGACGGGAACGAGACAATCGTCAAAGCGCCGCGATCTCTATGAAATCGACTAATTAATCTGGTATTTCGAAAGTCGGTTGCGCAAAGCTACTATATAGTATATTTCGACGCGCAGACGTGGCGAAACGCCGGCCGCTTGTATACACGAGCGCGAACGACGCTGAGAGAACCGACGACGTGTTTGTGGATATATACCTATAGTAGAGGAAAAAACGACCAGCAGAAGATGGAGAGCGCCTGTTATTCTTTTTATCTCTATTTCCTTCTTTCCTTTTTGTGGAATCGGTTATATTGGCGATGCTGCTGCTGCTGCTGCTCGCGAGCGCGACAAAAGGCATAAATTAAAATTAGCATAATTCCTGCTCTCGTCGAGGACCACAAAGTGAGCCGCTGCAGCGTGAGAACACTGATGACGGCTATCTGCTTTTTCCTCGATGGATTCAGATTAGCTAATTAGGATAGAGTTTCGTCTGTGTATTTTTGTTGGCATTTTGAGCAGACTTTTCAATGAACGCTGTCGACGACTCTTCTCTTTTGTAATTATAATATATTGACATTTTGTTTTCTAGAAAAGCTAATATAAAATATAACATGCAATGTAACATTTTACAATAATGTCAGTCAGGTATTTATTTATTATGCCGGGCATGTATCCGCGCGAGAAAGAGTTCATTGGGGTAAAGCACGGTTCTGTTACTGTAACGCATACTCATTAGATATACTTAGCAGCGCTATGAACTTTCGGCCATATGATTGTTGCATTTTTACGATTATAAAGTTTTTTCATTTACGCTGTTATATAATGTATTTATGCAAAGCAATAGTATCCAACGAGATTCTCAAATTAAAGTTCTGTTTAAATAATTTTGCATAAAAAAAATATGATCTATTAGTCGCAAAGTATGTCGGACATATGTTCCAACGAGTTGTATGTTTACTGCAGTTAGAATAGATAACGCTTGAGGGCGCCATCGCTCGGCGCAGGACGTTTTGGTAGATTTTGATCGTGAGCTGAATTTTATTTCATAACTCAATTGTGGATTAAGCTCGGTTATAAAATGTTGTTATTTTAACATATTCTTAAATTATATAAATTATGTAGGTATTTTTAATTTAACATGCGCTTTCACTGGCAAACGGAGCGGTCGATCCTGAGGACCAAATGGGGAAAAGTAGGTAATTTTATTCTCCATCATATGCGTTATAACCGCATTATTTTTAATAATGAAATGATTTAAACGCGCAAAAAATAGTTTTTCAAAAATCAAAAACTAGTGATAAAATAAAAACCGCTGCTAATTCTTTGGCACGTAGCTTCCTCCAACAAAATTATTATTTTACGGAAGGAGCACCCGTCACAATATCAAATCATGTAATTTTCATAAAAAAATTTAAACCTTGATATTTTAAATACCATAGGGTCCTCATAACCTCATAAAATCATAAATTTTCTCAAAACATTTTAACTTTAGTTAGCGAGTTATAAGGTTTAACAAAAATTGTAATTTTCAGTTATACAGATTAGAAAGTACTTAATAACAAAAGACAAAAATTTAATTATAACCAATAAATATTGAAATATTACAAGTTCAAAGTATCTTATTATTAAATCTTGAATTTGAAATTTATTTTTTTAACAATCTTACCTTTCTAATATTTTCAGTTTTAAAATTTTCATTATAAATCAATGCGTAACTTTTTTATTTCAAATCTTTATTTTTCAAACGTAATCACATTCTTAGAATGAAATGAAAAAAGTGTAGAAAAAAATAAAATGTCAAAACAATTTTTTGAGAAAAGCGCTACTAGCACGTAAAGTTAGTGCAAAGTTGATTAGTTCTTCCTCAATTAATCTTACAGGGACTTTATTGAAGTAAACTATATTCTGCTGGTAATCGTTTGTGTTTCAAGATATCGCTAGGTCACTTCGACCGAGAGTCATCAATGATCGTTTTGGACGCTGGCCTTCTCGTAAAATCATCCACAATGAAATTGTGATTTACAAGTGTGTTCTTGGAAAAGCCGTAGTTTTTGTCTGTTTATTATGGAACGTTTTGGGAAGATTATAGTGGTTGCGATTATATTTTGCGCCTTTTTTAATCACGTTTTTGATTTTATTATTTTCACAAAATATGACATCTCATATATTTAATTAGCCTGCATTTTTTCATAAAATCGATGATTTCAGTACTGGTTAATCAGTATAGTCTTACTAAGTATGTATTTTTAAGATTTAATGTACAGGAAAAATCGTACATCCATGCCAGGCCTTCACAACATGAAAACACACATTTTTCACAGAGTGCATGAAAAAACGCATTTTACGACGAGAGCAAAAGTTAAAGTAAGACACAGTAGAAAAAAAAAGTGAAAACCTGAATTTTCTGAGTGACGCGAAAAAAGTGGAGCCTGCGACACTCGCTAGTAGTAAAATGAAACTAAAACTGGGGTCGAAGTTGTATGCTGCTATGACTTTTTCGTGCGGCGTACGCAATTTTCTTTCTGCACCCACCTTGGACTCCCACAACACTTATGCTAATAACCATGACTCCATTTTAAGGCAACTCGAAATTTTGCTTTTTACGATACAGGTCAACGTGAGCTCGTAAAATAAAAATTAAATATTTGACATACGTAAATGTATATCACAATTCGAAGTTCATGTTTTTAAACGAATTATATTTTGTGCTTTAAAAACAATATTGGGATTTTTCTCTATGTACGATAATGTGATAAATTTTATTTAACTATATGAGCAAATCCACGAGCGAGTGGAAACAACTCGGGTGTTGGAAGTTGAAAATTTCAAATCGAGGGCACACCTACCAGACCAACTTTTTTTGGTTCTTTGGGCCGTCTGAAGTGAGAAAATGCGCGCGAGCATAGCCGATCGCTTGCCAAACTTTTTTACGGGGCACTTGAAATTCTCTTATGGAAATTTAACACGGGGAAAATTAACGAAAACCAGAAAATTGCCACTTTTTGTCTGGAGGCGCAATCCAAAAATTTGTTTTAATAGAATCGATATATTAGAAAAAAGAATTAATTTGAGGGCTGGTGGGTTAAAAATGCTTGCCTAGGGAAAAAGTTGTCTAGGCTTCAAGATGGCAAAAAATCACCAATTTTTCGATTTTTTACGAAAATCAGCCATTTTTCTTATTTTTAAAATCCTCATAACTTTTGATTTGAGCAGTCAATTTCAACCATCCAGGGCTCAAATTATAGCTTTTTTCTTCTACTTTCCTTTGAAAGATTTGGATTAACATTTCAATTTTACAATCAGCTATATATTTGTTTATCAATTATGGCCGTTTTTTGGCCTTTTTCATCGTCGTAAATATATCTGATCGTAAAATTAAAATGTTAATCCAAATTTTTAAAACGAAGAAAAGGGCTACAATTTGAGCCCTGGATGGTTACAATTGACCACTCAGATCACAAGTTATAAGAATTTGAAAAAGAGAGAAAAATCGCTGATTTTCGTAAAACATCTTACTTTTCGTGATTTTTTACTATTTTCAAGCCTAGACAACTTTTGACTTAGGAAACTATTTTCAACTTACAAGCCCTCAAATTAAAGCTCTCTTCTGATACTTCCATCCTAGTGATACACATTTTTGGATTTCGCCTTCAGACACTAAGTGGATAAAGTTAAACCATGGCTAATTTTCGTTAATTTTCCCCAATGGTCAATTCCCATAAGAGGATTTCAACTGCCCCTCAAAAAAGTTTGGCAAGCGATCGGCTATGCACGCACACATTTTTTCACTCCAGACGGCGTAAAGAACCAGAAAAAGTTGGTCTGGTAGGTGTGCCCTCAATTTGAAAAATTCAACTTCCAACACCCGAGTTGTTTCCATTCGCTCGTGGATTTGCTCATATGTGTATTGTATAATGCAATACGCATTACTACACTGAGAAAAATTTGACAGTAAAAATTAATATCTCAGATAATAATTTGGTAACAGACTCGGAAGCTAGTAATTTTTACTATCTTTTATAGTAAAATTCACTATAAGAGATATTAATTTTTACTATCTCAGACAGTAAAAATTGTTACGGCTTTCAAAAAACTTAATTTTTAAATTTTTACTACCTAAGATGGTAAAATATACTATAAAATGTGGGAAAAATTCTAATATTATCAGTCGGTAAGGTTTGAATTTAATATTTTTTTCTGCGGTAATCAGTATTTTAGTTGACATTTTACGTTTTTTTTATTATAACGAGTTTCTGTGTCTATTGATTTAACTTTATTATTTATTAATCGTCGTTAATTTGTATTATCTTTAGTTCGTACGTCAATTAATAAATCAGCTAGATCTGAAATTTTGTATGTAACAAATCTGTTTAGGTAAATGGTCAGTGCACTCGACTCTCATGCCGGAGCTCCAGGTTCGATTCCCGTCGCCGCAAAAAAAATGTAGTCTTTCTTTCTTCCAAATATCATAATAATAATCAATAAAAATAATAAATAATAAAGTAATAACAGCGCGAAGTACCTAAGAGGTGTAAAATATAGAACTAAGCGAAATTGAAGTTAAATTTTTAAAAATTCGATTTCATCAAAAATTACTATCTTTGGATAGTAAAATCTAATATCTTAAAAGTCTGTTACCAATTTATTATGAAAAGCAGTAAGAATTACTATCCCAAATAGTAATTTCTACTATCAAATTTTTCTCAGTGTATTTATAAGAAAATAATAAAATCATTCAGTTAGAGCGTTCAAACAATTTGAACAAATTAACATTGTAACAGTAGAAGTTACAATAAAAATATATGGAAAGCACATTACAAAAAATATACTCATAAGATACAATTGCAAATTAAGTTTATGAGATACGGTGCAGTGGAGCACATAAACGAAGAAGCATATAAAACTTCGATTTGAGATGAAGATGTAAAATATACAGTGAAGTGTCTACAGTACTGGCGCAAATCAAAATTATTCAAAGAGCCGAGTCGTAATAAAGAAAGGCAAGGAAAAGCCTAGTCGTATTTCAATACGCGGTGAATATCACATATGCCGAAATAGAGGTAAAGGGGAGTAGAGAAAGACGAAAAAGTCAAGATGAGGCTTACCTTTGGCTTGCTTTACTTCCTACTAAAAAATTCAATCTACCAAAAGTTTATGTTTTATATGCTCACGCAAGCGCGCGGTGGTATGGAAAATGCTAGAGGGAGAATAAAGAGCAAGCATGGTGTATAAGAATATTAGAAGCGGACGCGCGTTTTATTGGGAATTTTACGACCCCGAGTATTCAGTCTATACTCGCGCATGTCCTAAAATCACATATATTTGCGAGCGCGCGGTGTAGAGCTGGTATAAAAACTAAATTTATCAATTTACACGAAAACAATTAATTCTCAAGTATAATAAACTTTACGATTTAATTTATGCAAGTAAAAGAGGACAATCAATACGATTCTTTTTGTCTAGCGGCCCGAGAGGAGGACTTACCAATCGCTGCACGGTCGGTATAATTCTAATTTTGGCCTCGCTGGCCAAAAAAATAGTATACTGTACAGTATTTAGAGATAATTTTATATGAAAAATTTCATACTAAATGCCAAATTCGAACTTTTCGAAAATTTGTTTGATTATCATAGCTTACACGTGTTGAAATACACAGTAATTTCTTTGTTATCCTGATATGGAACGAAAATTCGTAAGTTCTGTACACCGGCAAGAGGTACCTCCGGTTCAGTCGATAACTTTCCTATTGACATGAGAACTCATTTAAGAAATTATTTCTTATAAACTTGCTATGATAAAGAAATTTTCCTGAAGAGTAAATTGTTTATATAATTTTTAATATTGGTAATACACGTTATATCTTGGTAAGTGAATTAAAGTATATGTGTAAGACGACATAGCTTAATGCTATGTTGGCCCGCGCGAAACGTACATTTTCATTGACTGTAACCGAATGCTTCTTACGATCTTGTTGAAAAACTGAAGTAAGGACGATATTACGAATCTTTTGAGACCCCATGAGTAATCATTTGCCGTTTAGTTTTCGAGTTATTGTGTGTTCTAAAATAGGCTATCGTCAGCCGCGCACGCACGCACACTAGTGCTGCTTAGCTGGCGATGACGTCAGGACTCAGGACGTGTGAATCGTTCGCTCACCGACGCGGCGCGTCTAACGATGTGTGCGTGCGGTGGGTATAGAGGTGCTTTCAAATCAAAGCTCTCTGTGCTGTGGAGAGGGGGGCCCCATGCGTTAGTGCAGCGAGCCGAACTGTAAACCTATCTCTGAGTAAACATC
This sequence comes from Nasonia vitripennis, assembly GCF_009193385.2. Lineage (NCBI taxonomy): Eukaryota > Metazoa > Arthropoda > Insecta > Hymenoptera > Pteromalidae > Nasonia > Nasonia vitripennis. Next base: position 1,117,183 of record NW_022279596.1, on the reverse strand, counting down.
TGCGAAAATACGCCAATTACTTGATTTTCTATATTCTACTACAATAACACGCAGAGAGAAACAGTGAAAAGTGCAAATTTTCATTACGAAGTTAACATAACCTTGTCAGACGTAGAGGAACCTTCTACGGCATTGATTGCTGCTGTGACGAAGGCGTTGACGGATGCTCTGAGGATTGCTATTCCACAAGTTACCACTTCTGTTATAAACCAGCCTGAATTTACTTGTCAAGCTCAACCCAAAGCTCCTCCGTTCAAGTATCAAGAATATCGTTCGTCCGAAGGAACCACAGTTGACGGTTATTTCAAGAGATTCGAGTGGGCATTACAACTGAGTAAAATTTCGGAAGAAGAATTTATGTGCAAACCCACAGAAAACCGGACACTTCAGGAGGTCTGACTGAACAAATTTGAAATTCGAGGGCACACTTACCAGACCAACTTTTTTTGGTTTCTTAGGCTACCTAGAACTCGAAAAACCTTTCGAAATACCTATTTTTGCTGGGCAGTTTAAATTCTCTTATGGGAAATTATCATGGGAAAGATTAACGAAAACTAGCCTTTGCTTAACTGTAGGTACTCAATGTCCGGAGGCGCAATCCTAAAATGTGTATTGATACGATCAAAGTATCCGAAGAAAGCTTGAATTCGAGGGCTGGTGAGTTAAAAATGGTTGCCTAGGGAAAAAGTTGTCTAAGCTTGAAAATATTTCAACAATGATTAATAATTTTTAATTTTTTAATTTCGAAGCAAGCGTATTCGCTGTATCTGCATTTGGATGATTCATTGAAATTTGATTCACTGGTAAGCTAAATGCTAAATGAAGAGTCATTCCTCCAATATTAAATGCTGCTTTTCCAGTAGGTGCACAAAGTAAGACAAATAAAAAATAAATAAAATTATACATTTTTATATAAAAACGAAGTAATGTTTGCACGATAACTTTAATTAATCTACTTTTACCAATGCCTGCTCCTCCGCTTATAAAATCAAAGAATTGTTTATTCTTCGTTTTTAATTTGTGTAATAAATCGATATGATATTCGTATTGCTCTTTATTTAAGCTCTTGATTAATTTATCGTATTCTGTGACTGTCGAGAGTTTCGGGACAATTAATGAGTCTGCTTTTTTACTGGGTTCATTCAGAATATCAATTGCTATATCAGTTTCATTTTCTTCATCTATTTGTATGTTTTCTAAAATGTTATCATAATCTATTTCAATTTCGTACACGTACTTTTTTCTATTTTCTTGTATTAAATCTATATTATCATTATACAAAATTTTAGCATTAATTATATCGGGTTCAATTTCTCGCCATGGTTTATACAACATTAACTGTTCTTGATAGTAATTTGGTTCATCTTGATGTATATTATATTTTCTGTATCTAATGATTTTTGTTTTTGGTCACTTTTTTATAAATCCCGAATTGTCTAATAATGGTAATCTTTTTGTAGGATATGTTTCTTCATTATTTTCTGGATTTCTGGATCATCTTCATTATTAAAGTCGTTGTTGTTGTCTTCAATTCGATTTTGTTTACTTTTAAAGTAATCATATTCAGCTGCGAAATAAGCTAAACAAATATTTTCTAAGGCTAAAGGCCGTTTTTGATAGTGTTCTAATAACCCTGGTACAATTATATCTGTAGAATCTGGATCAAGTTGATACAGTTTGTATTTTTGTTTTATGACTTTTGTACGTTCTTCTATGGGAGATGTATTTACGTAAATTGAATTTCTTGTACAATTTGATAATGTCATGGACAATAAATGATATATCACTTCTTGTGCTGAAATTTCACTTTTATTTATAAAACAATTAGCTATTGTACGTAATTGCTGTTTAGTTGTCATATCTCCTTTTGTAATTAAATCAGTGCATTGTTTTAGTGTGCTTGCCATACCTCGCTGAGATTTATTAATGTAGTTTGCAACGTAAGATACACAACCATATGGAGTTAATATGCTTTGTAAATCCATATTTGCCTGATGTAATTTTAATATTGTAGGGTTATAAGCATTTGTACTTATGTCACAAACATTACGTTTCAGTAAAAGTATTGTTTGTTTGATGTGATATTGTATAGTTTTCAAGTATTCCTCTTCTGATATAGACAAATTGTTTAAAAATTCGTCAAATGTCATGTTATCGAATTGCGTAATATTTTTACTTAGATCATCTAAGTATTTTCTGATATTTATTTAGTTCTTGTAATTGTTTTTTATTATTATTATTTTGAGAATTTTCAAGTGGTTCTAGGATGGTAGTTTTTCTCATTGGATATCCAGGCATGTTATATCGGCATATTGGTATACCATTAACAATTTTTTTACAATTTTTTGCATGTTTATGACCTTGATATTTTATAAAATCTTTAACTAGTTCATTTTTAGAATCACATGTAATATATTGATCAATAAATTTTTCAACTAGAGATTTTGATAATGTATTATTTGGTTCGTATTTTGGTGCGTTTTTTAACCAAATCATGGCATGAACATGAGGACTTCCTTGATGTTGAAATTCGATTCTGTGATACATGTCTGCAATTGGATGATTTTTAAACGTACAGATTCTGATTTTAAAACTTTTAATAGACATCTTATTTTATGATCAAAATATCTAGCAGATGTAACTGGATCTGATTGAATTAGTTTAGTTCTTTCTTGCCAAGTCAATTTTTCGGCATCTTTATTTGTTATATTTTTATTCTCCAAAATTATTACAAGTATGCGAATGAGATCTAACCATTGCGTTCCTGCAGCTGATAGTGTTAAAAATAAATCTGGCCTTCCACGCTGTCTAATCATTGCCATCAAAACTTTTTTTTATGTTCCCAAAAGGAAGGACTGGATCTATCGCATTTTAGGATTCTAAAGCAATCATCATCTTGTATTAATTTGTCTAGTAAATTATTATTAATAATATTACGTGCTGTAACATTATTAGTTTTTTTTTCATTCTTAAATTAATTTGAATATGTAAAAATAATCTTTCTAATCGAACTCTACTATGGTGTATAAATATGAGTGGTATATTTTTTGCGCATCGTCGATCGTACATACGAATTTCAGATTTAGCAATATCTGCCAATGTTATTCTTGAAGGAGTTGTTTTTTTATATGATCTGATTTTTCCTCCATAAATTCTTGGGAAGGCTAAAGGCATAAAATCTTCATCATGGATGATTGAAATTGGCATTTTATTCTCACCAGGGACTAATTTAATTCCAACATTATTTATATGTTTGTTATAACCCACCCGCAGGCTCTCTCGCACAAGCCCCTGGATGCCGGCAACCCGCTCGACAGCGCCGCGGCGCGCCCACAGCGTCGCTAGTACCACGCGCGGCCGCCAGGCGGCTGCCGTAATCCCCAAAGAGGAGCAGCGCCTTGGAGGGCATATAAGCGGGCCGGTTTCCAGGCCGAGGCACCTCTCCCACCCCGCATCAGACCGCGTATGAGTGGCAGCAACGGAGCCCAGGGGTCGGATTCACTAACTATGTCGCGCTCGACATAAAACATAAACCAAGCGACACAGTCGACACAGACCAGACTGACCAGACACACACACACCAGACAGGCTAAAATGACGGTTGCGCATGCGCGTTGCGCGAAGTCGATGTTTGTAGGTCTGGGCTATAGCTTCTTTTTGCCATATAGCGTCACTTCCTCCATCCTCCCAAGTGCTCCGATTGCTCCGATTTTTATATCTGAATTTCCGAATTGTTCGCACGTGTATTGTTGATAATATTATAACATAATAATATAAGTAAATTATATAATAATAAATAATATAATGTAAATAATCGTCTCGCCGTGTCTTGATCCGAAACGAATAAACTCTGCACATTAACGTACTACGCAGTAAAGTTTTGCTTGTAGTTTTGTGTCTCAATTATTTCAAAATCTCCAAATACTTTGTTATTTATTGCTTATGAATTTAAAACCATGGCAAGACGAAACGGTACAAGGTAAAGTATAAATAACAAAATATATTTTTAAAATTGTTAAAAATCGTGATATAAAATATATCAATGTAATTATTGTAATTAATATCAATTATTCAATTCTCAAAATTATACCACATCTGAACAAGTTGTTTCAACGAACATATTCAGGAGTTTTATGCTTATATGCTATAGCATTTGAACAAAACATGAATTTATCAAAATTCGTGTGATAGAAAATTCCATATTTTAAAATTGGTGCTTTAAATAAACTTAAAATTTAATTTGCAAGCACTTGTGATGTATTTCCATATATCTGTGTAGTTCGGTGACTTAATTGACAACAGAAGATCTAGTTTATTCTCAATACACGCTTTTGGCGCAAGCGTTTTGGAACCAAGTAGACCTTCTGACTCCGGTTTGCGACACTGAACTACACAAATATATTGAAATACACCACAAGTGCTTGCAAATTAAATTTTACCATGCCTAGACACTGCCTAAATTTTAAGTTTATTAGGTACATCACTTGATATAAAATTTAATTTTTTTTAAGATTTCTGTGATTAAAACTTAAATATCTAAAATCTCAAGCATCATACATTTAAAACTTAAAATACAATCCCTTCTCATGTATTTCAATATATTTGTGTAGTTCAGTGTCTTAACCCAGACCCAGAAGGTCTACTTGGTCCCAAAACCACCGTGTCAAAAGCGTGTATGAAGAATAAACTAGATCTTCTGGTTCCAGTTAAGCCACCGAAATACACAGAGATGTGGAAATACACCAAAGAGCTTGAAAATCAAATTTTAAGTTTATTTGATGCACCTATTTTATTTACTTTAATGAATTTTAAAAAATGTATGATTTTTCAGGAATCGCAGAGGGAGTAATCAGACTGAGGCATTGATAAGTTATATTGAGCAACATTCATTGTTTGCAAGAGGGCAGATTTGTAAGCTCGGTGCTCAAGGTCATATAAAATATAAGAAAATGTGGAATGATTTAAGCAATTTATTAAATCGTATTGGTCCATCTCACAAAGATGTTGCAACTTGGCAAAAGGTAATACAATAAAATATAATGCATTGTTATAGTATATGTATCACATACATATATAATTTTAATAACTATTTTTATATTACTTTTAGTCCTGGACACAGATGCGTTTAAATGCCAAAACAAACAAGGCAAAGTTTATGAAAGAAATGGCAAAGACAGGCCATAATGCACATAATTATGAATTAAGTGAAATTGATTGTCGTGTTAGCCAAATTTATGGCAAATATGGTACGGGTATGAATCTTGGAAAGGAATTAGGATTTCATCGTATACAACATCCCAACTCTGAAGAGGATGAAATAAACTCTGAAGAGGATGAATTTTCTTTTGGTGAGTTTACGAATTAATTTTGTCAATTGCATGAAAAAGAATCATTAACATGAGTAATATATTAATTGTGCATTTCAGATTCACTTTTGTCGTTGAGTCTAAACTGTCATGTAACTGAACCTGTTCAGAGCTTCTTGGATTGTATTCCTTCAAGGATAAACGACACTTTCGAGGAGTTGTGCCAAAATTTATTTCATTTCCATGAAAATACTATCAAGTGGCGCGGGAGCGCCACGAAGGCGAGTTTGAGAAGCAGACGACGCCGCGGCGCCCGTGACACTATTTACTTCTATATTGGTATCTCGAATTTTCAATTAAGGAAATAAATTATTTATCATTCATGTACCCAGCTAATTTTGATAAATGTTTATACTGGTATGCCAAACTATGATTTTAAACCAAAATATCAGCAATAAACCAGCTTTAACATAATAAACAAATATGCAGGTGAACAAAAATGCTGAAATCACTCGCTTAATTTTTCTTCAGCCCAAAAAGTGGTAAGACCGTTAAGTTAGCTGCGTGCAGTTTTACCGAGTGGTTAGACTGTGAAGTTGGCCGCACAAGCTATTGAACCTACATTGTCTGCTACTCTGCTTGAATTATAAATGTGTGCTCCGTAGTATTCGGTGTTTGGTGTAAAAATCTTTCAAGGAAGGTGTCTAGATAAATAGGGTGGCTGATGACGACGTCTAGGTGGTGCGCTTCGTGGTTTTTGTTGTCTAGGTAAATAAATCATACGATGACGGCGTCTAGGTGTACAGGGTGGCCGATAACGAGTTCTAGGTAGTTCGCGCCGTGGTTCTTTGGTGTCTAGGCGTAGAAATAATTCGAGGGTGGTGTATATCAGAACTATCAGTGATCTCATGTTAGTGATAAAAATGTTACAAAAAAGCTTTGATCTAAAGGTGCTAAATATGCTTATATTTTATTTCTACGACGTCGAATATGAAATACTCAAAAAAATTTACTAAAAAGGATTGAAATCTCTAAAAAAAATTAACTTTTAAAAAAGTAAAAAGTTAGGCAAGTTTGATATATTTCGCAACAAAATTACAGATTGAAAAGTACTAAGATCAACCAAACAAAGTCAAGTTTATTATATTTAATCGTGATGAAGCAAGGAACAACTCTCAAGATAATTACTACGTAACTTGCCATGCCCGTTTCATTGTACTTATGGTGTTTGTATGACGTTCTAATACATAAAAGGAAATTTTAGTTGTTTACCAATAAACAAAATTAAACGGGCATGGCAAGTTACGTAGTAATTATCTTGAGAGTTGTTCCTTGCTTCATCACGATTAAATATAATAAACTTGACTTTGTTTGATTGATCTTAGTACTTTTCAATCTGTAATTTTGTTGCGAAATATATCAAACTTGCCTAACTTTTTACTTTTTTAAAAGTTAATTTTTTTTAGATTAACAGGTAATTAAAATGTATTTTGACATTTTGAAAGGTTTCATGTATTTTAACGTAAAATTAATTATCATTAATTATAATTAATTTATCATTCTAATAAACGGATCTCTGAAAAAAAATCCAATCATAGAATTACAACACTTAGTGTCTCATTGTTACAAAATTGTCGAGGAAATTGTAGTTATTTTACTAGAGTTTTGGTAATTTTTTAGTTAATTAGATTGGTTTCCTTTTTATTATCAAATTATTACAAAGATATAGCGGATAATTACTTTACTACACTGAGAGTATTATTTTTCAATTGCAAATGTAAATCTAGTTGGGATTTTTTACAGTATAATCAACTTTTAAATTGGCGGGCTATCGTCTTTTGTTTTTCGTGATGGGGGGGGGGGGGGGGCGAGGAGAATTGGCGCGCGAACTACACCACGCGGTCACGGCGCGACAGTCCGTGGGCAATTCCTTTTCGAAGCGGCCTACTGAGCGCACACGTTTCTAATTGTTTAACCAACAATGTCGGACGAAAAAGAGTGAGTACTTATTACGTTAAAGTTACATTCTAGCATCAAATACAAATAGTCTTTGTGCAATGCTACAAAGACTAGACTAGCTAAATTTCAGCTCGCGTACACGAACATTTCGCGTCCCGTTTCGCGTACGCGATGCCTGGCGTATAGACCGACCGTTCATATTTATTGCTAATATATATTTGCAATTCTGTCAATGTCCGATCGACGAAAAGAATAGTATATTACGTACCAAGGGAGGGAAAGGGCGCGTATATTATTTTTCGCAACAATGGGAATCGCACAATTTTTCGCAATTTTGGGCATTGGGAGGGAATGTTTGTTTGCGTAAAAAATTGTATCTAAACAAATGACAATTGTTGGTACACTTAAAAAATAAAATCTTACTTTCAGATCAGTTGATCTGAAAGGCTATAGCCGGGTTACTATGGTGAAATGGCCCCCTTGGAAAATGTATATATGTTATATACCATTCGATGGGGGATAAAAAAAAACTCCCATAGCCAAATTTTTAGCTCTCTGCCTAGTGCGCATGCGCAGTAACGTCGATAAACGTGTTTTTTTGATTTTATTTTTTTCTGAAGTCCCTATAGGATAAAAATTTTTTTAAAAATTCACATTGGTGTATTTTTATGTCATGAATAACTGCAATTTTTTTGGGATTACATAACCTCAAATATCGGATCTAAAAAAATTATTAAAGTTTTCAATCGATATTTTGACCCCCTTGTTTTTGAGGTGCAACTTTTTAAGTAGACTTTTTTTGTGTACTTTTTCCCGTTCTTTACGATGGCACTAACGTTTTTTCCTTAAAAATGGTGGCACAACTCGATTTGAGCCAAAAACTGATTTTTTTTGCCATTTTTTCACGTTTTTAGCTGGTTATGTTACAATTTAGTTACTAAAGTGACTCCTTTTGAGTAGTTTTGCATATCTTCCCATGAAAACATAATCAAATGAAATATTTTGTTCGCTCCAAGCCGTATTTTTTATATTATCTTACGTTTTCAATGATGGTCTTATCAGAATTTGAGGTAATAAAGGGTTTCTCTCTATATATAAAAAGAATATCGCCGCTGTCAGTGTCTGCTTTTCTCTTTAACCTAAAAATGCCCTCATTTGAGTGATTTAACGCCGAAAAAGGCCATTTTTGGTACCATGTAACCCAAAACTAACCTAAAAATGTCATAATGCAAGGGTTTTCACGCAAAAAAGTCTGTTTTTAGCTAAACATAGCCTTGAAATCGATCGTTTGAGGGTACTTTTGGCGTCTTGTGGTCTTAAAAAGGCCATATTTGGCTTATCTGCCTCTACTTAATTGATTATTCAAAATCTATTGACAGTAATAATTATCAGGTAAAAAGGAATTGAAGTTAAGTATGTTCAATTCGTACAAAGTATAATTTATTATCTTCATAGGCTATTTAAAATAAATTATGGAACGTATACAAGTAGCTTTTTAAAAATAACGAATGTTCACAATAGAAAAAATGATTCACTCATCATTGTCACTATCTTCATCAATACACACTTCAATTTGATCATTAAGAAACATTTTAGACAGAATTTCAGCTGGTCGTATGATTTTTGATAAATATCTTCCATGTGAAAGATAATAGATTATGGCAGCAATATGCGCACAACATCCTATAGTACGGTTACCGTTAGCACAATCACAACAGTGTCTTAAGATGCTAGAATAACCAATACCATTTGGTTTATACTCAACGAAACATTTGTATTGTTTTCTGTTAATATGCCTGGATTGAACTTCAAGTTTGAGAATATTGTTAGTCTCTTTTGAATATCCAATCTTCAAATTATTATCTGCGTCAAGCATTTCCGCTAAGTAAGATATTGTCTGTTTAAGCTGATATGTTCCTGTAAACAGAATTTTCAAATCTTTTATTGTTAATTCAGGAAAGTCTGGTAAATCATCCGAAGTTATTATTTTAAATGGTAGTTTCCGACGACTCCATCTTTTGTCTGCTACTAAAACTGCTAATGTATTTTCAACATTTTTTCTAGATTGCATAGCACTAAATATTTCATCTTGCATGTCTTCATCAGAATCTAGGCGTTTGCCAAACAAGTTATTTAAGTAGCAAGAAATTTTACAATAAGATCCAGTATTTTTCACCATTTTATTATCAAGTTTGTGATCTAATAACCTATATTTTTTCTTTTGAACTCCGTGCACTGCTTCAACAACCCATCGCAGTTTTGTCGTGAATCTTGTTTCATTTGATTCTTGCGTAGAAAGTTGAGATTTTGAACCTTTGAGTGCAGGCATCAAAACAATATACCCATATTTTCTAATTTTTGTTTAATGTCCCTGAAACCTCTATCCAGTATAAAAATGTCCCCTTGGCGAAGAAGTTTCTGTAAAATATTCTGCTTCTCTTCCAATATTTCAATCAGTATTGTAGCATCATTTTTATTTGCAAGATATGGACCTAACTGGTCAACAACATAACCATTAGTAGTACATATAGTAAATGGTTTAGTCAGAGGAACTTTTTTTTGGCCTGAATAAGATTTTCTTTGGTACTCGTTATTAGAGCTTTTTTCATGCCTTATATAAGTACCATCAGCAATCAAAATAAGTTGTTTACCAGGATGTAATTTCTTTGCCATATTAGAAGTTTGATTTTCAATCAATTCATTTCTGTCTACATTTTCTAATCCAAAGTGTTTTGGTAGTAAATCTTTTTCGAAAGATAATAATACTGATTGACAAAAACGAGATACTTGTTGTTCGCTTTCAATGTCAAATATTGTAGAGATGAGCGAGTTAGAATTCCCAGAGCGCTTTTTGAATAAAAATACGACAATGGCTTGTGTCGCTGTCCTTACACAGGAATTCTTCAGAGAAGTGAGTTGATCTTTAAGATAATTAATATTTTCCCACGTTAATCCCGTAAAAACTTTCAATTTTTTTTCAGGCATGGAAAATTCAGCTACTGTATCTAATAAAGTTTCGTCTGCTTTCATTGATAATTGACTCAAAAATTGTAGTAATTCATCAATATATACCGTACTTGTAGTGGAAAAAATATTAATTTTATTTAGTTCATCTTCATAAAATCTTTTTTTAATTAAATGTGTGCAACAGCATCTATTGCCATGTGGAATAAAAACATTCATTTTACTATAAACTTGAATTCGGGCCTCTAAAGGAACTAATATATTATTAGTCTGTTTTTGGTACCCACAAACAAAGCAATATTTATGTGTCGCAATCGTCCTTTGAATAAGTAATTCCGTGGTTGCTCGTACTTTTTGTTCCTTTATTGTGTATACAGATGATTGTGTACTTTCCTGAGATGATGAAGTGACAGTTAGCTGAGAAAATGATTCAGAAACATTTGAATCTTGAGACGAAGCAGTTGCTGGAACATTAACCTTTTTAGGTTTAGAGCTTGATATGTATTTGGCTAATCGCTTTCTACATGAATCACAAATTACATCATGGATGTAAATATCTTTATTTGATAATTGTTTAGCATATTCGATTTCAACTTCAGATTCGATTTCCTTTTCTCGACCAATTGATTTTCTAATATAAATATTACACATGGCACATCTTCGATCATCGCGTTTCCTGATGTTATCTGACTCTTCATTACTATTAGATGCCATATTTATTTAACCATTAGACAAGAAGATCACTTCTGAAATAATAAAATATAAATATTTTACAATACATTTAAAAATGCTGTTAGTTAGTTTTTAAAAATCTAAAAAAATTGTTTGCCTTTTTTTAAATTAAAAACTAGAATGAATAATAAATATTACAAAAATATTATAATCTAAGTTCTTGTATAATCCAGTTTTCTCAGTAGCTTTACATGAAAAGTAAAAAAATAATATTGCCTAGTAAAAGTGAAATAAGTTGTATTTCATTTATAAGTTTTTTAAGCAAGTAATTTTTTTTTTGTCATAAAAACTGTATTGAAGTGCTTGCACCTAGTGATTTTATAAAATCAACAAACCTATGAAATTATTATATTCAATTTGTTTTTTTGTAAAAATATGTTCTTGTATCTAGACATGAATAACAGTGTATTTTAAAATAAATAAATAATGTTGTTTTTAATGATGTTTCATATACGTATGTGTTTAAAGCATAGGTTAGCTTGTGTTTACTTTATTCATTTTACATTTTTTTAACTTAAAAGTTAATTGACAATTAATAAGTTCGCATCCTATTAGTTCTATTTTTCATTTTTATTATTTCTCATGTATTGTTTTTATGTAAAACCAAATATTTTTTCTCATCTCATAATAATTAACTATAGTAAAAATCACATCATATATAGTCATATGCAGATATTTATGTGCAGTTTTTATTAATTTGACAGTATTTTATACATAAACAAATTAATTATTGTTCAAGACTTTCTATATTTTATCAATTTAATCATACTTGTATAATTAATATACCGCATTACATCAAAACATGCAACTCATCAATCGTCAAATCCGTTTCTAGCAAAAGTTTATTGTCATATTTTATTCAAATGTTTTTCCTTCTTAATTTTATTTAGTTAATAGTTTCAACAACTTTATGTTTAACTAATTTCTCATTTTACTTTATGTGATTAGCCTAAATTGGTTAAGTTAAATAGATAAAGACTCGTTCCCCTTACATGCATTGTACGTATATCTATATCTATAGGATTGAAAATTCATTTTTATTAATTACTTTTTTGTTAGCTTATTGATTTAAAATCTGATTGCTATTTTTGTTTTAGGATAAGATCGGATCTTTATGCGAGTACTAAAACAGTTTATAATTTAATGTTGGTTTAAACTTTTGATTTTATGCAAGAATTTAATAACGTACACAATATGTTTTTCTTATTTAGCGTATAAAAAGGTCTAATAATTATCTGTTATTATTATTACATTATTATATTATTATATTACATTATTATATTATTATATCATATTATTATATCATATTATTATATTACTATATTATCTGTCATTATTTTTGATACAATTACTCTTAATACTACAGAATTTATAATAAAAATTTTATTTTTCTACCCATTAATAAGTCTTACTCTGCATATACCGGTAAAATACAAGTGTATTTATTATAAATACATGGGAGATTTTTTATTTATTAGTAGGTTGGTTACAGTATTTTTTTCAAAACTCAAAGTGTCGGCATAAAAATAACATTTTAGATATTAATAATAGGTTTTCATTTTAAAGAAGTTATTTAACAAAATATTAATTTATTGTGTATCTTAAGACACTGTTAAGCATCTTAAGACACTGTTGTGATTGTGCTAACGGTAACCGTACTATAGGATGTTGTGCGCATATTTTTAAGTAGACTTTTTTTGTGTACTTTTTCCCGTTCTTTACGATGGCACTAACGTTTTTTCCTTAAAAATGGTGGGACAACTCGATTTGAGCCAAAAACTGATTTTTTTTGCCATTTTTTCACGTTTTTAGCTGGTTATGTTACAATTTAGTTACTAAAGTGACTCCTTTTAAGTAGTTTTGCATATCTTCCCATGAAAACATAATCAAATGAAATATTTTGTTCGCTCCAAGCCGTATTTTTTATATTATCTTACGTTTTCAATGATGGTCTTATCAGAATTGTGATATCACCTTATTATAAAACTGATGGCTAATGTTATGTTCTTTTTAAACGTTCTGTGATTGGTCGAAAGTATTGTCTCTGTCGCACTTTTTTGTTTACTGTTTATTTTTATTTATAATAAAAGGTTATGCTTGGCCGCGCGGTTGACGCGGCGGCTGCAATGCAGACGATCTGCGTAGTGAATGGTCAATCATAAAATTAAGAATTATCAGGAGCATAAACAAATAAAGTATTTTGATTTCTTAATTAATTAAACGATGCGCAAACCAATGGCCAACATTGTTTTTTTCAAAACTAATTTTTTTTTTCTTACAATTGTCTATATAAGGGAGAAAGTACAATACGTCCCGTCCCGTCCCGTACCGACCCCGGGACATACCGTCTGAAATAAGTCACTTTTATATTATTGGCTAATTCTGTTCGATAACCCAATCGACGGTACAGAATTAGCCAATCCCGTAAAAACAGCTTATTTCAGACGGTATGTCCCGAGGTCGGTACGGGACGACGGACTCAATTGTACTTTCTCCATAATATACTAATACAAGTGAATGGTGAAAACGCTGTTAGTATAAGTTTATAACTTTTAAAGTAAATTAAAATCTAGCAAATAAAAATTGTTTCGATTTTTCTTTTTACTATTTCGGCTTTTGACTGATAATTGATAGCAATACTAGAAAAAATAATAAAGTAGTTAAGTATTTATTTTCAAATACATTGGAGTTAGTTGGAACCGAAGGCTGACGCGGCTACTTTAAATCTTTCTGCTGTTTACTTCAAAACTAACAATCTTGTATATTTAAAGTGAGTACTATATATTTTACATATCCTTTAAAAAAATGAAGATTTAACAAAGTTTTTCAAAAGTTTTGACATCACAGATTATATGCTTTGATATTAGGGTTATATGTATTTCTAATACATATTACACAATAAATTAATATTTTGTTAAATAACTTCTTTAAAATGAAAACCTATTATTAATATCTAAAATGTTATTTTTATGCCGACACTTTGCGTTTTGAAAAAAATACTGTAACCAACCTACTGATAAATAAAAAATCTCCCATGTATTTATAATAAATACACTTGTATTTTACCGGTATATGCAGAGTAAGACTTATTAATGGGTAGAAAAATAAAATTTTTATTATAAATTCTGTAGTATTAAGAGTAATTGTATCAAAAATAATGACAGATAATATAGTAATATAATAATATGATATAATAATATGATATAATAATATAATAATATAATATAATAATATAATAATGTAATAATAATAACAGATAATTATTAGACCTTTTTATACGCTAAATAAGAAAAACATGTTGTGTACGTTATTAAATTCTTGCATAAAATCAAAAGTTTAAACCAACATTAAATTATAAACTGTTTTAGTACTCGCATAAAGATCCGATCTTATCCTAAAACAAAAATAGCAATCAGATTTTAAATCAATAAGCTAACAAAAAAGTAATTAATAAAAATGAATTTTCAATCCTATAGATATAGATATACGTACAATGCATGTAAGGGGAACGAGTCTTTATCTATTTAACTTAACCAATTTAGGCTAATCACATAAAGTAAAATGAGAAATTAGTTAAACATAAAGTTGTTGAAACTATTAACTAAATAAAATTAAGAAGGAAAAACATTTGAATAAAATATGACAATAAACTTTTGCTAGAAACGGATTTGACGATTGATGAGTTGCATGTTTTGATGTAATGCGGTATATTAATTATACAAGTATGATTAAATTGATAAAATATAGAAAGTCTTGAACAATAATTAATTTGTTTATGTATAAAATACTGTCAAATTAATAAAAACTGCACATAAATATCTGCATATGACTATATATGATGTGATTTTTACTATAGTTAATTATTATGAGATGAGAAAAAATATTTGGTTTTACATAAAAACAATACATGAGAAATAATAAAAATGAAAAATAGAACTAATAGGATGCGAACTTATTAATTGTCAATTAACTTTTAAGTTAAAAAAATGTAAAATGAATAAAGTAAACACAAGCTAACCTATGCTTTAAACACATACGTATATGAAACATCATTAAAAACAACATTATTTATTTATTTTAAAATACACTGTTATTCATGTCTAGATACAAGAACATATTTTTACAAAAAAACAAATTGAATATAATAATTTCATAGGTTTGTTGATTTTATAAAATCACTAGGTGCAAGCACTTCAATACAGTTTTTATGACAAAAAAAAAATTACTTGCTTAAAAAACTTATAAATGAAATACAACTTATTTCACTTTTACTAGGCAATATTATTTTTTTACTTTTCATGTAAAGCTACTGAGAAAACTGGATTATACAAGAACTTAGATTATAATATTTTTGTAATATTTATTATTCATTCTAGTTTTTAATTTAAAAAAAGGCAAACAATTTTTTTAGATTTTTAAAAACTAACTAACAGCATTTTTAAATGTATTGTAAAATATTTATATTTTATTATTTCAGAAGTGATCTTCTTGTCTAATGGTTAAATAAATATGGCATCTAATAGTAATGAAGAGTCAGATAACATCAGGAAACGCGATGATCGAAGATGTGCCATGTGTAATATTTATATTAGAAAATCAATTGGTCGAGAAAAGGAAATCGAATCTGAAGTTGAAATCGAATATGCTAAACAATTATCAAATAAAGATATTTACATCCATGATGTAATTTGTGATTCATGTAGAAAGCGATTAGCCAAATACATATCAAGCTCTAAACCTAAAAAGGTTAATGTTCCAGCAACTGCTTCGTCTCAAGATTCAAATGTTTCTGAATCATTTTCTCAGCTAACTGTCACTTCATCATCTCAGGAAAGTACACAATCATCTGTATACACAATAAAGGAACAAAAAGTACGAGCAACCACGGAATTACTTATTCAAAGGACGATTGCGACACATAAATATTGCTTTGTTTGTGGGTACCAAAAACAGACTAATAATATATTAGTTCCTTTAGAGGCCCGAATTCAAGTTTATAGTAAAATGAATGTTTTTATTCCACATGGCAATAGATGCTGTTGCACACATTTAATTAAAAAAAGATTTTATGAAGATGAACTAAATAAAATTAATATTTTTTCCACTACAAGTACGGTATATATTGATGAATTACTACAATTTTTGAGTCAATTATCAATGAAAGCAGACGAAACTTTATTAGATACAGTAGCTGAATTTTCCATGCCTGAAAAAAAATTGAAAGTTTTTACGGGATTAACGTGGGAAAATATTAATTATCTTAAAGATCAACTCACTTCTCTGAAGAATTCCTGTGTAAGGACAGCGACACAAGCCATTGTCGTATTTTTATTCAAAAAGCGCTCTGGGAATTCTAACTCGCTCATCTCTACAATATTTGACATTGAAAGCGAACAACAAGTATCTCGTTTTTGTCAATCAGTATTATTATCTTTCGAAAAAGATTTACTACCAAAACACTTTGGATTAGAAAATGTAGACAGAAATGAATTGATTGAAAATCAAACTTCTAATATGGCAAAGAAATTACATCCTGGTAAACAACTTATTTTGATTGCTGATGGTACTTATATAAGGCATGAAAAAAGCTCTAATAACGAGTACCAAAGAAAATCTTATTCAGGCCAAAAAAAAGTTCCTCTGACTAAACCATTTACTATATGTACTACTAATGGTTATGTTGTTGACCAGTTAGGTCCATATCTTGCAAATAAAAATGATGCTACAATACTGATTGAAATATTGGAAGAGAAGCAGAATATTTTACAGAAACTTCTTCGCCAAGGGGACATTTTTATACTGGATAGAGGTTTCAGGGACATTAAACAAAAATTAGAAAATATGGGTATATTGTTTTGATGCCTGCACTCAAAGGTTCAAAATCTCAACTTTCTACGCAAGAATCAAATGAAACAAGATTCACGACAAAACTGCGATGGGTTGTTGAAGCAGTGCACGGAGTTCAAAAGAAAAAATATAGGTTATTAGATCACAAACTTGATAATAAAATGGTGAAAAATACTGGATCTTATTGTAAAATTTCTTGCTACTTAAATAACTTGTTTGGCAAACGCCTAGATTCTGATGAAGACATGCAAGATGAAATATTTAGTGCTATGCAATCTAGAAAAAATGTTGAAAATACATTAGCAGTTTTAGTAGCAGACAAAAGATGGAGTCGTCGGAAACTACCATTTAAAATAATAACTTCGGATGATTTACCAGACTTTCCTGAATTAACAATAAAAGATTTGAAAATTCTGTTTACAGGAACATATCAGCTTAAACAGACAATATCTTACTTAGCGGAAATGCTTGACGCAGATAATAATTTGAAGATTGGATATTCAAAAGAGACTAACAATATTCTCAAACTTGAAGTTCAATCCAGGCATATTAACAGAAAACAATACAAATGTTTCGTTGAGTATAAACCAAATGGTATTGGTTATTCTAGCATCTTAAGACACTGTTGTGATTGTGCTAACGGTAACCGTACTATAGGATGTTGTGCGCATATTGCTGCCATAATCTATTATCTTTCACATGGAAGATATTTATCAAAAATCATACGACCAGCTGAAATTCTGTCTAAAATGTTTCTTAATGATCAAATTGAAGTGTGTATTGATGAAGATAGTGACAATGATGAGTGAATCATTTTTTCTATTGTGAACATTCGTTATTTTTAAAAAGCTACTTGTATACGTTCCATAATTTATTTTAAATAGCCTATGAAGATAATAAATTATACTTTGTACGAATTGAACATACTTAACTTCAATTCCTTTTTACCTGATAATTATTACTGTCAATAGATTTTGAATAATCAATTAAGTAGAGGCAGATAAGCCAAATATGGCCTTTTTAAGACCACAAGACGCCAAAAGTACCCTCAAACGATCGATTTCAAGGCTATGTTTAGCTAAAAACAGGCTTTTTTGCGTGAAAACCCTTGCATTATGACATTTTTAGGTTAGTTTTGGGTTACATGGTACCAAAAATGGCCTTTTTCGGCGTTAAATCACTCAAATGAGGGCATTTTTAGGTTAAAGAGAAAAGCAGACACTGACAGCGGCGATATTCTTTTTATATATAGAGAGAAACCCTTTATTACCTCAAATTCTGATAAGACCATCATTGAAAACGTAAGATAATATAAAAAATACGGCTTGGAGCGAACAAAATATTTCATTTGATTATGTTTTCATGGGAAGATATGCAAAACTACTCAAAAGGAGTCACTTTAGTAACTAAATTGTAACATAACCAGCTAAAAACGTGAAAAAATGGCAAAAAAATCAGTTTTTGGCTCAAATCGAGTTGTGCCACCATTTTTAAGGAAAAAACGTTAGTGCCATCGTAAAGAACGGGAAAAAGTACACAAAAAAAGTCTACTTAAAAAGTTGCACCTCAAAAACAAGGGGGTCAAAATATCGATTGAAAACTTTAATAATTTTTTTAGATCCGATATTTGTGGTTATGTAATCCCAAAAAAATTGCAGTTATTCATGACATAAAAATACACCAATGTGAATTTTTAAAAAAATTTTTATCCTATAGGGACTTCAGAAAAAAATAAAATCAAAAAAACACGTTTATCGACGTTACTGCGCATGCGCACTAGGCAGAGAGCTAAAAATTTGGCTATGGGAGTTTTTTTTTATCCCCCATCGAATGGTATATAACATATATACATTTTCCAAGGGGGCCATTTCACCATAGTAACCCGGCTATAGCCTTTGTTGCATTTTCAAAAATTTTTGTATGTACTCATAAAAATATTTTTAAACATGTTATTTTTGATTTAACAATACAATGAAATTTAGTTGTGAAGAGTTTCCAAACCAAAAATTTTCAGCCAAAAATGCAACGCAACAAATATCAGATAATTTATCTTAAAGTAAGATTTTGTTTTTGCAGTGTACTAACTATCGTAGGGTAAATGTTATTCTACAACATTCTAAATGTACCATTTTATTTTCAGTAATAATAATGCACAGTCGACAGGGACACAAAAGAAGCCCACCGATAAACAACTAGTATGCATCATAGATTTCATGGAGCGTCATCCTCGTTTGGCAAATGGTATAGCTAGAGCTTCTGAAGTAGATGAGAACTGGAGTGTACTGTTTGCGTTATTGCACGCCAAGAAAGGAACAAGAAAGACTTTAGCAGCATGGAAAAAAGTAAGTTACAATCGAATAATAAATAATGATTTACAATCTAATAATATATAATGATTTACAATCTAATATTTTGTAATAGCTCTTAAAACTAATTCTTTACAATACTATTATTATATGTTTTCTTTTACAGACTTGGACTGGAATGGTAACCGCAGCCCGCCAAAGTATGCGATTTTTAATAGATGGACGGAAGAAAAGCCCTATGTCTCCAAACCACATCAGGATTATTGACATAGTTGGGTATAACGAGGAGGACTCAAAAGTACCCTTGAGCATCTCCTATGAAGATCCACCATGTGCAAATAGCTGTAAATATGAAGCCCCTACAAACTCATGGTCGAGAGACAGAAGCTGCCACGAACAACCATCTACATCGAGTAACTGGAACAATGGATTACATACTTCCAGATCCACAAGCAACTCATACGAACAACCACCACGAACAACATCCATGAACCAGTACAACGCAGCATCTACTTCAAGCAGCTCATATCAACAACAGTCGAGAGCAACAAGATTTGACAACAGACCATCTACTTCAACAGCTGTAAGCGGTTCGTACGAGCAACCGTCATCATCTATAAGGTCGTACAATAGACCATCCACTTCTTCAAGCACCAATCAATGCTGGGAGCCTCGTTTGCACCTCAGCTTAAACCAAGAACCACTGCCTAAAAGACCAAGATTAGGAGACTCGACCACTACAGAAAAAAATGCAAGATCTACAGCAGCACTATCTGGTCTATTTCTTAGTATTAATTTATTTAATAATAGAATGTATAAATTAATTGCTTTATTGCTTTTCAGCTGCTGAAAGATCAGCGAAACTTGTGGAGAAATTGGAGCAAAAAGGACAAGAACTAGTGACGTCGCTGGCGAACCAGCTCATTGGTTGCTTTGAAAAGCAGAATGATGTGCTTAAAAAGGGCCTGCAGGATTTGTCTGAAACGGTAGTACGCACATTACCGAATGTTGTTGCGACAGAATTGCAGAAAGCATTAAAAAATTGTAATCCTGTGCCGAATAATGCTACGAGTCAAGAGGAAAGCGGTACAATTGAACAGTTACTAATTGATGAGGCTGCTGATAATGATTTCGATCAAGTATTTAATTTCATCGAACAATCTGTAATGGTTCGTACAAATTGTGACAGTTTTGTAGGGCATCGCAACCTATTTTAACTTAATTTATTTATTATTTTTTAATTAATTTACAACAAAACTCTATGAAAAATTTACTATTAATCGTTGTATTCTAAACTCTTGAAGTGTTTTTAAATTTTTAATTTTTCGTACAAATTTCTAATGATTTTAATTATTTCCAAGTTTTAATATTTTCTTTGAATTTCAGGCTAAAAAGGCAGAGGAAGGTAAATGCGCAATATGTCAAGACAACATTACTGATCGCAAGCAAATCCAATGCAATCACAGTTTCTGTAAGTATTGTATTGATACATGGCTTGAGCACAGCAGATGCTGTCCCGTTTGCCGTCAAAAAATTCCTGTTGATGAGAAAGACTTAACTTGGAAAGATATTGTGTTCGACGATAGTGACGATGATTTGTAATAGCTCTTTTTACTGCGTTAAAAGCCCAGGGAATGGATTTTTCATTTTTATTTTATATTAAAAGTTGTGTTTCGAAAGAATTTTTTATTGGAATAGAGGCTTACACTATTACATCAAACAATGCTTGTGAATATCTTGTACGTGGTACAAAATGCCTTCAAATACCAGATACAAATATACCCGGGAGTATCCAAGAAACAGAAAATATGGATTATGGCATTTGAAGGTACGTTGTATAACGTTAATGTCATATTAAGTTTTTCAAAAAAAGGCAAAACGCTACATTTTTATATCACGAGGTTTAAGAAAAAAACACTCGATCCGTACAGTAAACGTGATTAATGTAGGTGTCATAGTAAGTAAGGGAATAAAATCCGTTTGTATCGATTAAGCGTTCGATTGCATTTCTACGTTTTTATAAGTCTAATTTTTGTATTGGACTGTAATTCATACAGCAGCACAGTTTACGATACTGTTGCAAACAAGAATATTTGTACATGACATTTACACTATACATCATACCTTCGAATACCAGAAGCAAATAAACCCGGGGGTATGTACGAAAAATATGAATACTGGTCTTTGGAGGTACGTTGTGCAATGTTAATGTCATATGTAAACAATGTTTTATTTTTGTAATAGTGTTCCAAAAAAGGTGAAATGCTGCTAGCTAATAAGAAGGTTTCTGTAGCACGAGGTTTGAGTAAAACAAAACCAGACTGAATACGTGCATACAGTAAACGTGCACAATGTAGGTGATATAGTATGTAAGAAAAATGAAATGCGTTTTTATCGATTCAGCGTTCGATTTCGTTTACACGTTTTTTATAAGTATAAGTATAATTCATATGAAAGTTCTTTTGTTTTGTTTTATAATGTTTTTTTTTCTCATTTATCTTGAATTGTTTTCAAAGATTACTTCATTGGAGTACAAGGATTAAAAAAAATTTGTTTTCATCGAGAAGAAAGAATAAATATTAAAAATAAAGTTGTTTCTTGTTATCTTTTCTTTGAACAGTTATAATTGAGCTTCGATATTTATTTTATTGGAGAAAATAATAATTTATTTGTATATTCTTATTTTCATATCTTGTACGTACAAAAATTTATATAAATATGTATAATCACGCTTTCGCGAACGATTGTCGCATCTCGTTGAACGAGCGCGCAACCGGCGCGCAAGCTCGATGGTGGAGCTCTATTCGATGACCTTGCTGTAAGGGTCGCTGGTGATACGGGCAGATGCACGCGGCTTTCTAGGGCTTTATTTTAAATTCCGCTGATGAGGCAGAACGAGATCATTGGTGACGTCGATCTCACCGACGGCGAGGGTAAAAGCTCACTAAGTAAAAGATGAGATATCGAAAGCGCACATTGTAAGAAAAGATTGGTGAAATTACTATTCTGAGAGTAGGTTATCATAGGACCTACTCTGAAAGTAGACAAATCACCACACAAAATTCTAATTTTGCGACTTTGGGAATTACCAATTTACAATTTGTGTAGTAATTTGAATACTCTCAGAGTAGCTATTTTTAATTACCTAATCTCAGATTAGTAATTTCACAAATCTTTTTTAGATCTGGTGGTCGATAAAAAATATCAAAGTATATGTATTTTCTGTTTTAGATAGTGGCTGTGAAAGCTATTAGTTAAGTTGTGATATCGAGGACTATCATGTGCGCTCCTAGACTGGGTAAGCAAAGAGATTTAAAAATTAAAATCAATTCTAGTAAGTATCACACAAGTAACGATAGTTAAATTTTTTTATATTATTGCTACCTCCTTTGTTGAAGAGACTGGCGAAAAAGTCCTGGGCGCAGAGAGTCAAATTTCTTCATGGACCTTTTAAAGTGCTCATGTGTGGTATCTCGTAAGTTACACAAAACTTTTACGAGCTGAGAAAAACGATACTTTGTATGAGAAAAATTATAATAACGTTGTGACAATTTTACATATTGACGGTAATGGTATACCGACAGCGTGTGCATTATTCCCTCAAAACTGTTCAATTTCCTCGCAGACTATAGAGAAGTATGAGCCACAGAGCTACGAGCTGCTGAAGCAGAACTACAAGGGAGGAAAATACCAGAGTATCTCTACTTCAATGGTAATTCAAACAGGATATTTTAATACTTGAAACGGCGTAACCTTGCAAATTGTGCTTTCGCTCTTGTCTTCCACTTATATCGTAATAGATTTTAACTCCAGCAGCTGTTTGCTTTACAATAAAAATAAATAATATAACAAGCACAAAGTAAATTGATGATGAAATAAAAGACAATAGATAACTATTCATTTAAGAATAACTAATGGATTATTTACTTTTAAGAGTGAGGTATCGTTGGAATGCCTGATATTAAGATGCTGGCTTACATGGATACCTTCAGTATTTCGTTAAGTACCTACCAATAGTACTAGATTATATGCTGGTGACTGGGCAATAGAAAAATATGATCCTCATGTTGTAGCCGCTTGACATGAATGTCCGCTAACAAGTCCACCAACAAGTCCACCAACTGGTACTTCTTCCGCTTCGTGAGTTGCCCATGCTTGCCCTGTGTTATCCCGTTAGCAATGGGCATCTCCCACCTGTGGGCGATGGTCTTGACGTCCATGTCGTGAACAAACCTGATGTCGGGTACGCGGCAACTCTCTTCAAAGAGAGTTTTCACGACGTTAAACACCCTCCGTGCATAGAGGGGTTGATAACGGAAGGTGCTCTCCAAATCCTCGAAAAGTCTTGCAGGCATCGTGCTCGCCGTAAATCACTTGAAAATTTAAATACTTGGACACAAAAATCGTTAGCCACGAGAAGCGTCCGTCTCCGGCAACGACTGAACCGGAACTGAAGAAATAGGTTACAGCGTAGGTACATACAGCGTGGCGCCGGGCGGACGACATCTTGAGGCTGACTCCGGCGGTACCCCGCTAGTCGAAGTCAGGCCTCGGCTGCAGCGTCTGCTTACGCCGGCGCCGGCGCTGTCCAGCGCGTGGCGCCACAGCTACTCCCCCGCCAGTGCCGGACGTGTCCTGCGTCCGGAACGACACCGTTCTTCTTGGCCTGTTGAGGGATGGACTGGCGGAGGACGGCGGCGGCGGCGATGATGAAGGCGCCGGGACAGGCGGAGGCACAGGTGGCTGCGGCTGGGTGGTCGGCGTGGGCGCCGGATGCGCCTGTGTGGATGGCCCAGCTGGATGACCCACTGAGAGTGGCCGTGCCTCGGACGCTGATGATGTTGCTGCCGGCGCCGATGGCGCGGCTGGTGGAGCTGCCTGCGCCGATGGCGCGGCAGGTGGAGGAGCCCGAGCCGCTGCAGCTGGTGAGGCCCGCGCAGAGAGCGGGGTGTTGGCAGGCGGCTGATCGGCTACCTCCAGGTACGCCGGCTTGAGGGAGCTGGTCGAGAGAGTCTTGGCCTCGCCGCTCACCTCGACCACGTATCGCTGGTCATCGAGGCGTCGGAGCACCCTGTGTGGCCCGGTGTAGGGCGGCTGCAGCGTCGTGCGGACCGTGTCGACACGCCTGAAGACGTGCGTGCAGGTGCGCAAGTCGCCGTGGAATAACGGCGTGCGAGGCGGAAGGTGCCTAGACCCCGGGGCTGCCCGCAACCGGCCGATGAGACCACGCAACTCGGCGACGAAAGCCGGGGCGTTAGCCCCTGGATGACTGTCTGAAACAAAGAAGTCTCCTGGGACTCGGAGAGTTGTGCCGAAGAGCATCTCGGCTGGAGAAGCCTGTAGATCCTCCTTGAAGGTCGTTCTGAGACCAAGCAGGACGGCTGGAAGGGCCTGCGGCCATGGTGTTGGAGCGCAGCACATGAGGGCCGCCTTGAGAGTGCGATGCATCCTTTCCACCAGCCCATTGGCCTGCGGGTGGTAAGGTGTTGTGTGCACCCGGGCTGCGCCGATGACGTTGGCGAGGGCGGCGAAAAGGCGCGCCTCGAATTGCGGGCCCTGGTCCGTGGTGATGGTTAGTGGCGTCCCGAACGAGCTGATCCAGCGCTCGAGGAAGGCTCGCGTGACCGTGTCTGCCTGCTGGTCCGGAAGAGGGATGGCGTGCGGCCACCTGGAGAACCTGTCGACTATGGTGAGGCAGTACTGGAAACCCGAGCACGACGGGAGCTTGATTAGGTCCAGGTGCAGGTGGTCGAAACGCGCATCCGGGGCCGCGAAGTCTCCCAGAGCTGCTCGGTTGTGCCGGTGGACCTTGGAGAGCTGACATGGCTCGCAGGAGCGCGCCCAGCGCGCAATCTCCTTCCGCATGTGTGGCCAGAAGTATTTCTGGGCGATCGTCCTCGTCGTGGAGCGGATACCTGGGTGGGAGAGCCCATGCAGTGCCTCGAAGACGGTCTTCCTCAGCTCCTTGGGGATGTACGGCCGTATTACGTTTCCGTCCACTGCACAATACAGAGAGGAACCCTCGATGTTGAGGGGCTGAAGTTTTCCGTCTCCGGAGTCGAGCAAGTGCGGCAGGTCTTGGTCGCTCGCTTGCTGCTGGGCGAGGGTGGTGAGGTCCAGGCAAGCCGGCATCTTGATGGAGTTAACTCTCGACAAGGCGTCTGCGACGATGTTGCTGGGGCCCTTGACGTACGCCAGCTTGATCGGGAACTGGAATATGTAGTCCAGCTGTCTGGACTGGCGAGGCGATGCTTTTTCCGGAGGCTGCTGGGCTGCGAGGGACAGCGGCTTGTGGTCCGTAAACAGGGTGAAAGGACGCCCCTCGAGAATGCTGCTGAAGTGCTTAACCGAGGCGAATGCGGCGAGAAGCTCTCTATCGTAAGTGCTGTATCGCCTCTCGGTGTCCGAGAGCTTTCTGGAAAAGAAGCCTAGAGGACGCCAGATGTCCTCCCTCTCGAACTGCTCCAGGGCAGCACCGATGGCGACGTCGGAGGCGTCGGTGTAGAGCCGTAGAGGGGCCTCGCGACGCAGAAAGGTGGTGGTGACTGCGTCTGCGAGCGCCCGCTTCGTTTTCTCGAATGCATCTCGGGCTTCCTTCGTCCAGGCGAGAGGCGACGGTTTCTTGCACTGCGGCAAGAGCTTCAGCAGATCGTTGAGGGGTGCGAGGAGGCGTGCAGCGCCAGGGATGCATCGCCTGTAGTAGTTGACCAGCCCCAAGAAACGACGAAGTTGTGAAGTGTCGGCCGGCTGCGGAAAAGCCTGGATAGCCTCGACCTTGCCTGGTGGTGGACTACAGCCATCTTTAGAGATGCGGTACCCGAGATAGTTGACTGACTCCCTGGCCAGGACGCACTTGTCCTGATTGATTTTGATGCGAGCCCTGCGCAGCGTGGCGAAAAGGACCCGGAGGTGCTCCAAATGCTGCTCTCGGCCCCAGGAGGCAACGACTATGTCGTCCAGATATGCTCGCGCGAACGGCAGGTCGCGCAGAAGGTGGTCCATTGCGCGCTGGAGAGATTGTGCTGCGTTGCGGAGCCCCATCGAAGAGCGGGTGAACTCGAAGAGCCCGAAGGGGGTTGTAATTGCCGTCTTGTGTGCATCTTCGGGAGCGATAGGGACTTGGTAGAAGGCCTTCTTCAAGTCTACGACCAAGAAGGTGTCGCCTTGTAATTCCAGTAAGAGGTCCTCTATCACTGGGAGCGGGTATCTGTCCGGGACGGTGCGACTGTTGAGTTGGCGATAGTCGCCCGTGATGCGGTATGAGCCATCGGCTTTCCTGACCAGCTGCAGAGGGCTCGCCCAGGAGCTGTCTGATAGGCGGACGATGCCCATCTCCAAAAGCGCTCGAAAACCCGCGCGCGCCGCCTCGAGGCGCTCCCCGTGGAGCCGGCGTGGCCGTGCTGCAGCTGGTGGCCCGTTCGTCGCGATGTGGTGGAGGGCGGAGAGATTCGGTAGTACGATGGTGGTGCTGCCTGGAGTAGCTAGGTCTAGGTAGTCCCTCAACAGGTCAGCAAACACACCCTCAGCGACGATTTGTTTCTCTATTTTAGTCTGCAAAAGTAACAGAAATTGAAAATCACGCTTCTGTGGCAAACGTCGATAAATCAAACGAGTCATTGACATTATCAGAAAGTGCAAAAAGTTTATCTGAAAAAAATCTACCTTTGTTAGATAATGCTAAAACTCCGCCTAAAAAAAATCAAAAAATGAGGTAGCTAACAAGATGGCAAATTTCACAGAATCATCATTAAAAATGTCCAAGGATAAAGACTTAAAAGTAAGTTCTCTGTTGAAGATATATAGTCAACAAAAATCGATAATATCTTTAATCGAATTTAAAGCTATATATATATATATATATATATATATATATATATATATATATATATATATATATATATATATATTCAAACTAGTTTTTGTATTAAAATCGATTGAAGTCAATAAAATTCTATAAGACAAATTCTTGTTAAAGTTAATTAGAGACCAATTATTGGTGTTAACTATTGCTTAATCGTTGTTTTCCAAATTGAATTTTATCGACTCCTATCGATTTTAATAGAGTTTTATTCCAAACAGCGGTATTAAGCATATAACTCAAAAATCTATTGAAAATGAAATTGATCGTTATTTATTGTTAAATATTTTGTTCGTTGATCTACTCCTTAATTTTAGGTTACAAAAAAGAAAATTGACGAAATAAAGTCCCCTTCATCCAAAGCAAGTCAGTCATCTACTATGAATAAGCCCGATGATGCAAACAAGAAATTGATAACAGAATGTGATAAATTGAAGATAAAGTATGCTACTGCTGAGAAAACTATTCAAGAACTTAGACAGAAAACGATGAAACTAGAAAAAAAAGTCGAAAGTTACAAAAAGAAAGCCGAGCAAGCTAATGAAGAAAACAAAAAACTTCAAGAACAAAATAATAAATTAGTTACGAAAGTAATCGAGAAATTCGAGGAGAAACAAGGTAAGATCTAGTTTTTTACTTATATTCGAGTACATAATGAAAATATTTTGCAATTTGGATGATAATCTATTTAAATATTGAATATTCATTATAATCTTTACATGTATATTTATAGAAGATCCGAGAAAACTCGATTAAAATAATTACAATTTAAAAATCTTGTATTATTGGTATTTAAATATAATCGTATCCTTATTAAGAAATAATAATATCGAATCTATTTTAATCGATTTTTATACAGATATAATTGAAATTGATACGTTCAATATATAAATCTATCTTTTAGTGATAAACAAACGAATTGGTAGATAAGTCTATTGATCTATTGTTTCAAAAGAAAAACGAAAAATAATTGATTTTTGTAACACAAGCACGATTTCCGCGTTTTTTTTACCTATTTTGCGGGCGTAAAGTTAAAATTTTTTTACCAGCGGGCACAAAAGACTCGACAGCGGTTACGAGCCGCAGACGACAGCAGACGCAGTACACAATATACTATTAACGTTTCGGTTAACAATGTCACCCTCGTCAAAAACATTATATCAACTTTTTTTCTGTTTTTCATTTGTTTTGGGAAGATCAATACACTTATCAATTACTCTAATTGAAGTTATGCATACAAATTATTATAATTTTTTGAAACTTTTATATCGTTAGGTGTACTAATACTACATTATTTCAGTTTGTTGCTAATTAAATCCTATACAATTCAGCAAAACTAAATAAATTGATAAAAATCAATTTAAAATAATAATAAATTATTAAGAGTCACAATCAAAATAACAATTGTAATAATTGCTTATTACTTTAATTAAAATAAGATATTTTGAGAAAAACATTAATTATTTATATTGATTATTGTAAGATCAGTTAAGGATAAATAATTTATTATTTTTAAAACAAATAAATATTTTAGTGACTTGATCCTGATAAATGCAGATATAAATCCAGTATGGACATAGTAACTTCCATATGACGGGGGCAGATGGGTACAAAATATTGTGTCAAATTATTCTCGTTATGGGGTAATGTACACAATGCTGTTGTACAATGCTGTTGCTATGTACAATTGCTAGCTATTACTATAATAGCAACTAAATTACATTAAATAAATTATAAATTTGACTTTCTGTACATGGGTTATAATTGCTATGCATTACTTAAATGCATTACTCGTTTTAGGATACATTAAATCGTTTTGATAATGTAGCTAAATAAATTTTTCTACAGTTTAATATATAAAAATAACTTACTTGAAATTTTTTACTGAAAAAGACTAAATTAAAGTTTTGATTTTGATATTATAACAAAAGTGATTTTAAACCAATCACAGCTCTTTTAAAAACCGAATTTATTATGAGTAATGCACGAGAAGTGTCTATAATGCACACATTCGGTTATTTGCACGAGTAGTTATAATTTTTATTATTTATTACAAATTTAAAGTTCACTTTAGTTAAATGATGAATTCAAATAACAGTTTTACCTTCAACTGGGATTAGATTTCTACGAAAACCGATAAAAATCGAATCAAATCGAAATTCAAACCATTAATGTTCATTATTGTTATACGAAATTATTCGTATTGAATCGATTTTCGTAGGTTCTTCACGACTCTAATTTAATTGAAATGCTAAAATTGTTATTATGACATTATTTAATTAAAAATATTAGATTTTAGTCATTTTCACCCACTTATTTCTAATATCACTGCTGAAACTGTTTTAATCCTGCTAAACACATGCAATTAAAAACAATTAAATACAATCAGAAATTCAAAAATCAAGTTGGTTTTAGTAGATAGCTGTAGGAAATCTGAATTATTTTACGCTATTGGATCTTTATTTAATTATCTGAAGTTTGCCTTTATTTCCCTTTGCGTTTAATCTTAGCACATGTTCATAACAAAATCAAATACTATATCTACTTCTGCTTGGATTTAAGTTTGTAAAATTGCAACTTTTATAATATATTCATTTTAATCATCTTTTTTTTACTTTTCAAAATCTTGTATTACTTAAATTATTGATAATTAAATCTACTTTTTATTTATGATATTTTTTTTGAGAACTTTGTTCAAAGAAAAAAAAATAATGACAAATAATGACAAATAATGAAAAATAATGATAAATAATAATATTGCTTCTGGAATTCACACATTTTTATTTGTTATTGTTTCCATTATTTTTTCGTATCTGTAATAATTTATCTATATTTTGTTATTATCAATTATTATCATATATTGTTTGGAATTATATATTTTGGAATTATTCTGGGATCCAAGACATATATATCTCATAATATACCATAAAATGCAGCTTGCTTATACACTTTATGATGGCACATACATTTTGCTACAACAGAAAAAAAATAAGAATAAATTACTTAAGACTTATAAAGTATTTAAATTACTAGTATGAGATTGAACATTAGCATCCTGCTATACAAATTTCATACACAATTTCTACTCTAAAAATTCATCTTTATCCTTTGTTAAATTCCTGATTAATTTACGATAATATTGGAATAATAAAATCGTAATTTTAATACTTTATAAAGTTTCGTGTATTTTTTAGCTCAAGTTAATATCACATTTATTGCGCATGTATATATAATGTATCCTTGATTTATTAAAATATACTGGGTTTGCTTTTTCCCGCTTGTTTTTGGATTTAATATTTTTTAATTTAATATTTTATAATATAATATTTTATAATTTAATATTTTATATCACACAGTGATTGATGATCAATTGTCCCAGACCAAAAACAGCGAAGCAGTTGCTGAAGACAATTTTTTACCAGTGGGACATTATCGTCCTTCCGACAATACGGTAAATTAATATACACATATTTATTTGTTTGTGTTATTTTTAAACAGTACTTTAAACATTATGTATGAAAAACAATAGTAGTGCATTAAATTTGTATTGATGTTAATTCTGTTTAATTTGTATTTATATACGTTTTATTGCTTTTAAAGATTTTTAATTGACTTTTTAATATAATATATGTGCTCCTTTATTATATTTATAAAAATTCTGAAGATAGTTTTGACAATAATTTTAAAATCTAAACTTTAGGTAATCATTTTTTATTGCTTAAAATAAAATCTTTATCAAAGGTTTTTGTTCTTTAGACCTTTGTAGCCAAGTTATTGTTTTATATTTATATACATATATAGTGTATATATATATATATATATATATATATATATCTACCTATATTATATAGACGTTTTGGACATACTCCCCCCCGCAGCCCCCCCGCAGCCCCCCCGCAAAATAAGGGAAAATTCTTCCATTTTTCATGTGATTTGAATAATCTGAAAAGCCCCCCCGCAGCCCCCCCGCAGCCCCCCCCCCGCGGCCCCCCCGCAGCCCCCCGCGCCCCCCCCCCCCAGCCACCCCGCAGCCCCCCCGCAGCCCCCCCGCACATTTTAGCAGCTTTTTCTTAAATATAATTTACTACTATAAAGAAAAACAAACCACCGTTAAAATATATCAGGTATAGTACTGCATTAAGATGTTGTATCAGCCTCGGGAAAATTCCACATTCTTCGTAGTAACTCTTCCAAGCCCCCATTACAAGCTCATAGCATAGTAGTATCTAAATTATATATAAGAGTAGAGATAAACCAATAGAGAGATAACTTAATAGTATATTATCACACTGTTGTGGGATCTGCTTTTCTACCTTTCTCGAGGCTTTCGCACGAGCACTGCGAGTGAGAAAATCGAGCAAGGTAGAAAAACACCTCCCACAACAGTATCATACGATATTTTATACCACGAGAGCCGAAAATTGCAATTAAAGTTTGCATTTTGAGGTTAGAGTGGTATACATTTTTTTTTCTATTTTTTCCACACCACCCATGAGGTAAATAGACAGGAGCGTTTTTTTGTAATATTTTTTGTTAAAGTTTGACTTTGTTTGAAGTAAATAATTCTTATAAGGTTTTTATTTTGCTTTTGTATTGTTAACACTTTGATGTGCGTATACTAAGCATTGACTTTTGCTTTTATATTGTTGACACTTTGATGTGTTTATACTAAGCATTGTCTTTTGCTTTTGTATTGTTATCACTTTCGCGTGTTTATATTCAGCATTGTAAAAACTTTATAAGATCATAAATGTTTTTAATTTATCAAAGTTTTAACAAAAAATAGAGTGGTATCCCCGTTAGGCCTAATCCACTTTTTAATATAGTAATTGACTCGAATTTAATAATGTAAAAAAATCAATGATTGTTAAGATTTTGCAGTATTGTTAATTTTAATTATTATAATTTGATATAACGTAACTGTACAATGTAAAATTTTATTTTGTTGTTAAATTGATGTGATATATAATGTTAGCAATATTCAAAATATATGCTACGTAAGCATCAGGATTACTTATTAAAGATTTAGGTATAAGATTTTCTTTTTTACGTAGTTTCAAAATACGTTGAATATTCAAAGTCATATTGGTAGGAATTTCATCTAAACTCGAAAAATGTTGAATGATTTCATTATTAAAAATTTCATAAAATTCAATCTTTTCATTGAATCTATTCAATTCATGTTTATCATATTCCTGTTGTAAATCAATTAAATAATTTTCATAATTTACTTGATCACGTTCATGTTCCATAATTTGATTATTTACTTCACGTAAATCCACATTGTCCTCTGGAATCAAAAAATTTTGAGCCGGATTCCATTCCATCCTGAAATTATTATGTATAAAAATGTATAGGAACATTATACTTTTTACTGCATCATATTCTTATCAATTTACTGTTAAATCATGTATTAAAGAAATTTTAATGCTAATTTTGTATCAATTTTTTACTATTAATTAAAAATTTCATTCCAAACTATGTTTTCGATTTCTGAATCGTTTTCATTTTCAATCTGAATGAATAGTTGATTAGGATTTTTGCATCTAGATAAAGCTACATATAATTGACCATGAGAAAATAATGGTTTTTTCAAGTATATCCCTACAGTATCGAAACTTTGACCTTGAGATTTATTGATAGTCATAGCGAACGCTAAGACTAAAGGAAATTGTTTTCTGTATAAAATAAGTGGCAATGAAGATAAATTTCCGGTATTTAAGGTGATTCTAGGTATAAAAACTTTGTTTCCGATTTTTTCCCCAGTTATAATTTCGGCTTCAATGTTATACTTAAATAATTTAGTAACTTTTAAACGTGTGCCATTACACAAACCGTCAGTTATACTTAAGTTTCTTATTAACATAACAATGGCCCCAATTTTCAAATTAAGTTCGTGAGGTGGCAATCCTTCACGAATGCTATTTAATATTTCGATCGGAAAGTTAATGTAAATATTATCGTCAGATTTATCAACACCTTTATAAGTTGCAGTATCAATACTATAATATGTTTTTATCTCTCCTTCCATTTGATTTAAAATTTTATTATTCAAAAAATAAGTATATTCATTGTGAGAAGTAAGTATTACACTATTTAATGAAAAATCAAACTTTTGACCAAAAATTTTTGAACATATATTATTTGTTTTCCATTCTTCAGGAATTTTAAACTTTTCTATCTTTCCTTCTCCAACGTCTAATAATAATTTTGAAAAATTTCTATTGAGTGATCGCATATTTATATTTAATTTTAAAATATGGAAGTATGACCAAAGGTATGATGATTTTATAGTTTCTCCTATAATAATAGTTCTACTGCTATTCTTTAAAACAGGTAATATTTGTCGAAAGTCTCCTCCTAAAACTATTAATTTATTTCCGAAAGGAATATTAGTATCACATAAATCGCGTAAAGTTGTATCAACTATTTCTAGAGCTTTTTTAGGAATCATAGAAGCTTCATCCCAAATTATCAAATCTGCTTCTTGTAACTTTTCTTTATCAGATTTGTACTGCAAAAATGAGATTTTTATATTGGTCAAATCTAAAGGCAAACGAAAAGTTCTATGACTGGTCATTCCTTTTGGTAATAATATTGAAGCTATACCAGTCCATGCCATTGATAAAATTTTTTTATTTTGAGAAATAAAAAAGTAAATTAAAGTCTTATACAAAAATGTTTTTCCTGAACCTCCAGGACCGTCTATAAAATAAGTTTTATGAGTTTGTGAACATATCGTTTCAAAAATCTCTTTTTGGTCACTGTTCAATTGATTATACATTGATTTAAACAAATATTTGCATTGTTTAATTTCTTCACTATCATAAATGTTTTGTAAAATAGTTTTGTTTGGCATAGGTAAATTGAATGAATCACAAGATTTATCTTCTAATGCAAATATTTGGTTGATATGTAAAAGAGCACGATTTTCTTTGTTATCAATAAAATCTTCGATGAATCTATTTTTGTACTTATTCCAAATGCGATCACCTTGAAAATTTTCAGAAAGTAAAAACCACGCGAAAAATTGTCGTAACTGAATCGGTAACATAACATTACTAGCTTCTTCAAAAATATTATCAATTTGATGGTCATGTTCAATTAAACCCATGGCAATAGCAGTGTCTTTATATGTACTATATTTTATATCGTTGTAAGTTTTCAAGTTTTCAAATGAGGTTGCGCCTTTTACTTTATTTAATATTAATTTTAAATGAAACCGTTCATGATCTTTGGGTGAAACTACATTTAATCTACCAATAGCAATATTTTTCATCATATTTTTTCTTTTTTGCCATTTTTTATTTTTGTTATTAAAAATATAGTATTCTGGAACATTTACGTATTTAATAGATTTTGCAAAATCATCGACTTTATTCAATTCGAACCATGCGGTTAATCGTGTTTGATAATTCTCTATTGCAGTTTCGATTTTATTTTCTTCAAATATCTTATATTGTTTGTTTTTATCATGTACAGGTAAATTTTCTACTGAATGACTTCTATAACAAATTGGATAATTTTGTAATCGCCAAGCTGCTTCCATTGGACTTAAATATCTACCATCAACATAATTTTTAATTTCATCAAATTTATCTTCAGTTTGACAGTCAACATCTTTTTGAATTTGAACAAATGCTCTATCACTACCTTTATGGATATATTTAAAGATGTATTTTATGCTTTGTATAGAAGCACAAAATTCAACATTTATATGGCATTTATATTTCATCAATAGAAATTTATTATATGGTACAACCATTGAATTATTGACTGGAATTTTCTCATTATATCGAGTTTTATAAACATGATTATCAGAGGTGTTATCAGTTCTTTTATATTCTGGGTAACCATTTTTTTGTATTGTAGTTACATCAGCGAAAGGTTTCGGAAATTTTTTTATGCATTCTTTCTTTTTATTATTCAAACAGGGACTATGATTATTATGAGGTCCATGCAGCATATGTTTGATAGTTAATTTTTTAAGTTTTTCGTTATTTGGAATTATTTCAGCAGATATATATTTATCAATATGTTTAGAAGTAATGATTTTGTTGTCAGGATGCAATGTTATTAAAATGTGTGCATGTGGTAAACCTCGTTTTTGAAACTCAATTGTATAAACATAAGCTAATACTTTACCAAAAATATTTTTTTTCGTTATATC
The DNA here is from genome assembly GCF_009193385.2 of Nasonia vitripennis. Taxonomy (NCBI): domain Eukaryota; kingdom Metazoa; phylum Arthropoda; class Insecta; order Hymenoptera; family Pteromalidae; genus Nasonia; species Nasonia vitripennis. The sequence goes on along the minus strand of NW_022279596.1, from coordinate 1,082,041 downwards.
ATTCATTATTGATTGTAGTTTTGTGTGAAATAATCTAACAGTGATATGAGGTATATCATTTGGATTTGTATTCTTCGGAAACTGTTTTAAAATTAATTTCAATTCTTTCCATTTTGGATTGCATGTTACTGTTATGAATAAATCTGGTCTCCCACATTTTCTCATAATAGCCATTGCATCTTGATAGTGTTGTTGCATATACCTAGGACCTCCAATATATGTCGCTGGTAATATAAAAAGATTTCCGACTTTTTCTTTTTTTTCAAAATTATTAGAAATATTTGAAGCACTATTAACTACTGCATCTAATAACCCTTGATAACATTCTATCCTTAATGTGTTTTGATTGTATCTCAAATAATTCAAACGATTGTTTTCTATCATTACATAAGCATGTATAAAAAATTGTTGAGTTAGTCTCCCTGCATATAATAAAGGACTAAAATTTATTTCGTTTGGTCGGTAGGCAAGTCTATATGAATAATATTGTAAAAGAGAAAGATTTTTTTTTTCTTTTAAATGATAATTTTGAGAATAATGAGTACTCCATCCTAAATCACCTGACGGGAACAACAATGGGAAAACCATCGGATCAACAAATTGTGATAATTTATTTAAATATGTATCTTGTGGATGATTTTCTGGTAATTCTTTAGGATACACGCAAAGATCATAGTTTTCTGGTAAACCTGAGTCTGAAACTATAATAGCACCACATTCAGCGGTCAGGGGTTTGTTATATACATGCTTTTGTTGACCGTTTTTTCGTAAAAAAATCATTTTATAATTCGGAAGATTTTGAATGTTTGCTATTTGATGCAAATGCTTATAATTTTTAGCTATGGGATTATTTTTTAAAATCTTAGTCAAAGTTTCAATATGTGATTGGATTAATTTTTTATTATTGTTCGTATTTAATCTCTTTTCAACAGCTGATTGATCATCATATATATAAAATTGACTATGTTTTGGTGTTTTATGGATATCTGGTTTTAAAGTATTCGGAGTAACGTGACAAATTTGGCCTTGTATTTTAATATTATAAAAATAGATTTTCCTTTTTGTTCTATTTCATTACTCATAAAAGATGCAAAACTAAAAAGATTATTATAATATCTAATTAATTGTCTAAACTCATCATCATATAATAAAAGGTTTTTTAAATCGTTATGATATTTACTTAGAACACATAAACGAACTTTTCCATTATGACAACAATTTATTTTTGATCTTTCTTCCTTCCAAAATTTAGCAAAACAATGTTTGCATTCATAACTCATTTCACCATAATTTAAAGGTTCAACAAAAAATTCTTTATCAGTATCATCAATCAACTGTTGAACAGAAATTGATACTTCTAATTTTTTTTTTTCTTTAGATAAAGCGGACGTAAAAGATTTTAATTTTCTTTTTATATCGGGATTTTCGTAATTTAGTAGATGATATTGGCCTGAATCGATATTACCAGTGAAAAGCAATGTTAGCTTTGACTTACTCAAAGTGTTTCCAAAGCTTAGTGTGTTATTAAAGTTATCAACAATAATAGTAAAATAAACATCGAATATTTCTACGAAACTGAATTTCAATTACAGTGCCAAAAATGCCAACTTGTGACATATAATCAAAATAAGTATCACTACTTTTGATATTTTGAAAATAATCGTTTCCCAAAACAAAGTCACGATAATTATTCCACTCAATAATTACTTTTTTAACTATCAATAATCTTATATTTCGATGTAAGTTTTCATTATTGTATACAAAAATTGAAAATATCCTAAATAGCCCGTTACCATCTCGTACAATATTAATTTCATTTTGATGTAGTTCTTTTTTATATTTTTTACTTTGAATAACGTTATTTGCCAAGTCATCATTTTTTCTTTTTCTGTTTACATTTAATCTATTTGAAATGTCTTTTAATATTTGTTCTATATTTTGATTTTCAAAATTTATTATATCATAGTGACCCGAATCAATATTTCCCGTAAAAAGTAATGTTAATTTTAAAATACTTTCTGAATTTCCAAAAAAGTTACTCTGATCAGAAGTATTAAAAGTTACTCTTACGAATACGTTAAATATTTCAGTGAAACTTTGAATTTCAACTCCGGTTCCATAGAAGCCATTTTGGCACATTGAATTGAAATAATCCCGAGTATTTTTTACATCTTTATAATAATCGTTTCCTACTATAAAATGATGATAATCATGCCATTTACTTATAACATTTACAACTGTTAAATAACGAAGTAATGTATGACAATTTTGATGACCATATAAAAAAACTGAAAACGTTCTAAATAAGCAATTTCCATCTCCTTCAACTGTAATTTTAGAATTATACATATATTAAGTTCAAGCCTACTTTAGGTGTGCAGAATGTAATAGCGGAAAATAATACGCAAATGTTGACAAGTGTTTCTTCTCGATTTCTTATTTCGGCCGCAGGAAGATAGATAAGGAAGACAGGCGAATAAGGAATGCTTCAAACCACTTTGCTTCAAGCTTGATATATCAATTTTGATAGTTGCTGTTCGCCTGTAAAATTGAAATTTTATGTATAACTAAATAAAGAATAACTAATTTCTGTATTTCAGTTTTGAGTACATAAGGTATTGACTCCATTAGTCATTCACATGTATAGGATATTGGGGTCTTATATAAAATCTTATTAAATATATTTTACTACCTGATTATAAGATAAGCGCGTCAGCGATTATTAACTTAAGGTCTCATAGCTGTATGCACGCGAACGACTAATGAAATCAATTAACTAGCTGATGTCAATATTAATTGACGTGCACTGCCTCATAGCGCAATAATGATTAGAAATAACCTCCATAAATAAAAATGAAATTGAAATAATGAGTTGAGAAACTTTCGTTTTCTTAGTTCTAAACACAATACATTAAAACGTCTATTTTACCAGTGCTTTCACAAAGGTACACTCGGTGATAGTGGACTCTCAAAGAACGTTTTCGTAATCAAGCTCCTTATTGGTTAAATTTTTGGAATCGGACAATCTGATTGGAGGATTTTAAAACTGATTTTTGAAAATCACCTTCTGCCGAGTGTATATAAATATTAGTAAGAAAATACCTGTAGATGATTGAATTTTTTGCTTGCTGGTTATCACATATGAATGACTAAATCAGTAAAATACACAAACAGCAAAAATGATAATTAACAATTTATTTGCAATGCGCGGAAGAAAGACAATGACACCAAAAACAGTTTGTTTATCATGAAGTAGGTTAAATTTTCTACCAGTGGAAAGATGTATGTACATTCGAATGATCTTAATTCGAATTTAAGAAAATTATTGAAAAATATTAATAAGAAAATGAACAAATTTAATAGAGTTACTTATAACTTAATAATATATAGTGATAAAGAGTAATATGTCATAACTTTATTCCTTATTACTTGATAAAAGATATTAAATGATATTACGTTTTAATAAAAATGTATGTACATAATTACCTGCAGAAAAAAAAAATTCAATCATATCTTGAATGTGTTAGTTTCGTTTTTATTTTTGTAGCTTATTTTATCAATATATTAAGGTATAAAGAAGTGCACGTTAATTAATATTGTCGTAATAATTTACATTGAATCCTTTAGTTACTAATTGCTGGCGTGCGTTTCTTATATTCATGCAGTAAAATAGATTTAATGGGATTTTATATATTAATTAAAAAGAAAACAATGAATAAGTATTTTAGTTTTGCGAACGTAGGGTATTGACTCCATTAGTCGTTCGCCTACAATTGACTTCAATAGTCGTTCGCCTGAAATTGACTCCATTAGTCGTTCGCGTGTATGGTATATTAACTTCATTTAATGTAATGATTTATATTATTCTCTATTTAGTCATAAGAAGTGTTTCAGTTTTGCGTACGTAGGGTATTGATTCGATTGGTCGTTCACCTGCAATTGACTTCATTAGTCGTTCGCCTGTATACGGCATTGACTCCATTAGTCGTTAGCGTGTATAGAATATTAACTTCATTTTATATAAAAATTGATATTATACTCTATTTAGTCATAAGAAGTGTTTCAGTTTTGCGAACGCAGGGTATTGACTCCGTTAGTCGTTCGCCTGCAATTGACTTCATTAGTCGTTCATCTGCATACGGCATTGACTCCATTAGTCGTTAGCGTGTATAGAATAGAAACAGTTTCGCGAACGTAGGGTATTGACTCCATTAGTCTCCCGCGTACATACAGCTTTGACTCCATTAGTTACTAATCACTTTTAAATAAACTTAAAATTTCTTATGAAACAGTAAAATTATCAGAAAGAAAATTGTATTAAACTAACTTTTACTAACGGATAAAAATATATAAATAATGAAATATAGTAAGTTAATTCATTTTTTGACAACAGTAAATTTATTGTAAAAAGTGATGACAATTACGTGGGAGTCTAAAATCTTGAAATACGAAGCCACTTCAGTACAAAATGCCATGTTAATTAGCATAATATTTGTTTACAAAATTTAGATAACTTCAAGAAAATATACAGTGAATTCGTTAATATATAAAATCATTGTATATAAAAAAATACGTCCTAATTTGTTCCATTTTTCTCTTTTTACAATTTGCAGGAATGACGTAATAGTATTTAATTAATTTTTCGGTATATCTTGATTATTGATATCCTGAAGAAAAAAATTTGTATAATAATATTAAAAATTAGTTTTAAACGTATTTATATATGTTTTATATGAGTAGTTTACCTCATTGATAAATATTTCAGAACCATTTAAAAGATCAATAAGATCTAATGGAACGTCATTAATAATTTTAATTTGGTTTTTGTTATGTACTTTTAATAAGAAACTGTTTCCTAAAAATAAACACATAATAATTAGTTAAATAAAAAAAATATAAATACTGAAATGTTGATATAACTGTGTGCATACCATTTTCCTGTAAATCACCAACTACTTCAATTTCTACTCCCAATTTAAAATTTAGTTCTTCATCTTTAGATTTCAATAATAAAATATCCAATTTATTTTTTTTATTCGTAATCGATCCGAAATATTCATTTGAGTTATTTTGATTATGTAGAACAAATTCATTGTAGATGTATCCTGTAAGTCCTATAAAGAATTTTTAAACATATTAAAGAATGATTAAGAATAGAGATCTTTATTTAAAATATAATTATTGAAACATTTTAAGGGGATGTCGAAGCTTAAAATCACTGGTTTTCTACTCTATATATCTTTTTAAATAAGCCTGTAATAAAAAATAAAACTAGAGCGCTATAGTATTAAATATAGTGAATCATTCTCCCGAAAGAAAATGTCAATCTGACTTTTAGTTTTTTTAGAAGTCGTAAAATACTAAATATCCTGTGGCGGATTTAGAAACTTTTGCTCCGACGTCCCTTTAAGAAATATTTTTAAAATACATATTTTTACTTACTCACGCGACCTTTCTTTGTTGGAATTTCATCAAATTTAATATGTAAAATTGGAGAATCTCTCCACTTGAATTCTCCAAAAGATGTGATTGTAGAAAATGTTTGTAAATTAATTTCAAAAGGAACATTACCCTTAGTAAACTTCTTTTCAGGTACAACTGAAGCATTACGAATTAATATTTTCTGAAAATAATTAAATAATATTTAATTAATTTGTTATAATTTTCTTTTAACATATACAATACTAAATAACTTACTTCATCGACTTTTAATTTTGTCTCAAAGAGATCAATAATTTCATTAAACATATTACACTGAATTAGAGAACCATCAGTGTTATTCAAGATACATTTTTTTATCTTAAATTCAGCATTTGTTGATTTGTTTACGTAAGTTTTAACGTCAGTGACTTCTTCAACATAAGCTACCAACGTTCTGCGATATAAAAAAGTAGATTTTAGATACAATTAAATTTTGGTAATAACCTCAAAAAATAAAAATTGTTTATTAAATAAAAATAAAGTGTTAAAGGCGTATAATCAAAAAATAAAAGAAGTAAAAGTAGTCAAAGTGTAAAAAAAGTAAATAAAAATGTCTCATACGCAGATTTATCACCAATTTTAAATTTTGAATTTAAAAATTCTGTGGTTGTGAAAGGTATGTCTTTCCTTTTTCTCAAAACGTTTGTACTTTCCATATCATCACTCTTCCTTTTTGACATTTTGCACTAATAATTTAAAACTATTAAAAACTTATTATAAAACTGTAAAATTATCAGAAATAAAATTGTATAAAATATACTTTTACAAAAATATGCTATCTAGCAGAAGATAGTTTTTGAAAAAAAGTGAAAAATGTTCATACATATATATGATGTAAATAATCAACTATAGGAGTCAATATTTTAATCAATAGCAAAATTCAGGTTGTAACAACACAGAAATTTTAATAAATAGCAACAAATTCATGTTATTCGCAAAGGCATCAAATTAATGAATATCATTTGGAAATAATGCGTTTTTTAGTATAAATTTTAGTAAATATTTGACAAAAATAGATATTTTGTATTATATATATTTTTATGGAATAATTTTTTTCATGGAGTAATATATATATATGTATAGTTTTCAGTTTTACGAACATGGGGTATTGACTTTATCAGTCGTTCGCATGAATAGATTATTGACTCTATTGGTCATTCGCATATATAGGGTATTGACTTCGTTAGTCATTCGCGTGTATGCTATTTGTAACTATCTTCAGTATTTTGATTTACCCGAAATACAAATTTTTTTTTTTCGTCATGGGAAAATTTAGTATTGCTAAATTTTAGTATTTATATAAATTTCGGGATTAATTAAATAAATTTAGATACAAAAAATGGAGCAAAAGTAAGTGTATACATATACAAAATATATATTATAAATGTATATAATAATTTGATTTTTTTTAGTAACTTAAATTCTATCAAATGCCAGTATTGTAATGTGTCTTTTACAAACGAAGAATCTTTAATCAATCATCAAAAAAAACACCAACAGCAATTTTCGGAATGCATTATATGTCACATCATTATTAAAAACAGAAGGCATTTAGAAAGACACAAAAAGGAACACATTATTGACAAAATTAAACAGTGTAATTTATGTACTAAAAGTTTTAAGAGACAGACACACTTGAATCGACATTTATTATCTCACTATAAAGATAGTAATAAAAAAATTTGCACTGTATGTGGAAAAGGTTTCACGAGGAAAGATGTATTAATGAGATACATTAATAAAATCCATAAAAACACCTAATATTTTTGTAATAAATTACTTGGTAGAGAATTTAACATATTATGGCGATATTTATATAAAATACGTATTATACGAAGGTTGTACGACTCCATTAGTCGTTTGTGTATATAAGGTATTGACTCTATTAGTCGTTTGTGTATATAAGGTATTGACTCTATTAGTCGTTACCCTAGGCCGGACCGGTGTTCCGATCTGTTCCATGTATCTAATAATTGTATACGTATGTTTGACCTTTCGCCCCTCTATATACTGACTATGTCTGTGCTATAAACGCGCCAACTTTTGAACAAGCTGAATAAATAAACAAGAGTGCCTTTAGAGTTACTGTTTGAGATTATTTAAATAGTTTTGGCTAACCTTAGATATATATAAATATATTTGCTGCTAACCTGATAGAAATTAGATTAAAAAGTTCAGTAATTTAAGAATCAAGAAGTGAATTTCGTCTTCTAATAAACGTAACCATAACATCTATACTATAAACCCTGGTGAATTGTTGAAGATTTTTGAGGCAGTTTATTTACCATAATCCGAGCAGTTTTACAATCATCGGCTTCCTTTTTGCGGTTCACATGTATAACCCTTTTATTTTTACATGTTTAACCTTTAAACTTTTTCATAATTCTTATAGGTTAATGTATAATTTTTAGATAAACAATGGAGTATGAATGTATATCGTGTGATAGGAAATTCACGAAAAAAAGTCAGCTTTTTATTCACTATGCTATTCATTCGAAAAAGAAAGAGTTTATCTGCGATGTTTGTAAAAAAGAGTTTACTCAGAAAGGAAATCTAAATGTTCATTTAAAATCACATCAAAAAATAAAAAAGTACATTTGCGATATTTGTCACAATGGATTTGTAACGAAATCGCAAGTAAAATCACACATTATAAGTGTACATAACGAGGAAAAAGAATATATTTGTGATATTTGTGATAAACAGTATTCAAGGAAATCTTATCTAACATCTCATTTAAAAACACATACAAATGTATGTAATCATGAATGTAACGTTTGTAAAAAAACCTTCAAAAAAAAAAGAATATTTAATGACGCATCAGCGCATACATTCAAATGAAAAAAAACATTCATGCAAAATATGTTCAAAATCATTCAACAACAAAAGTAATTACAATAGGCACATACGTATTCATAAATAAATCATAAAGTACTCCAATAATGTTTTTATACTTTTATAAATATATTTATTTATTTTTTGGAAATATATTTTATTACTTTTCTAAATCTTTGTAGAACTTATTTTTCCTACTAACGTAAATAATGACGGTACGTATCAACATATATCTACGTTAGATTTTTTCGGTAAATTTGATCTATATGGTGCTTTTCTTCGTAGACAATATTCCGTTAACCAAAAAGTAATTTGTAAAAGTTGTTGCCCGCATCACAATTTTTATATTTTAATAATCACTATATCAAATTTTAATAATATGTACTATATTTAAAAACAAATTACTTACTACTTGAAAAATGATACATATATATCGATGCAAGTGGTATGAATTTAACCTCTTTTTTTGTCTTGATTAAGCTACTTCTAACAATTACGTTGAAAATTAAATTTACACTAAAACAAGAATCGGGGGGTTGGCGAGCGCAGCGAGCAGGGGGGCGGAGCCCCACTAGTATATATATATATATATGTATATATTTGTGACCCAAATTCGTGGCACTTCCTCGTTAGTTTTAAAATTATTATTATTGCAATTACATTGACGGGGAGAGAGACTGTCACGTGGTGTTTACGATAACATCATGACTTCGAAAACTCCATTACAGTGTGTGGGTAATACTGTAATGGCGTATTTGGTGAAAAAACGCTAATAAAGAGCACAGTAACAGGGAGAGTAAGCGGTCGAACCAAAGCCGCGCTAAAAAATAACACGGTGGATGGCCAAGTCGAAAATAATTTAGAATTTCAACAATTAGAGCCGACTAAATTGTCAGCATGCGAAGGTAATTTAATCAGTGATAAGTACAAAAAAATGTGAACTATAAGTTTAAAATAAACCATTATATGATAGTTTACAGTCTCGTTGCACTGAGTAGTATAAGTAGTCTATTCTTTTCTTAATAACTAGATAAAAGTCAATACAATTTTTTATCGATTTGAAAAAATAAACTGCTTATGCAGCGGTCACGCGTAACAGCGGATTTATGCAGTTGGTACTACGAAATAATGTATTCGCGAATTCAGTGATCTGTTATTTCACGTCGCTTAGAGATTTCTTAATGTCTTCGATCATTTTATCTAGATTTTACAATTTATTTACATAAATATATTTTAATCATTTTCAACTACCACTTTCGCTGTTTATAATGATAAATATTTGTTATTCTTTTACAGATGTATTTGTTAAATGGTTAAGGACCAAGTACACAGAAATCATAATGGCAGGAAATAAAAAATGGAAGAAAGACATTAAAGCTAGTGAAGCTGAAGAAATTAAAAGATTTCGAACGTACGTAACGAAGAAAATTTCTTATTTAATACGATCTCCCCCGGAAAAAAGCCTCGTAAAAAAGAAGGTATTTGTTTGAATATATTTATGCACAATTCCCCTGCTGAAGAAAACTGATTAATAAGATTTCTTATCCACTTAAATTAATCTTAACTTTACTTTTTGCATTAATTCTCGATAAAATGAGATATATGTCGATATGAGTCGATATAGGTCAATAAAACTATATAAAAAATTATAATTGAAATCAGTACAATCAAGATTATTTTGAATTCTAACGATCAATTGTGATTTTTCGTATAGTTTTTATCGGCTCATATCGACTTATATACAGCTCATATTTACCTAAATAGCATTTTATCAAGTCCTAATGCAAACAAAAATTGAATTAAGATTTACCATTCAAGTCGACATTTTATCAACTTTTTTCAACAGGGATATTTTATAAAATACTTGAAATATATACATTAATTTGTTTGTTTTAATTTATGTATTAGTTGACATTGATTCGGAAAATGATGAAGAACGTGACAACACTGGCCACGATAAACAAAAAGTTATTGAGACCGAAAAAGACGAAGAAATGGTTGAAAAACAAAATAATGAAAGCGAAATGGAAATAGAAAATAATACGAAAATTGATAAAGAAAACGACATTGAAAAGAAAAATGATATTGAAAAAGAAAATGACGTTGAAGTAGAAAAATTGAATGAGAAAACGAATAATGTGCTGGAGGTCGAGGGTAATACAGAGAATGTATCACCTATTTCTGATTTGTGTGAGAACGATTCGCTAGATGGGTTTGAAACATTTGAAGAGGAAGAAACTGAGGTCGTCGTCGAGAAGAAAGGAGGTAGTGACAGCGACGCTACCGTAAAAAATTCATCGGAAGATGAGGCCTAGTTATGAAACTATAAAACTACGGTGTATATACAGTTTTTCGAAAATTATATTTTAATTTTAATTTTTTATTTATTTTTATAATAAGCTAAATAAAGCTTAAGCCCCTTTAGTATTTGTTTTTTAAATAAATATAACATTTATTTGATAATAAAGTATTTTTATAATTATAAATCAAGAATAGAAATAACTATTTACTGTTAACTACCTACTTAGACTAAGAAATCATTTAGTTATTGAAATTATATTAATTCAATCGAATTTGATGATAACTGTAAATCTCACGTTTTGGTTTAGACATACATATATATACATTAAATTCTCTTAGAACTCGATTAAAATCGATTAAAGTTCATGAATGTATTTATAAAAAAATTACTATTAAAGTAAATAAAGGTCGATCATTAGTATTAACCAGTGACTAATAGTTACTTTTTGTATTAAATTATATTGATTCCTATTGAATTTATCGATTTTAATCGAGTTCTGACATGAAATTAAGATGTAGCTTTAAATTCGATTACAAATTTAATCGATCTATACATGGAATATTTTTAGCACAGATATATAGCTTGGAATTAAATTAAAATTTTAATCGATCCCTTTAAAATATTTACGCAATATATAGGGTAAATATCTTATTATAACTATTAAACATCATTAAAAAATATTAATTTCAATGAAAAAATTAGCTATTAGATCCATTAAATTGGAGGTAAGCAGCAGTTATAATTAAGTCGAATTGAAAACGATTAATTCAAATTAAAGCCGATAGAAATTAATTTTAATTCCTCTATTGGCAATAGAAATGGATTGATCTGAATGCGAATTTTAGTACAATAGAATTACATTAAAATTCTATAAAATATAATTTTTTTAAATTAAAAAAAAATTTATTCAATTAAAAGCAAATAATTTTAATACGAAAATAAACGAATAAAATCAATAATTTCGAGTCGGATTAGCTGTCTTAAAAAGAATTGGATTAAAACCAACAGAAGTAGAATAAAGTCAACTAAAAACAATTAATTTCAATGCAGATTTTGACGAAAAGAATGGATTATATGGCTTATAAATCATAGCATTAAAATAGTATTAAAAGAATACTAAAAACAATAAGTCGATAAGTAATCGATCGTGAGACTAATTCTTGTACCCAATTTTTATATTTGGAATCAATAAAAACGGATAATGTATTAAAATCGATTAACTTAAGGTAAGTGTAATATGTAAACAATATACTAAAAGCGATTAAATTGTTGGCCTTCATTTATTTAATTAAATCCGCTTTAATTGTAATATTAAAAAAAAAAAACATAAAAAGCGATTAAGGCCCGATTATTATTAATAGATTTTAATTAATTCAACTTAATCGTTTTCTATTGTTATATTCAAACTGTACATTAAAAGCGATTTATATGCAATTATTTTTAAAAGAAATAACCTTATTCTTTTTTATCGGTTTTAATCGATTGGATCAATTAAATAATAAAATTTAATGTCCAAAAAATGGGGTACAAGAATTAGTCTGAAAATCGATTAATTTTTTTTTTATCGATTTTAATCGCCGATTTCCAGCAGGGAAATGTTTTGTCATAACATTTATCAAGTTGTGGTCTTTTTAGCTGTTGTAATTCACTTTTTTTTTAATTTTGTATCTATGCTACTCTTGTCATCTGTTATAATTATTAAATCAATAGAAGTGATATGGTTGGTTGTTATTAGGAGAATTGTTATTTTTTTCAAGTTTATGATTGTTTTCAATAAGTCTTTTTTTATTAAAGCAGTTATTTGTATCATTTTTTGTAAGATTTATTTCTTCAAATCTTACTTGTTCTTTTTCATTTAATGATTTAACAAGGATATTATTTGATTCAATTTTTTTGCATTTTATATTCAATTCATTTGTAGATATTAATTGTGATTTTTTCTATCATTTGTTCAAGTTTTATATGCCAAATATTTGTAGTTGAAGATCTTGTGTTAATAGGTACATTATTTATTATACAATCGAAGTGTCCTGCAGTTCTATCTCCTGAAAATAGTAATTGTACAGTATCTATGTCATTGTTTTCATTGTTACTGATTCTAAATATTAAATTTATTTGGTCATTTTCAAGTTCATATAAAAACACAGTTCTGATGTAAATTCTCACAAACATTCCTATTTCAAAATCTGTTCCCATTGTACCAAATCTACTCATTCTCTGACGATAATCATATTTATTCTTGTATCTATAAAAAATATCGGTTGCTGCCAGAGTATATTGTACTTCTTCCCAATTGTTAAATACATAATCGACAATTGTATTTCTAATTTGTTCATGTTGGTCCTGAGTATTAAATAATGCAAATGAAAAACTTCTAAATAGGCAGTTACCACCTGGAATTATTTTTTTTTCTATTTTGGTATTTGGCTATTGTTAATATTAACAATAATTGGATTATAAGAGTCCATATTGATTATTTAATATATTTTAAACTCTATCAAAAAAATGTGTGATTGAAAAATTAATTATATGAATTTATATATATTAAAATAAAATAATATAAATATTTTGTAGCTCTACAGTTGTATAAGATAATAAAATTAAAATGTGATATATAATAATAAGGTTACTATAGAATTTTGTGATGATGAGAATACTAATAAGAGTAACTACTTTATTATTTTTGTAATCAGATTAAAGTATTTTATCAAAATTTGGTAATGTTCGACATTAATTTGATTTTATAAAAGAGAAAAGCGATTTTTGATTTTTTAATTTAAATTATATTGTACATACATATAACATCAAAGTTTGATAATATTATATATTAGATTTATGATATTTGATATAATTAAATGAGAGCAACTACTTTGTAATGAACGTATATAAACTTAATTTATTTACTGAATAAGTGTTCATACAATATAATATAAATTAATTTAGCAAATATTATTTTTAAATAAATAAAATAAAGAAATATCAGGTATAGCTTTATAAATAATGAATAATTAAAGGAGAAGTAATAATTAAGTATTATCATAAATATAAATAATTATTTCTATATTTATAGCTCGTAGAAAATATTTAAATCTATACTAAAAGATACTTAGCTTATTATATTGTTCTTCAGAGTGATGTTATACTAATAAACTTTCTTTGAAGTAAATATTTTAAAGTTGTTAAAAAAAAACTTAGAATTTTACATAATAATAACGCATAAAAATGTTAACACTATATTTAAATATTATTCTGTATTATTGTGAACATTTTTTATACACTAATAAGTAATTTTTTATGAATAATGACGTGTATAAATATGTCATACGTAAATAATTATTAATCATACATTAGATACGTAAGATATAATGTATGTACATGCAAGGGTTCACCTGTTTAACATATATAACGAATACTTATATATGTTAATATATATGTTGTTATATATGTTGTCGTTGGCGATTCAATGGTATTATATTGGTATCGTAAATGGTATCGACTACTGTCATTAACTTGGTCTATAATCGGAAGTTGTCTTTTATATACATACATAATATGGAATCGTCTTTTGAGGATTTTTAGTCCCTTTATTCAGAGTTGTACTGAATCAATCATACACACTTCGACAGACTCTGAGTAAATAGACTCTAGAGAACCCCTCAAAAGACAGAAGTGTACTTTCGTCTTTTGATGATCGATTTTTAAAAGACGATATAATCATTAAAATACTGGATCGGTGCCGAAATAAATCCTCAAAAGAATAGTTACGTATAAATATGTATATATATATATATATATATATATATATATATATATATATATATATATATATATATATATATATATATATATATATATATATATATATATATATACACGTATGTTTCGTGTGAGTATATTTAAAGTTTTTTACTTTGTCCATTATTGGTTGCTGAGAGGGCGCTAGTCGCTTAACATGGTGAATGCGAAACACGTATGTGCTCTTATTCTTATATGTTCAGTAGCGCTCCTGGCGGTGGTGGGTGGATAATTCTTATATTTGATATTGCTCTGAAGTTAGATCGAGATTTGACTCGAGATTGTAGTGCTTATAGAGAGTGGAAAGTCTATATATACTTCGTGTATTTTGTGTATGTATTGTTTGCTGCTTATACCGCATAGCGCACTAGTGAAAAAGTTTCAAATAATAATAATATTATATAATTTATAATATTATATATAATTATTATGGCTGAGGGTAAGTATTTATAAGAATTAAATTGCATAATAATTATATGTGTGCACATACTTTTTTTAAATATGATTTAATTTTGAAATTTTTCAGAACGTAATAACGGTGATGATCATCAGCCCCAGCCGCAGCCGCCACCTCAGCCCCAGTCTCAGCCACCACCTCAGCCCCAGCCGCATCCACCACCTCAGCCCCAGCCTCAGCCACCACCTCAGCCCCAGCCTCGGGATGTGGTAAATTTTATTTTTAATTTATTTATTAAGAGTCATTTGGTATTTTAGTTAATTCAAGGGTACCTGAGAATTTTTTTTAAGTATATTGTAAAAATTTTGTGAGTAAAAAAAATGTTTATTATAGAAAACTGCCCCTGAATTAAAAGTATTGTATAATTATATCAAAGTTTGATAATATTATAATATTCGATTTGAGTTATTTAACTTAATTAAATGAGAGTAACTACTTTATTTTTTTTGTAATTAGGTTTACGTATTTTACCAAAATTTGGTAATATTAGACATTAAATTGATTTAATTATAAAAGAGAATAACGATTGTTTGCCTTATAACTGTGGCAATTGGCGTATTTTTGAAGTATAAATATATTGAATATAATTTTTATTGATAAGTATGTTATTAATTTTTTATAAGAATTAAAATATTATCATCAAAAGTCAATAACTATTCATACCATTAGTGGAGTATAAAAATTTATAATTTGAGAATATGCATGAATTTGGATTACTTTAATAGGTGTATTAAACTGTCTGTGTGCAGCACAATAAAATGTTGAAAATTATTTTATGTCTTAAAAGGTAATGTTGATAACTTAAGTTAGAATAAATAAGTAAATGGAAGCTATGTGAAGGTGATCATCAATTGTTATTATTTTATCTGTGTTACATTAAAGTTAGATAGTTGAATATTTACATAGATATTTGTAAAATTATTCAAATATAAGTTACCGTTATAGTTTTTACTTAATTGTCTTTGTTGGAATTTTCATATCGAGGCCTATGATAAATTTTAGATTTGTCGTGTCAAATTTCTTGTTAGCATTTTTCAAGAGGATCTACTAATTCTAGCTAGTTGTATTTCTAAACTCTAGTGTATTTTTATAATCAGAAAGTTATAATAACTTTGTCTCTTTTCTTAATGCATTAATAAGTATTTTCACATTTAATAGTAACAAGAAATTTTAAACACGATACTTGCTTTTCAAATTTTGTTGCTTTTATTCGAAAACTAATATACATAAATATACATAAAATAGATAGTGAAATGAAAGTTAAATTGATCTCACATGACATATTTTAAATTTTTATTTGGACACTCATGTGAATATTATGGTTTATTGCGAAATGAGAAAATCATGCAGTATTTTTAGTATAGAAAAAAATGTATATAAATATACGAAAGTGTATAGAATTGTACGTAAATGTGTATTTTTGTACAGGTATTAAAAGTGTATTATTTGAGATAAATTCAATTGCAATTTTTAAAAGGAAAGATTTTCATTATTGCATTGGGAAAAGAGACAAAGTTATTGTATCCTTCTGAATGTAAAAATACACTGGAAACCAAAAATATAATTGGTAAGAGTTAGTAGATCTTTTATAATAATATCTATGAGCATTTTTACTCAGTTGTAAGTAGCAAATATTTTATAGGTCTTGAGCTGAAAATTATAACAGAGACAATTAAATGAGAACGGTACTGTAATTTAATTCTAAACATTTGAAAAAATATTTGTGCAAAAATCCAGATACGTAGTTTCAATATAATGCAGATGGCAAAGATTAATGGATTTGGATATCGGCTTTTAAGGGGACACAACACTTTTAAACCCTGAAAAAAAGAACTCTGAAAAAAATTCATAAATTTTAAGTAAATCATTGTTCGCTAATTGAATCACATGCACACTGAATCATGGGTATTAGCAAGTATGTGTAACATAAGGTTATTTTGAAAATTTCGTCCAGGCGTTGTGCAGAATATTGCATATTCAGTATATATAGTAAGTGTAAGTGCAAAAAGTTTATTCAAGAAAGTATGAAGTTTAATATAAGGTTTTTTAAGAAATTTAGGCTAAGTGTTGTGCAGAATATCGTATATTTAGTATATATAGTGAGTTTGAGTGAAAAAAGTTGATTCAATCAAGTATGACATGTAATATAAGGTTTTTTAAAAAAATTAAGCTAGGCGTAGTGTAGAATATAGTATATTAATATATATACAGGGTGACCCAATTTAAACGGGCACCGCTCATAACTCGTCAGGGACAGCCACAATCGAAAAAATGGTAGAGACCAAAGTTGTAGGATATCGAAGGGGCAACCCGATGGTGACCTTGGATTTGACTTTGAACGCGTTTTTCAAGGTCATTTGAAGGTCAACTTTGGTTTTTTAAATAGGAACCCCATTCTTTTATTGCGGGAAAGGAAAGAGCGGTAAATTTTACGTTCAGAATGGTATGTTCGGTTGCGGCACTGAAGGTCATCGCAAGGTCATGCATCCAGAATGAAACCCCGCCTACGTAATTCCTCTAGCAACGCCAAATTAAAAAAATTGGTAGAGACCAAAGTTGTAGGATATCGAGGGGACAACCCGATGGTGACCTTGGATTTGACCTTGAACGCGTTTTTCAAGGTCATTTGAAGGTCAACTTTGGATTTTTAAATAGGAACCCCATTCTTTTATTGCGGGAATGGAAAGAGCGGTAAATTTTACGTTCAGAATGGTATGTTCGGTCATCTCAATGTCCTGCAGCCAGAATGAAACCCCGCCTACGTAATTCCTCTAGCAACGCCAAATTAAAAAAAAGTGGTAGAGACCAAAGTTGTTGTATAGGGGGGGGGGGGGGGGAGAATTGTGACCTCGAATTTGAGCCAGTCCTACAAGGTCATTTCAAGGTCAAATTATTTTTTTTCAAACTTTACTTTTACTTTGTATCCGAGATGAAATCCCTTCTTAGATGTTCTCTGTCCAGCGGCCAAGACGCAAATGAGCCCTCGCTAGCGTCCAAACATAAGTCTCGCTATTCCCCGAATGATCCCTTCCGACGGTTAACTTGCGAATGACTCCTCTAGGTGGTCGCCACCTACCTACCCGAACTCCTAATGTGCGAAAAATAAAAATGGCTCCCGAAATAAGCCTTTTAAAATAAGTCCCGCGCTCAGTCTTGCCACCGCGACTCCGTCGAACCTTCCCCTACGACGCTTAACTCACGAATGATTTTCAAGCAGGCGCCCCGGCCCCGCGCCGTACCTGCCGCCCGAACTTTCGATTTGCAAAAATAAAAATAGCCTCCGAAAATTGTCGAAAGAGTCTCACACTCGGCCTTCCGCCAAAAATATTAACGAAAATTTTTATTAAAAAGCCAATCATCGATACAGAAAAAGATTAAGTAAAACATCGAAGTATTGTAGAAAAACGTCAAAGTTTGATAAAAACGTAAAAAAAATATTAAATGTTTTATTTTTAAAAAATCATAAATTGATAAACCGTAATGCCAAAATATGAATAGAATTTTACAATAAAAAGCCATCGATACAGAAAAAGAAAAAGTAAAACATCGAAGTATAAAGTAAAAAAGTTTTTATATTTATTTTACACACATTTATTATTTGAATCAGAAATAAATTGCATTATGTTTTTTTAAATAACGTTGTTGTTTTTCCATTTAATTTATTCATAAATTATTATTGTTTTAAGTATACATAGATATACATACATACGTATGTTTGTATACATATGCTATACACACATACATGTAAACACGCATGTTGAAAATACATATGTATAAGCAGAATTATAAAGTTTGTAATACATACCATGTCGTCACACATATTATACATACATACAATTACTGGCAACAGTTAATATAATTATTTAGTGATAATTCCACTGTATAAATATTTTAATTCTATTAGAAATATTTTTGCAGCAGAAATTGGTAGGTACTTAAATTTTTTGCACTTTTCTATTAGATAAGTAATAATAAACAACCAACAACACTAAAAAATGTATGTTCATTATTTAAACTTGTACAATATGTAAGCTGTAAAATATTGTATTTAACACGATAATAATTAATTAATAACATACATATTAATATAAAATATTGCATCTAAAGTTATGTTAATGTAAAAAAATTTTTATCTAACGTAACAGAATATTTATTATTGTTAACAAATGAAGATTGTACTTTTTACATCTTTTCATTTAATATTAAAAATAATACGAATATACATTTTCTATTAAAATTTTTGTATTAATGTCTTGTATAAAAAAAGTTCTGCAATACGTAATGAAGGTATTTCTTGAAGAATCAATTTACTTAAAATTAAAAAATGTTTGATATAATTTCGTCATAGCGATTATTTTAGAAAATATTGTTTAAGAGCTAAGTATTCCGATTAATTACCCATATTTTAAATGTATGTATAAGTTTGATTTCACTTCATAAAATTTAATAAGTTAAAATAAATCTTTTACTAAAATACAATTTTAACTATTTTATAAGTTATCTATTAAAATTTACTTTTAACACTTTTGGAATTACAAAATATTTATTTATTATCTATTTCATAAAAGCTTCCTAATCAATAAATTATTTTATAATAAAAAATTAATAATTACTATTTGCAATTAAATAATTGTTTAAGTAGTTTTTTATTTATTATTTTTTGCAGAAAACAGTCTAAGTTCTAGTAATGCAGTAGAATTTTTAAATTTACTTAGATATTTATCGACTTCAAATACTAATTTAATAATTGAAAATATGTGATTTGAGTCATTTTTTTTATTTTTGTAATATTTATAATCTAAGTAAATATGCCGGACTATAGTCGAAGCGAAATTGTTGATATTTTATTGAATTTGGGAGAGTGTCGAAGAAATTATAATGCAGCAGCACAATTATATCGGAGGCGTTTCCCAAACAGAAATCATCATCCATCTCGAAGTACGATCCAGAGAATTGAACAGCGAGAGAGGCGAGGACCTCAAAGATGGTACGCTAAATGATTAAAATCTTTTCTTCTATTTTAAATTTACTACTTCGTTTAAAGTGCAACATTTTACACGCTTTCAGGATCCGGAGTCGAAAAAGTGGGTGCTGTTTGAAAAAAAATAATTTGACCTTGAATTGACCTTGTAGGACTGGCTCAAATTCGAGGTCACAATTCTCCCCCCCCCCCCCCTATACAACAACTTTGGTCTCTACCACTTTTTTTTAATTTGGCGTTGCTAGAGGAATTACGTAGGCGGGGTTTCATTCTGGCTGCAGGACATTGAGATGACCTTCAGTGCCGCAACCGAACATACCATTCTGAACGTAAAATTTACCGCTCTTTCCATTCCCGCAATAAAAGAATGGGGTTCCTATTTAAAAATCCAAAGTTGACCTTCAAATGACCTTGAAAAACGCGTTCAAGGTCAAATCCAAGGTCACCATCGGGTTGCCCCTTCGATATCCTACAACTTTGGTCTCTACCATTTTTTCGATTGTGGCTGTCCCTGACGAGTTATGAGCGGTGGCCGTTTAAATTGGGTCACCCTGTATAGTGAGTTTGAGTGCAAAAAGTTTATTCAGGAAAGTATGAAGTGATATATAAAGTTATTTTGAAAATTTAGTCTAGGCATTGTGTAGAATATTGTATATTCAGTATATATAGTGAGTGTAAGTGCAAATAGTTCGTTTGAGAAAGTTTGAAGTGTAATATAAGGCCACTTTGTATAAAAATTAGTAAAAGTATGCATATATATACATGGTGATGAGTATGATAATATACAGTAACAGTGCAAGTGTTTATTATAGTTAGAGTGAAAACAATTCATATTTCCTTAAGATTTAAGGTTATGCAGAGGGATAAAATATCAAATATACGTATATATACATATACATATGCTCAGTGATGGCTTAGAATATAGTATATTAAACATATATAGTAATTGTACAAGTATTTCATAGAGGCAAGTGTGATAAGTTTAGTTTTTCAAGAATTTTGTATGGGTATAGTGAAGAAATGTCAGTTTCCACCTTTATTGGTCTATAAAAGTATGTCTAAAAAGATACATATACATGGTGATCATGTAGAATATAGTATATTTAATATACATAATGAATTTGACTAAAAAAAGTTGTTTTGAACAGTATGTTGTGTAATATAAGGTCACTTTTTATGAACATCAGGTCCTGCTCACGGACGGAAAGTCACTTTTTGGAGAATGAGGCTTCGCTACTAGAAAGACTTTTTTCAATTGGCTTTTTAAATACAGTTAATTTGTTTAGAATTTAATTTTCTACAAAAAAGCAAGAATACTTTTATGAAAAAACCTTTTTGTTAAAAAATAGCTCAGAAAGAAATGAAAAAAAAAAAACACATTTTTGGTAAAATCCAATAGGCGTTCGCCCTGGGTATAAGACGTTTCTTCGAAACTCTTTATATGGGGCGAGTGTCTAAAAAGTAAAACGTTAGGCGAGTTTGATATTTAATCGAAATTTGATTAATTTAATCGTAATGAAGCGAGGAACAACTCTCAAAATAATTACTACGTAACTTGCCATGCCCGTTTCATTGTACTTATGGTGTTTATATGACGTTCTAATACATAAAAAGAAAATTTTAGTTGTTCACCAATAAATAAACTGAAACGGGCATGGCAAGTTAGGTACACTGAGAGAAATACTATAATAAAAATTGTAAAAAATCTAGCAAAAATTACTATGTTACATAGTAATCCAGAGACATACTCGAATTATAATAAATTTTACTATGTTACAAAAAGTTAGTAAAATTTGTATATACTAATTTTTACTATGTGACATAATAATTTTTTATTTAAAAACATAACAATATTTATTAATTGTATTGATCGTTGTTTTCGATAAATTGAAGAAAAAAGAAGTTCAACGCTTTCAGTTTACTCTTGTAATTACTTCTTCTTGACCTTTCTACAGATATGATTTTATCACATTACATACATGATCAATTCACGCTTACCGCAACTTATTTTTTAAACGCCAGTTTATTAATGTATACGCAAACCTATCTAACCTAACTACGCACGCAACGCTAATCGCTTGTACTCACTATAGAAAGAATTTTCTCTTATATAGTAATCAACGAAATTCTTACCGCTTGCGAGCGATGAATTTCGGTACGCCATCTACATGAGATTTACGGAGTAGAATTATAATGATTTAAAATCTGTAGGACATTTTAAAGGTAGGGATAAATAAATTTGTTGAAAATTGATTAATAAAAAAACATTTATTAAGAAAAATATTTATATCCAAACTTTAGAAATATAATAATATTCATCGGGTAATAATACAAGATTAGCAATATGTCGGTCGCAAAAATCTTCTTCTTCTACTATATCCCATTCAAAATGATTTAAGTCGTAAATTTTGAATGCTTGTAGATGTTCATCATAAAAACAGTCTGTTAAATTTTTAGTAATAAACATATGCTTAGAATTGACAAATAATATTTCATGAACTAACTGAAATATTGGCGCAGTAGATGTAAATTTCACTAAAACACAGTTTTTTGTGACTATTTTATCATAATAATAGACTACATTAACACTTGTTATTGTATTACTAAGTGTAGTTATCAAGTGCTGATACTTATGATAATCTTGAAGTCCGCGAAGGGATTTTTCTTTGTGATTTTTTGAGCGAAATAAGGGTGGATCTTTTTTATTTAAAATCAATCTGTTACTGAAGTGTAATTGATGTTTGATTGCTATTGTTCTATTAATATTAACTCGACTACAAGTGCTCTGAGAGACAGCTCTCCCCTCCTGATTTTTGCTTTCATATCGAAGACAACAAAATTTCCATAATGGACCAAATAATTTCATGCATCGTGGGTAATGAACTAAAAAGTGATGCTTTGGTTTAAAATAATTTACAAGTGATGTATGCGTTATTAAGTATTCAAAAATAAGTGTTTCTAGTGCTTGATAAGTGAGTGGGTGTAATGCATTACTTGAAACTACAGTTACTATATCTTTAAGAAGCAAATACATTTGCCAATATTCATTATTTTTAGGTATTAAATGACCGATAATCAAATTTAAATTCTGAACCAAACATAACATTTCAGATGATGTCATAATAATGCAACCCTTTTTTATTGAGTTTTCCTTTAATTCTGTTGGTTTGTTGATATTATACCCATGTCCAAAATCAAATCCAATCAGTCTGGTATTTAACGTTTCTAATGTAAACAATTTATCAACATAGATAAATTGATGAAGTAAGAACGCCACATCATACCTGCAGATGCCTTCCAGCAGATCGTGCATAACGTCAACGGCAATATTTTGTACAACGTGAAAATTAGTTATCTCATTAAGTATACATCTTTCTTTTATTCCAGTGATTTGAAAATCGTTTAATTCTACTAGTTCATCGTAATTATTTACAGTACGCAAATTACAGTCTTTCTCAAGAAACACTGTATTTTTTTCAGACTGTTTTACTAAGCAATGATGACAAAAAATTTTAGATTTAAAACTTTCTGATAAACCCAGAATAGAGTGGACTCCAAGATTATCCCCAATAAATAGGGCCAATTCAAAGTAGACTTTCTCGTGTCTGTTATTAGCTAAATTAATGTCAATACCGGTTCGAATTAAAAAATTGAATTCCTCTACTGCACGAACAAATATAATTGGGTTTTTGAAAACTTGTCTATCGATAGTATTAAATAAGATGAACAAAAATATATTCTCTACTTTTGACTGATATTGAGGGGGTAACACAGGAATGCTAATATAAATCGCGCCACTTTTCGACAAGCCCTTGTGGGAACCTAGAGGGTTATTATTCTCATAATCGTCGAAATACATAACAAGTGGCAGTACGATTTTGCCTTTATAAGTTTTCATTCGCTCTTTCCAATAATCGCCCTGAACAATGTTCGTAATTATTGAATCGTTTGATACTAAGTCTTGCATATATCGAATCGTATCGTCAAAAACTGTTGGTAATTCAAACAATTTTTTCAACACAAGTCGCAATGAAATGAATTCGGCATTGACTGGGACATGAACCAAAGTTTGAACTAAGTTTACTTTTCGGTATTCTGTTCACTCGCCAATGTTGTAGCTTACAGGGTCTATATATGTTTCTAAAGTTTTGAAAAGAGAAAATCTTTTCTGTTCTGTGTCTACAATGTTTAAACAATTTGAAAAGTTGCTGATCAGTCGATCCAGATTTAACTTATTTGTATCGTCATTATTAAGTTTAGATACAATCTCATTTTTAAGCACTTCAAACATTTCTTTTAAAAAATCTTTAGTTTCATTAATTATATCAGTAACATATTTTCTCGGAATCTTTTTTAAATTTGAAATGCTCGCACTATATTTTACTGTAATATTTTTAAGTGATTCATTTAGTGACGAAATAGTATACATATCCTGAAAATCATACTCTTCATCTAAATCGTATATCACTGATTCATCGGATCCATCAAAACTTACATCGCTAGTTATCACTTCTTTAGGGATAGTTCTAGTTTCGCAATAGAATTCGTCACTAATAGGATTTGACTCAATACGTTCATTACTAACTGCTAGAAGTGAATCATGTTTGTTTACAACGTGCTTTCGAAACGATCCAAATGAACTATACGATCTGTTACAATCTTTAACAAAACATCTAAAATTACGAGACGAGTTATGATAATTTCCTATATTCCTAAACAATAAATTATAATTTTCAAGAGAGCATTCGCAATAATTACAAATTATCGAATCCATACTGATTACAAAACTCAGTTTATAAATTATTTATTTGCCCTAAAAGTATATTGCCCTCTACGGTAACGTCGTCAAATGGTAAGTGAATGTTAAGTAAAATTTTTTGTAGAAATACCCAAATGGTTTTGCTATTATTTGGGTACTTACAATCTAAACAGAAAAACAATTTCAAGGCTAACTCGACAGCGTCTAGTGCTTTGTCGACATGAAGTAGGTTTTCGTTTACAGCGACGTAATAATTTTGAATGCGCACAGCTTCGCCGACTGCGACAATCAATGGCTGAACAGTCTCGTAGTTTTGCATATAGCGCTCCTTCAATTCCAGTAACCTCGGTTTCACGTCGTTTGCCGTCTGGAATAAAGTATATTATTAATAACAATGAATAATAATGTATGAATTACAAATTTACATGAGAGAAATTTTATGTAGTTAACATAAGTTAATCTTTACAGATAAAACTACTTGGCATGCGAGTATTTTATATAAAATTACTTCTGCTCTTAAAATAAAAGATTCTCTACGTTCTTGTAGAGATAATTTTCGAGGCTGATTATCATTTTCCGCACGTTTCCTCTTCCCACTTCTTTTTGGTTTTATCAGATAACACAGCAAATACAGGATCAAGAAATCTTCCTTTTCTGAAACATATCGAAATTCACATTAAGTGAATATTTTTGGTACAAGTATAATGTTGGTTAAATTAATATAACATATATATGCGTACGTACAAAATTGAAATCGAATACTGTTAAATATTTACCAACCTGAGCTCATATCACCCGATTTCAAGAGTTCGATTAAAATTAGGTCATTGTTACACTTTGTACAAAAACGATCTAGGCACGAAATCAAAAGAGTCTTTATATTTTTCCATTGATTTGCTTCTATGAAATGTTTATCAGGATACAGTAAATTAAAATCGATGAAAAACTGAAAATCCACGAATAAAATTTAAGAGTTTATAACAAATTTTGTCGCACTTATAACTAAAAAACATTCTTACCAGTTCTTTTGCTACTTGAGTTTTCAAACAAGCAAATTTATCTATATAATCATACACAGACAAAGGTGTTTCTATAAGAAGGCTTTTTCTCTGTTTAAAAGTTGACCTCCACTTATTGAACAATTCATCTCTAGGTTCAAGGTGGTTACTGAGCCAAACAATATCTGCATTATCTGTGCATAAAATAATATAAATATATATTGTTATGTTTAAATAATTAATGCGTATAATCTCCTTACGATTTATAGAGTCGATTTCATGATCGTTTAAATCATTACTTTGTTTTTTTGCTCTGCTGCTATACAATATATTTGATTCCCTCAAGCAGCCCTTCACGTAATTATAATGATGGTACAATTTTCCAGTAGCTAATATGCTTGTATTATTTTGTTGTATGAATGGCGTGTAATATGTGGCAGCATTTTCTGTTGGAAAAATTGAAATAATATCTCTTGTCAATATTTCAAAACGTTCTCTAGTTATCCTAAAAAGTGATTACAATTTAAAATAATTTTTTCAATGTGTCTACATATTGATGTTCACATTGATGTCTATTAGTATAAAAATTTTGATTACTCACACAAATTTTTGTAGAAACTGATCTTCTGTGATATTTCTCAGTAAATATTCTTTTTCCCTGGCAATAACTAACCGTACAAGTTTTGATCTTATAGTACGTTTGAATGGGCGCTTCTTTAACAAACTATCTTTGTATGCTTTTAAAATGATTTTTCCATCAGTATTTGATTTCAAATATTTATCTAGTCCCTTTAATAATAGATTAATTAATTAAACTAATTATTTCGAAATGAAAGTAAGAATAATTAGATAAATATAAATAACATACTGTAGTAATTTGTACTTCAACTTCTTGATTTTGTCCTGGTAGGGCCTGGTTATCCGCTTGTTGATTTTGGGCTGGTGCCCCTGGTGGTGGTGCTGGATTATTCGTAGCTTGTTGGTTTTGGCCTTGGACTCTGGGTAGCACTGCCTGGTTATTTGCAGCTTGCTGATGTTCGCCTGGTTGTAGTGCCTGGTTACCCGTACCTTGTTGATTTAAAATTCTCCATGGTACTTCACCAGGTGGAACTACTTGATTTTGAACTGTTGTAATAGCTGTCTGCAATTTTGGATCTGGCGGGTCTGGCAGTTCTGCTTCAACCGCAATGAGTAGTATCTAAACGAGATGAAAAAAATGAAATTGTCTATCGACAGACAACTTGGATATAATTGTTGCATGCTATCATTTAACAGTTTACCTGTCCATCTACTCTTTCCATTTTTAGTAAAGATGATCACACAATACACGAAGCAATGCATACGAAATGTAACCTTATGAGGTATGAAAGGAAATGAATTTAGAAAATATGCAAGCATGATACTATAAGCACGATAGAATAATGATACTAGATGAAATATCAAATAAATCAGTCACTCACACTTACATCAATTTCTTAGAAATGTAATGATTATCAATGAAACATAAAAAAGTGTACTTACAATTTGTTTTAATCGTCCAGCCACCGAGCACACGAACGACGTTGATATGCACTACCGATGACCGACGAAGCACACCGTGCGTCGTAGCGTAGGTGAATCTAACCTATAATCCGACTAGTCGTGTCGCTGCAGGACTACAATCAAAGAATATATATTATGTGAAAGGTTGATAAGCCGCACATTGATCTAAATTATTGAACTAATTATTGAACAGTAAAAATGTACTTACAGTTTATAATGATATGCCAATAAACGCAGAGGCCACGTTTCACACCGGCGACGAGCGTTGTCGTTTGTGCACGCAATTCGGCTCGGGTACCTAACCTCATCTCACTACACTCGCTAAAGCGCCGCGACCGCCGAGCGGACACATCGGTAAATATTGTTCGAAACCTGAATACTTTTTACTATATAACATAGTAAAACGCACAGCTATTGACGAAATTACTAATTTTTACTATGTTACATAGTAAAATATGTCAATATATTAATAAAATTTATATTTTATTTCAGTATATTTTGAAAAAAATTTTGTTTAACTACTGCTAAGTATGATTTTTACTATATTATATATCAATTTTTCTTACATATAATAATATTGTTTGATTGTAAATCGTAGAATAAATGAATAAATGTCTAATAATAATTATTGAAACTGTAGTGAAATACGCTATAATGCGAGTATGTCCGTCCATTCCTATGTAATATAGTAATTTTTGCTAGGGTTATTATAATTTTTATTATAGTATTTCTCTCAGTGTAGTAATTATCTTGAGAGTTGTTCCTCGCCTCATTACGATTAAATATAATAAACTTGACTTTGTTTGATTGATATCAGTTCTTTTCTATTTGTAATTTCGTTGTGGAATATATCTAACTTGCCTAACGTTTTACTATTTTAAAAGTTAATTTTTTTTAGAGATTTCAATCCTTCTTAGTAAATTTTATACTTATTTCATACTTATTTCATACTCAACGTCGTAAAAATAAAATATAAGCATCTTTAGCACCTTTCGACCACAGATTTTCGTAAAATTTTTATCACTAACATGAAATTACTGATTGTTCTGATATACACCACCCTCGAATTATTTCTACACCTAACCAT
Source organism: Nasonia vitripennis (assembly GCF_009193385.2). NCBI lineage: Eukaryota > Metazoa > Arthropoda > Insecta > Hymenoptera > Pteromalidae > Nasonia > Nasonia vitripennis. The sequence goes on along the minus strand of NW_022279596.1, from coordinate 1,053,804 downwards.
CAAAAACCACGGTGCGAACTACCCAGACCTCGTCATCGGCCACCCTGTACACCTAGACGCCATCCTTGTATGATTTATTTACCTAGACACCAAAAACCACGGAGCGCACCACCTAGACCTTGTCATCGGCCACCCTGTACAGCTAGACCCCTCTTGAATGATTTTTACACCTAGACACAAAAAACCACGGATCGCGCCACCTAGACCTCGTCATCGTGTTACGTCAGAACGAGCGCTACCCACTAATTTACTTGCAGTGTGCAGAGCTCCTATCTTCAGCAATTATTATTATTTTTAATTTATAAAGGAAATCACTTTTGGCTACCGCAGACGCGGTCACTACCTTCCGGGAAAGGGAGCCGGATAACGAAATCACTTACGTGGGGTTAGAATTTAAAGCGACTACTACGTTTATTTATGCAAGAAAAGAAGAGAGAAAAGTACCTTTAGAGTAATGTGTGCAAGTGTGTGTGAGTGTGCGTCAGCAGGAGGTTGCATCTGTAGTCCCTGGCGCTTGATAGCCTTGCGTCGGTGGTTCAGTGCGGTCAGGCTGGTGTGCGTGTCGGTTCTTTGGCTCTATCCTCCTCGGTGCAGGTGAAGACAGATGGGCGCCTCGATGCGTCAGCTCTCTTCCAGTGAAGAGAGGACGGTGCGTATCGATGAACGTGGCACTTGTGTAACTTTTGCACCACTGAGTTTTCATTATGCGGACTGTTAGTTTTTACTAGTCCTTCGGTCTCTTTATGGATCCGCACTTTTAACTCGATCGACGCGAACTTTATTCACTTCGAAGATAATGTAAGTTAAACTGACTTAGCTCGCAACTGGCAGCGATTCGATATCGACTGGAGATCAGATGTAAACTGAAGATTTGATCTGGCGACTTGCAGCGATTCGGTCCGTATGACAACTTCGGGAAAACTGACGATGTTTACCCCTTTGCTCCTGGTCTTTATATACTGGAGCTTCTTTCTTTCTTCATTTCCCATATTAGGAGTGCCTAATATGAGATACTCTCACGACTTTCTTTCTACTATCACGTGACCTCGTAAAATTTTTTATACCGTCACATTTTGTAATTTAAATAGTCTCATGACATTTTCAACAAAGTAAAAGAAGCTAAAATTTACGCACATCTTGATATTACAGATGCTTATACTCATCTTCCTGCTGACGACGAGTACAGTCATGCTTTGACCCTCGGTACTCCTACACATGGGTTGGTTCGTCCTACACGAGCTGTTTACACTGAAAAAAAAACAGCCATTTTAACTGAACTCGCACCAGTAATCCGTCATTGTACGAAGACTCGCCAAGGTTACCGTAGAGTTCAGCAGTTTTAAAGAATCAGTTCGGTCGTTTTTGCTGGTGTCCCGCGTAAGCGACCAATTTTACGAGTCGCGACTCGCCAAAACTACCAGTGGCACACCGTTGTTCTTACTGAACAGTCGTTACGGTGACAGGACGGTTAAAACTACCGGACTTTACAGCAGAAACGACTGTGTTTTTTTTTCAGTGTACGGCGAAGCTAATGTTCCTGTAGTTTGGCAACGTCGATTAAAAGAAATCTTGCAAGGTCTAAAAAACGTTGAAAATTTTTTTGATGACACCATTGTATGGGCTAAAACTTTCGAAGAATTGTTGATTATTCTGGAAACGTGATCCGTCTTCTTGAAAATGGTGTTCGTCTCAATTGACGTAAATGGGTTTTCCCTACAAATTCTGTAGAATTTTTGGGCCATAAACTAGATACACAAGGTATTAATAAATCTGATTCTCACATCAAGGCAATTCGTGATGCACCGAAACTTTTTACACCTCAAAAATTAGAATTGTTTATTGTTAAAGCTATGTACTACAATTCATTCATTCCTGATTTAGCTACAAAAGCTCGACCACTTCGAGACACGCTTCTTACATAATCTTTTCAATGGTCGTCAACTGCTGATAAAGCATACGAAGAGCTCAAAAATAATCTCATTTCTCCTTAAGTCTTGATGCTATACGACCCATCCTTACCTCTCATACTCGCCACTGATGCAAGCAAAGTAGGACTCGGAGCTGTTTTATCACATAAACTTAGCAACGGAATCAAAAGGCCAATTGCTTATGCAAGCCGTACATTAACTGCTACTGAACAACACTATCCTTAAATCGACAAAGAAGCTTTAGCTATTGTATGGGCTTGTCAAAAATTTTTCAATTATTTATACGCTCGTCATTTTACACTGTATACAGATGACAAGCCACTGATAAAGATTTTTCAAATTTTCAAAAATCACTTCCTATTCTTTTTATCAGTCGAATGGCTAATTATGCTAATTACTTAGCTCATTTCAAGGACGATATTAAGTTCAAGCCAACTAAAGCTAATGCAATCAGACTGTATCGTTTAAAGAATCACCTACTATACAAGTTACGTCAACTCAAGAATCTTTAATTTCAAAATTTTTACCAACATTAAGTGTTGAAATGTCTACGACTACAATGGAAGCTCAATCCTCAACATCTCACGCATCTCTTCCACCTTCTGTAAATGATTAATTCCAAAATCCATCTACCTCTGCAACTTTTCAAGAAGAATTTCCGTTTCAAACTCAAGATCAACGTACTGTACGTTTACCTCAAGAACAGTCGGTTTTCATTCCAAACACACCGCCGATTCAACGATTATCTCAGATACGCAAATCACGAACTATTTACTCTTCACCATGATAATTTGAAAAATCTTTATAAAGGGGGGAGGAAATGTAGTATATTTTAATTGACATTCTTTTTAAGTTCTATTGTTTTTCATGCAACTTCATATTATTGATTGTAAATAATAACTGCCATTCTAAATAAACCTATATTTGAGTATACATATGTGCACTTTCTCTAAGTTTACTCTATACGTACACAATAGTATCAAAAGGTAAAAGTGTAAGGGAAATATTATAAATGGAACGAAACAGGAAAAATAATTAAAATCAACTTAGAACGAAATAATTTACGGAAAGGAGCAAGAAAAAAGGAAAGGAATAAAAATGGCATCATTGGTTATTGACGGAATACTTAGATAAGTTTGATATCATAACTTTGCAGGGAGCGTGGCTAAAGAGAAAAAGGGAAGAGACTGGATAAATAGTCTAAATGAAAGATACACATGGGAAACTAAAGCAGCAATAAGAGTTAATAAGAAAGGTAGGGGAAAAGGGGGAGTAATAGTGGGAATAAAAAAAGGAATAATAGTAAATTAATTGTAAGAACGGGGACACGGTATAATAATAAAGGAGATTAGGAAAACGGTAGAAAAAGTTAAGAGAGATAACAGAGAATGATAGACGAAGGGGAGAACATTATACTTGCAGGAGTTGTTTAGAACAAGAAGCAAAAAGAAAGGGGGAAATATTGAGAAAAAGGAATGGATAGAGCATTGTAAGGACCGCAATTGATATAAGGACGGGCTGCGCGAGTACACAAATAATTATTTAAGTTAAAAGGAACTAGCCTTCAGCTCGAGAGCATTATGTCACTAGGGTTACGCGCGGACTAAAAGATCTGAGTAAGTATGTCCCGCGTTTCTCGTCTGCGTGAACGCATTTTAGTGCGCGGACCGTTTGTATGAGTCCACAAATACAGTCGTACAGGCGTTATACATATACGTAAATGCTAAAGTATGTATAAACATGGGACATTACAGCATTATAGAAGTTTGTAACGAACAAAAGAGAGTGAATCAGGGTAGGGAGTAGAAAAGGGAGAAGGTGAAGCAAATTTTTGGAGAAAAGAAAAGAAAGGAGGAATGGAGAAATAGAAAGAGGACATTAGCGTAGCGGAAGTAAAGATAGCGTGGCTCAAGATGAAAAGCAACAAAACAGCGGAGAAAGATGGAATAGTTGTAATTTTTTGGAAACGACTACCGACAATATAGATAGAGAAAGTAACAATGATATTAAACGGAATTTTTGAGCATTAGATTTACAGGACCTAGAGAGACGTGGAAGTCATAGAAGGCAATAAGAAAAGAGGGAACTGCAGTGTTAATTAGCTTTCTATCGTAACAGGTCATAAAGTACTTCCTGCGCCTAGCGGTAGTCAGCCACTGCAACTCACGCCCGGAATTTGTGATGTGCTCATCCCTTCTAATACCATAGATATACCGCATGCTCGTATTAACGAATTTCTATGGTTTTGTGTCTTGTTATCACGTCAAGTTACAGCATACCAATGAGTAGTAGTCGATGTTAGGGAACAAAAATATCGACATAAGAAGCGGTGCCCACTTTTATGATGTAGCTGTTTTCTTGTTTCCGAGAGTAGGTAAATCATTATTGTAATAGGTAGAGCCCAGTACGATAGCCTTGGTCTTGAGGCTAAGTCGATTCTTCTCAGCCCAGTGCATAATCTTTTGGGCGCTAGCACTCATCCTGATATAATAAAAATCAATCTCCTCTAGGTGGAATCGACTGTAAATTTGCAAGTAATACGCGTAGATAAGATGATGAGTTTCAGCATCGAGGCAGAAACTAATGTTATTGATGTACAGAATAAATAGTAAAGGATCAATCAATAATGTTATTGATGTACAGAACAAATAGTAAAGGATCTATCAATAATGTTATTGATGTACAGAACAAATAGTAAAGGATCAATCACTAATGTTATTGATGTACAGAACAAACAGTAAAGGATCAAGGACGGATCCTTGTGTTACCCGGATATTGAGATGGATGTAGGTGGAGATGTTGCCACAATGATGGATTGATTACTTTCTATGAAAGTAGAAGGTAAGCCAGCGAATGACTTTTTGGAGAAGCCGAAGAAAGAAAGCTTTCCAAAGAGACTGATGTGGCGATCCTACCAAAATCAAGATTTTTTGATTTTTACCGAGATTTTAGTAAAAAGTGAAATTTCTTTTTTTTTTGACAGTTTTGGGGATTCCAATAAAAAAATGTTAGCAAAGAAATCTGGTTTCGTCTCGTCTCGTTAAAATTAATCGAAGCAAATCTCGTTTCTATAATAAAGGTAACACTGCAGTACTGTATACAAATGGTTATGTAAATTGAAGCTATATGTATTAAATCTTATATAAACGGTTCTTTGTTAGGAATATAAGGGTGTTTTGTCCCCACAAGCCTTCTAAAGCAAATATAAATCAATAAAAAATTATTTGAATTTGTTTTATTTCCACAGAGTTATAGTATTCTACTGAATCAGAAAATCGAAATAATAAACTCAGTTTTTTATACATATACATATTTATACATATTTTTGTTACAGATAACACGACAAAGAAAATGGCAAAAAATAAATTGGTACAACTGAATAAAAAAACATGTGAATTTAACATGAAAGTAGTCGGAGAAATGATGAAAAACTCTTGAAACGGCCCGCGAAGGGTTAATGAGTAGGGTATTCCCACTACGCATATCCCGCACACTTAGGTAAACCACGCAACTATTAGACTGATGTGTGAAGTACTACCATCTCACCATGAGTCTAGAACCAGATGCGCCACCTAAATGCAGGGTACTACCATCCTACACCGGTGGCACAACTGATGGGGGGATGGGAGTGGGTAATGCTAAACAAGGGTTGAAATAGTTTATATGTTTTAAATGTCTTTCATTTATTTTTTTAATCATTCAATATTCAATTATAAGCGATGCTGGATCTCCGTCTACAAGGAGAGAGAGTGGACTGCACACATACTCTTCGAGAGCCTGGGGCTCATGGACTACTGGGTATGGTGCAGTCCGGAGCAAGCAGCGAGTACTACCATTCGCACGTTGCTCAGTTGAGAGCCAGATCATGAATGCTCGCTGCTGGCTCCGGGGCTCCTTATATACCCGGGATGCTCTCTCTCTCCTGTGTTATCTGCGCGCACGCCATCTACCAGCGCTTAGGTAGACTATTTACATGTAGCTACTAGCGCCACTCGGTCGGTAACTTGCCTACGCCAGGCAAGTTATCTGTTGCTGTTCTCTTATCCCCCGGGCTGGGCCTGCCGTCTCACTCTAAAACCACAGTTGTACGCAAGGGCGATAAAGACGCAACAAAAAAATATCCGTGCTACTTTTGCGAAAAACCTGAGGGAACGATTTCCCGTCATTATACTACTACTATACATGTGGAGGAACCCATCGTTAAAATGCTGGAAAGTCTAAAGGCAGAAAAAAGAAGAAAAGGTTAACCTATTTCAGAAGATCAAAAAGCCCGGAATGAAATATTTGATTTTCTAAGAAAACAAACAACGGCTAAACACAATTTAACCGCAGGATTAGATGGTGAGTTTCATGCGGTTCGACGGCCGCGAACAGATAAAATGGTTTCAGATTTCAGTATGTGTGGGATTGTAGAGGATTCTTCATTGAATCATCGATAAGGAAACATTATAAAAATTGCTGCAACCCATCTGATATTCTAAGAAGACCCAAGAATTCAAGCTCACGACTAATAAGAAAAAGATCTACGGTTATAACAGATTATCTCCAAAAAGTATTGCTACCTCTCAGTGATGACACAATAACAGATGTCATCATGAATGACGACCTAATATAGAGTACGGAAACAGTTATGCTTATTAACATAGGCATTCGCCCCATAGTTTTCTAAAATCGTAGGTAAAACAGTTTCAGTTTCACAAATAGAGATAAAAAGAAACAACAAAATCGAATTGCCAGACGATGAAGACGTTGCAAATTTGTATATATACACAGAAAATAGCCTCAAGAGAACTATGCAAATGTTAAATAGGGGAAAATATAGTCATGAGCTCTACGACAAATTAGAAGAGCTTTTAATGCTCGTAAAGCAGGTGAAATGCAACGAATTGCACTTAATGACTGGAACAATTTACAAAGTCTTGGTGAGAATTGCAGCAGCTACACAAAATTATCAGCTAGTCAAAAAGAATTTTTAAAGGCTTTCACAGAATGCTAATAAGAGGTAAACTGTACAAAACTGTACCAGTGATAATTACGACATTAGAAAAAGATCTTGAGTTGTATACTGATTTAAGAAAGAATTAATCAAAAGTGCACCCAGATAATCCATATTTATTTGGAACAATAGGATCCGACATTAATCTGAACAGATACCTAATAACATGCGACGTTTTGAGAAAACATAGCTTGTCGTGTAATGCTAAGTATCCAGAAAGATTAAGAGGCACTCTTTTTCGCAAGAATATATCTAAGCTTAAGCTTAAAGCTGATGGATAACCAAAGAACCGATTTATATCAGTGTCTAGGTCGTAGCGCCACTAGAAATAAGAATGTCTACGCTCAGAATGAGAAAAATTCCCGTCGACATGCGCCACGCGCACGCTCGTCCACCTCCCCTTTCACAAGCGCCCGACAACACAAATCGGCGCCGGTTCCCAAAATCGGCCCTGAGAACATGGTCTTTTCTCGATCGTTTCTCTCGTTGCTTACTCTCTCTCTCTCTCTCTCTCTCTCTCTCTCTCTCTCTCTCTCTCTCTCTCTCTCTCTCTCTGCCTACTTCACGTGAGTACACAAAGTCCTGCTCTGCTTTGCTTATTTTTCTCTGCACTCTTACTGCCGCACGCGGTCTTCGGGCCTATTCTTTTGTAGTTTGTTGCATGCGCTATTCTGCAACCTTCAACGTGATATAATATTCACTGGAGGCTGCAACTTCCTACAACGCTTTTTTCCTGCTTCAACATCTGTCGCTGACACATAACCTGCAAACACGCACGGCTTCTCTCCTCGCTGCACGGCGTCTCTTTTTCCCTCTAAGTGTGGGATATGCCTAGTCCGGCTGGACCTGGGTAGAGGCCCACTTCCTCTAGGAGATAATTGGAGAGGATAATGACGTAGCCAGGACTTCTGCAAGAAGAATGTTTATTAGAACAAGTGTGGAACGTACATCCGTTCGACTCGAGAGCCAACGACTTTCTGGCCGCGCGCAGGCGGCGAATTCTCCTCGCCAACATGGCGGCTTACCCCCACTCGGCGGAAGAGGGGAGAATCCCTACACACTCCCCCCCGAGTGTTAACGCAAATGATTCTTTATTTAAATAATAAGTTTTAACATTTTTTTTTTTTTTTTTTTTTTTATTGGCTGGGAGGCAGCCTTAAACGGAGAACAACAACGAAATGTATTTCTTGAAAACTAAAGAGAACTGACGCAAACTAAGAAGCAAAAGAAATTTTTTTGCGCGCATAAGTTTTTAAAGCTGGACGACTAGTGTTAGAAGGATTGCAACTAGGCTTATCACTAGGATTAGATAGTGGCTGATTGCCATTAGTACTATCTGACGGGACTAGTTCGTCGAGATCATCTGGAATATAATAAGCTGGTTTTAACAACTCAACCGTAACGCTTTTCGTGGTACCGTTTACATCTATGTCGAAGACGCGATCGGAAACTCGCTTAACAATCTTGAATGGTCCTGAATAAGGCCTTTCTAATGATTTTTTAGCCATGTTACGCATGAACACATGGGTACATTTGTAAAGGTCCTTAAAATAAAACGCGCGCTTCTTATAATTATGAGCGACAGGTATAGGTCGGATTAGATGCATGTATTCCCGATATTCTTCTAAGAAGAAATTGGGATCCGGTGTCTGATCTTCGGGTATGAAAAATTCGCCCGGAAGGCGTACAACTAATATTATTTACAGCAGGAAGCAGAGAGATGTCTGCTCCTGTATCGATTAGAAAGAATTGACCTGAAATAAGGTCTTGGATGTGGAGACGCTTAGAGGAATGACCTTGACAGACGGCCTCCAAGTCCGCAGGTCTTACTGGTTTTTTGCTTTCCATTCTGCGTTCTTACTACACCAATTCCTGCAGGAGGTAGGATTGTCTGGATATTTAGAGTGCGCAAAACACAACCCTGAAGCACTCTTGCGGGACTTAGTGTTACGGCTCTTGCTCCTAGATCTGTTGGAGTTATTATTAGAGCGAGAAGAGTTGCGAGATTCGCGTAGAGATTTCTCTAAGCTAGCTAGACGCTTGTTGAGATCCTGAAGGTCGACTGAAGAAATAGATCTATCCGTCTCTACCGCATTGAGACGTTGATCTGGGACGGAGTTATGAATGTGATGAATCCTGTCCGCAAGCTCGAATAACTTGTCGTCAGGAAGATCCGTTAACGACGCAATCGCAAACTGCACGTCCTTGGGGAGAAGTTTCCTCCAATAGCTACGCACACCGTCCTTATCGATGTTAGGACCGGCGTGAATGTACATCTCTTTAAGAAGATCAGAGGGCTTCTTGCTACCTAGAGCGCTTCTCTCGAAAAGTTTGTCAAGACGCTGTTCAATAGTATCGGAAAACTCCTTTAGCAGAGCTTGTTTGACTACCTCGTACCTGCCTTCAAGGGGAAGGTTACGAATGGTGCTGTCTATTCTAAGGGCAACATCTCTGCTCAAGCTGCGCCAGAGAGTGGCGAATTTAAGCTTGTCATCAGTGATGTTGAGAACCTCGAAGTTGATTTCGAGACCAACGAACCAGCCTTCTGGATTGTGAGTCCAGAAAGGACCTGGATTGATTTTCTGAGCCAGAAAGGCGTCTGAGTGAGGACGAGAAGCGTCCGTGTGTGTTGGAATCAAATCTGCAGGGACCAAGCTGCCAGGAGCATTGGTTGCAGGTTGGTTCATAGTGGTTTGAGTATCCGTGTGAATCGGATTACTCTTAAAATTATCGAGAGTCAATGATGCACTGGAAACAGGAACTCTAGCTGATGCCGAAAAAGAAGGAGCAGTCGGATTGAGAGAAAACGCTTGGTTTGAAGTGCTGAGAGCAGAGGCTCTGTCATTTTCTACACCGGAAGCGAGAGAAGTTTGTAAACGAAGCCTATCCTACAGCTGGTCGATCTGAGTCTGCAATGGAGCAACTGCTCCCTTAATCAAATTGGGAAGCTCGAGCTGAAGACTGCTTAGCGTAGCTTCTAAATAAGCCTGAGCATCAGAGATTGGTTGGCCCAAGGAAGGATTGTCCTTGCCAGACCCCGTGCCCAGGGGTTCATTCTCAGAATCACTGTGTACTAAAGGCATGTTGGAGCCGAAAATTGTGCCTGATCGGGTCTTACTAGGAGACTGGCTGTTGCTCGCAGAGTGCCCGCTGGCGCTCATGAACGCTGGGAAAAGCTGCTCAAGATTGACAAAATTGCCTATTGGGTGCACGCAGGCACCTCACAATATAAACGCTACTAATTATATACGGATCTTGAGCCGCACGCATACGCAGGGACATAAAACTAAACGCTACTAACTAGATTTCTGCTACGAGGTTTACAGTGTGACTAGCGCAAGTGTGCACGCAGGCACTGTATACAAACAATAAAAAATTACGCATACCTCGTGCAGAGTACGTGTATGAAAGAAAAGAAAAGAAAATTTGAATAAGCGCGCTAGCTAGTCGCGAACTATCGTGCGAAGCTGAAGTTGGCATCAATGAGCCATAAGAACACTAGTTGCTCGCGAACTACTGCGCGAAGCGAAGGTTGGCATCACTGAACCACGAAAACGTGCTGGCTGGTTATACCGAATCAAGGTTGGCATCAATGAATCACCGAAACGCGCTAGCTAGTTGTAAATCGATGCGCGAAGCTAAGGTTGGCACTACTGAGCCAGAAAAACGCGCGCGCTGAGAGAACGAAACAATTGCGTCATGGCAAGATGGCCGCCGAATTCTCGGAAACGAATTCCGTTGGCGCGCTTTCCTACGAACCGCCGCACGCTTTTTACTAATTGACGCGCGCTTTTTTTTATGTTCGACGCGCACTCGAGAAATTCCCGCGAAATACCTGGGGCGCTCGATGATGCGATGAGGAGAGCGGGGCAGACCTGGAGGCTCCGGTGACGACGTCCAGGTGGTGAAGAACTGCCGCGGAGACGATGTCCAGGTTGCCGGGCCGCCCCGCTGCCGATGACGCTGCTGCGTTGAGAGCTGCTGATGATACTGCTGCTGCGCCGAAAGGCGGTCGCCTGGACAGGCTGGCCGCGGCGACGATGAACCGTTGAAGGGCGGTCGCCTAAATAGGCTGACCGCGGCAACGATGGCAAGTTGAACGGCGGTCGCCTATATAGGCTGACCGCGGCGATGATGCCGATGAATGCTGCGGGGCGGTCGCCTGAACAGGCAAACCGCGAGGCGGAGACGCCGAGTCCAGCGAGCAGCTAGCGGGTGCAAACCATCAGGCCGGCGAAAATCCGGCGAGGTCCCGCGCAGCCCTCTCCAAGTCGGGGTCACCAATGTGGGATATGCCTAGTCCGGCTGGACCTGGGTAGAGGCCCACTTCCTCTAGGAGATAATTGGAGAGGATAATGACGTAGCCAGGACTTCTGCAAGAAGAATGTTTATTAGAACAAGTGTGGAACGTACATCCGTTCGACTCGAGAGCCAACGACTTTCTGGCCGCGCGTAGGCGGCGAATTCTCCTCGCCAACATGGCGGCTTACCCCCACTCGGCGGAAGAGGGGAGAATCCCTACATAAGTGATCCACGTGGAGCCACCTGTTGGACAGACGGATCACCACCATCAAACACAGTAAGTTATCGACAGAGACATAACATCGTCTAAAATGAGCGGAATTGGTGGGAAAAATGCCGAAACGCCAGTTACGTGTGCTCACTGCAACAAAGCAGCCAGGGGAAAAATGAGGACCTGTGAGTTGTGCAACGAGCATTTCCACATCATTTGCGTCGCTCTACGGTCCATCATGGTGGGAGATGCTCCCACACTCGCCTGTGCTGCCTGTGCAGGTGAATACGCCGTCGTCACGCCCAAGATCACGCAGACCAGGGCGAAATCGGCGGCAGCGGCAGCAGCAACGGCAAACACATCCGCCAAGGGCACGCCTATAACAGGTGTGCCCAAGAAGAATAAGTCTGCGCCGTCATCTCTTGCCGGCTCCAGAATCCAGTCGCCTGCGAGAACACAGGCGACGTCCATCGAGGGGTCCCTCAAGGACATCTTCGCGGCACTGGACGACATCAGGAGGGTCCAAAATGAGGCTCTTCAGGCACAAAACACCGTGTCTGAAAGGGTCTCACGAATCGAGAAGAGACTTGGCCCCCTAGAAAAACACCTCAAAGCCCTTGACGACTTGCCTGCGCTCAAGACTCGGCTAAGCAATGTCGAGTCCTCCATCTCTGAGCTGCAGGCACAATACCAAGAACTGTCGTCAAGGAGCTCCGCAGAGCAGCATAACAACAGCATTGCTCCGGCCTCGGAGGAGATCAACAACCTCCGCAGCGAGCTGGCTGAGATCAAAAGGAGGCAGGAGCGCTGCTCTGCGGGCAATGTGGTAGTGATCACCGGCCTGGCCTATACCCAGGAGACGTCACTGCAACTCCTGGCTTTCTCGGTCCTGGCTGCACTGGATCCCACGGTCCTGAAGCGGGACGTGGCAGCCGTCAGGATCATGGGGAGACTTGACGCAAAGAACATCAATGCGCAAGGTGACAGCAGACTCCCACCTCTAGCTGTCACTCTCTCTTCCAGTGCGCTGGCCCGCTCCATCATATTGGCCAAAGCCAGGAAACGTAAGCTTCACACTAGTGAATTGGATGATGCACTACTGGAGGAAGCGAGAGCTCTCTGCCCAGACCACCAGGGACTCATCAACATCAATGAGCTGCTTCCTCCAGACTCCACAAGCTGCGAGTCAAGGCCAGGCTGGAGGCAAAGAAGAGAAGGGGATGCCGCTCTTTCGTGAGGGACGGCAGGATCTTCATCCGTTCTGGTGAAGACAACGAACCCCGTAACCCCCACCATCATCACTACAGATGCTGATCTTGAAGCTTTTTTAGCCCGCACGCCGCCAACAGCCAACACGGACACCACATACTAAAACACATACACATCATCCCACCAAAACCACCATCTAAACCATTAAACTCATCCACATCTACTTCTAAAGTCACTGTCATTTCAATGCGAATTCCCTTACGGGTCACATTGAGATGATCAGGTTCTTCTTGTCCACTCATTCCCCCTTCCACGCAATAGCTGTAACTGAGACCTGGCTAAGGACCTATGCTTAATCGATGAGCAGGATCGCCTGCTCTCATATTGGAAGACGGACACTCCTTTCATCAACGGACATGGCCTTATCACAGCCACACTCGACGTACAGATTCCACGCCACGTACCTGCTACATACACCTACAGAAACTACAAAGGAATTTGTGCTGAGAAGCTAAGGGACTTCCTTAGCGCATGTGACTGGTCATCTTTCACCACGCCATCACTTGACGAATGCATTACCATCCTTAACGACAACATCACGAAAGCCATAAATCATCTCGCCCCATTAAAGACTGTGACACCTGGACGTAAGCGTCACCCGTGGTTCACCGCGGCTCTTTGTGACCTTTTAACCGAAACGAATAGACTCTACAGGCGCTTTCGCAGAAGTCGACTACCTTGGGATCTATACTTTTATAGAATCGCAAGGGATGACGCTCATAGACAGGTCGAGGAGGCCAGGCTGAATTTCTATTATTCACGCTTGTCTACTCTGACCGACGTTGCAGAGATATGGAGAGAGCTTGAAAATCTTGGTATTACTACCTCTAAATCTTCTCCACCTGCTCGGTTCTCTCCAGATGCTCTCAACAAACACTTTAGTTCCATCTCAAATGATCCTCAAGCTCCATCTGTTGAGGAGTATCTGCGAACCCTTGAGAATCTAGACCTCCCTGAACATTTCATCTTCAGGGCTATCACAGAGTCGGACGTGTTGGATGCAGTATCACACTTCAATACCCAGGCCAGGAGAAGCGATGGCATCCCACAGGTTGTAATCTCCAAAGCATTGCCAATACTCGCTCCTTTACTTTGTCAAATTTTCAACCTGTCTTTGAGCGAGGCACGCTTTCCTTCCGCCTGGAAGTCATCGCTCGTAAGAGCATTAAACAAGATCAACTCTCCAACAGCTGTAACAGACTACCGTCCGATCTCTCTACTTTGTTTCCTATCCAAGGCGCGGGAGTGGCTGGTGCACAATCAAATCTCTGAATACCTTGAAACAAGACTTTATCTTGACAACTTCCAAACTGGTTTTCGGACTGGCCACAGCACGCAGTCCGGCTTAATTAAGCTGACTGATGATGTCAGGCTTGGGATAGACAGGAAGAAGGTCACTCTTCTACTTCTATTTGATTTTAGCAAGGCGTTTGATACGGTGTGTCACGTCAGGCTACTCGGAAAGCTATCCTCCTTCGGCTTCTCCAAGCAGGTTATCCGCTGGCTTGCATCTTACCTCTCGGGAAGAGAACAGGCCGTCATTGGTGACAACAATGAGATCTCTACCTTTCTACCACTAAACACCGGTGTCCCACAGGGGTCAGTTTTAGGCCCCTTGTTGTTCTCGTTGTACATCAATGATATTGGTTTTTGCCTAGATTCAGATGTGTCCCATCTAATCTACGCGGATGACCTGCAGATCTACAGCCAATGCTACCTCGAGGAGCTTGACTCCTGTTCTGTCACGATGATCGCTAACGCCGCGGGGATAATGGGCTGGGCTGCGCTGAATAGACTTAAACTAAATGTAACTAAAACTAAGGCTATCGTCCTGGGTTCCCCCTACTATATAAACGCTCTACCTTCTACTGCTAACACCTATATAAATATAGGGGGAGCCCAGGGCAACTTTGAATCATCGATGCGCAACCTGGGGCTGGTGCTTGACTCCAAAATTACGTGGAAAGAGTACGTTACACAAATTTGTAAACGTGCTCACTCTTTAATATACCGTCTCTATTTTTTTCGGAAAAGCACGAGCCTTAGATTGCGCCAACATTTAGTGCAAGCACTCCTGTTTCTCCTCATTGACTATTGCTCACTTGCTTACTGCGACCTGACTCAGGACTTAACTTAAAACTGCAGAGGCTTGTTAATACGGGGATCCGTTATATCTACGATGTGAGGAGGGAGAAGCACATCTCCCCTTACAGGCGTGAGCTGGAATGGCGTAACACCGCCGGACGTAGGAAATACTTCATGGCCCGTTTTCTAAGAAAATTGTTCAACACCTCAATACCTACTTATCTATTAGCCTATTTTGATTTCCACGTCGCGCTCAGGCCTGTGAGGGGTGAGGTGACTCCACTTGACATCCCGTCCTTCAAGACGGAGACGCTGAAGAATTCATTTTTCATCAGCGCCTCCTACCTCTGAAATAGCCTTCCATCTCATCTTCGCAACACACTATCCATATCACACTTTAAACAAGCAGCTAAACATTACTTCTTCAATCTGGAAAACACATAAACATCACACAAACATACACACATTCTCATTCATCTCATTTCACTTCATTCCATTTCACACTCTTCACACGCACTGGCACCCTTACACAAAATTTGTATTCTTTTTATAATATACTATAATTGTATATGTACAACGCAATGTACAACAATAAAAAACAATTAACTCTCTCTCTCTCTCTCTCTCTCTCTCTCTCTCTCTCTCTCTCTCTCTCTCTCTCTCTCTCTCTCTCTCATTGAATAAAATACAAATGTCTGAATATTGTCTAACTCTCGCACTCTGCACACTATGGGACGGGCTGCGTCGTCACGCTGCCAGGTCTCCCATAAGACTGCCGGTCTGCGGGGGTCGCAGCCGCCCCTACGCTTTCGCTCCGCCTACTCCCACTCTCATGCTCTCTCTATCTCTCTCTAGCACACGGCTTGGGCCCGGAAGCCCAAGCGTAGATCCGCTCTGGCGCTGGCCGCGCAGGACCCCGTCGCATCTTGTGTGGCTTCCGCTCCTCGCAGGAAGCGCGCACGAGCGTGCTCACCCACGCCGCGTCCCGACGCCATGCTACCTCATGCTCCGTGTCTCTTTCGCATATACCCGCATACTTACTCGCACACATTCTACACTTGCAGATACGCTTACTCGCACATACATACACGCACATTACATACACACGCATTCTCTAAATCCCACATTTCTCTCTCTCTCTCTCTCTCTCTCTCTCTCTCTCTCTCTCTCTCTCTCTCTCTCTCTCTCTCTCTCTCTCTCTCTCTCTCTCTCCCTGTAAGTATAGTCAGACGTGCTTTACATCGCTCTTCCTAAAGCTTGGATTTTGTCTGCCTTTATTTGCCTCCGGGCGTTTTTTGTACAGACCCTTACATGCGCTTTTTTGCAAGCTTCCGAGTGTGCTATTATTTATTGGCCTGGGATCGGTGTTTGCTGAGAGAACCCGATTTGATTATTTGCATCAGCAAGGTAGCAGCGAGTGAGACTCTAGCGGCCATCTTCGCTTCACTCGACATCATGGTATTTTCTTCCTAGACTGATTGCTATTGTGTTTGCGACCAGGATTGTTGGATGCTCTTTCTGTACCAGCATCGTCCAGCGACCCTGCCTACCCTAGTCTCAAGTTTGTGTGTTGTGAAGTGGCTCTAAATTAACTTTGCGCAAAATACATGCTGACCTTATATCAGCTCATATGCTTAGTGTAATTTTTGTGTATATAGTTATCTAATTACTAGAAATTTAATTTTTCCATTATTATTGTGCGTTAAATATCGTGGTAGTTGTCAGATAATTAGCGCCGGCAGTGTGAGTGATTAGTGCATATTGAATTTAAGTGGCTTTGTAGGTTAGGTTTACTCGACCACGTGGCGATCGAGTTTCGTTATATCTCGTTTTTGTTCATGCGCAGCTTCATATATTGTGCTCGTAGGTCGTGTTAGTGTTAGCAAAAATTCTAGTTTCTTGCAAAAGTGCTGTTAAAGCTTTTTTCGCAAATTTTTCTGCTTCTAGCAGCACGTATACCTGCATCACTGTATATACGGGTGCAAAAGGGCACTGCAGTTACCGATGTCTGACTTTACATTGTCCACAATCACTTACTTTCGTCATCTATAGTGTATTGCCATTTCAAACAGTTTTTTTCACCTTTTGCTCTCTCCATGTCATTTTAGCTTTAGTTTAGATTTTATTTTATTGAAATTTCAGTTTTTAACGAACTATGCGTAACTTGTTACTTATCGTATAGATGTTTTTCTTTTTTTTTTGCTAGATGCCAAGGTGTAGGAAATGTAGTAACGGTGTCGTAAACAAGCGAATCACGTGCCTTACATGTAATTTGGTATTTCACGAGGGGTGCTTAGCTAGATTTGCGTTATCTAAAGTTTGTAAACCGTGTTGTCTTGCGTCATATAACAAGTTTGTGGATACATCTACTGTAAACCGCCTGAATCCACCTAGCCTTAAAGAGCGCGATAATTTACTTGATCTAGGTCGCGATTTACATTCTGAATCCGTTCTTAATATCAGCTCGATTAGCACAAGCTCGGTCTTCACTTCAATTGTAATACAGTATTTTCTTTGAGATTAGAGAACGTACAGATCTGTCTAGGGTAAACATTTAAAAAAGTGACACTCGTTAATCGAAAGTAGATAAAAAACGCTAACTTTTATGATCTTTAAAAAATTTTTAGGTCAGAAAGATTTTTGGGTACAGCTTTGTCTCAGTTGACATGGAATGCACCATATATTTTTTTAATTGTTGAAATTATTTTATTTATTTGCATAATTGTGAAATTTATACACGCATATTTATGATAGACAAACTATACGTGCAGTAGTTATAGCTACCAGAACGATTATACATTATTATGAATATTATTGTTATTATAATTTATTAATAATAATAATAACAATCATTAATATTGTTGTTGTTATGCTATTATCAACACAAATGATAAATACAATACCATCATATTTTTATATTACACCACGACGTCGTATGCGCACTTTTGCAAAATTATTTAGCGCTTCCGCCGCCATTTTGTTTTTTTACCTACGGTTTTGCGATAATTTTGTCAAATTCATATAATTACAAACTATGCTTTTATAAGATTGCATAGTGCATTAAATTGAGGTGGACTAGATATCGATAAAAAATAGAAGAAATGCAGATGATAGCAGTCGGCTTATTCACGAAATTCAGCAACTTTAAGTTAATTTTTTCGTTACTTGTCCCCCACCTAGACTTCTGCCATTTCCTTTTACAGCTTGATAATGATGTAAAGAATCCATAGCCAAAATGGCAGAATTAAATCTTGTGACGTCACTTTGCATAAATATTTTGCAACTTAGGGCACTTCTGCCGCCATTTTGTTCCCCACCTATGCTTCTGCCAATTTTTTTCCGAGTTTCTCTTGTTTCAAGGAATGTTTGTTTAAATTTTCAAGCTTGTACCAGATGATACCGTATTTCGCAAAATGTGCCTGTTTGATTGCACGCCCACACATATATACCCCACGAGAACACGCTTAAACCTTATCACGACCGTTTGTAGATGGCCGGCTCTTGGACTATATGCAGAACACACCGATACTAAAACCGAGCCACAAAATATAACGAATACAGCACAGCACAAGTAGAGAGCAAAATGAGACGCCTACTGTACATCATGGACCGCGCATACCAGAAAGCGATGCACGTGTAATGAAGGGGAAACCCACGGAGCGTGCAGCGCTATCGGGAAATGACACACATAAGTCACGCGCGCTGGAAGCTCGAGGAGCCGCCAAAGAGGACACGGCGCAATTCGGCTCAAAATGCATAGAGGAGCTTCTATAAGCCTGCAGATAAGAAAAAGTAAATCAGAGGCAAGTTTGACAGGAGAGGAGCACAAGGGAACTCGATGTACTAAAGGAGAGGATTTTTACTCTGGTTTTCCGATTGGCCCTCCCTGCAACGTCACATGCTTTAAACGCTCCAAATAAGGCAAGAAGCTGCATCTAGGCCTCCTAATTGGCTAAACACCCACCCCGCCGAGGAGACGAAAAATCGGAGATCGCCTCTGCTACGAAGGCATAAAAGAGCTCAGCAACAGGTCCTCACGTCCTCAGTCCGCTTCAAAAATTGTCGTCACGCGCAAGCTCTGCCCGAATTCAGTCCGGTATCGCATCTCGGAACATAGAATATTTTCGACGGTTCAAAAACTTGGAAAAATTCCAATCGCGCAACACTTACAATATTTTCTATTCTATCGGACTAGCATACTTACGTTGTTGTTCGTCATTCTTGACAAACCGAAATAATTAACAAGACGTTAGATAGTTGCGAGCGAGCGTTATTTTCAAGTTGTTTAAAATTGAATAAAGTAAGAAAGAACGAAATCACGAGTGTACTTTAAACCTGGAAGCTCCTGATTCCTTGCGAACCAATCTACCCTTGCATTTACTCCGCTTTGGAAGCCGAGCCGACGCTCCACTGAGAGGACGAGCGAGTAGCAGAACTGGTCAGTAGTAGAAATAAAAGAAAAGGTAAGTGACTCTCATTTAAACAGGCTGCATGCCTCAATCGCGCACTTTCTCTCTTTCTCTCTCATAATTAGAAACATAAGTAGCCTGTCATACTCGCGATACCGACATCAGCTTTTTGAAAAAGACGTTTGCCTCGCATATCCCGATCCATCCAAGCCATATATCCTCTGTTGCGACGCGTCGGATTTCGCAATCGCTGGTGCTTTATCACAAATCGATGACAACGGAGATGAACGGATTATATATATATATATATATATATATATATATATATATATATATAATGCCAAGAGACCTATGGGATACGCAGACAACGTGGCCGCGGTTATAACAGCACGGAATGTGGGCATTGCGCCAGCGAAGTTAAACGCGATTATGAGTAGAGTGCTATGGTGCATATCGAAGCACGGCTTGACTTTAGCACTCAATACGACCGAAATTGTCCTCTTTACAGGAAAGCGGATACCGATGAAGGTAGGTGGTGAGACAATAACGACAAAACTATCGGCAAAGTATCTAGAACTAACTCTAGACATAAAACTAAACTACGGGGAACATCTAGATCGCGTCTATAAAAAAGCCATGACTAGGATAGGTCAACTTAACCGACTCATGGCCAACGTGCGCGGGCTCATGGCGACCACCAACTCTATTCTATTATACGGAGTAGAGGTGTGGGTCGACGCGATGAGTATGAATAAGTATCGGAACAAGATTAATGGCAGTACAGCGAAGGGGGGCATATACATGAGCAAAAGTTACTTAAGATCAGGGGTAACTCGCGTTCATATCACGTATTACGTATGATTGTATTAAAGTATGTATAAACTCTACAATATCTAGCGAATTACAACGACATTATTATGATAACTTCAAGGTTATTGCCCAACGCTAATAAATGGTAACTGTAATAGTCGATTGATAGTCGAGTATCCAAGGGAGGTGTTTCCCACCTTCCCTGCGTTTGTCGACCAATCAAACTGCACGATACATTCAGCACAGGATTACAACGACAGTGTAATGAATACTAGGAATGTTTTGCAGCATAGTAAATCGCAATAGTTGTACGTTCTAACAATAAGTAAAATATAATAAATAAAAAAATGATGTTTCTGTCAACGCGATAAAAGTTGAGTAGGATGAATCAGCAAACAAATTTAAAAAAGTAATCGCCTTTCCGACAAATATTTAAAAGTGTACCCCGTTGGTTGCAAATGGGTATACTGAGAAATTCTTCGGGCAGTGGCTGCACATAGCATGAACAGCAACTGTACTATGAGCTTCGCGCGGCAGCTCTCCCAATTTGAGGAGCGCTACTGCTCCGCTAGCTGTCATTCAGCCGAAATTCGGTAGTTTCGATGCGACAGCAGCGCCACACGGGAGAATAGAGTACTAAACGGGGGCACTGCTGCACCATTTTCGGGCAGCAACTGCCCTTAATTTGCGGAAAGACGAGCTAGTATCTTTGTGCACCATTCGCTCGGACCGGGGCAGCAGCCGCCCCAAGAATTTCTCAGTGTAGGGCTAAAAATACTTTATTCGCTTATGCCGATGTCGTCCTTATCCTAATTGTAGTGTTTTATTAGTAATAATACAAAATTCAATATTTCTTGTTAGGATATGCCTTTGTTCTCGAAAACTATCATTCTCGACATTATTTTATCGATGCGGCGATTTTTTGAAACAGACAGATTCACACAAATTTAAACAATATTTAAACAACCCATATGTATACAAAAATTGTATGTGTGTGTGTGTATGACATTAAAAGTATTTTTATTAGAAAATTCTGAAAATATTACGAAAAAAACTGTATTCTTGTCTATAGTTAAAATCAAAAATTTTTATTCCACACCCCTTAAAAGTGGAGCGAAAGTAGCATGTTTTTCCCGAGGGAAATATCTACTATTTTTGCCCCTTGTTGCATAATGTACTATCAATCTGCTTGCATGAACTATCGTGCGCCAACGCGTCTGAAAAAATGTCACACACGGCTGAAATCATGTTTTACATATTTCATATCGTATTGTCACAAGTACAGAGCTGGATATATGATATACTTTTTTGATTGAGTATGTGCAAAATCAAGTTTCACGCACAAAATGTCAAAAGTTAATGTTTAACTTACCCAAATGATCAATTACGATGTCTCAACCACTGTATTTCAAGCTGGACTACTCGTCCCTGATGGGCTGACATTCTACTTAAATATTGGCTAATCCGCTAATTAGAATTTGAAAATCAATAGTCCTGCCAATAAATCACTAGTTTTCGAGTTGGACCGCTCCTCCCTAATGGGCCAGCGATCTGTATCTGAGAACTCGAGTTGGACCGCTCATCCCTGACGGGCTGGCGATCTGTACTTGAGAACTCAAACTAGACCGTTTGCCCCTGGTGGGATGGCGATCGGTACTTAATAACGGCGAACTATTAAAATTGTATAACAGTGGATGTGAGGAGACTCTCTTTGATGTATTATAGTGTTATTCATTTATACAACTATACATTATTAGTCAATCGAAATGTATTTTATCAGATAAAATTATTTACACTACAGTTATAAGATTTTGCAAGTCATTATTATCTAAAAACTCTAAGATGTGATTTAAAATATCGTATGAAAATCTATTTTTGCAAACAGCATCTAACCCAGTTTCTGCGTCAAGGATAAGATTTCTTTCTTGGTTTTTTTTAATTTCTGTTTGATTAAAATACCAAAATATGGAAATTGCTCTTCTAAATCATTCATAATGATGTTTCGTATACATGAGTTGTTTGTAAAATTTCTCAAACAACGTGCATTCGTGATTAGAATTTTATACAGCGAAACTTTCTTTTTTTTATCGTAAAACTCATTAAAACGACATATTCGTCTGCGCCTGTTTTCTATACATAAGTAAAGATCTTTAACATCTTCTCTGACATCAACTTGAGCTAAGATTAAATTTTCAATGTAAATGTAAACATCCAAAATATGATCTAAATGATGAGACATTCTATAAATTTTTCAAAAAGAAAAGAGGTATGTCAGCGTTAATATCTTTTATGTTTATATCAGCTCCGTATGTAAACAACGTTTTGTAGGAATACATAGGAGCATATGCAAGCGGTGTTCGTTTTACATTATCCTGAAAGTTAATGTCATACCCTGCTTTGCAGATAACCTTTATCAACTCAAGGATACGTTTCCCTTGAACTTATTGCCTACGGTCTGTTGCCACGATCTCAAAAAGAGTACTAAACAGTTGGTTTTCACTCCTGCAAGTGGTTCAAGATTTCTTGTGAGACACATAAATAATTCTAATTTATCCAACAATACTGATAAACGAATTGGCGATAATCCAAGGAGTCGCTTGTTAGGATCTGCACCACTTTTAATTAGTAATTCCACAATGTTTTGATTGTCATTTTCAATCGCTATTCCAAGTGTTAAAGAATCTCTAGCATTTTCTTTTTTTATAACAGTATTTACAAGCTTTTTTAATTTCTCTGGCTCATCCATCATGCTTTGTATTAGATTTTCTATTACTGAATAATCATTTGCTATACAAGCTTGGTTAAATGCGCTTTCGGAATCATACATGATGCAACTTTGGTATAGTTCATATACAACTGTAATAAGATTAATTAATGCATATAAATTATATATTTTTTGGGTAAAAAAAAAGAATGTGTAAAAATATAGTACAGCAAAAGTACCCTGGCAAAAATGAATTCAACATTTAATTACAAGTAAGAATATATAAAAAAAAGTTAATAACTGTTAATAACTATGAGAAATGTAGGAATTGAGACTACATTCACAGTTTATCAAAATTATCAAAATATTTTGCTTTCTTTCTAAGGAAGCCTTGTACTAATTATTTTTGGAGTTGTATAAAAACATGTGGGAAGTGTGTATTGATGCATTTTGAGTCAAAAAATAGTGTTTTTGGAAAATGTCCGTATGGATGTGTGTGTGTGTGTGTGTGTGTGTGCGTGTGTCTGTGATCGATCGCACTGTTCGACAAGTCTCTCTCTCTCTCTCTCTCTCTCTCTCTCTCTCTCTCTCTCTCTCTCTCTCTCTCTCTCTCTCTGTCTGTCTCTCTGGCTAAGCGTCAAGATATCATCCATCCCTTCACTGGATGATTAAATTTTGTACAGACGGGACAGAAACAGGAATGGTGGAGGTGTGGCCCTCTACATTCATCATTCATTGACAGCCAGCGTTATCTCTTCATCTGACGGCGAATGGTCGGGACTTGGCAAAATAAGACGCCAACTTCATCAAGGCCTTCATCGATGAGAACTGTTACCTCTGTGCCATATGGTACAACCCATCACATACAAGAGTCTGACACCTGGCTTGAGCTATACTTAATTGATGAGCAGGATCGCCTGCTCTCACACTGGAAGACAGACACTACTTTTATCAACGGACATGACCTTATCACGGCCACACTCGACGTACAGATTCCACATCACGTACCTGCTACATACTGTTACAGAAACTACAAAGGAATCTGTGCTGAGAACTTAAGGGACTTCCTTAGCGCATGTGACTGGTCATCCGTCACCACGCCATCACTTGACGAATGCATTACCATTCTTAACGCTAACATAACGAACGCCATAAATCATATCGCCCCATTAAAGACTGTGACACCAGGACGTAAACGTCACCCGTGGTTCACCATGGCTCTTCGTGACCTTTTGACTGAAAGGAACAGACTCTACAGGCGCTTTCGCAGAAGTCGTTTACCTTGGGATCTATACTTCTATAGAATCGCAAGGGACGACGCTCATAAACAGGTTGAGGAGGCTAGGCTGAATTACTACTATTCACGCTTGTCTACCGTGACCGACGTTGCAGATATCTGGAGAGAGCTTGAAAATCTTGGCATTACTACCTCTAAATCTTCATCACCTGCTCGGTTTTCTTCAGATGCTCTCGACAAACACTTCAGTTCCATCTCTAATGACCCTCAAGCACCATCTGTTGAGGAGTATCTGCGAACCCTGGAGAGTCTGGACCTCCCTGAACACTTCATCTTCAGGGCTATCACAGAGTCGGATGTGTCGGCTGCTGTATCACACTTTAACACCCAGGCCAGGGGAAGCGATGGCATCCGACAGGTTGTAATCTCCAAAGCACTACCAATACTCGCTTCTCTACTATGTCAAATATTCAACCTGTCTTTGAGCAAGGCACGCTTTCCCTCCGCCTGGAAGTCGTCGCTCGTAAGAGCACTAAACAAAGTCAACTCTCCAACAGCTGTGACTGACTACCGTCCGATCTCTCTACTCTGTTTCCTGTCCAAGGCGCTGGAGTGGCTGGTGCACAAGCAAATCTCTGAGTAGCTTGAAACAAGACTTTACCTTGACAATTTCCAAACTGGCTTTCGCACTGGCCACAGCATGCAGTCTGGCGTAATTAAGCTGACTGATGACGTCAGGCTTGAGACAGAAAGAAGGTCACTCTGCTACTTCTATTTGATTTTAGCAAGGCATTCGATACTGTGTGTCATGTCAGGCTACTCGGAAAGCTATCCTCTTTCGGCTTTTCTAAGCAGGTTATCCGCTGGCTTGCAACTTACCTCTCGGGAAGAGAGCAGGCCGTCATTGGTGACAACAACGAACTCTCCACTTTTCTACCATTGAACACCGGTGTCCCACAGGGGTCAGTTTTAGGCCCCTTGTTGTTCTCGTTGTACATCAATGATATTGGTTTTTGCCAAGATTCAGATGTGTCCCATCTAATCTACGCGGATGACCTGCAGATTTACAGCCAATGCAACCTCGAGGAGCTCGATTTCGGTTCTGTCAGGGTGAGTGCTAACGCCGAGAGAATAATGGGCTGGGCTGCATTAAATATACTTAAACTGAATGTCCTTAAGACTAAGGCAATCGTCCTGGGTTCCCCCTACTATATAAATGTACTACCTTCTACAACTAACACCTTTATAAATATAGGGGGAGCCCGGGTCAACTATGAATCATCTGTGCGCAATCTAGGGTTGGTGCTAGACTCCAAACTCACGTGGAAAGAGCACGTTACACAAATATGTAAACGTGCTCACTCTCTCTGCAAGCACTCCTATTTCCCATCAACTTACTACTGTGCACTGGCTTACTGTGACCTGACACAAGAACTTGACTTGAAACTGCAGAGGCTTGTCAACACGGGGGTCCGTTATATCTACGGTTTAAGGAGGGACGAGCACATCTCCCCTTACAGAGGTCGTATTCAAGCTGTGGTACATATGTATGTATCCCAGCGATGCATATCGGCGCAGTACACCGCGATGCGATTCGATACGGTGGCAGTGCCATCTATTGGTTTTCGTAGCGTCGGCGTGATAAATGCAGATGGTGGTATAACGTTGTTGTGCACAGAAAACAGCTGTCAAAGTACTGCAGCGTCACGCACACGTTTTTGCAGGTTATCCTGTTATTTTTTCATCTTGAGAAAATTACAACAAAAAGTGTGTAGCAGGTAGACCAGGTGTGTCAAAGACTACTTGCCTAAGGAGTTTGTTATCTTACTGCCTGATAAACCCTTGTCAAAATTAACCTAGAAGAACGCTCTGTTAACACAATTATACAATTACAAAGCTGCGATTTATTATGTTCAGAACGATTTAAGAAAATTGTTGGCGAGTCTTCGCGCCGCTTGCCGTCTATAGTAGACTACAGGGCTAATCTAGCGCCACCATGCGGGCAGCGCTAGGTATTCACGCGTGCTCTGCAAAGTACTCTCTCTCCTGCCGACCGCTCTCGAAGCAACAGCTCCGTCGCCCGAGTTATATATAAGAAGAAAATAAAGAGAGTTATAACAGAATATTAGAGCCTAGTTTAATTACGAGTTCTCCTCACCAACCATCCAACTAGGATTAATCTAACAGGTTGTGGGCCAGCTCGCTGGAATAGAGGAAGAACCGAGAAGAAGACGACTCAGAAGTTTTTATTTTTATCTTTGTTCAGAGGAAAATAAATCAGACGTATCAGAGGTCTAGAGGACAAATTTCAGAAGAAAACGTAAGTACAAGCTTTTGTAAGGTGTAGTCAGAGTAGTAATCAGATATAGCAAAAGAAAGTTTAATTTTTGATCGGTTTCGGGAGTGTGTTGTGTTACCGCATCGACAAGAAAAATGAGAGTTGCGTAAAGAATAGTAGGAAAAGACAGTGCGGTGTCTTAATAATTACAGAATAGATCAGAAGGTTATAGAAAATCAAAAGTCTTAACACGAGACAAAAGCGCGCGACAACGAAACGCACGAGAGCTCGCCGGCAAAAGCCTGCACGAGCCGATTCCGGGAATCGGGGGGAGGTGAGCCGCGACTAGCGACGCTGTCAGAGTCGAGCGCGCGGTTTGTTGTGCTCTCTTTCTCTCTCTCTCTCTTTCTCTCTCTCTCTCTCTCTCTCTCTCTCTCTCTCTCTCTCTCTCTCTCTCTCTCTCGGAATCAAAACAAATTTTACACGCACGGATTTTTCTCGTAAATTTTTTTTTCTCCTTTTTGAGTTTCAAAATATATCGTCTAATCAGAATCAGACGTCACGAATTAGATTGGCTATCGGTGTATATATGTAATAAATAAAATCAGAGAAAAATAATTCCACTTATATCGTTCTCACTCCTATTCAGAATGTCAGAGTTATTCGAGTAAATCAAAAAGCTTCAATTTTTTGTTGGCTTATTAGTGTTCAGATGCACTCGAATAAATTTTAAAAACACGCCTTGATAGAAATTTCAACGAAACGGCGGTGCAGTGAATTTGAATTTCTATAAAATTTAAAATTATCAAAAGATAATTACACTTTCTTTCGTGATTTCTTGGACGACATACGCGTGTGCGATCGCCCCCTCGCAAATTATTAAGTGAATTGCGTTCGTTTACTTAGACTGGGAGGGAGTACGTGTGTGGCGTCCGGGAGGCACGGTGCTAGTGCTTGATTTTCAAGCTTGGTTTGACTTGCAGTGCGGTCTAACTTGGCAGAAATCAAAGAAAACTGTCAGAGTGAGCATTCTACCTTTATTTCAGAGGAAAAGAACATCAGAAGCGTTATGTCTGATTGGAGTCTTTCAGACCCATTACCATCAAATGAGAAAGAGGTGGCCAACGAAGGCAACGAAAATCAAGTGGACGATCATTTGAATATCCACCAAGGTACAAAGTGTTTTTAAATCAGAATATAAACAATTAATTCAGAATCAGAAGTTAGGCCTAAAATTCAGAGTTCAAATAATAAATAAAAATTGAATGCTAATCAGAGAAATTGTTTATAATACAGATTCAGATATAGAAGGGTATACACCCCCGGGTACACCCCCAAAAAGAGATATGGAGGGAAAGTCTCAACCTACTGACTCACAAATGGAGTGGAGAATGGATAATCTGGAGAATGCTCTCGAGAGACACTCCGATATACTCGACAATCATGCTGAAATAATCAGAGATCAAACAGTAGCCATACTCGATATGAAGGAAAATATTGACAACCTAAACACCGTCATACAGAAACTCACAGAACAAATAGGAAAATTAACTTCAGAGGTAATTATCCACCCTGCCAGTTCCACACTCAGAGACATAAGTGAGACAGAGTTTAGTAACAATATCAATTCAACAAACTTATCAGACGGAACAAGCGCATTAGGCGACCTCAGCAGAGCTTGTAATGAACTCAGACGATCTATTGCCCTAAACGCAACTAATTCAAAAATAAACATAAAGAGAAATTATAAATTAACAAAAAAAGTACCACTTAACATTTGGTTAGACAATATAAATGCTGAATTAAAAGCTAATAATCTTGCAGACATACTTGACGATTCTCAACAATCAGACGTTTCAGAGACATTAATAGAAAGACAAAACAGAAAAGACCAAGTCAGAGACATTCTAATAAGTCGCGTAGATGATTATTACCATAATAAGATTTTACAAATAAAAGACCCATTAGAAATAGTGATTAAAATCAAAGAGTTCAGACGAGCAGAGGCCAATGTTACCGATTCTTCAGTCAGAGAAAAATTATATAGTCTCAAAATGAACAATAGAGAATCAGTAAACGAATTTTGCGATCGTTTTGACTCTATTATCAGAGATTTTGAAAATTGTATTACCAAAACACCTCTGACGGAGGAAGAGATAAGATCGGCCTTCTTTCAAGCTGTTAGTATAAAATTTAAAGAAATCAGATCGGCCAATATTATCAGACTTCAAGCAACCAAATCAGAGATGAGCCTTGATGACATAAAAACTTTGATACTACAGCTGGAATCCGACAGACGCAAATCAGACGGTCAGCCTTCAGACGACAGGCAAAAAATTGCAGCTAAACAGGCGATAATCACAGACAAGTGTTATCGCTGCAATAAGGTGGGACACAGAGCAGCCTTTTGTCCTCTTAAAGAGTACAATCTATGGTACTGCTTTTATTGCCAGGCTGTAGCTCCACACAAAGGGGATAATTGTCCAAATAAGGACAATCCCAAAGATGGGTATGTAAAATCTTATACATATAACAACACAAACACACAACACAAACACAACAGTAATAACTTCACAGGTAGAGGTAACAGAGGAAGGGGTGGTTATAATAATGTCAGAGGTAGAGGAAATAATGTAAGAAGGGGATCTTTCAAACGCAAGGTCGATATACAAACACCAGGCCGAAATCAGAAGAAGGGATACAAGGTCAAAGCGATGCTAACAGGTAACAACACACATATAATTAATAAAACACCTACAAAACTAGTACTTATTGCGGACTCTGGCGCAACAGAGCATATAGTAAATAAGAGCATAATTTTAAGTAACTTCAGAAAAAGTTCAGGCCACCAGACCAGATATTGCATTTGCAGTAAACTTTCTATCAAGAAAACAGCTGTCACCCACTGAAAGTGACTGGAAGGAAGTAAAAAGGATTTTCAGATACCTCAGAGGAACCTCAGAAATAGGTTTTATTTTCAGAGCAGAAAATGAGTATATGGAAGCAATGACAGATACTAGCTTCAGAGATTGTGAAGACTCATCTTCAACTGGAGGATATGTAATAAAATTGTATGGCGACTCAATTATGTGGAGAAGCTATAAACAAGTTTACGTATCACTCTCTACCTGCCAAGCTGAGTACTTCGCAATGAGCAATGCTTGCCAAGAAATTGTATCGTTGGATAAAGCTATCAGAGATATAACAGGGAAAACATGTATCCAGTTACCCTGTGGTGCGATAACAAATCTGCAGGGGACTGCACTCAGATGGAAGGAAATCACAAGTTGAAAAACTTTGATGATGATCTGGAAACAATTCAGAGAAAACTACAAATCAGAGAAAAGACAGGGAGTAAAAGTCACATGGCAGAAACACACGGAGACTACATAAAACAGTGTGTCCTAAAGGGACAAATCAGAGTTAAATGGATATCTACTACCGACAATGTGGCAGACATTATGACTAAACCTCTGCCTAATGATACTCATAAATACCTCAGAGGATAAAATATTGAACATAGAAATTCATACTTAATTATAATTTTCAGAGTTTTATATATATATATATATATATATATATATATATATATATATATATATATATATATATATATATATCAGACGAATAAGAATTTTTGTACATATTTCAGATACAGGAAACCAAGGAGAAACTAATTCAGAGTAAAGTTCAGAGAATAAAAAACGCAGACGTACAGGAGGACAAGCGCCCCGAAGGGAGGGAGTGTTAGCGAGTCTTCGCGCCGCTTGCCGTCTATAGTAGACTACAGGGCTAATCTAGCGCCACCATGCGGGCAGCGCTAGGTATTCACGCGTGCTCTGCAAAGTACTCTCTCTCCTGCCGACCGCTCTCGAAGCAACAGCTCCGTCGCCCGAGTTATATATAAGAAGAAAATAAAGAGAGTTATAACAGAATATTAGAGCCTAGTTTAATTACGAGTTCTCCTCACCAACCATCCAACTAGGATTAATCTAACAAAAATAAGAAAAAATAACTCAAGTGTACACTTAATATAGTATATTTGTTTTTTACAGGTCAACGCATAAAAAAATTAGCGGTTGTGCCCAATCATACTATTCATCTTTTTTAATATTGTTCACCTTCTGTAAAATTTCACTGAATAGTCGTACTACCGATGTTTGAAATTCTATTTTTATAACTTTAGTTTCACTGGTAGAATTATTGATATACTCGGGTAAAGTACTTTTAATGTCTTTTTCTTCCATCTTTGTTTAATTAGATTCCTGTCTTGTTTCGATTTTATTTTGAACATTTACTGCAAAAATAAAAAAAATTATAAAATGTGTTTATTATTATTATTATGTGTGTATTATTTGTCTTTCCGCAACTCCAAGTAAAAACTCTTCATGAGCATTAAAATTATCAACATCCTCATCGTCTTCAATATTGGCATTATTCAAATCAATCTCATTATTATCAATGTCCAATTGGGGAATTGGCATCCTATAAATAATTATATTACAATGTTATCGATATATAAAAAATGTATCTATAATTTTACTATTTACCCTCGTCGTCGCAAAAAATTATATCATACTGTGCATGCCTGCACAATTTCACTTGCAAACTGTGGAGTGTAATGGAGAAATCTTGCTTTGTTAACACATCTCCAAATTGCTTTTAATATGCTGAAAACATTTTCCACTTTAACTCGAGCTCGTCGTAGCGCAATGGAAAATGCATGAGCTGGAGTACCTCTAACAGCATTTCGGACAGGAACAAGTAAAACACGAGATAGTGTATAACCTCCATCACCTATAGATTAAATAAAATAAATTATAAGATAGAAACCCTAGTAGAAACGATCAGCAGTATTTAGCCAGTCCATTCCCAGTTCAGAACCGACTGGCCAGTTTTTTAAGCAGTAATTAAGCAGTCATCATTACAATTTCGTCAGGTTTTAATTCACAATATTGCCTTAAAACTGCGCAAAGTTAAAAATAAAAAATTAAACAATTTATTACTTATTTTAATTACAAAATTGAAAAATGAGCAATAAATAGGTTCTAGGAATGATTCTCGAATGTATTCTTTTAGATTTTTTCTGAATTATTTAATCACAATGAAAAGATGTTATAGTAAACATTTTTTAGGTTAGATTTTATTACATTTTCAATTTCAAGCAAATTTATTTAATCTAATAAAAAAATTTTAATATTTTTCAAGCATTTATTTTATCAAAATTAGAAATTACAATATAACATTTTTTTGTTAAGTTATACTAACATTAGCAGGAACATTTTTCTACACAGCCGTAGTGAGATCACACACTTATGATTGAAATAATGATAATAAATAAACATTACAAAAGAACTTAAACTAAGGAATATTCAAACTACTTTTTTGGTCTCTTCACATCCCAGTGCATTGAATTGCATAATACGTCACTAAATCCTTTAGTTAGAGATTTCTCTGTCACTTCCAAACTTTTTCCTTTTCTTGCACTCGAAATGACATATTCCATTGCTAGACAGAAATTTGTTTTCTTGAAAATATCCTTCTGATCACTCAATGACTTCCTAGCTGCTGTATACTGTGTAGCTACTGATTTAGCGATGAATCTCTTGAACATAGTCAGCATACTTTTAGTTATAACTAGATCACGATCCAAACACTCGGTTAACATTAAAATAACGTCTTTCTTCATACATTTATTCGTACTCAATTCTTCATCAAATCTAATAAAGGTAGCTTTATCATCCATAGGTAGTTTGAAACCATACTTT
Organism: Nasonia vitripennis; assembly: GCF_009193385.2. NCBI lineage: Eukaryota > Metazoa > Arthropoda > Insecta > Hymenoptera > Pteromalidae > Nasonia > Nasonia vitripennis. The sequence continues at coordinate 1,021,807 of NW_022279596.1, read as the reverse complement.
CCTTGAAAATCTACAACATTAGGATTACTGCTGATAATTTCTTTATCGCAAAGAAAATTTTCAATGTTCTCAAGCCTCTTATTCGTTCTTTGTATATCTGCATGGATCAATGAGAGGTTGGTAAGTATCGCAGTCTGAAATTCAGATGGAGAATCAACACTGGGAACACTGATTACAGGTAAATCCAATCCAAATCACCTCTGAATCAGATTTAGACTTTGTGGCACTATAAACTGGCTTATTTGCACCTTTCTTCGTAGTCAAAAGGACCTGTGATGGCACATGTTGGATTTCATGATCCGAAGTCTGATTTGAAGCCGAGTTGAAACCAGTATCTGATTCAATATCAGCATCCGACATGTGATTCTCTGTCCTTGGGGTTTGTGCTGATCTTATTGAATCGATTGAATCATCTAAAAAAATAGGAAACCTGTAAATATTGTATTCGATAGAAAAAAGTATTAAAAATGTCAATGATATTACCATCAAATTCATATTGTCGTGTCGAAGGTTTCAATATAGCATCCAACTCAGCCTCTTCGTTCAGAAGTTTTTGTCTCTTGATCTCTTGCAGGACTTTATCCTGTCGGTCCTCCAGCTCTTCATCAGATTCCAAAGTGAAAGCGTGCTCCTCTATCTCAAGACGCTTGAGTTTTTCTACAGATTGTTCATAAGTTTCTGAAAAAAATGTAATTTTATTCATATGAGATAAGGAAAACAGTATACTAGGAAGTTGTTTAAAATATAAAAAGACAAACAGAAAAGAAAACCAAATTAAATTTGAACTGTACCTGCATCACCTAAGATGTTGACAGAGTAAGTTTCCCAGCTTTCCGGTGGATCTGCTTGCTTCTTGACTATGTCATAGATTAACTTTGAATCCTCTTCATTGTCCACTGATGACAAAAACTTTGTAGTACCTCGGTTCCTTATTCTGTTGAAAACAATCGATTTAGATGGTACAACATCAACTGGGCGTTGCTTTTTCTTCCTGTCACGAGTCACAAACTCCACAACTGCATACGGTTTCAGCGGAGCACTCATATCTGCAATTTAGCCTGTAAATATAAAAAAAGATATAAGTCATATCAACAAGTTCAAGTTTATAACCTGATTGATGATTGATTTGATTTTGAGGTTAAGTGTGTCTAATACAAAGATTTGTTTTCAAAACAATCACTAAAATTGGATTTTATTAAGTTACTTTTTCTATTTCTTGATATAGTTTGTTAAAAGCTTGGCCAATCAATTAAAAACAAATTTAATAAGTTTACCTTGCATATACAATAGCAGCTAGTGAATACTATGCACCATATACATACTATGTGTACCATGTATACTACACTATAAAAAATCCGATGTAGAATTACTGCATTAACTGTAGGAAATTTTGGTACCACGTACTAACGCTGTAATCTGACGGTAACGAAATGTAGCTTTACTATCGCACGGTAAAGTACACTGTAAAAAAAATTTTTGTAAAATTACTATTATGAGCATAGTAAATGAATCAGACCTATGCTCAGCACAGTTAAATCACTAGACTAGTAACAATTTTACAACTGTAGTAGTAAAATCGCAAACAGTCTAGTAATTTTACGACGACTCTATTTTCTTTTTTAGAGGTTACCAGCGCGGTAGTAAAATTAATATCGTAAAGGCGAAATCGCAATTAAAATAGCAAATTTACCACATTTTCAAAATTTTTATATATAAAAATAAAAAATCAAGTAACTAATTCATTTATTCGGAGAATAATATAATAATAATATACAGGGATAATTTATTTGAACATTTATTTGTATTATTCTTGCAGTAATAAAAACAATATTGTTCTTAACAGAATCTTTACCTTAATATTTAAATATATAAGTGTAATGACACATAACATTACATTAAGAAAGTGAATAAGTTATTAATAATATTAAGATCACATCTCTTTACTTATCCTAACACTTTTTGAACGAGGAAATTTTTTAAATTTTTATATCCTGATTAACATTTCGCACAACAAAATTGCATCATGCAAATTAAGTTACTGAGATCATTTTTTAACAAATTTAGAAACACTAATTAAATAATTTGTACTTTAAACTTTAAATCTACATTTGTAAATTAGGGATGCTTCATTGCTCCAATGAAAAATTTTCCAATATTCTAAAAAACGCATTGACCTTTTCTGTAATTTTTTTAGATTTGCTTCAGGTTTTGTCGTCTATAACCTTCGTGTATCGCATTTGAAGTAATTCTAGAAAGCAGCTAACCGCTAGTGGCCATAATCGGTTAAAAACTAAATACGATGCAAGTAGTATAAATACGGCATTTATAAAACTGTCTATTTCAGTGACACGTATATGATCCATGAAAAGAAAATATTTCTCTTCATCCTCTGCATCATTATCATTTTCTCCAGCTTTTTCTAAAATGTTTTAATAAATTTTGTAAGTCATACAAGCCAATAATTAACATACACATGCATTGATGCATACATTATATATAGATACCTATCATGACAATTGTAGGATATGCTTCACTGAGTTTTATAGATTCAATATCTGTGCTTGCCTATAGAATATATATATATATATATATATATATATTATTAATTAATAAATTGTAATTTATCAAATAAAATTAACTTTAAAAGAATAAAATTTCTTACAGGTGATGTTAAAAATAAGCTCTGAAATTTTTCATTAAAATGCTGAAAAATAACTGAAATTGCAGCTAAGTTTTTCTGATTATCTATTTGAAGTTCGTCCATATCTACAAATTGCTTGAAATGCTCATACTGTAGAAGAATTGGTATATCTTCTTTCATTTCTTTGATGAAGTCGTTATAATTGTAATTAGTTAAAAGTGAAAAATGTAGTGTCATATACAGTTGGTTAAAAAGGCATGGCCATGTCTCTTGAATTTCTCCAACACATGGTGAATTTTCTATTTTGTTTAAAAATAATCTCTGTAACGGAAATGAGTCAGCTAAAGCGTCAGTACATTGTCGAAGTATCTCATCATCAGCCTCATCATACTCTTTGTAATGCAATAAGTATTGACGATGTTTTTCGGCAATTTCATTTGTAACATCCGCATTGTAATGTTCAGGTTGCCATTTCGGACACCCAACACGAATGCTTTGAAGTAACTTTGTTTTTTTGAGAGGTAATTGTAACACTCTACTTAAATTATTAGAATCCATATGTGGTATATTCAAATAATTATTCCGTTTCCTCATTTTAGAAATAACCGTTGCAGTTCCATCTCCTTGTCTTTTACCATCTTTCCATAAATCAGCAAAGGTTTTTGGATACACGGCTATTAAAGTGTCCGCGACGCTCTTGAGTACAGAGTCCGGGATATGATGATTGATTATTCTCAATTCATCTATAATGCCATTCAAAACGTACTTTTGGATTCTTTTTGTTCTTTTTCCTGATTTTAAATTTTGAATTAAATCAAAATCGAACTTGGACCAAATAATTTTAAAATCTTTAAAATTATCATAAGGTTTCACAAGATTTGATGCATCTGCGGTATCAACATTTGGAACAATATTGCCGCTGTCGTTTGCTTCGCGAGAATCAGACTGTTTAGGTATTTTGCAGGGACTAGGAGCTTCTTGTTGGTTTGTTACGTTTTGATTGTTTTCGTTGCCTTTTTTAGACGCTGTCCAAACATGGTTATCTTCTAAAATCATAAAAACTTCATCGCTCAAACACTGTATCGTTTCTTTATTTTGGATATGAAATCCATCAGATTCAGCAACTATTTTTGATGCATTTATTTTAAAAAATCTGCTAGCTTGTGACAATATCGTCTGCATAAAAATCTCATTTTCATCTTCATCATCACATGTTACACATGCTTTTTTCGTTCTAGAAGAATTGCAGATTTCGAATTGGGACATCTGTAATAATTACGAATAAAGTTTATGCCAACCATTGAACAAACGTACAATATATATTTTACAAACAAAATGAAGTTAAATAAAAATCCAAATATTTATAGAACATTTAAATGATAAATGAAAAAAAGGCTATATAATTTTACAAGAAAAAAAACTATAGAATTGCTGATTTTTATTATTTATTTTAATGATTGCGTGTATATTGCATATCATTAAATTTCCGTATTCAGTCAAATGAGTGCATATTTTCATGTCATTACTATAATTAATTGTACGATGAGTTATTTCTACAAATATATTTTACAACAACCGATTTGTCCTTAAAATATTTATCAATAGCTTTAACAATTTCAGAATCACAATTTTCTGGTGTATATTCAAAAGCAGATTTTATATCAGTCGATGAATAAAAGTTATTTTTAATTGAACTTTGTAAAAGTTCATGCTTCTCAGCAAGAGTTTGAGTGACATTTTTAAAATTCTGAATGTGTTTAATGATAGTTTTGAAATATTTATGCTTACTTTCAAATCTAAGAGTCCACAGGTGTTTCAAGGGTCCAAACATTTGTATTAATTCTGGATAGTGCATAACATAGTGATGTTTAGGCCTTAACTTAACGTTGGGAAAACATTGAATTCTTAGTTTTATATAATCATTAATTGCCGATGTTAAAATAGCTATTTCATTATCTGACATTGATGGAGCACACAAAATACTACTTATTCGTCTGAATTTCAATATCATATTCCATACATCGTTGTCCAAATCTTTGATTAAATCATATATTGCAACAGGTAGTATGAGTAATAGTCTTCTTAATTGTGAAGCGGTACCCGACAATTTTTTATATTTATTTTTTACATTAAAATTTGGAATGAATTGTTGATTTTCGTGTGCAATATTTACATTATTAATACGATAGTTAAAAAGTGCTGGTTTAAACCAATTTATTGAGATCAAATATTTTATTGCGAGCCATAAATCGTATGCTACTATACCTTCGAATACATCATGAGCAACACACGGAGGAAGCCCAAAAATAACATGAAAATGTTTTAATTGATTAAGAATCGAATTAAATTTTACACCGTTTACACCGTGCACAATACTATTGCTTGCCTTCGCATCTGCAGCATCATTTTCATAGGATTCTTTGGTTCTTAATAATCCGGTATGAAAAGGATCTTTCAAAAACTCTTCCATGGTTAAATTGCAATAACGACAGAATTCTGTCGGAGAAGAAAATTTTTGCGTAAAACCACCTATTTGATGGCTACCTAAGTTGTCACCTACCATTGCAATAATACTTCCTGTGAATGTAAGTCGATAAATCAATTGTAATTCCGCTTGTTTCTAATATTTTTATGTCAGTTATAAATTGTTTTAAAATTTCATCCCATGAAAATTGCGAAATATATTTTTCTTTACAAAGTAATACCAATTTAATATTATTAATTTTAGATCTTAAAAACGGTGGCAAATTGAACAAACTGAAATACATCCCAATCATTTTAAATTTACCTTTGGATGCACCTAACGGATTACAAATCTCAAAACCATCTTGAAACACCGCTAATTGTAAAGTATTCTTTTGGGTAAAAAAGTTTGAGTTTCGTATTCTATTAGCATATTTATCATCGTTAGGCCTCTTATCACTGTTATCAATATTATTATTTGTGCAGTACTTCAAAATATATTTATTCTGCAGCATAGTTTTAAGTGTTTCTAAAATTGGAATATAAGAGTATATAAATGATGTCCCTTTTCCCGAATTACTAATCGTAACTTGAACTGGTTTGACATATTTAGGATTATTTGTAAAAAATGAATTCCGGCAATAAGTATTGCGCAACGTTCCTGAAGAAGGATTGTGTGTACTAATAATACTGTTAAGACTTTGTTAATGAATTGTTAATACTTTTTTTTCTCATCTTCTGATAAATTGCTGTTAGATAAAGATGCTTTGAATTGATCACTGCATGCTTGAAAAGCTGTGTACATAACATTTACAACGTTTTGAATAATCGGCTCTGTAACAAAATATTAGTCGATTATTGTAAATACATATCGGAAAGTAATTTAGCTGGATCTTGTAAAGTCGCAGAGGACTGTACATTTTTATTAAAAAGAGAATTAGAAACACATAAAGATCCATTTTGGTTTTCATTAATTTCCGCATCATGAATTTTATTTGTAGAGCAAGTCAGTTCAGGAATCTCAAAACTATTTTCACTATTTTCAACGCGTTTTGCATTTTTATGGTAATGATGTAAATGTAGTTTGTAACTATTTTTAGTTTTAAAGTATTTTGATTTGTTTAAGCAATAAGGACATTGGATAATGAATGTGGAATTGCGTTCGTGTTCCTTGTAATGTGCACTCATTAAATGAGACTTAGTCGTTTTATAGTTACAACTGTTTATAATGCACTTATTCACACTTCCATGAAAACGAAGTAAGTGTTGTCGAAAACTTAAATAGCTATGACATGAAATCTTGCAGTCATTTTGTAAACATCGAATTTCGTTAGTTGAGTTATCGTGAATCTTTTGGTGTTTATTATAATGAAATATATGTTCAAATACAGTACAAGCATACATATTTAGTTAAATAATGATTATTTACTCTACAATTAAGGACTTTGTATTTATTTTATTTTGGTTGATAGGAATTAGATAGTTCTAAAGGATAATGTAATACTAATACTAATTAGTGAACAAGTCTGAAAAAAATATATTTTTAATGTAACTATATATAGAAATCGTTCACTTACAAATTAAATATATTAAACTACTTATTATTAAAAACTTCTTTTACACGGGGGAAATACGCGGTTAGCAAATCTACTATTTATATTATTAATTTTGTCGCTTCCCAGGAGAAAATGTATATGAGGTTGGAAAAAAGGTGTACAATTAAGAGGAATTGAAACTGGGGGAATAACATTGAGTGGAATATAAATAAAGGTATAAACATACACTAGCTGGGCCCACGTGAGGCTGGTGTATAAACCCGTCACATATTAATTTTGTCTTTAAAGAGAAAACCGTTGTTTGTCTCAAAAAAAAGTTTATCGCGTAAATAAAAATCAACATTCACGTACAGTTTTTTACATTTCATTTTAATACTCTTAATCAAAAGGATTGATTTATTATTGTATCAAGTAATTTAATCAAAAGAAGATGATAAAATTTATTTGCTGCTCAAACATAACCTATTAATTTCAATTATCAATAAACGTGATAAGTACGTACGCACGAAATAGGTTACCAGTACAAAAATATCACCTTTAATACTTACTCTGTGCATCAATAATCCTTTTTCATGGAAATGACTCTCTTATTCGACTGCAAACGCAAATAAGTTATGCACGATCTCCCGTTCTCCCGTTGAAGTAAAACGGTTATAAATTTTCAAAATGTCGACGATGGCGTCCCATACGTAAGTAGTTGTAAATTCACTATATCATATCTAATTTTACAAGACTGGTTGTAATTTCACAAAATTCCGCACTCCGCTGGAGATAGCTATTTTACTACCAGGTAGTAAAATTGCTAGGGAAATATTTTAATTTATTTAATTTACTAGATTTTGTATTTTTACAATTTTGAGAGTAGTGAAATTGTCTTACTCAAGATCAAAAAGTGGTTGTAATTTTACAGTGTAACAACATAAAATTTCAAGTTTGAAAATAAATTTGTAGCGAAGTAAATGAACAGTCCGTATCGTTATAATACGAGTATAAGGTTTAAATACTGTAAAACGGTAGTTTTACATAGAAATGTATTTTTACATTGTTGGTGCATTCTCTATATATACTTTTACTGCTTCAATTAATTTAAAGGTAAAATAAAAACTTTCACATCCAATATCATATCATTTTTAATAGTTTTTTTATTGAAATATCATGCTGAAATATTTTCTTATTACATTTGTCATTAATATCATTCATAATCAGACTTATATGACGTATACGCTCATATCACAATGTACGTCAATTGCTTTGCAATACTTTTTTAAATGATTCAGACGTTCTTCTAGAATATACTTTGTATATTAATAATTACACTTAATATTAAGAATTAGAAATATTTTAGGCGCATGCTGTCGTTACTGTTCCCTTTAACAAGCCTTTACTTAGAAGTTTGCATAGTTTATTATAAAAAGTATTTACTTTAGCCATTGATCGAGCACATTTACGTCGCGAGGATTCATCTTTTGAAAAAATTTGGAAGAAACGCATTTGCATAAACTCCATAGAACATGCTGAAGATGGATGATAATTTCGGTTGAAAACAAAGTATGACGAGACAAGTATAATGATACTTTCCAAGAGATTTTTACAAGTAAAACATATGACTTTGTCTATCACAATGGAATAAGTGGTTTCAGCTTCTTCTTCCACTTTATATTTCTTTTTTGATGGGCCTAAAGGATTGCACACCTCAAATGCATCTTGAAACAAAACTATTTTTAAAGCATTTGGATTTTCAACCAAAAAAGTTTGGTTTCTACAAACTTTGCCATCCGAAATATCAAATAATCCTCTTTCACTATGAACTATTGTAGCATCACAATATTTTCGAACAGTTGCAAAAGACAGCATGGATTTCAAAGTGTTTAAAATGGGAACATAAGAGTACTTATGTTCTGTTCCTCTATTCCACAGATCCCTCAGTTTGACTACAATTGGCTGTACGTGTAATACATTTTCCTTATGATGTTTATTCTTCAAATAGGCACTTCGAAATATTCCATTTCTCTTATCATGAGTGTCTACAATCTCACTGAAAGATTTATCAAATATTTTTTTAACAGACTGTATTGTATTTCCATCCAAATTCGAACTCATCAAAGCTGTTTTAAAATTTTCTTTACAAGTCGAAACTGCTGAACTCCAACTTTGTATAACAATTTGTAAAAAAGGCTCTGAAGCAAAATATTTTGTGCTAAGACGTAAATATAGCTTAGAGAGTATCGTACCAGCATTTGCAGTTCCAGGTATAGTTGCCGTAACATTGGGATCAATTTGTACTAAATCTTGAATTATATTATTATCAACTGAGGCTTCGTTATAACTTTTCATATCCATTTGATTGATCGATGCCAATCCTTTGTTGTCTGGGTTATTACTTTCACACTGATCAAAAATACTTTCATCGTATCTATTTTTATGATATCTACTAATATGAATTTTATAAGCATTCAAGCTTTTTAAATTTACTTCATCAATACAAAATCCACACGTAATATTATTCTTAAGATTTTTCAAATGCTTCAAATAATGAACTGACAATAATTTTGTATTTTTACATTGAAAGTTACAATTTCTATGCTGACATTTATAGTTCCCTTCAAATGTATCACTGTGGTGTCGTAAGTTATGTTTTTTAAAACTAGAATATGTTGTGCATTTACTTTCACGCTTAGGATAGACACATAAAAATGAAGAATTTTTATCATTCGTAAAAGTTGATGTTTGTTATAAAGACGGATGTTTGGACAGTTCAAGGAGCAATTTCGACAAGGGAACATTCGATTTTATGGAATAAGCAATGCAGATATAAAAATAAGGTTTAGTTACCGGTCTTTGGAATACTAAGAAGCTGTAACAGATAAAATACTTTAATTTCATTTAATTTCTTAGCTTTTTAACTTAAATAAAAAAAATTCTATTATTTTCTTTGCCAACTGAATTGAACTGCTTAATTAAGTCTTAAACATAAATAAAACATAAAACATAAAAACATTAAGTCACCATTACCTTGATTTTAGTAATTTTATAAAACTTTCACCCTCACCGTAACTGAACATCATGACTTGTTAATATTCTGAAAATATACACTTTATTACGTTTACATACACATAAAATTGAATTCAAATGCTTGATTAAGTTCTAAACATAGATAAAATCATACAGTAAGTCACCATGACCTTTGCACTAAATCAGCAAGTACAATTACTGCAGCGTAGCTTATGGAACATGCCCTCCTTGACTATTCGCCTGGATTTGTGAAGAGATATCCAAAGTAGTGAAATCCTCATATAGATTTGGGAGACTGAACAAATCTATTTTCCTCCTGGATCTTCTTCGTACAGCGACAAACATCCAAATGAATCTAGAAAACAATGTGATTTTAGTACCATAACCTCTTAGTATTTTGGAGTCATATTTTTTGTACTATACATATATGAATTCATTACATATATAAATTTACAATTAACCAGAAATCTCGTTTCGGAGTATATGGCCTGTGCCGGATAGTCACTCTCGCCGAGAGTCGATGCAGCAGTCGGATGTATGAGGAACTTCGACAGGAGGATATAATATTGTGAGACAGGCAGGATGCTATATGCTGCTACGAGTCATGTGTAGAGACGGATGAAATGAGAAACTTCTTGCGGCTCGTCCTTCCTTTCTGTGTAGTTGGAGTAACAGCTTTTTAATTGAATCGCTCATTTTTGCGGATAGAGCTTGTAGTCTCAAAGTAAAATCAAAATTATAAATCTTACCTTGATTTATGATCACTTTAATTATGCAATAACAACCAGCACATGTTGCACCGGGCGAAAGTGCCGGATCTTCCGAGCGCGAGGTTTTTATCTCATAACGTCGATTTCACTTGTGAGCTAGTACTTTGACTTGCTTTACAGGTTATATTACGCATTTAAAGTATTATAACACGAAATCGTCGAAATACTTTCGTCTGCAAATATACAGCATTGATACGTGTAAACTTACCTATATTATGTATATGTAGAGTGACTCAATGCAACAGCGGAACAACAAATGATCTTTTTTCTTCTAATTTTGAAAAGTTTATTTGAAATTTTACGCATTTACACTTTACAGTATTCACTGGTATAACTATTATAGAGCTTGACAACTTTTTAACTTCCCATGCGATTGAGACACTTGGATCAGTGAACACTGAATGTTTTTGAAGATATTGTTTGATTTCCATGTGTAAAACATTTTCCACGTAGACAAATTTTTGTATTTCAACAATATTTGTATTTTTCAAAATGACAGTGTTATTTGGATGTTTATTTCCTAGTGTCGTCCCTTGATATCTCACTTTCAATATTTCCTTTTTGGTCCGAGAAATTATGTCAAAATCTTTGTATACACAGCGAGTTTCCTTTAAAAATTTTTTCTTTTCAAGTAATCGCCTACAGTACTGAGCAACCACATGTTTTGGTGATCTGATTGAGCTGGTGATTTCTCCTAGGTACGACTCAAATGGGAATGCACTTATTTGATTCAAATTCATACCAGTCATCTCAAAATCACTTGATACACGAATCAAATTATGAACGTTATATGCAACAAATGTTTGTCCATATAAATTTGATGATTCATTCACAAACTGTTCGAGCTTTACTTGAGCCACAGGTACATGTTGAACTGCATTCTTTTGCGAAAGTAGACGAATGGACGTCCTGAACAACATAAGATGATTATAAAGTTCATCTGACAGCAATTTTTTTAAAAGAATTGGCGCAGCATACAAAATGAAGAATTTAAACTCGACTGCTTTGTAGTTGGCATAGGAGTTTATTGGCCTCATCTTCCTAGGAAATTCATCTGGGATATCCTTCTGAATGTCTTGGGTTCTGACATTGAAGAAATTGAATGCGTTGGATTCTCTATTAAGACAAACACTCAGACGAAGAAGGAACAAGGTATGAATGCTTGAATAATACTTCTATTTTTAACTACGTACAATAAAAACCATTTTACTTACCTATTGAGTAAAAATAATAAAACACATTTTTAAACTATTTTTTCAGAAAAAAGAAAACATTCTGAAAGTTCAAATGTGGATAAAAGCTTAAAAGAAAAAAATGGGTACGTACAAGCACATGCTACTTGTGATGAAAATGAAGAAAACAATGACCCTTCATCACCAGCAAATAAAAAATCAAAGTTACAAAAAAGTAAGCCCACTATGAATAACTCAACAAAATATATGTGTTAGTTTTTATAAAAATGTCACATAACCTTTTCCATTAGATGCGATAACTGCTACTACTGCTCAAGCTGCATTAGATGCAATGTCTGTGCATAACGTGTTAATAAGTGATTTACACACCTCACTCACAGAATTGAACACAACACTTGTAGCCTCTAAAGCACAGTCAGAGAAATTTCAGGAAGATGTCGTAGCACTTCTTAGAGACATTTTGGGAGCATTACAAAATTTTAAAATAAATTAAAAGATTTCATTTAGATAATAATTTATTTTATAACGTTGATAAACATTTGCATTTTTGTTCCATACGATAACCTGTAACAAACATGAATACGATTCATCAAAATAAAAATGTCGATAACCAAGAGTGTGCATTAATTATTTATTCTTACCTACTTCTACAATTGGGTTGAAAGAGCGTTCCTTCAGGTCGATTGTCATTATTTGACAGTAATTTGTCTTCTAAATTGCTATTGTAAACATGAAGAATACAGAATAGTATAATATAAGTATATGTTAAACAATTATTTTTAATAAATATGCTTACCTTAACAATAACTGCCTGTCAATCTTGTCAGCCTATCAAATCCTTGGACAGTAGTATTTGATGCACCTGGTTTACCTGATACACACTTTTTGTTGTAATTTCCTCAAGATGAAAAAAATGCCCTGCCACCGTATCGAATCGCATCGCGGCGTACCGCGCCGATATGCATCGCTGGGATACATACATAATAAAGCTACCTTTATTAGATTTGATGAAGAATTGAGTACGAACAAGTGTATGAAGAAAGACGTTATTTCAATGTTAACCGAGTGTTTGGATCGTGATCTAGTTATAACTAAAAGTATGCTGGCTATGCTCAAGAGATTCATCGCTAAATCAGTAGCTACACAGTCAGCTGTACAGCAGCTAGGAAGTCATTGAGTGATCAGAAGGACATTTTCAAGAAAACAAATTTCTGTCTAGCAATGGAATCATTCCTAGAACCTATTTATTGCTCATTTTCCAATTTTGTAATTAAAATAAGTAATAAATTGTTCAATTTTTTATTTTTAACTTTGCGTAGTTTTAAGGCAGTATTGTGAATTGAAACATGACGAAATTGTAATGATGACTGCTTAATTACTGCTTAAAAAACTGGCCAGTCGCTTCTGAACTGGGAATTTCAGTTTCTACCAGGGTTTCTATCTTATAATTTATTTTATTTAATCTATAGGTGATGGAGGTTATACACTATCTCGTGTTTTACTTGTTCCTGTCCGAAATGCTGTTAGAGGTACTCCAGCTCATGCATTTTCCGTTGCGCTACGACGAGCTCGAGTTAAAGTGGAAAATGTTTTCGGCATATTAAAAGCAATTTGGAGATGTGTTAACAAAGCAAGATGTCTCCATTACACTCCACAGTTTGCAAGTGAAATTGTGCAGACATGCACATTATGATATAATTTTTTACGACGACGAGGGTAAATAGTAAAATTATAGATACATTTTTTATATATCGATAACATTGTAATATAATTATTTATAGGATGCCAATTCCCCAATTGGACATTGATAATAATGAGATTGATTTGAATAATGCCAATATTGAAGACGATGAGGATGTTGATAATTTTAATGATCATGAAGAGTTTTTACTTGGAGTTGCGGAAAGACAAATAATACACACATAATAATAATAATAAACACATTTTATAATTTTTTTTATTTTTGCAGTAAATGTTCAAAATAAAATCGAAACAAGACAGGAATCTAATTAAACAAAGATGGAAGAAATCGACATTAAAAGTACTTTACCCGAGTATATCAATAATTCTACCAGTGAAACTAAAGTTATAAAAATAGAATTTCAAACATCGGTAGTACGACTATTCAGTGAAATTTTACAGAAGGTGAACAATATTAAAAAAGATGAATAGTACGATTGGGCACAACCGCTAATTTTTTTATGCGTTGACCTGTAAAAAACAAATATACTATATTAAGTGAATTGTCGCGCGCGGAATATTCTGAGGCGAATATTCCCGCTTTTTTTGTGTGTGTGTTCGAGTTCGCAAGGAGTGAGGTGTGGGAGAAATAAAGAAGTCGATTGAGCGAAAATCGAGAATATTTAATCACGCTCAAATTGAGAGGGGAAAGCCGTGAGGCATAAAACCCCTCTCGAAGTTCTTACAAGCTGCTAAGAAAAAGAAGAACGTGTGTCGTGTTCGTGTGTGTGTCGTGTTCGTGCGATTCTCAGAGAGAATCTTCGCTTCGTGTCCGTGGCGCAGTTCTACTGACTCAAGTCGGTAGCGCAGTTCTACCGACTTGCACGTTTCGACGCGCGCGAGATACGATTCGCGGAACCGGGCGCGAGCCGAACGCGAGTAGCAGGCAGCGAAAGAGACAAAGGAGCGAGATTAGAGAGATTTAGAGAGAATGAGAGAGAGAGAGAGATAGAGAGAGAGTAGCACAAGCACCAGCACCAGAAGCACTCGATGGACGTACGGACGGGTTCGCAAGAGCCAAATTGTCGTTCGATCATTCGCTAGCTTGACTGCACGAGCTGTCAAGCTTGGCGTCTTATCGTCAACTGACTCGGCGCTCGTCCGGCCGCGCGCGACACGAGGCCGGCGGCGCTGCCGGCGAGCGCGGCAAGTCGCGACTCCGCTTGTTCAACTCGAGCACGGGAGATGGAGCCACATGCTCTACGTCGACCTCGCTGAGTTCGCTCGACACCGTTTTCACGGCGGAACTTACACCTCGGGTCTCGACGGAACATTCTCCCCCCGTTGCGAGTAACACGAGCAAACGAAATCATCGTTCGAGAGGGTGTACATTCGACGGTTGTACATGTGATTGAGTGTGTATGTATGTGAGTGTAAATATATATAATTCATTCAGCTTCTTCCGTTGAAGACGTGGGAAGAGGGCACAGCTGAGTGATGTTCCGCTTCAGAGTCCCTCGTGAAGTTCTAACGGTGGCGACTCGAGCGAGTCCGTCGGTTCCCGGGTGCACCTCTTGAACGACTGCCAGCTGCCACTGCGTACAAGGCTGCTTTTTATCGATGAGGATGACGACCATTCCTTTCCGTAGTTCTCCAGTAGAGTCATGCCATTTTTGACGTTGCTGGAGCTCGTGGAGATATTCCAAATGCCACCGCTTCCAGAAGTCCTGTCGGGCTTTGGTGATGAACTTCCAAATGGACAGTCGATTATCTGGAATAGATGTTAAATCAGCGCTTGGCAGAACTGTAATAGGCCTACCTATCAGAATATGAGCTGGGGTTAACGCTATTGGGTCATTGGGGTCGGCAGAGATTGACCAGAGGGGTCGAGAATTTAAAATTGCTTCTATCTCTATCACGAGAGTATAGAGCTCTTCGAATGTGAGAAGTTGCCCACCCACTACGCGTTTGAGATGATGCTTAAATGATTTTACCGCGGCCTCCCATAGACCACCAAAATGCGGAGATAAGGGCGGGTTAAAATGCCATTGAATATCTAACGAAAGAGCTTTGGCATTCACCTTAGATTTGAACTCTTCTGAATTGAGGAGTGCGAAAAGTTCTCTAAGCTGGTTGTTGGCCCCAACGAAATTGGTCCCGTTGTCGGAGTATACATGCTGGGGAATACCTCTACGTCCTACGAATCTAGCGAACGCGCCTAGGAAACCTTCGGTGGTCAAATCGCTGGTTATCTCTATGGTCACCGCTTTTGTGGCCATGCATACGAAAACGCACCCATACGCCTTGAGGGCTGTACGATTATATCGCTTTTTCTCTTTAATGGAAAGGGGACCAAAGAAATCTACGCCTACGTGAGAAAAAACGTGAGATTCGGTGACCCTAGCGGTCGGGAGATCTGCCATCTTGCAGTGAATTGGAGGGGGCTTGTGCCTAATACACGTGACACACTCGCGGATGACATGACGAACCTGATTTTTTGCGTCAATCAACCAAAAACGTTGTCGCAAATAGAAAAGAGTGCTTTGAACACCGGAGTGGTAGTTCGACTCGTGAGCTTCACGGATGATCAAGTCCGTGACATGATTCCTTGAAGGCAATAGTATGGGGTGCTTACTAGCTATAGGGATATCTGCATTCTTCAGACGTCCTCCCACACGTACAACTCCATTCGCGTCCAAACACGGGTTAAGTGCCGCAATATGCGACCCCTTCACCTGAATACCCTTCGTCAAGCATGCAATTGAATCGGAAAACGCGTCCTGCTGAATGCTTCGAAACACGCGGGTTTCAGCATCGCGTTTCTCCGCGACCGTGATGTGTTCTCCTCGGTACTGTCGGCCCGAAGGAAGCCATCGTAAGCATATTGCAACGACATTAAGCATCATGCGGTGCTTAGAAAAACGCGATAGGAACATGCGATCCTTAGCACTGTCGACGAAGAGACAGACTCCTTTTTTCAATCCGGGTATATCCGGAGACGATTCGACGATGTTCGCGGGCCATGAAGCCTCCGTTTGCCGTAGCCAGGTAGGCCCGGTAAACCACGTTTCGTTTCGCAGGAATTCTTTCGGGAGTTGCCCGCGGGATAAAGCGTCAGCTGGGTTGTGTTGGGTAGGGACGTATCGCCAATTGGCGCGCTCTCCTAATTCTTGAATTTCGCGTACTCTGTTAGCTTCGAATAGCTTCAAATCTTGCGGGGATTTCCGCAACCAATGTAAGACTATAGTGGAATCGGACCATAAAACGATCCGGTCAATGGAAAATTCTAAAGCTGGAAGAGTTTCTAAAAGAAGTCTTACAAGGATCACGGCTCCGCATAATTCTAAACGGGGAATAGTCTGCTCTTTCAAAGGGGCGACTCTAGATTTGGAGCAGATCAATCGTACAGTGATCTTTTCGTCTTTATCGGTGGACCTAGCGTACAGGCAAGCGCCGTAGCCCTTTTTGCTCGCATCGCTGAAACCGTGAATTTCTATGCGCGAAGGATTAACGCAAACTACATGGCGTGGTGCAGAAACGCTGGAGAGAGACGACAACTGACTCGCGAAGTCCATCCAAAGCGTAAACAAACTCTGTGGAACTGATTCGTCCCAAGAAACTTTCTCCTTCCAACACTCCTGCATGATCCACTTCGCGTGCAAACCTAGCGGTCCTACTAAACCTACTGGGTCGAAAATCTTCGCAATCTCCGACAAGATTACGCGTTTAGTTACGTTAGGCGGGATTTCTACGGGCTTGACTACGATAGCCAATTCGTCGCGTTTAGAGGCCCAGGAAACGCCTAATGTTTTTAAAACCGCGTCCTCGCCATCTGGTGCCAAGCTCAGAACCTTCTCATCTAAATTATCTAATGCATGGTTATGGTTAGAGGCCCATTGCCGGATGTTAAATCCACCATGCTTTAAGACGGTGATTATCTCATCACGCGCCTTCATAATCTCATCTAAAGAATCTGAGCCTGTCAGCAGATCATCTACATACATATCCCTCTTGAGAATCTCGGCCGCTCGGGGGTATTGCGCGCTTTCGTCGTCCGCGAGCCTATGAATAGTTCGAATCGCTAAATATGGAGCAGAAGATACGCCAAACGTAACTGTGTTCAACTCGTACACCTGTAGTTTCCCGTCGCGATACCAGAAAATGCGTTGGTATCGGCGATCCTCGGGATGGATAAGTATCTGCCGATACATCTTTTCAATGTCAGCAGTGAGAACGTACCTATGCGATCGAAACCTTACTAGATGAACGTAAAGTTTGTCCTGAATCGTAGGTCCAACGTGCAACAGATCGTTTAAAGACACACCTAACGACGACTTAGCGGATGCGTCGAAAACGACTCGAAACTTGGCAGTAAGGCTCAAATTCTTAACGACAATCAAGAATGGAAGATAATATTCCGAGTCATTCTCGTCGACCACCAAAGACATATGACCCAAATCGAGATATTCCTGAAAGACACGACTGAATTCTTCCATCATGCCGGACAAACGGCTGCATCGCCGTTCCAATCCCCGGAACCGCTTGAGAGCTTGCGCCCTCGAGTCCCCTAGTACCGGGTCCTTTTTCCGAAACGGCAATCTCACCATGTACCGTCCGTCAGACAGTCGAACCGTAGTGTCGACATACCATTTCTCGCATTCTAACCTGTCGTCAGCCTGCTCAACCGGACTGGAGCATTTTTCCAGAGACCAAAATTGAACCAGCTGCTTTTCTAACTGAGAAAGATGACACGACACCGTTGAAATCTTGTCGGTGTCAATACCACCAACGATCACCCATCCTAGCTGAGTCTTCTGAAGATATAACTCGCTTCCTTCCCTAGACAAGTTAACTTGACCTATAGAAAGCATGGACAACGTTGCTCCAGAACCAATTAAAATGTCGACTTGTCGAGGGAGATGGAATTGAGGGTCCGCTAACCTGATGTTCTTGGGTAGCCTGATCGAATCGCGAGGAAACGGTTCCTCCGGAGTGACGCTAGTTATGTTGGGAACGGTGAGGAAAGTTAAACGCTTATTAAAGTCCGAATGCAACGCTTTAAATTGGGCATCGACGCAATGTTTCGTGGTAGTTCGCAAGTCGTTAATTGCTCCGATCGGAATCGAGCAAGGCCTAGTAGGGAGACGCAATCGTTTAGCTAAATCCGCGGTCATAAAGTTCGCATTTGCACACGTGTCCAGGAGCGCGCGAGCCTCTATGTACGCCCCATCGGCATCTCTAATCAAAACAACAGCACTCATCATGAGCTGAGACTGGAGAGCCCTGGACACGGTGCTAAGGACTCCTACGCCTAGTCACGGCTTCTTGCCTGAGGAATCTGTCTTTCGTTCCTCGTGCAAGAGCGTATTGTGATCCTTGTCGCATTTTTTGCAATTGCGGGATTCGCATTTGCCTTCGTGCGTTCGCAAGCACTTCCTACATAGTTTTTTCGTCCTCACAGCATCCCATCGTTGCTGGACGGACAATGCAGCAAACGACGAACACCGATAGATCGTATGCTCGCCGCTACAATAGTAGCAGGAAATGGACGAGCTCGTTACAAGCGCTCGAGCTTGCCCGTTACCTCGCCGGAACTTGGTCCCTTTCTCGCTCTGCGCCACCGTCCGCTTGGCTGAAGCCTTGGCGTCCTTGGATTCCCCTTCCTGGGCATATAGATAATTGCTAGTTTCCTGCAAAAATCTGAAAAACGACTCGAGATCGGGAATTGCATCGATGGACATCCTTTTGATCCATTTGTCCTTGATGTTAGTGGGCAATGCTCGTTCGAGAGTGCGGATCACGAAGTAATCGGAAGGAACGACCTTGAGAGATTTTAAGTCTGCCAGATGCTGCCGGACCGAAGTTTCCATGTCCTTTAGCGATCGATGGGAGACCTCCGTGATGACAGGATAATATAAAATTGCGTCAATGTGAGAAGCAGCAATGAGCCGAACGTGCTCGTACTGCGTGCCCAAAAGTCGCCAGGCTTCATCGTAGCTGCCATCGCTTGGATCCAAGATGTGGAGCGAATTAGCGGCTGCTCCGACTAACGACTTTTTTAGATAGTGGAACGCTGTGATGTTGTCGATATTCAATCGCACCATCTCGTTCCTGAAAGTCGTTTTGAACGCGTTCCATTTTTCTAGACGACCATCAAACTTCGGCAAGTCAATAGTCGGCAACCCAGAAAATCGAGAGATGTCTAGAAGAGTCGAATGCCCTAACGGAACGGTAGTATCGCTACCGAGAGTCTTGCTCTGCTTATCCTCGGCGGATCGGATGTACGCGGTTACCTTGAAGTAGAAATTCTTCAAGTCATTGAACTTCTCCCTCTCGGCTTCCTTGTGGACTGCATCTAATTTATAGAATAAGTTACCGAGAGTCTTGTAGTGCATGACGATTTCCTCCATGCGCGCTTTACACTCGTGAAGAACAGCAGATTTCGACTTAATAACTATCGACAGGTCTGTCAATAAATCCCTAAGTTGCTCGGTCTGGTTGTTCCACTGTACCACTAAAGCGTCCATGTTGCCTAGTAGTCAGTGAATACGCACGCTAAATAATAAATACCGAAATCCCTTATACGGACTGAAGCGCGAGCACGTGTCTCGACGCGCTCAGATTCTCGGAATTCGCTCGTCCGGCACAACAACGGTTTGCCGCTCGCCGCAACGCGCGACCTCGTGTTTACGCGCGAAGTCAAACAAACGCCGCGCTGTGTTCGAAATTCACACACGCGTAGAGTCACTTTGAAAAAGATAAACGCTACTTATCTTTTCTGTTGCGTTGACAATGCGTTGACCTTGAAGCGGCAGCTGGAGAGGTGACCCCAGGGGAAGACGTCTATGCGATGACCTGGGAAACCTTGATGAACCCTTTGTCCTTAGCTGACTGGCCGAACTGTCGATCCACACCTCACAGGAGGCACCATGAATTGTCGCGCGCGGAATATTCTGAGGCGAATATTCCCGCTTTTTTTGTGTGTGTGTTCGAGTTCGCAAGGAGTGAGGTGTGGGAGAAATAAAGAAGTCGATTGAGCGAAAATCGAGAATATTTAATCACGCTCAAATTGAGAGGGGAAAGCCGTGAGGCATAAAACCCCTCTCGAAGTTCTTACAAGCTGCTAAGAAAAAGAAGAACGTGTGTCGTGTTCGTGTGTGTGTCGTGTTCGTGCGATTCTCAGAGAGAATCTTCGCTTCGTGTCCGTGGCGCAGTTCCACTGACTCAAGTCGGTAGCGCAGTTCTACCGACTTGCACGTTTCGACGCGCGCGAGATACGATTCGCGGAACCGGGCGCGAGCCGAACGCGAGTAGCAGGCAGCGAAAGAGACAAAGGAGCGAGATTAGAGAGATTTAGAGAGAATGAGAGAGAGAGAGAGATAGAGAGAGAGTAGCACAAGCACCAGCACCAGAAGCACTCGATGGACGTACGGACGGGTTCGCAAGAGCCAAATTGTCGTTCGATCATTCGCTAGCTTGACTGCACGAGCTGTCAAGCTTGGCGTCTTATCGTCAACTGACTCGGCGCTCGTCCGGCCGCGCGCGACACGAGGCCGGCGGCGCTGCCGGCGAGCGCGGCAAGTCGCGACTCCGCTTGTTCAACTCGAGCACGGGAGATGGAGCCACATGCTCTACGTCGACCTCGCTGAGTTCGCTCGACACCGTTTTCACGGCGGAACTTACACCTCGGGTCTCGACGGAACATTAAGTGTACACTTGATGAATAACAGGATAACCTGCAAAACGTGTGCGTGACGCTGCAGTACTTTGACAGCTGTTTGCTGTGCACAACAACGTTATACCGCCGTCTGCATTTATCACGCCGACGCTACGCAAACCAATAGATGGCACTGCCACCGTATCGATGTAAGAGTGGGCGTCCGAGATGACGCCGAAGTGAGTCCTACTCTCACGTGTGGAAAAGTAAGGAGTAGCCAGGAAGAAGAAAACCTCCTCTTCTCCGAGACAAAGACTTCTCTTTTTATTGTGTAGCTGTTGCTGGCACAAGCACCGAAAACGTTATGCCGCGAGCACAGCGCGCGCTCACTGCGGCGTTGTCGGCCGAACCAACGCGGTCCCCTCTCTCTACTCTCGAGCACGCACACACGTATCTGCGCGCTCACTAACAGCTCGCGCCAGCGGTCCCGGCCTGGCGATGCCTGAGCCGACGCCGGCGTAGCCATCTGCTTTTCGCCCCCTTTCTCTACTCTCGCGCGCACCGACTTTGCCTCGCGTTGGCAGCAAGCCCGACCTGCTGCTACCGAGCAGCGAGGATCTCTCGGACGCTCCGATGCCTCTCTCTCTCTCGCTCTCGCACTCACACACTCTCCCGCGTTTCTTCTGCGCTGCGCTGTTCTCTCCTTTTCCCGCTCTCGCGTACGCTGGCCCGATGCCCCGCGTAGATGACGTCGAGGTGTGCGCCCGCACCGCACACCGCTCTCTCGTCTCGCTCACTCTTTCTCGTACACACCCGCGGCTTTCTCTCTCTCTCTCTTCTCTCGGCGGCCTAATGGCTCGTACCGAGAGTATCCCGAGCAACCCAAGGGTTCTTACCTGGTGTAGGAGACGAACACCAGTCTCTCGTCCCCCAGTGGAAGCCTCGCTAGCCCAGGAGGTGCTGGCTTCCCGTACTCTTTCTCTCTCTCTCTTCCTCTCTCTCTCTCTCTCTCTCTCTCTCTCTCTCTCTCTCTCTCTCTCTCTCTCTCTGCAGACGGGGGAATGAAGGCCTGGCTCCCGTTCCGGTTTCCTTCCTCTGGCTGAACGGCTGGACGGTCGTCTCCGGGGAGGGATCTCTTCCTCGGGGCGGTGGTCCAGGTCGTGGCGCTGCTGCTCTCTCTCACTCTCACTCTTTTTGCAATTCCCTCTCGCACGCTCTCGTCACGTCGAAGTGTTATCGACAAGGATCGGGAAGGAACTGCCGAGCCGCTCTGCCGCGCGCGCTCGGCGTCTCGCCGTCGGCCGTCGGGCCCGGCTGATAACGTAGCCCGATTGGCTGCGCAAGGCGCGAGACGTGCTAATTGGCTGCTCGTTTCCCGCCAGCTCGAACCGGCGAGCTCCCCCCTTGGGTAGCTCGCGTCCGAGAAAACGTGGGCCTCGCTGGAACCGATCGCCTTTTCTTCCTCGCATCGAGTGAGGTTGCCGCGCAAACAACAACGCGCGATTTGCTCGGCTGCGACGTACAACGTCGCAATCCCCCTCCCTTCACTTTGCTACCCCCAGGAGAGACGGACCCCATCGTAGGTCCAGGAAAAGGACCGTCCAACTCATTCCCATTGGAGTGGGTTTTAAGTTGGACGGGGGCGCTACCCTACATCCTCCCACTCGCCCCGGAGTCGCGTTTGGAGCACAACCGCAATCCCGACTTCTCTTCCCTCTTGTCTCTCTCATGGCTCTCTTCTCTCTCCTCTCTCTCTATTCTGCTCGATCCTCACCACGTCCTCCGTAAATGCGCCGAAGGACGAGCTCTCTCGTCTCAGGTGATACTCCTTCTAAGCCTCGCAAGATTTGAAGGAGGATGTTTCTCTCCTCTTGCTGGCTATAGCTAGGGACCTCCCTGACGACGTGGATCGAGCGATTCTGGGTGTCTACTTCTGGGCGGAGACAGCGGAGACGCTCCCTCTCCTGCTGTTGGTATATGATACAGCTCTCGTGTCACCAGCCCTTCGACCTCGTTCCGATACGTCGCTTCCTGCTGCTGCCTTTCCTCTCGTATGCGGCGATCGTTCGCTTCTCGTTCCTCTCTCTCTTCTCTCTCTTGACGCTGACGAGCCTCTCGCTCTTCTCGCTGGCGATGGTCCCGTCTCTCCGGCTCCTCTCGCTGACAGCCATCGGGTTCGTCCCAGTTCTCTTCGGCGACGTTGACGCCACTGGCCGTTTCGATAGGAACGTAACCTCCTCCTCGCTGCTGGTGGCTCCGAAAGGCCTCGGCGCATCGCGGGCAGCTGGTCACCTGGACTCCGTGTCTCCCGCAATTGCCGCAGAAGTCACGGGTGATCCCTTTGTTACACGTGGTAACACCATGGCCCGGCTGCCAACAGTTAAAACAACTATACGGGGCCGGGTCGATCGTCGGGTTTGTCGGAATCGGTCGGAGTCCTCCGAACCACGCACCCCTTTCCTTTACAGGCAGGGTCCTGCGGTTGGAGGAGCGACTCCTTGTTCGATCCGCCGAACGATCTTCGATGACGTTCCTCGCGTCTCTTCTCTCTCTCTCTCTCTCTCTCTCTCTCTCTCTCTCTCTCTCTCTCTCTCTCTCTCTCTCTCTCTCTCTCTCTCTCTCTCTCTCTCTCTCTCTCTCTCTCTACCTCTCTCGTCGGAGCCGTTGGCCGCTGTCCTCGCCACTGGGACTGGTTGGTCTCGGGCTGGTAGGCAGGCGTCAGTCTCCTCTCTCGTCTCTCTCTGGATACGCCTCGCTTCTCTTCTCCGGGCGGCTCTGGCTGCGTTGCGTCGTGCGTTCCTCGCTGCTACAGCCTCCTCCCGACTCATGTCGTTCTCCGGGGTTGCAGCAGATGCTGGTGGATCTGCTTCCATCTGCTCCTGGTCGACGAGCGTGGAGGCAGCTTCGTCCCGTGTCCGCTGCTCCTCTTGATGACGACGCTCACCTTCCTCTCTCTCCTTCTTCTCCTTCTCGCTCTTTCTCTTTCTCTCCTCTGCTGCGGCAGCGGCTCGCTCAGCTCTGAGCCGCTTTTCATCGTCGCGGGCCTCGCGTAGTCGTTGTTCCTCCTCTCGGGCTCGCCGCTCTTCTTCTCGTTCTCTGGCCTCTTTTCCTCTCTGCTCCATTTCTTCTCGCCGACTTCTCTCTTCCTCTCCTTGTTGCTCCTCTCCTCTCCTCCTCTCGTCTTCGTTGTTTTCCGGTGTCTGGTTCTCTTCCTCTTGATGACGGATCGGGGACCAGTTATCCCAATCTATCTCGGCCGTTCCAGAATAGACACCGCCGAAGAAGCCTCTGATCGGCGAACCCGGCTCATCGTCGTCCGAGCTGGACAGATATGCCGAGACATAATCTTCTTTCGTGAGCTGAGGAGGATTTTTGCTCTTCTTCTTCTTATTCTTCCTGCTCTTCTTCGTCGGTGGACCCCCGCCCGAGTTTACTCTGGTCTGGCCCCTCGGAGTAGGGGCGGCAGCGGGAACAACAGGAGATTTGGCGACGTACAACTCCAACTCCCTCTGCGCCCGTCTACTTTCCTCTGCCTCCGAGCTCTCTTTCCCTCGTTACTCGGCGGATGGCTTCTGCCTCTCCATCCGAATCCTACTCTCCTTCTCTCTCGCGACCTCCTCTCTGATTAAGCCCAAACGCCGGGGAATTGCCCCTGTCGAGATCGCCTGGCTTAGTCTTGTGATCGTCTCCGCCTCTCCTCGTTGCTCCCATCTCGCTGCTGGCTGCTCGCTGGCCTCGTCATCAGACCAGCTGTGGATTGGCGCAGGCGCAGCCTTGGTGTGGTCGCGTCGATCCTCAGGCTGGTTATCCCCGCCCCTGAAACCTGCAGAGGCGTCGACGACGTTGCTGGCGTTGGCAGTCTTGCTGGTGATCTTGCTACCTGGGCGAACGTCGGTCGTGGCGATGCAACGTTGGTCGGTGGCGGGCCGGTCGGCACCGTCTCTCTCTCGTTCTCTGCTCGCTTCATCCTAAAAACACAAATGAATTAGTATTTTTGCTTAGCCTTTCGCGGCGGGACCCAGCGCTTAAGTTCATCCACGTAAGCCTTTGTCAACCGTCGCGATTTTCCGTCACTGTAGCCTAGTACATAGACTATCGGGGATTTAACCTCGACAATCTCATACGGGCCTTCCCAGTGCGGAGCTAGTTTTTTAGAAACACTCTTGGCTGCGTCGGATAGGACATGGGTCTTTCGCATGACCTCATCTCCTACTTGAAATTGCGCGTTTTTCCGTCCCTTGTTATAAACGCGTTCTTGTTTTTCGGTTGCAGTGGTCGTGTATTTCCCCACCAAATCTCGCAGCATATCTAATCTCTTCATCCTGTCCACCCACTCATCTGGCTCCCTTCTTTCCATAGGTTTTCCTCCCTCGATCTCCCGTCGCAAACTCAACACCGGACGAGGATGTCGCCCGTAGTTGAGAAACGCAGGAGAGACTCGAGTGGAAGCTTGCGTCGCCGTGTTAATGGCATGACGAAACTCGTGGAGATGCAAATCCCAGTCGCGATGATCGTTTTTTACATACATTGCGATCATCGTTTTAAGCGTGCGATTCGTACGCTCGACGGGATTTGCCTGAGGATGATAAGGCGGAGTGGTGATATGTTTCACACCGTAGACTTCCAACACCTTCTTCAAGTGTTGGTTGTCGAACTCCTTTCCGTTATCGGTTAAAAAATATTCAGGGGTTTCCCACCTGAATAAAATCAACTCCTCTAACGCTCTGGCTACCGACTTCGCATCCGCCTTCCTCAACGGCTTCAATTCGATCCAGCGTGTAAACAAGTCTTGGAACACGACTAGATATTTGAATCAAATTTTGCTCGGAGGAAACTCCATGAGATCAGCTGCGACGATGGCCCAAGGCCGCTCGACGACTCGCCGTCCCATGAGCCCTTTCGCTCCGCTTTGCGCCGTTTTATGTTTTTGGCACTCCTCGCACGACTGTACGAACTTGTACACGTCGTGATAGGCTCCTCGCCAATAGTACTCTCGAGCCACTCGGTCATATGTCTTCTCTATTCCCAAGTGACCCGAGGAAGGCGGACAGTGTGCATCTCTTATTACTCTCTCCTTCTGTTCCTCCGGCACTACCAATCTCCACGCTTCCTCGCGGTGTGTTATCGGGCCCAGCAAGGCATCCTTGTGCCAACGATAAAGCACTCCATTTTCGATACGCCATCCTTGGTACTTCTCCGGGAATTTTTCAACTTGTTCTCGCAATTTTAAATATTCCGGATCTTGTACCTCCTCAAAAGCGGCAACAGCGTCCTCGCCATTGTCGTCGCTTCGGGATAACGCATCCGGAAAATGATTTAGTTCACCTTTTCGATAAATCACGTCAAATTGCCACTGTTGCAACTCAATTGCCCATCTTGCTAGGCGACCGCTGGGATCTTTCAAATTCCTCAGCCACTGCAGACTTTTGTGGTCTGTTATCACGCTGAAGTCGTATCCCTCAATGTACGGCCTCAGCTTTCTGATAGCCCAGACCACTGCCAAGCATTCTTTCTCCGTCGTCGTGTAATTTCTCTCGGCAGAAGTTAGTACACGACTAATATACACTATCGGGTGCTCGCCATCGTCATGGTCTTGAGTCAGAAAGGCCCCGATAGCCGCGCCACTGGCATCGCATTGCACTTTGAACGGCCTTGTAAAATCAGGCCGAGCAAGTACAGGGGCCACGGTGAGCGCGTGTCGGAGAGCTTCAAAAGCCTCTTGTTGCTCATCTCCCCACTCCCATTTTTGATCTTTTCGCAGCAGTCGGACGAGCGGGACTTTGAGCTCGGATTCGCGCTCGATAAAGCGCGAATACCAGCCCAACATGCCCAGAAATCGTCTTAATTGTTTGACGTTTTTCGGTGCCGGAAAGTTTTTCACTGGCTCTACCCTTTCGGGATCAGGATGCAGTCCCTCCTTGTCCAATAAGAAACCCAGCTACCTGATCTGTGAACAACAAAATTCGCACTTCTCCTCATTCACGACTAGCCCTTTACCTCCTATATCGAGTATCATCTCCAATTCTCCAAGCACTGAGTGAATGTGCCCCGTGGCTGTGCGGAGCTTAGTTGTGCTCTTCGTTAACCGCTCCCGAAATCTCTCGGCGATTTCTGGACCAATCAACGATAGAGTTGCCCCAGGATCGAGCAGTGCCTGATACACATGCCCGCCTAGGCTCACTGATAGGAAATTTCTATTTTCCGAGTTTGCTCCGGCCACCACTTCTCCCTCATCCGCACTTTCCCTCGTGCTAATGCCTGGTACAAAAAGCGGTTTCGGCGAGCTTTGAAGTCTTTCGCTACTCGCAGCGTTCCGTCTCTCGCTCTCTTTCTCTACTCCTAACGGTTTGAACCATTGGCAGCCTCTAATGTCTAATTGGACTGCGGTCAGGTCCCCCCTTCTCCTCTCTTCCTTCTCGTTTTCGCTCAGTAACCTCCTCAACCTTTCTCAACTCGACAAACCGACGCGCTTCTTCCTCGTCTTTCCTCTCGGTTTCGTCGAGCTTCACGAGTGGCTGAGCGAACGTAACTCCTCTAATCTCCTTTCCACCCGTTCTTTCTTGTTCTGGGGGCGCCGGTTTCTTTATTTCTGGGCCCCCAACTTCAAGTTTCCCAGAGCTGTAGTTATCACACGACAGTCGGGGCACGAGAGTAAAGTGACGCCTTCTCGTCCGCACCACTGACAATGGGTCTTAGGAGCGTCCATAATCCCGTGCGCAGGAGTTGAATTTGTATGCGCCGTCGGAGGAGTTGTGCAGTTCCTCGAGGTGTGCCCCTTCTCTCTCTGCATCTATAGCAGACTACTCAGGGACACTGTGAGGCGCGATGGCCTACACGGTGACACGTGAAGCACGCGCCGAGAAACTCTCCCGCGCTCACGTTGGTCGGTCCTAAGGGCGATTTACCCGCCGCTGGATTCCTTCCGGTGCGTGGCTGATTTCCTCCGCCCTTCGGTTTATTGGTCGAATCCTGGCTTGATGCAGCAACTTTTCCCGTCGACTTTGATTTATTACCAGAGTCGACGTTAGTGCTTGCGCTCGTGACTTTTTCCGACTCAGAAGCGGACGCTGAAATCGTAGCTTTCTTAGCTTTCGACTTCTTGCCCTTCTTCTGATTCTCCTCACTTTCTTTCTCCTTGTCTACCGTCTCGACTGCAGCGACCTTGGGCTTAGTCACCCCTCCTGTATATGCCGCGCCGGGAACGTGCATCTTCTCAGCTGGCAATGGCGGAGCATATCGACTGTCCAAGTCTCGCTGCTTCTCCCACCGGCGACCATACTTCTCGAGATCTTCCAAGCTATCAATGAGCTTATCACCGATAGCCTTCCGATACTCGGGTAGAATATCGCGATACGCTATCTGCAACAATTCTCTTTTGGATGGGGGTCGATGGAAGCGTGACACAATGTACTCAAATTTGGCGAGAAACGTCGTGATTTTCTCACCTTTGTGTTGCGTCCTCCTCCTCAAATCCTCCATTAAATCTTCCCTGTTATATTCAGTAACGTAGCGGTGCCTGAATTCTCGAACTCCGTCCACGTCTGAATTTTCTCTCTTTTGGCTCGGAACCAACGGCCCGCCTCGCCCTGGAAAATACAAGGCAACACGTTTATCCAATCGATATCCGAAGCTCGAGTACCTCTTCGGCAATTACTTAACCTCTCCAAAAACTCTTCTGGGTCCTCGTTTCGGCCTTCGCCGGAAAACTGGAAACCCCAGTCCTTGAGTTTTTTGGTGATATCTCGGGCGCTGTCCATCCTCTCATTCCGAGAACCTCTCACCGAGAGTCTTCCCGTCGACGCATGATTCGAGCTATGCTCGAATTCGCTGTCGCTGCCGCTCAATAGACTCAAGCTTCCTCTCGGACTTCGTACTCTCGCGGCACTCTCTTTCCTTCCTGCCTGCCCTAGCTCGCTTCTCCGGGTCCTCTTCGCGCGACTCTCGCTCGTGTGAGGGACCTCCGACTGACTCTCCGAACTCCTGTCGGTTGGCCTAGTTCTGTCGAAGAACAATTTTCTCTCTTCTGGCTGGTTCTCTGACTGACTAACGGGCTCCGCTATTCTTTCCTTCCTCCACCTCGGACACTGCAATGTTGGCCGTTTTATAGCCTGCGTCGAGGTTCGTCGGAGACCTTCCGATCTCATCTCTTCCGCTCTACGCAAGCTGTTTTGCTGGCGAATCACTTGGCACGCCTTGTTCCATGCTTCTTCACGCACTTGTTGGAGATTGCGTTGATGCCGTCGTTGCACTTCTTCTTCCTCCACCTCGATATCGAACTCATTCATCACCTGATTAAAAACGCGATGGCCTTCAAGTTCGAGCTCCTCTTCAAGGGCCCTCTCTCTGGCTTGCTCGTAGGTCATTCCGTTTGCGCGGAGTTCCCCTATACGAGTCACGCGTTCATTCAAGCGTTCGTTCGTTTCCCGATACCGATTCTCACTCTCTCTTTCGCTTTCAGCCGAACTTCTTCCCGCTCTTGAGCTTACTGACGAGCTTTCCTCATTTCTCTGCTCGTTACAGTTGGCTTTCGCAGAAACATTTCCTCCCGCTAGAGTGGTCGATGGTGTATACCACCGCTCTCTTCCTAGCGGAGGTCGGCTTTCGGCGACAGGAACTCTGCTCGGAATTTCTCTGAGTTCCGGTCGGGCAATAGGTGATTCGCCTATACCTCGTACTATTCGAGCCGAGAAATACTCCCACGCTCCCGGATGTCTCGCTGGCATGCGGTTCTCAAACCGGTAGCCACGCGGTGCTGGAGTCGGAGGCGATATCAAGTGTCCAATTACTGCGGAGGTAATCGGTCGTCCTGATAACGCCGCCGTAGCAGTCAGCAGGGCCGCTCCAGCCCGTGAGGTGACTACACTCGACGACGTCGTAGTCGCCACTGCCGTACTCGGTGGCACGTTTAAATTGACACCGCTTCGGTGATCGTCTCCTCCGTTCTCGCTTTCGCTAGAACGTGGATTGATCAACCTTACCTGGTTGTCATTGTTTACCCTTCTCTTCTTTCCCTTCTTTGGTGGAATTTCTCCCAAAATACGCCGCTCTATTTCCTCGTAGGATATCGCAACTCTCTCGCCTTCGATATCCCACTCATACCACGGCACTCCGTCCAAAGTCGGGTTGGCTTCCGAAATATACGCGCGTAATAATCGATTGCGACGAACCTTAGCAGAGCCACGCAAGCCAAAACCTCTGACCTCGAGCTCTTCATCGAGTTCGTACTCTGACTAACGGCCGATTTTAAATTTCATCGCGCGAAATTCGCGCGAGCTATGCATCAGCCGTTGCATTACGGCTGCATGTGTTTCGTTACTTGCCGCTCGATTCATCGCGCTTTCTCACTCTCACGCACGCTCTCTACACTACCAATTTCTCCTCCTCTGCACCTCGGCAATCACAAATTCCCCACAAGGGATGCCAATTGCGACGCTGTGCCTCCCAACACAGGTGCGCAACACTTGACGCCTCGTACGCGCCAAGATTTTCATTAATCTCGGGATTTAACGTAATCGCCGACGTTTGGGAGAACGTGGGGGAAAGAAGGAGGAAGTAATCACACAATTTATTAATTGTATTGCACGTATATTTATCCCAGCCCTTCCTTACAACGTGGTGGCCGTAGCCGCCCACACACAATAGCCACGCAGGGCTCGCCGTCACACCTCCACTCTCACATACACGCGCGCGCCTCGAAGCTCTCGCCTCTGACGTCGCGCGGTTTAACCCGTCTACTCTCTCTCTCACACACCCGAATTTCGGCTCGGCGCAACCCGCTCTAGTAGCTACACGGCCGGCGCGCTCTCTCTCTCTCCCGCTCTCTCTCTCTCCCGCACGTATACTCGCGAGCACAGCGCGCGCTCACTGCGGCGTTGTCGGCCGAACCAACGCGGTCCCCTCTCTCTACTCTCGAGCACGCACACACGTATCTGCGCGCTCACTGACAGCTCGCGCCAGCGGTCCCGGCCTGGCGATGCCTGAGCCGACGCCGGCGTAGCTATCTGCTTTTCCCCCCCTTTCTCTACTCTCTCCCGCTCTTCTCGGAGCTCGCGCGCACCGACTTTGCCTCGCGTTGGCAGCAAGCCCGACCTGCTGCTACCGAGCAGCGAGGATCTCTCGGACGCCCCGATGCCTCTCTCTCTCTCGCTCTCGCACTCACACACTCTCCCGCGTTTCTTCTGCGCTGCGCTGTTCTCTCCTTTTCCCGCTCTCGCGCGCGCTGGCCCGATGCCCCGCGTAGATGACGTCGAGGTGTGCGCCCGCACCGCACACCGCTCTCTCGTCTCGCTCACTCTTTCTCGTACACACCCGCGGCTTTCTCTCTCTCTCTCTCTCTCTCTCTTCTCTCGGCGGCCTAATGGCTCGCACCGAGAGTATCCCGAGCAACCCAAGGGTTCTTACCTGGTGTAGGAGAGACGAACACCAGTCTCTCGTCCCCCAGTGGAAGCCTCGCTAGCCCAGAGCGTGCTGGCTTTCCGTACTCTTTCTCTCTCTCTCTTCCTCTCTCTCTCTCTCTCTCTCTCTCTCTCTCTCTCTCTATCTCTCTCTCTCTCTCTCTCTCACCAACAGCCCTGACTGATTACCGTCCGATTTCACTTCTCTGCTTTCTCTCCAAGGCTCTGGAGTGGCTAGTGCATAGGCAAGTCTCAGAATACCTTGAATCAAGGCTATTACTAGATAATCTTCAAACAGGCTTCCGCACTGGTCACAGCACTCAGTCTGGCCTAATTAAGCTAACTGATGATGCCAGAGCTGGGATAAACAAAAAGAAAGTAACACTACTCCGTAAGTCATCCGCTGGTTTGCCTCCTACCTCTCTGGTAGAGAGCAGGCCGTCGTTGGTGACAATAACGAACGTTCTTCTCCTCGGCGTCTTAACATCGGCGTTCCGCAGGGGTCCGTTCTGGGTCCACTGCTGTTCGCATTGTACATCAATGACATCGGTTTCTGCCTTGATACCGATGTTTTCCATCTCATCTACGCGGATGACTTGCAAATTTACAGTCAATGCCACCTCGAAGAGCTCAATTCTTTATCAAACAAGATGAGTGCCAATGCTGAGAGGATTACTGGTTGGGCTGAACAGAATAAGCTAAAACTTAATGTTGCTAAAACTAAAGCAATTGTCCTGGGCTCTCCCTACTACATAAACGCATTACCCTCAACAGCTAACACTTTCATTAACATAGGGGGTGCCCAGGTCAGCTTTGAATCTTCCGTGCGTAATCTGGGATTGGTGCTCGACTCTAAGCTCACGTGGAGGGAGCATATTACACAAGTGTGTAAGCGTGCTCACACACTAATGTACAGGCTTTACTTTTTCAGGAAAAGCACCAATCTCAGGTTGCGCAAGCACTTAGTGCAGGCCCTCCTGTTTCCTCTTATAGACTACTGTTCCCTCGTATACTGTGACCTGACGCAGGAACTCGACCTAAAACTTCAGAGGCTCGTGAATACAGGAATTCGGTACATCTATGGTGTAAGAAGAGATGAGCACATTTCCCCATACAGGCGGGAGTTGCATTGGCTAACCACTGCCGGACGCAGGAAGTATTTCACTGTTTGTTTCCTAAGAAAAATGTTTAACACAGCTGTACCATCATACGTACTGGCATACTTTGACTTCCGCGTCACACTTCGGCCTGTTAGGGGGGAGGTGATACCTCTGGATATTCCGACATTCGCGACGGAGACGCTGAGGAACTCGTTTCATATCAGCGCCTCATACCTATGGAACAACCTGCCATCTCACATTCGTAACACTACATCTGTCTCAGGTTTCAAGAGACTAGCTAAAGAGCACTTTCTTGAGCTTGAAAACACAAACACTTGAATTCGCTTGTACACATTCACTCATGCGCACACACACACGCCTGTACACACTCACGCAAACGCACACACGCACACACTCTCGCTTGACCCATCTTCACACTATCATACTTTCACAATACACATTTTTACTGTACTACTATTGCTGCTGTATACATTTTATCGTACAACATACTGTACGTCAAATAAATCTAATCTAATCTCTCTCTAATCTCTCTCTCTCTGCAGACGGGGGAATGAAGGCCTGGCTCCCGTTCCGGCTTCCTTCCTCTGGCTGAACGGCTGGACGGTCGTCTCCGGGGAGGGATCTCTTCCTCGGGGCGGTGGTCCAGGTCGAGGCGCTGCTGCTCTCTCTCTCACTCTCACTCTTTTCGCAATTCCCTCTCGCACGCTCTCGTCACGTCGAAGTGTTATCGACATGGATCGGGAAGGAACTGCCGAGCCGCTCTGCCGCGCGCGCTCGGCGTCTCGCCGTCGGCCGTCGGGCCCGGCTGATAACGTAGCCCGATTGGCTGCGCGAGGCGCGAGACGTGCTAATTGGCTGCTCGTTTCGCGCCAGCTCGAACCGGCGAGCTCCCCCCTTGGGTACGTCGGCCAGCGAATTCCACGAATTCCCGGGACGTAGCTCGCGTCCGAGAAAACGCGGGCCTCGCTGGAACCGATCGCCTTTTCTTCCTCGCATCGAGTGAGCTTGCCGCGCAAACAACAACGCGTGATTTGCTCGGCTGCGACGTACGACGTCGCAACGCTACGAGGGGTACTGTTGACCTCGATTTTGAACACGCGATCGGATTCGCGCGATAGCACCTTGTGAGGGCCTGAGTACGGTCGCTCAAGAGATCTTTTGGCCATGTTCCGCAAGTGAACATGGGTACAAGTGTGCAGATCTTTGAAGTAAAAGATGCGTTTCTTGTAGTGGTGTGCCACTGGTATGGGACGCACCAGACGCATGTGCTCACGGTACTCCTCTAAGAATATGTGCGGATCGGGCGCGACGTCTTCCGGGATGAAAAATTCGCCGGGTAAGCGTAGCGTGGTGCCATACAAAAATTCGGCCGGAGACGCTTCGGTATCTGATCTGACGTGGCAACGCAGCCCTAAAAGTACGGTGGACAGAGTCCTCAGCCAATCGTCGTTCTGGTGACACATCAACGCAGCCTTTAATGTGCGATGCCACCGTTCGATCATGCCGTTAGCGGCAGGGTGGTATGCCGTGGTGCGAATGCGTACACACCCAATTAAGGACAGCAAAGCTGTAAAAAGTCTAGACTCAAATTGAGCCCCTTGGTCCGAGGTGATGACCTTGGGTGCGCCAAAGCGCGACACCCATGTATCAAAAAACGCGCGAGCTACAGTCTGGGCAGAGGTTTCCTGAAGGGGAACTGCTTCCACCCATCTCGAGAAACGATCTATTATAGTAAGCAAATATTGGTAACCGTCACGCACCGGTAAAGGCCCTACGATATCGATGTGAACATGGTCAAAGCGACCATCCGGAGCTACAAAATGCTCGGGATATGTTTTAATATGCCTGGAGATCTTAGATTGCTGACAGGCAAGACAATTTTTGCTCCATACAGCAATCTCGCGATGCATGTTTGGCCATACGTAACGTTGTCGAATAAGACGATCGGTGACCTTGGGACCGGGATGAGCGGTGTTGTGAAAGAACTCGAACACTGATCTGCGCATAGAATCAGGTATGTACGGACGCAAGCTTTCGCCAGTCAACTCGCAATGAATGACTGTGTGGTCTGGACCCAGCTGAAGACGCTTAAGAGTAAGAGGGTAGTTCGGAGACTCACGAATCTCTTTTAGCTGTTCGTCCGCTTCCTGTTTGGCTGCTAGATCGGCCAGGTCGAACTCTAGGGGAAAACGAATAGACTCTATTCTAGAAAGAGCATCCGTCACCACATTGTCCGAACCTTTGACGTGTTCGATACGGGTAGTGAACTGAGAAATGTATCCTAACTGACGCAAACGACGCGGAGGAGCTTTCTCATTGTTTTGAATGAAAGCGTAAATGAGTGGCTTGTGATCGGTAAGAATCGCGAAGTCACAGCCCTCAACTATGTATGTGAAATACTTCACTGCCTCGAACATTGCAGTGAGTTCTCTGTCATAGGTACTGTACAATTGTTGAGCTGGGGTGAACTTTTGTGAGAAAAAAGCTAAAGGTTCGCAGATGTTCGATAGTGATTTCTGTTCTAAAACGGCACCCATCGCTACGTCGGACGCATCCGTTACAAGGCGGAGTTCTGCGCCGCAGCGAGGATGTACGAACAGAGAAGCATTGGCGAAATCTGATTTGATTTGCTCGACGGCTTTGCTAGTCTCTGCAGTCCATTCGATTGGACGTTTGTCATTTTTACGAGAGTCCCGAAAGTATGCGTTCAGAGGAACCTGAGCCTCCGCGGCATGAGGGAGTTTGCGGTGATAAAAGTTCACCATGCCGAGAAAGCGGCGCAACTCCACTACAGTGCCGGGCTTGGGAAAATCTACCACTGCCTTGACCTTCTCCTGAGTTGGACGAATGCCCTGCGAGTTGATGTAATATCCCAAGAAGACGAGTTCCTCTACAGCAAAGATACATTTATCTACGTTGATGCGCAAACAGAACTTATTTAAACGCTCGAAAACTAGACGCAAGTGTTGGTAGTGCTCTTCAACGGACTCTGAGGCGATCAGAATATCGTCAATATAAATAAAAACAAATTTCAAGTCCCCTAAGGCTCTGTTGATGTACCTTTGGAAGGTTTGGCTAGCGTTGCGCAAACCAAAGGTCATGTACATAAATTCAAATAAACCGAAGGGAGTGATTATTGCCGTTTTTTCAATGTCTTCGGTAGCGATGGGAATCTGATTGAAAGCTCTTAAGAGATCTAAAGAAGAAAAGATTTTTTTTCCATGCAGTTCACTGGTACAGTCGTATAAGTGCGCTGTAGGGTATTTGTCAGGGATGGTCTGTGCGTTTAGAGCACAGTACACACCACAAGGACGATAAGACCCATCTTTTTTCAAGGCCATGTGTAACTGGCTAGCGTACGGACCGCTGCCAGGCCTACAGATGCCGGCGTCTTGCCAGGCTTTGAATTGAGCTTTGGCTGCTCTGAGCTTTTCCGCGGAAAGTCGACGTGGACGCTCAGAGACAGGCGGACCCGTGGTGTAGATGTGATGAACGATGTCCGGTTTGAACTGAGGATCGTGTGGAACTGAGCCTGTTATTTTAGGAAACTGGGCTAAAAGTTGAGCACATTTGGAGCTAGAAGCTACTGAATGGATTCCGACACATGGAACCATTTTGATTACGCCTACGGATGATAGTGACGTGACCGAGTCAACGAGACGACGGTTACGAATGTCTACAGTTAACCCGTAATGAAATAAAATGTCTGCCCCTATAATCGCGTGAGGCACGGACGCAATGACAAAATTCCACGTTATGGGACGATTCAAGCCCAATTCTAACAGCAGGAACGTTTCACCAAACGTGTCAATGGTTGTGTCGTTGGCCGCATAAAGCTTGCGCGAAGAGGGTTTCGAACTGACCTTGGAACAAGCTGGGAGAACAGAGATTTCTGCACCTGAATCTATGAGGAATCTACGACCTGGTTTTAGGTCTCTGAGGGTGAGACGTTTCGAATCTAAGGAACCGTCCCCTGACGTCTCAGCAAGGAAGGGTTCACTTAGTTTTTTGACGACCACTTTGCATATTCTGAACACCACTTCCTGCAGGATGTGGGGTTCTCTGGATATTTACGGTGTGCCAGGCAAAGCCCTGAAGAGTCACGAGACTTGGAACGGCCTCTGGACCTGCCTCTGTTACCACCATTATTAGAATTGGAATGAGCTTTCACAGCTTGGACCGAGCTTTCAAGCTTGTCAAGCCTAACCGTAACTGTGCTGAATAAATCGGCCAAGCGTTTGAGCTCAGAGGAAATACTGGGAGAATCAACCTTTTTTAAAACTGCTGCCATACGAGCCTCTGACTGAGTTTTTACAACAATCTTATCAGCCAAGGTGGCAAGCTGGTTGAGATCATCAATACCTGAAGCAATTATGATTGCCCGGTGATTGGGCTGTAGTTGATCGAGAAAAATCGATTTGAGAATGGTCTCGTCGCATCAAGAACCTTCATCGAGGTGCCTGAGCCTGCTCAAAATTAACGAAGGCTTGCCATCATTGAGTACCTGCCCTTTAAGGAGTTGGCGAAGCTTACTCTCTGCAGAAGACGCGATGAGCCTCTTTTTGATCTTCGTATAAACATCTGCAGGCTGAGGCTCTTTGGCCGCAATGTCAATAATGACTGACATGGCCTCGCGATCGAGAGATTGAATGACGTAATCCGCCTTGGTACCTTCAACCGTAATGTTGGAGTGACGGAACGAAGCATCCACCTGCGTGAACCACATATTTGGATCAGCCCTGATGAAGGGGGGCAGGTTAGGGGCACGATATGCCTCGACGCACCCGGAACCCAAACGTGATAATAACGCATTGGCAGCAGAAAGCTCGCTCTCAAGACGCGCGGCACGCTCTTCCGGAGATTCGGTAGGAGGCATGATCGCCCTAATTCCTTACGCCGCAATGCGTATTACAAACTAACCTAGTGCACGCGCGCAGGCGTGCCAAAAATGTAAAAAGCTAATTTAAATACTAGGACTAACCTATCCGCGACGATCAACGTGCGCAGACGAGATCGTGTGAATACGCGAAACTTGTCAAATTGAAACGCAGCGCCGCGCGCAATTCACTTTGATTGAGGTTCAGAACTCTTGAAAAATTCCGCGAAAAGCGAGCGCCAAGAGCGGGCAGAGCGAACAACGCGCCTAACCACCGCAACCCGTGATACGCGCGCGCCACGAGAAAACCGTTCGCTAGAATCCAAGATGGCCGCCTTTTTCTCGGAAGCGAGCCGAATTCAATTTGAATTCTTGGAAACGCGCTTAAAAACTAACACTGCAAATACCTCGGAAAAATTCGCTAGATGATGCCGGACGACGGATGATGGCTGGATCTGCTGCGATGTCTCGGAGATGATGTCCGGGTTGACGCGCTGCGAGAAGCACGCCGTCGATGAAAGCTGCCGGAGGACAGCTGCAAAAGGCGGTCGCCTGGAGAGGCTGACCGCACCTATACGAAATAGGCTAAAGCGCGTTAGAAAGGGGCAAGGCCTTGCTCTTGCGGCAATAGCACGGGCTTGGGCCTGCTCGGTGAGTCGGTGTTCCAGGAAATTGAATTATTGAAATCTCAAATAGGTACATATACATACACGTCAAGTTGCAATTGAAGTTTTCTTTAACAATCTCTTTAACAATTTGGCTTCGATTTGTAATGAATTATAACATAACGCAAGTAAAAATTTTACATCAAAATATAGTATTGCAATTTGTGGTTAGGTTGATGACTAATTATTTTTGAATCTATTCAGATGGATTCTGGGAAAAAAGAAATCGTTATTTTTAATATATCAACCAAACAAGAAAAATACCTACGGATCAGTACGTTAACTCTAAAAAAAAGCGTCTTAAAAGATAATTTTAAGAAAGATGGAGTGTTAGAATATAAAGCAGGTGAAAAAGTCTACGCATTGTTGACGGACAGTGAAACTTTTCTTTTGGAAAATGATATTAATTATTTTTATTTTACACCGTCAGAAGGTACGATTTTTTTATGCATACGTATTTATTTATTTAATACCATATACATATACCTTTGAAAGGCATCCTATAGAGGCAAACACAGTTGCCTGTACATAGGGATAGCATACATAAACATTAAACATTAATAATATAGAATTCAAATATTTATTATAGATGAATCGAAGCCGAAGCTGTGCGAGAAGCGAGTCTAGCAAAGCTACCCAAGAGCAAGGTAAATATTATATGATTTAAATTATCTTAATAATTTTTATTATTGTTTTAATTAAAATATTATGTTATAGCATTCCAGTCTCAAAATTGGCAACAAAAAACAAGTTTCTGAGCCAAGTACTGCTAAATTTGTATGTGAAAAACCTGTCGTTCAAAGAATTTTAACTGTAGGATGGAGACATCGAATAAATTACGAAGGGAAATTTGAAAGTATGGGACTGATTGGAAAAACTAAAAAATAGCATTAAACTACATGAAAAAATATAGTTACGAAGAGGTCAAGTCGGAATTATTGAAACAATATATCGATGATGATAATAAATACCATTTCAGATACTCGGTTAGTTGCTTAGGCAAATCTGATGGAACATGTTGTCTCAGTTTTGAGGATTCGACAGGCAAAGCCTGTGATTTTTGGGCTTTTTGCCATGAGAAAATTCGCAATAAAAGTCATTGTGCAACTATATTTTTACTAACAACTAAAGTAAAAGGATTGGGTGCTGAACTTAGCAATCAATCGGTAGAAAAAAGTTTTGAACTCCGTTCTCATGAACATTCAACAGATCAATCTAATGCCAACAATTCATCGCTCACTGATGATTTGAAGAATAAAAAAAATATATATTAGACGATAATAGAAGTACTTACGATAAAGATGATCCTGCAGTTTTGAAAAGTATCAGTAATATTGATAACTGGAC
Source organism: Nasonia vitripennis (assembly GCF_009193385.2). Lineage (NCBI taxonomy): Eukaryota > Metazoa > Arthropoda > Insecta > Hymenoptera > Pteromalidae > Nasonia > Nasonia vitripennis. The sequence goes on along the minus strand of NW_022279596.1, from coordinate 982,432 downwards.
TTACGATAAGAGAGCAATGCCCAACAACAGCAACACCCAAAACTCAGTTCTTAGCTCTATTGCATCACCATCTTTTTCAAAAATCACAAAATTTCCCAGCAGTCTGTTATTAGGAAAGAGAAAATCATATGCGCTTAGCCTAAAAGATGAAGAGAATGTAACAATTGCAAAAAGACATGATGATCAAATTCATGAAAAAGATGCTTTTAACTTCAAGAAGCCAGCTGCTTTATTACCATCTACAAACAGTCAAGAGATTTCATTAAAAACATCGATTCAAAAAGTTGGGGAGCATCAAATAGAGTTTTGGAGTAAGGTATTAGGTGAAGGAGCTCAAGGAATAGTGCGAATGGGTAAATTTTGCAATGGGATTGTAGCAATAAAATCAATGCAAAAAGGGAGGAATCAAAAGTTAATATTCAGAGAGATTTATTTATTTATTTATTTATTTATTTATTTATTTAACCAGAAAATTTACACTAGTGAATTACAATAGTGACTTACACTCCGCAATGCACCAGTAAATCCCGCAGAGGTACTCGCAGGTACCTGTTGGCAGGACTGGCCACTCTTATCTACTAAAACTTAATACAATTACAATTCCTTTATTATAACACTTTTCCCCTTACAAGAGATCCTCTTACAATTTAATTTTTAAATAGAACCTAAATACTCATCCCTAGTATTTTAGCATATCATTCATTCATCCTAATCCATTCCTTTATTTTACTTTTCGCTGTTTCATATTTGTTTAAAGTCTTTAGCTCGTTCGGAAGATCATTGAATACACCAACAGCCTTTATATAGCTGTTTTTTTGGCTTACAGTTTTAGTTCTTTGTGGTATCTGTATCAACTTTTTCCTTGTTACGCTATTCGATGTCAAGAACCTGTTTTTCATATCATTATAGTGGAACACTATGGATTCAAACGCAAACAATTGTCTTAAGTTTAGAGGTTTGTTATGAGTCATGAATTTGTTGTTACTTATTATTTTTAGCAATCTACTTTGTAAATTTTGTAATATATTCAAGTTGTTATTATACGCTCCCCCCCATGCTATTATTCCATAATTTATAACACTGTGAAAGAATGCATAGTATATCATTAATAATGCATGTGTTTCCATGAATGTTCTTAGCTTATAAAATACAAACACTAAATATTTAGTTTTATTTATTAAATATTCTATATGTTGTTTCCATTTCATGTTGAAATCGAAGATTATACCTAAGTATTTACAGTGTTCCACCCTTTTCAAGACCTTTCCCTCTATTTGACATGTAAAGTTTCTTGGGACACTATCAATATAATTACCAAAAGTCATATATACCGTTTTGTCAATGTTTAAGGATAATTTATTTTGTGCAAGCCAGACCGATATGTTACTTAAGTAGTCGTTCATCTTGATTTCAACATTACTCCAGTTATCATCAGTTGATATTACAGCTGTGTCATCAGCATAGGATATGATTGTTTCTTTTGTCATATTTATCAAGAGATCATTGACGTATAAAATAAAAAATAGTGGTCCTAATATAGTTCCTTGTGGCACCCCTGTATCAACAGCCTCATAATTGCTTACGACATCTTTCAGTTTAACTCTTTGACACCTATTAGTTAAGTAACTCCTAATTAATTTATATGCTATTCCCCTAATACCATAATTATAAAGTTTATCCAACAAAATCTTGTGATTTACAGTATCAAATGCTTTTGAGAGATCCAAAATACTTATAGCTATTGGCTTACTTTTATCTAATTTATTATAAATAATGTTTGTTATATGATATAATGCTTCCTTTGTGCCTTTATTTTTTACAAAACCATACTGATTTTCCGCTATGATCTTACTTTTGTTTATAAATTCAGTAATTCTGCAATATATAACTCTTTCCAATATCTTAGCTAAGTTTGAGATTAAAGAGATAGGTCTGTAGTTTGATACTTGTTTCTTACTTTTCGCTTTATATATTGGTATCACCTCAGCACTTTTTAACGCTTCTGGCCAAATACCTTTTTCAATACATAAGTTAATAATATGCACTAATGGATTTATTATATAATCCGATAGCAGCTTTATTGTTTTTACATTTATCTTATCTACTCCACCGCTTTTCAATTCCATATTCTTTATGATTTTACTTATCTCACTGTTATTAGTTGGGGTCAAGAAAATAGATTTTGGATACTTTATTGGTTGATGTGCCTTAGCACTAGTTGGTTGTTTAATTTTATCACTTAGTTTTTTACCAATATTGCAGAAATAAGAGTTGAACTCATTGGCTATGCCAATGGGTTCATCGATCTTCTGCATATCTTTATTTAAAATTTGTTTTATAGTGTCGTCTTTCTTATTTGTTTTCCCTAGTTTAGTTTTCACTATTTCCCATAATCGTCTAGGATTTCTTAGATTTTTTCCTACTTGTTCACTATCATATTTAAATTTTGCCTCATTGATAACTTTATTTAGAATTTTTGTATAGTCCTTATACTCTTTCTTCAGCCTATTATTACCTGGATCCAATTGCCAAGTCTTATACAATAACTCTTTTTTATTGCACGATTCTATTATGGCCTTAGTAATCCATTTTTTTCTAGGTTTTGTGATGTCTCGTATGTTACGTATTTTTTTGTTTTCCGTAGCTAAATCTATGCTAATCTTTATGTGTTCAATAAGTGTATTGGTAGCTTCAGTTGGATCATGCATAGTCAATATCAATTCCCAATTTACATCCTTCGCTATTTTCCTTAGTTTTTTGTAATTTATTGTTGTTTTGTTCTCTTCTACCTTGTTTGCTCTTTGCTTGTTAATCGATACAAATAGTGGATAATGATCAGTTAGCGCATAAATTAATTTGAAAGTCCTGGTTAAAATTGTATTAGTTTTTATAAATACATTGTCTATGCATGTTCCAATATTTTTAGAATCTGACGGTCTAGTTATACCCTGAAATCCTGGGTGATACCCGGAGTCTAGTAAGTTACATAAAAACTCATTACTATAATTTTCTTGTGTCAGTGTGTCAATATTAAAGTCTCCTATTATTAAATGATTCTTAGTCTTCTTTTTGTTTTTTATTAGTTCTTTTATGTTCATAATAAATTCCGATTTTGGTATGTCATGAGATCGATATATTGCGGATATGTCTACTGTGTTCTCATTGTTTATTTTTATACAAGAATTGAGTATTTTAAGCTTGCCTATATCAATAATCTCCGTGTCATCCTCTATATCGTTTTCAATATATACAACCACACCGTCAGATCTGTTTATTTTGCTACTGTTATAATACATTTTATATCCTTCTATCATAAAATAGTCTTTAAAATCTAAGTTCCATGATTCAGCGCATACGATTATGCATGGTTTTATCTTTAGTCTCTCAATAAATACTTGAAGTTTGTTAAAATTTGCATTTAAGCTTCTTATATTTACATACAGTATATTTTCTTTATTCATTTTCAAGTGTTTATTTAGAGAGTTTAGATCTAATATTGTTGTTTCTCGTTGTATCGTCTCGCTCTGTATATCTTCTACTATGTCAATGATATTCTCCATGTTACTTGATTCCTTGATTGCCTCCTCGCTGACTCTGCAGATTGAGAAGGCTGGAACGAGGTGAAGTTGATAGCAGCGTGTCCATGGAATTTGTTCTTCTTGGTCTTGTATCAGTCGGTACAGGGATATCTATTTTACCGATATATCTCTGGATAAATGGGTCCACAGGATAATCCGTTGATTCAATATGCCTTTTGATTTTTTTCATAAGCACTTGACATTGGTGGCTATCATTTGCCACGTGTGCTGTATTATACTTTGTCTTGTAGATGTTATTAATAAAACAACAGTTAATACAGCATAAATCAGACTGCTTTGTACAGTTGATTGTATTATGAGGGCCTGCACATCTTAAACATACCTTGTCATTTATGCACTTCCTACTGCTGTGTCCGAATCTCCCACAGTTTATACAGGGTTGTAGATTAATGTCGTCATATACTTTGCAGTTCTGGTATCCTACAAAGATTCTGTTATTGTTCTCTTTTATAGTCTTGTATAGTTCTGAGGTTACTTCAATTATTATGCTTTCTTGATTGTTTTTTTTGTTTACAAATTTATGCACAGCTACACATTTTGTTTCACAGCCTTTAAAGTTTCTTGTATTTATGTCATTTTCTAATTCTTTTAAGTCCATTTGTTCATAATTATCCACACCCACTATTTTCAATCTTGGTTTTTTTACTACTTCTTTTTCAATCGTACATGTATTAGATAATTGCTTACTCATGTATTTAAGGGTTTCAGCAGCACTTGTGTTGTTCATACAACTGATTATCATCTCATTGTCATTTTTGCAATATACCTTTTTGGTTTGAATTAACTTCTCTTTATTTAAATAATGTTTCACACTTGTTCTTATATCTGTTCTGTCCTCATTGTTTTTCTTCCTTATTATGATGTTCGGTACTCTTTCGCTTTTTGGCTTTTCTCCTGATAAAACTTGAGCATATGGTTTCTTAACAATATTGTTTTCTTTTTGTAGTTGCTTAATAAATTCCTTCAATATTTCATTCTTATCGCTCATCTCTGTATTTATTTGTTTTAGTAGACTATTTTCTTTTCTCAAATTACAGATTCAGCTGTTAGATTAAATTAGGCACGTGAATTTAATATCGGTTTCAGCATATTGCTCAGCTGCTACTCAAATACACATTGTTATGGAATACTTTGAATCAAGAAACTTATGGGACATAAAAAACATCTTTAAAAAAGATATTGGAACAAAATATAACTTTGACTATGATTAGAAGACATGAAATTTGTTATCAAATAGCGTGCGGACTGACCTATTTGCACATGCAGCTAACACCTATTGTTCATCGTGACATCAAGCCTGGAAATATCCTTGTTAGTGAGGATTTCAGAGTCAAAATTTGTGACTTAGGTTTGGCGAAGGTTGGTATAACAGAATCTAATTTGAATACAACCTTCATACGAAACATTAGAGAGACATATATTTTTATGTCTCCAGAATTAATTTTAAAACGAGAGGAAGCAACAGTTTATTCTGATGTGTGGGCCTTTGCAGTGACACTGATTGAACTATACAGTGGAGCTGATGCTTGGAAACTTTTAACTTCCTGTGACGTGTTAAGTGCACTTATTAAAATGTTCAAAAAGAAACAAATCCCAGATTTGAATTGCATTCCCTTATTTCTACGAAAGACAGTATTACAGTGTTTTAATTATAATTCGTCATTTAGACCACAAGTGAAAGACTTATTAATACTACTTGAAAAAGAACTTGGTTATTCAAAGCCAAATACAGAATCAACAATTTGTTGATTGAAACGACAAAGTATTTTTAGATATTAGATAAAGTTATTTATGTTTGTTTAACTCTAGTCGAGTAAAATATTTGCTAAGTACCAAAATCATATAACTTAAAGTTTATGATGTGACGTTGAAGTTTATATTACAAGATAATAATAAGACAAATAAGATTCATGTGATATTATAGAACTTTACCTTCGAAACCTAAGTTTCGACTGTGATGTTCACTTAAGAGTTTGTAATGTTAATTACTTAAAAGGACAATAAATATGAAATTATTGTTTAATATGTTTTTATTAATGATATTTTTACATTAAAGCTTTACAAATATGTACAAATATATATATATATATTTTTTTTTATTATAAATACATTCACTACCTAATATGTATAATTTATAATTATAATAATTATAAGAAAAAATAGTCATCTAAAATTAGGAATGGCACTTTTGTAAATGAGACTCATTCTCGATGATTTGAAGATGTCCAGCTTTTGAGTTCCATCTACATAATGAACAAATATATATATGAATGTTGATTTTCTAATAGTCAATGTTTATAATTTACTGATAATTTATAATATGAAATTATATTACCATCAGATGATGTAGTTTTCAACAATATTCTTGATTTTAATGTAAAGGTGATAAGCATCTTCAACTGTACATGGATTGGATACTGGTTTTGGAAGAATCAAATTCACTATTTCTTCTATAAAGTTACTATAAATAATTGGAATCTTTGTGTAATCATTCAAAAGTGATTGAAGGCATTCTTCTTTTACAGGTCGTTTGTAGTCATGTGCACGATATTTCTCTGGCCAATAATATAGTTCATTTGGTATTCCTCCAAGAATATCCCTTGAATTTTGCTTCCTGATCTTATGTTCGTTCCATTCTTTTATCACAAATGAGATTTCACCTTCAATCAGCGGACCAAAGCAATACCTCAAGCACTCAATATCAAATTTATTTGACATATTCAGCAAGTTTTCAGTTTTCATTACTTTAAAAAAATTAATGTAAAAATCACAAAGTCTTTGGCGAAACTGTCTCCAAAATCTTTCTATGCGTTGGTTGTGAGTGCTTTTACCCCTTAAAAAACTTTTATGGCCTGCATTCTCATACGTGTCCTTCCAACGCAGAGCTTTGTGAAGATCTTCCATTAGTGTAGCTTCCGTGCCATTATCTGTCCGTATAATAGCTGGTAAGAAACCACACTTTTTGATGGTTTGCAAATAATAATGAGCGATGATTCCTGGATCATTATTAGTTGTTGCCACTACAATCCAAATAATTTTTTTGAAAAACCATCAATGCATCCATATATTGCAAAGCCAAATCTCTTTAACTTGTCGTGGTTATCAGCATGCCATAGATAATTTGGCCCAGGAACTTCGTACACCCTTCTTTTTAACTTGTACCGACTGCGTGCTTCAACACCTTCAGGATCAAGTTCTTTCAAAAGTCTCATTACAACTTTTTGTCTCACTTTGAGCTTGTATACATTCCTAAGGCGTTTCCATATAGCACGATATCCAAAATTATAGACACTACCTTGCAACTCCATTAAAATAGCGTTACATATTTCTTGTAACGAACTTTCTTCAAAATTTTTCCTCTTCCATTGATGACGTTGCATAATTCTTGACATTGAACGAAGAGAAATTGAAAAATTATAATTTTTCTTTAAAATACCGATGATTGCCTGATGACTATAGTCTTGGTGAAAATACTTTTCAATTTTTTTAAACAAAATTCATCAACTTTTGCCATATTCTAATGTTTTCTTACTTATTTATCTGTAATAAAAATGAATAATATTGATGTTAAAATCATTATCAAAACTATGAATTATGAATTTGTATTTTTCTAAACAATTATACATTATACAAACAATGAAACATTTATTTTGATACGTATACGTATTTATTTTGGTACTGATCCGTAGGTATTTTTCTTGTTTGGTTGATGTATTAAAAATAACGATTTCTTTTTTCCCAGAATCCATCTGAATAGATTCAAAACTGATTAGTCATCAACCTAACCACAAATTGCAATACTATATTTTGATGTAAAATTTTTACTTACATTATGTTATAATTCATTACAAATCGAAGCCAAATTGTTAAAGAGATTGTTAAAGAAAACTTCAACTGCAACTTGACGTGTATGTATATGTACCTATTTGAGATTTCAATAATTCAATTTCCTGGAACACCGACTCACCGAGCAAGCCCAAGCCCTTGCTATTGCCGCAAGAGCAAGGCCTTGCCCCTTCCTAACGCGCTTTAGCCTATTTCGTATAGGTGGCGTATAGGCGCTTCCGTAGCCCTCCGGTACTCGAAGCCATCGAAGCAGTGATGGGCTTCGAGGATTTCAAAATGTTACCTCCAGTAAGCACAAAGTTATCTGGTCGGTATCTTGTAGATATCAATAAGAATTAGCAGATATCTGTAAATGCCTACAGAATGATGGTTTACAGACATCGTGTGGACGACAAATGTCCTGGTTAAAGATATCCTTCCGACATTACAAATTATTACTAACAGATAACGTCAAGATGACTCGAACTATGCCATCATTCATTTTTATTTAAATCAAACGATATCTGTATGTTATCTATGCGTCAACTTTATTTTACTCTCTGTAAGATATCTTGTTTAGGTTGTTTATTTATATATTTATTTCTTTAAAAAAAGACAGGAAAAGAAAAAATTGCAGTAATAACAAGAATTTTTTTATAATCATATGTTTACAATTATACTTTACATACATTAAGTGAGATCATTATTTTTGTTATTACAGCAATTTTTTCCAAGAATAATGACAAAATTAAATTTGTCAAGGAATTTTTACCTTTATATAATATAAATAAATTAGTATACAGTGTACAAAGTTTCTTACATTAACTCTGAAAACTTATATCAAAATTTGTGTACATCTTATCCAAGCTGATAATATATAGATGTATGTAATATTTTTTGGTTTTGATCGACTATAAAGATTTACTGTTTACATCTAATATCACGTTTGTATTATATTATTTAACGTTACAATCTATATAGTACGCACATTTTTCTTATACTATTTTAAGTTTCTTACTATTTTAAGTTTAAAAATAATAAAATTTTTGTACTAATCTATTATAGGACTTTTACGATTCAAAACAAATTTAAACTCAGAACTAAACACAATACTTTCAAAATAATGTTAAATATAGTTATAATTTAAAATCTCAGTCTGACATTTTAGTTTTCATTTTGACGATTTCCACGTCTTTGTAGTCTACGTTCCTGCCGCATCATTTTATTACGTTGAGTTTTCGCTGCTTGTGCAATACGGTCAGATGACCGCGCAGCCAATCTTTAATTTGCTCTTCAGCTTCTGAATCTTTACAAGCAAATTGTTTTCATACAACTTCTGAAAATTTTTAAGTAGAAATGTATTTATGAATGCATTAGACGTACATGGCAGAATGTTTTCATGTTACTCACTTATCACTATAGAAGGAAAATTCATAATTTCAGCTTTTAAAGTATCTTTTACTCCAGTCCATGTTATTTTTTTGCACAGCTCGTCTGTTATAAAAGCAGACATGGCTTTACTCACGATTTTTGAAAGAGTGTTTCCTCCTTTTGAAGCTAATAATTTTTCCTAAAAGTAAAATGTTAAATTTTAATATTGAACCAAATATTAGTTTAATTTTATATTTTTTAGTATGTATTGTATATTTTCTCACAAATTGATCAGCTATATCAGCTTCTCTAGGATCTCCCAACCTCTCATCAAAGTCATCCAAATCTTCTACGTTTTCGAATGGTAATCTTGGTAAGAGATCAAATGTTGGTGCAGGAATTATTGCCATATTAGGATTGTTCTGTATTGCTTCTTTTAATTCTATCAAAGATTTTAAAATATGTATACATGTATTTTTGCATCCAACTATAATAAAAACAAAATTGAAATGGTTATTTAAGTATATAACTTCCATTTAAGTAAAATTTATAAAGCAATACTTAGCACTTATCTGGATGGTGGTTTTCTTCTTGCAAATAAGCAATTGAATTTCTTCGATTTTGATTTACAGGCGCATACATATTTGTTTGGTTTTGATTTACAGCTACCTGTGCTGCATTTCTATTATTATCATCATTTTCATTGATTTCTGTGTCTTGCATTCGTACACCAGCAGCATGGTTGCCTTCGTTGTCATTTTCAGATTCATTATTTTCTGTACGATGCAATAATTGTGGATCAATGGCCAAATCTTCTTCATTACCTGTTTCTTCAGGTGCAGCATATTGTCCTGCATACAAAAAACTTTGATTTAGGGCATGCTGTAGTATATCAACTCCGTTTTCGTCCACGTTAGCTCCTTCTTGTATAATAGTTTCAGTGTCATCCAATTCAGTGTCCACGTTTTCTTCAATTTGAGAACCAGTAGAATTATTTGACGGACTAAATGACTGGGCGAAAAAATCTGGTGGTAACGGAGGTGGTGTCTTCATTTCATCCCTGAGATCAACAGTTGTTCCTCCAGGTAATTCATGCGATGGAACATTATTTTTTTTTACGGCCTTCAAAAAAAATGTCAGTTGTAATAATACTGAGTATAATTTATCTTAAGTAATTAATTTTTAAAAAGGATTACGTTCTGGAAGTCCACCACAAGCAGTTTTTACAAAAGTAGACTTTTTTGCTATCTGGGCGAAAACTTGCTGTGTCAACGGAGATGGTGTCATCATTGCATCTATTGGATTAACAGTATTCATGCGATGGAACATTATTTTCCTTGTGGCCTTCAAAAAAATGTCAATTGTAATAATGCTGACCAATTTAACTCATGTAATGAATTTTTTATTTAAGAAATTACCTTCTGGAAGTCCACCACAAGCAGTTTTTGTTAGAGCAGGCTTCGTTCCTGTCGGAACAGATCTTTGGAGAGATTTTAGAATTTCAGAATTAACTGGTTTCAAAACAAGCGAATCTGTAAATCAAGCGTTATTTTTAATACAGCACAACAATGATTATACACAATGGTAAATGAAATGTGCAAATAGAACTAAAATTGTAAAATTTCATCCTTAACTATTTTGAGGTTACAAATTTATAAAAATTACACGAGCATTTCAAATATGATAAAATAAATTTTTTAGTTCTTACTGTGATGAAATGAAACAGGTGTTTTAGAATTTGCAGATTCATGAAATTGCTCAGTGCTGGTTTCAAAATTTCCTGTGAATTTAGGCATTTTGGCTGCAGTATTTACATGGTATTTCCCATCTTTCTCCATTGATTTACCTACAAATCATCAACAACATAAGCATGGAATAATTTCAAACATACTACAATGTCTTAAAATGCGTGAAAATTCTAAAAGTGTAACTTACGTTTTACGTTAGTCCTACTAGTAGTGTTTTTTGGTAAACCTTCTGATGTAGATGACAACGGTGTGGACAGACAACTATAACCTCTTTGTGCAACTTGTTCAAACTCTGCAGGCATCATGTGTCCAGGGAGATTCGCTGTAAATGTGGCTCCACGATGCGGCTGCATTATTGATGGCATTAATTGACTACGCCCTTTCCCTGAGTTCTGGTTTCCTGCAGGCACCACGAATGTCATAGCCCGTCCAGAACCTCTTGTCCGCAACCTCTGACTCTGATGAAACTGATTCTGTGCTCCAGGTGAATTGTACATTGTAGGTTGGGTGCTCGCTATTGCAGTGTGGTAGTACCTTAAAGATAATGGATAAAATATGCAGTATTTTTTCAATAATCAGAATTATTTATTTTAAATAATTAAATTTGTAACTTTGTAAATTTTATGTTTAATTTCTTCAAAAAGTAAATGTTAATTTAAACAAAAGTATGGATTAATGGAAAAAGATAATAATAATTATGTGCAGAAATTATTAAATATTTTTTTTTTATTTCATTCACTGTCCATTCCTGAAGATCTGATAATCGGTTGGATTTATTTATACCAATGAGCCTAGAGTCTATAGGATAATTATCCAAAGAATGACAATCTAAATATTTACGTCCTAAAACAACAGGTTCACTATTACGATGATAAATTTTTTCGATCACTACAATACTTTTATCCTCCATAAGGCAACAGTTATTAGGAATTTGACAACTTAAAATAAAATTTTTGAATACAATTTTTGAACATCCTACGAGTCTGAATTTATCTTTACCTAATTTGTTAGCATCAACAGTAGCAGAAGAAATGAATGACCTTTCATTTATCTTATTCATTATTTGACTTAATGCATAAGAGCCTTTTACAACCATTCTTTTCAATGTTCGCAGATGATTTTCATACGGGTAGGCACTAAACGAATCAAGAGCTCCAAAATTCAAAACATCATCACATATGTGTATTGTATTGTAAACATTATAAATCACGGAATCTTTACCATATAATTCAATCATTGCTTGAACAAAATAAATCATTAGATTCTTTGCGCAAGAATTATTTTTAATACACTCACTTGGATCACTTAATATTCTAACTGCACAATTTAAAGCATTAAAATTTTGCATTTGCTCATCAGTAATATAGTTTACAAAAATTACCGGTCCCATGTACATTAAAAGGAGTCGTAATTCTGTGCATTTAAATTTATCAATCTGATCCAAAGTGCGAGTACCCCTTACAAATTCCTCAGGTATCCACTCATTGAATTGAACATATGTTCTATTCAACTGACCCTGTCTAACTGAAGCATCTATTCCCTGTCCATATTGGTTATAATAAATTAAACCTAATTTTAGCATAACACCTGAAAATAAATGAATAGGGTCGAGTGGAACTTGCTTAGTTATACTTATACCCTCAACACCCTCTAATGGTGATATTACATTCTGATATTGGACAGGCAAATTGAATCGATAGTTTATATCATTTCTAAGGGTTGAATCCATTTCGAGAAAAACTCTTCGATGATTTATCGTCTCTCCTGTTTGGATACACCTACCACATCTACTATTATGCGCTGGAAAACAGCATACAAAGTTTCTAGCAACTGTATCTGCTACAAGACTATGAAAGTACACTAGATAAGTAATATTTCTGTGAACGAAACCATTACTGTTTAAGTCCAAATATTCATGAATAAAAGGTTCCAAATATTCATTGGCGCTTGATGGTTTTCCAGAACCATACCAAGCAGATACAACGAAAACATTACTATTTTCAACACCTACTATTTTCCCTAAAATAGGCCACAGCTGAGTATCACTACTTTTAGATAAAGGCAACCCATCAATACTAAATTGTACAAAAATTTTATTGCCATCAATTTCATTTAAATCTATAGATTCTAATTGATTGTGCAAAGCTTTTTCTAACCCATAATGAGAATAAATTCCTGAAGCCAATTCAATAATTTCGATGGATCTAGGTGTTTTCAACAGCGTACGTGCATCGCTTGGAAGTTCTTTTATATCAAGAATATTCTTCAACCCTTTTAAAAGCATTGTGATAGTATATTTACGAACATAACACATATTACCCCATGAACGTAAAAAGTCCACTAATTGCTCAGACTTGCTTTTGACATTATTTGATGGTAACAATAATTCAGGGATAGAAAATGAATTAGGGTTGATGACTTGATTTACATTTACATTATCAATAACATCATTATTATATATAACAAGTTGATCATTTTGTTTACTACCCAAAATATCTACTACACAATTATCATTGTTATGTATCTCTACGGCACTCCTAGTATTGGGACAATCGTTATTAATATTGTTTACATTTGCTACATCTATTAGAACATTTTTCTCTCGATTATTATTGCTACGGATCAATTTATCAATACTATTTTTCAACATTTTTGATACATTTCTTTGGCGTTGCCTCTTAGAGAGGTGAGAAATCCTTTTAAGTCTTTTTACCATAGTTAAATTATAAGAAATCAAATAATTATAACTAGTATGTGTATCTCTTAAATTTTTATATGAAAAACGAATAATTTATTATTATATTAATAGTTTATTTAAAGATATATACTCACAAAAAAGGGATCGCCGATCGCAAACGTTCTCATTATGATTTTATCACGTCTCTCAAGTTTTCGATATCTTATTGCAAACTTCCTGTGGCACCTAATCGATATCGTAATTAACGATAACCATTGGACATCAAATGATTGATAGTGTTTGATTAGAAATTTTCAGACATCTATTTTTTAACATATTATAGTTATACAGAAGACAACACTATTAAAGATAACTTGACGATAACCTTCTAAATTGAGGCGCAATAACTTTATTTAGAACAACTTGAAGATATCCATGAGATGACGCAGAAAAGATATCGGTAAAATGATATCCTACAGATGTCCCTATCTTTTCAGTGTTTATTGGGTGATTATATTCAGAGCGTAGATACGTTTTTGATACCTTGCGGCTATATTCACGTCGTTAAATTCATGGCGCTCGTAACTTTCCCGCTCGTTCGTTGGTTCCTCCATTTCGGCGCGAACAAATCGGCAGTACCGCGACTCGCGAGGCATTTTTCCTGGACAGCTCAATACGTGCAGAAGCAAACCGTTTTTTTCTTTATCTCCGTTATTTCTCTCAGTATTATATGTTCATTAATTGTCAGCCAAGTGCCGAAGAATAATAAGGATTCTTCTGAGGATCGACGGAGAGACCGAAACCCTGAGAGTCCTAACCTGAGTTGCAACGCTTTTATTGTGATTGTAAAGTGAGTTGATTGTCACACATTTTTAATGTTTTATACCGTTGATATTTTAATATTGCGAAGCTCGTATACAAAAATATACGATAAAGATGTATACAGCAATATACGATCAGGTTCATTTAAATACTAAATTCGCGAGAAAAATGCGTTGCCGTGGGGATAATGTAAAAGGATTGCCTGACATCTTTATTGCCGTTGATCAGCTATTTGTTTTTCGCGTTTTATGCTACTTTTTTTCTACACGTTGATTAATTGATTTGGTTTTGATGTTGTACTATTAAGATAAGTCTGACAAAGTTAAATCTTATCAGAATGGTCATTGAGAGTAGAAAACTTCTTCAAACAACTGGTTTTATTATACATGTTCTCTACATATACTAAAAATTAAAATTTTTCAAATGAGGAAAGGCAAAATTTGTATACAGTTTGATCAAAACCATCCCTAGTGGAAATATCATTTTTTCAAAACTATTTAAAACTATTTAAAATTGTTTAAAACTGTTGTTGTATTTTTGGACATTTAAAACAGTTTTAAACAGTTATGAGCAGTTGTGAATTATTTAAAACAGTTTAAAACAGTTCCTAGCTTTTGTTTGAAAGTTTTATCAATTAACAGGAATTCGCTATGAACAATTTTAAACAGTTTTAAATAGTTTGAAAGTTTCTTGTTAAAGTTATACAAACTAATAAGAATTTGTTTACAACAGTTTTAAATAATTTATATAATTTTGAACTTTTGTATTTAAATAGTATAGAAAAGTATTAAAAAAACAGTTTGAATAGTTCCGTATATATATATATATATAGATACACACATATATATATATATATATATATATATATATATATATATATATATATATATATATATATATATATATATATATATATATATATATATATATATATATATATATATATATATTATATATATATATATATATATATATATATATATATATATATATATATATATATATATATATATATATATATATATATATATAGATATGTAGTCAGATATTAATGATAGGGAAAATATCATAGTAAATATTTTCTCTAAATAATCATTATTTATTCAGAAAATAATACATAATGTTAACTATAATCACAGTTAAACACAACGTAGAGACTTTTACTACTTCTGATTAAATTATTTTCTCTAAATTATCGTTAGTATAGTTTATTCATAAAATAATACATAATTTAAATTATAATCACAGTAAAACAGCGTAGAGACTTTTACTACTTTCGATTGAAAAGTAAATGTAAATAAAACATTTTTTTTAACCTTAAATTAACTGAAACGTTTACTTTAAAAATAACATTTTATAAAAATAATAATCAGTAATAAATAATCTTTTTGGCATAAAAAATACTAAATTAACTTTTTAATGGCCCTCTGTAATCCATATCTTCATCATCACTTACGTTTTCTTCATTAAAAGACTCTAATGTTTTACATCTTTTTCTTGCTTTATTGATGCACTGGTTATGAACGGTATTTAATTTTTGTAGAAAATATTCCCCTACTGAAAAAGTCACGTGATAATCACGTGATAATCGCGTGATATTTTCAACCAATTTATTACGTGATAATCACGTGATAATCACGTGATATACTGAAAAATTATTTCAAAAAAAATTGCATTTTAAATTATTATTAAAAAAATCATTTTTAATTAATAATTAGTAAAAATGTTATTACTTATTATAATTGAAATAGAAATACACAAGTTTGTATTAAAATATATCTTTATTGATATTTATACATCATTTAACGAAAATACTATTTTTCAACAGCAAGAATACAAAAAATATATTTTTTTTAGTCGTAACCTACATCTATACTTATTACTTTGATCAGACTTTTGGTTACGTTAAACGTAAATAAAATTAATATTACAGTTCAGTTTAATCTTTTTTATTAAATCTCATAGGGACAGCTATATTTTAAAGTATCAAAAATTGATTAAAATATGTATTAAAAAGTGATACAAAACTTAGAAACGTTGCAAACAGCAAATAACAATTTTTATAGATACCATATACAAGGTACATGTATTCTGAGGGTAAAATCAATAAATTGAATTGTTTTAGCTACCGCAGACTTACTAAAATGCTAAGTGTTAAAGGGAATAATTAATTTCATTTAAATAAGTTGTATAATCTAGCAAAAACAAAGGCTTGACAAATATAAAAATTATAAAAAGTTATAAAAAATGATAAACATTTAATAAAAATGATTAGTTAGTATGCGATAACAGAATCAAATAAAATGTATGGATTTTAAGCTTCGTAGACCATACCTAGTATATAGTGTACATAAAAATTGTTATTTGTTATCGACAGTGTGTTCCAAAGTTCCCTATACACCACTCTATAATACATTTTTTAAACAATTCAAGATAAATACAAAAATAAATTGTAACCATTTATTTTTTGGCTAATTAATGTGTATCTGTCCCCTTAATTCGCAGATTATTATTTTATAGAAAACAAAATTATATTAATAAGCATACCTTTTTTTCAATTATAATTTTGGCATTTTTAAATCATAAAAATTTTTAATCTTCACAAAAGAAAGTTGTAAATGTTAAAAAAAACATTTCTACTACGGACCTTGGTAATTGTACCTCAATTTTTTTCTTTTAATACGGTTGATTTTAGCTTCCCTGTCTTCGGCGATTGCTTTTTTTATTTCAGCTGCTCTTAAATTACGAATAGCATATCTTATATGGTCTATAGCTTGATTCAAGTGCACAGCACGTTCAGAGTTAGTGAAATTTTTGTTTTTTTTTAAGATAGTCATAATACAAACCTAAAAAAAATTTTAAAAATGTAACATATTTATTATTGATTAATTATAATGCAAATTTATAGAAGAATATTCACTAATTAGAAGTCGTAGTAAATTTTTTTCTACTAGTTTCACCGGAGATCTGCCTGGAATATTCTTTGCACCGTTAGTTAGATCAAATGCTCTATTAGCTAAGCGCAAGTGTCCACCCCAAAGATGCTTAGCAATAGTTACGATGAAGTATGATGGCTTCTCTACATGCATAAATTCCCATACTGTCCTATCGATGCTTATATTTTCACCAAGGTATATCTATAATGAACATAAAATTAAACAACATGAATTTTAAAAAATATTAAAAGCATTGTAAAAATATAATTGTTATAATAATCCCTTATAAAAAACTCAGTATGTTTTTTCATCCAGGAATAGTATGTATTGTGCACTATAGAGGCCAGAAGGTTAGTTTTTAAAACAAAATATAATAAGCATTTATGAAGATTTACAAACGCACACCAAAATATTCCTTTTGACCATATAGTACATCATCTTTTAATAAAAAGTAATATAACCTCTCCATTTTCAGTAACTGTGTAACGTTTTTGCTTTTCTTGAAATGCATCACCTTCTCTTGCATTTTCATAGTAAAAAATGCAATCTAGAATAAATTCATTTGTTCTTTTGTATGTTCGTTGAATTCCTACAAATAAAGTATTCGTGTGATATATATTAAATTATAGAAGTAATAAAAGTATTGATTTAGATTTAGATTTATTTATGTACTATCCGTGCAAATAATAAAACAAAATATAGGTTATATGGCTGTTATCTATTATTTAACGTTAAAATAATATCAAATCATAAATATAAAATAACATACAAAAAATACGTATTTATTTTCAAAATAAATATTAGGAAATCAATAAAAATAAAAAATTATGAAAATATATCAATATTAAATATAAAAATTATATCGGGTTGGATCTCACATTTAATTTTTCTACTTAGTTATAATATTTATAAAATAACTTTTCTCACCTAATTCTTCATTGTTATCAGCATCGGTAACTTGATCATGTTCATTATCATCATTCTCGTTATTTCCATTAGCTGCTGTTTCATTAGCATTATTGTTATTAACGGCTTCATCATTTCTTTGAGAAGGCATTAATTCAGCGTCAATATTACTAGGTGCAATTCTATTATCATTGTCATCATTAAAAGATAATGAAAGATTATCATCAGCTATGCTATTCCTGTTTTCATTTCCATTATTGTCAGTATTCTCGTACTCAGATCGCAAAGTCAGAGGTTCTCTGTCATTCTGTGAAGGTAGTGGGCTTGGAGGTTGTTTTCTCTGAGATGTGCTACATAAAAACTTTTCAAAACTCAAAGAACGCCTGCAATTAAATTTTGTGCGTTGCACTGACAAAGGTGAACTTGATCGACTGCTCTGTGGTGTAGAAGCATCTGAATTTCTAGGTGACGCTGCTTGTTGTTTGGCATCATTGGTTTGCTATTTATTATAAATGATATGCAATAAGATATTTATTAAAAAAAAATTAATAAAAATTTCAAGTATATTACATCATATTCTATTTTACCTTGTCTGTATTATTAATGTTAGCTGGCTTTGGTGTATATTTGTTAGGAATGTTTATATGTTCTAGATCTACACGGACCTCTTTCAATGGTAATGTACTCAGACTAGTTAAATTTTTATCTTTTTGCGTATTTGCATTACTTTGCTGACAAGAATCAGAAAAAGTTGGCATCGTAAAAGCCATCTCAAATTTTTTTAATATTGCTTTACTTCTATCATTTATAGCTGATTTTTTTTTTTATTCGTTCTGCTTTGATTTCTTAAAGTAAAAGAGAAATTATGTTTGAGATAAATTTACGTGTAAAAGTTCAAAACATACAAAATACGAAGAAATACACATACTTCTTTCAAGTTTTCGACTTCATCAACTACTTTTCTTTCATCGTCTGATTCAGTTGATGTAGAAGCATACTTTTTATTAGCTACAGGTTTTCTTTTGTTTTGTAACTCTCGTTCAATATTTTCTTTGCTCGCTACAACAAAAATGAGATAAAGAGATATTTACTAATAAGATATATTTATCAAAAATTAATAATTAAGTATAAATGTAAGACAGTTAACCTTGACTTAACCTGAACAAGGTTAACTTTTGCATATTTGTACTTGATTATTAATTTTTGCTCTGCGTTCCAAGTTAAATTGTATTTTATGTATGCATCTATATCATCTATATAACTTACCATCCAAACAAAGAATGAAAACAGAATATAAATCATATGGATGCTCGCACTCTTCATCATCATTGCACGCATCACCTTCATCGCCACAGTAATACCATTTTACGTAATACTTTTGCTTCGGATCAAGTGGCGCGGGAGCGCCACGAAGGCGAGTTTGAGAAGCAGACGACGCCGCGGCGCCCGTGACACTATTTACTTCTATATTGGTCTCTCGAATTTTCAATTAAGGAAATAAATTATTTATCATTCATGTACCCAGCTAATTTTGATAAATGTTTATACTGGTATGCCAAACTATGATTTTAAACCAAAATATCAGCAATAAACCAGCTTTAACATAATAAACAAGTATGCAGGTGAACAAAAATGCTGAAATCACTTGCTTAATTTTTCTTCAGTCCAAAAAGTGGTAAGACCGTTAAGTTAGCTGCGTGCAGTTTGACCGAGTGGTTAGACTGTGAAGTTGGCCGCACAAGCTATTCAGCATACATTGTCTGCTACTCTGCTTGAATTATAAATGTGTGCTCCGTAGTATTCGGTGTTTTGGTGTAAAAATCTTTCAAGGAAGGTGTCTAGATAAATAGGGTGGTTGATGACAACGTCTAGGTGGTGCGCTCCGTGGTTTTTGGTGTCTAGGTAAATAAATCATACGATGACGGCGTCTAGGTGTACAGGGTGGCCGATAACGAGGTCTGGGTAGTTCGCGCCGTGGTTTTTGGTGTCTAGGCGTAGAAATAATTCGAGGGTGGTGTATATCAGAACAATCAGTGATCTCATGTTAGTGATAAAAATGTTACAAAAAAGCTTTGATCTAAAGGTGCTAAATATGCTTATATTTTATTTCTACGACGTCGAATATGAAATACTCAAAAAAATTTACTAAAAAGGATTGAAATCTCTAAAAAAAAATTAACTTTTAAAAAAGTAAAAAGTTAGGCAAGTTTGATATATTTCGCAACAAAATTACAGATTGAAAAGTACTAAGATCAATCAAACAAAGTCAAGTTTATTATATTTAATCGTGATGAAGCAAGGAACAAGTCTCAAGATAATTACTACGTAACTTGCCATGCCCGTTTCATTGTACTTATGGTGTTTGTATGACGTTCTAATACATAAAAGGAAATTTTAGTTGTTCACTAATAAACAAAATTAAACGGGCATGGCAAGTTACGTAGTAATTATCTTGAGACTTGTTCCTTGCTTCATCACGATTAAATATAATAAACTTGACTTTGTTTGATTGATCTTAGTACTTTTCAATCTGTAATTTTGTTGCGAAATATATCAAACTTGCCTAACTTTTTACTTTTTTAAAAGTTAATTTTTTTTTAGAGATCATAATCAGTGGAACTCTTAGGCTTGAAACTTGCTTCATTTTTGTTATTGATACTTATAAGATCAATGTTCACGATTTGCCTTACATTGTCTTTTAGATACTTTACTAATGCATATTTTATTGCATTACTCATATTACTAATTCTTCTATTCAGTACGGATGTTAGCAGAGTATTCTCAAGTGCAATTGTTTTGCACTTATCAAAACATTTATATGTACATACATGTACATTTATGGATAATTTATGTTTATAATTTAAATATTTTAATTTAAGTTTACAGATCACACAATTATATTTAAGAAGATTTTTTCATATATTTAAAGTAAATATTACACGTTACTTTTTTTTGCACCTAAAAAATTGCAATGTCACAAGAAAAAAAGAAATACTTATTTAGTAATGCACCTTTTACTAACCATGCAAGAAGAAAAATGAGATCAACAATAAAAAATACATTGGTACGTATTAAAAGTAATATTGTTTTATTTATTTTCAAATATTTAGATTAGCATTTTATTTATTCTACTTTGTTTGTTTTTGCTACTCCATAACCTAACTATTAAAAAAAAGCAAGAGAGTGATTTAAGAAAATTGTACACATATTAACTAAACTGCCCTAATGTAAATTTTATAAATTTTATAGTTTCCAAATACTGATATTCCTGATGCAACGAACAATGACTTATTGGAGAATACAGATCAACTATCTGATAATGAGGAGGATATGAACGTGGAAATGTCAGTCGATTATGGAGCCTCAAGACTATTACAAGTAGTAAGTTTATTTAAATATTTAAGATACATTTCATTTTACAGCAAAGTTGTTTCTTATAATTACAATAAATATAGCTATGTCATACACTACAATCATAAAGTATACAGCAGCGTATAAAATTAAAAACAATTGGAACAAACAAATTTTTATGATACGTGCATACGTGCATGAAAAAGGCCCTTTCTCATGGATTAAAATAAATAGGAAATCAAGTATTTCTAAGCGAAGGGAGAAAAAAATGCCAGCATATTTAAGGGGACAAATACACCTTAAATAGTCACAAAATGAAAAATTCAAATTTTTTTTTTTATATTCTTCCAAAATTGTTTAAAAAATGAATTAAACTATTAAATATATTCAAGAATAATGTAAGAAACATAAAACCATGTTCATATGTGCCATATTATCAAGTATGACATTTCTTCGAAAGCCAAATGTCAGAATTTTCATTTTTCAGCTACCGCAGACTTACTTAAGATTTGGGCTTCGAAGGGCACTTTTATACTAATAGAACTGCTTGAAATACACATGTTCAGGTTATGTGTTCCGTCGAGACCCGAGGTGTAAGTTCCGCCGTGAAAACGGTGTCGAGCGAACTCAGCGAGGTCGACGTAGAGCATGTGGCTCCATCTCCCGTGCTCGAGTTGAACAAGCGGAGTCGCGACTTGCCGCGCTCGCCGGCAGCGCCGCCGGCCTCGTGTCGCGCGCGGCCGGACGAGCGCCGAGTCAGTTGACGATAAGACGCCAAGCTTGACAGCTCGTGCAGTCAAACTAGCGAACGATCGAACGACACTTTGGCTCTTGCGAATTCGTCCGTACGTCCATCGAGTGTTTCTGGTGCTGGTGCTTGTGCTACTCTCTATCTCTCTCTCTATCTCTCTCTCTCTTTCTCTCTAAATCTCTCTCCTTCGTCTCTTTCGCTGCCTGCTACTCGCGTTCGGCTCGCGCCCGGTTCCGCGAATCGTATCTCGCGCGCGTCGAAACGTGCAAGTCGGTAGAACTGCGCTACCGACTTGAGTCTGTGGAACTGCGCCACTGACACGAAGCGAAGATTCTCTCTGAGAATCGCACGAACACGACACACACACGAACACGACACACATTCTTCTTTTTCTTTGCAGCTTGTAAAATATTCGAGAGGGGTTTTATGCCTCACGGCTTTCCCCTCTCAATTTGAGCGCGATTAAATACTCTCGATTTTCGCTCAATCGACTTCTTTATTTCTCCCACACCTCACTCCTTGCGAACTCGAACACACACAAAAAAAGCGGGAATATTCGCCTCAGAATATTTCGCGCGCGACAATTCATTATGAATGTGGGAATTTATAAAAGAATTTAATTTTAAAAAGTTGCCTATAATTCATGCATAATATTTGTCATTTTATTAATTTTTGAACAAAATATTTTAATTTTTCATTTTTTGACTATTAATGGTGTATCTGTCGCCTTAACAATTTCAAAAATTTCAAAATTATTATAATTATTAGTACTAAACATTTTTTAAATTTCTTAAATTTTTTTAATTTTTTAGTTTTAAATTTTCAAAATTCTTGAAACGATTATAATATTCAAAATTTTTTAAAAAATTTCCAAAATTTTAAAAATATTTAGTTATTACAATTTTTTAAAATTCATGATTTGCTTGAAAAAGGGCCTATTTATCTTATAAAAAAAAGTACGGTGCGCAACAAGAGGGAAGTGCCTTTTTAAACTCGGACGATGTTTTGAGCTCTCGTGTTCGTCTGAGGCTTATTCAAAATTCAAAAAAAGAATTTTTGCCCGATTAATGGAAAAGCAAGCAAAATAGTATATTTTGTAACACACTCACATTTTTCGCGTTTTCTGTACCTATTAATGAAACTTAAGTGACTCATTTTTGACCGGCGAGGAAAAAAGTTATTTTAGCGGACAAAAAAAACTTTTTTTTAACACATGCACGATTTTCGCGTTTTTTTGACCTAAAATTAGGGACTACCCTGTTAAAAATAGTCAATAGAGATCGATTAAATTATTAATTGAATTCTAAGCTATATCTGAATCCCTTTTTTTACATAAGAACTCGATTAAATTAGATAGAATTGATAGGAATTAATAGGAATCGATAAAATTATATAGAAAAAAGGACTAGTAAAGTTAATAGAAATCAATGTCTGCTATTAACTATCTACTTCAATTGTTGTTTTCCGTATTAAAATTTATTGACTTCCGTTGATTCTAATTAATTTTAATCGAGTCCTCATACAAAAAATGGTATTTAGAATTAGCATAGAATCTATTGATAATTTAATTGATCTCAATCGATCCCTATAGACTATTTTTAGCAGGGTAAAGTAGTCGTTTTCCGACCGGCGGGCGAAAAAATGCAGCAGCGGGCTTAAAAGTATTTTTACGCCCACTAATTTCGAGTAGCGGGCGTAAAAGTACTAGTTTGCGGCTCGTAAACGCCCTCGCCTTGACTCGTACTGCAAACTCCACACTCGACCTAAAAAAGCCCACTCTACGCCGTTGGTACACAATATACTATTTTCCTACTTTTCGGGAAATAAGAACTTTTTGTTTAACTTTTGCGGGAAAACAATATTTGGGGTAATAAACATTTGTATAAGAAATTAGAACAATTCAATTTCATATCAATCACGTTTTATAAATTTGTATTTAAAAAACAAAATTTAACTGTTTTTCATAACAAGTTTTAACCTAAAATTGATTTTTAAAGTAAAAACATCTTTTAATATGAAGAAATAATTGAATAAATAGAATTTTTTTTATAGGTCACTGATACTAATGATGAGTCTGATATATTGAGTTATTCGAGCGATGAAGAACTGCTAAAGATTTTAGAAGGAAACGACAATGAAGATTCTAACGGTTTTAACAAGTTGTTTAACGATACAAACTTTTTTGAATCTCTTAATTTAACTGTTGATGTCTTTGAAGTATTCTGTGTCAAATAAATTATCAGTTACAGGAATATTAAATTTATTAAAGTTTGTAAATAGATTATGTGGTAAGAATATTTTACCAGAATCAAAATATCAATTTGATCAATTATGTAAGAATGAAAATACTTTAACTCTTCACGCAGTATGTCTGACTTGCTCAATGTACATAGGTACGTTTGAAAAATCAAATAAATCTGTCAACTGTGAGAATTGTAATAGCTTAATAGATGTATCTAATCCTTCGAATGCGTGTTACTTTGCTATAGTAAATCCATCGAATGCTGTTCGTGATTACATAGAAAGTCACGAAAATTATTATGATTATATTGTGTCCGAAAGAATTCACGAACCAAATGTCATAAAAGATATTTATGATGGGGAATGTTATAAAAATTTTCTGAATAACTTAAATACAATTGATCGACATGCGTACGCAACAGCAGTCTTCAATACAGATGGTGCACCAGTTTTTGAATCTTCGAATGTATCTATTTGGCCTATTTATATAATGCTAAATGAAATTCCAATTCATAAAAGGTTAAACAGTACTATTGTTACTGGTTTATGGTTTGGCACAAGCAAACCAGAAATGTCAGTTTTTCTCGATGCATTTGTTGAAAGCATGAATCATTTATCAACCATAGGAATATCGGCTACGATTAAAAATCAACATCGTAAAATTAAATTGTTTACATTGCTTGCATGCGTTGACACAGTCGCTCGTGCACCAATGAATGGTACCACTCTATTTAATGGAAAGTATGGCTGTGATTGGTGTTTGCACCCAGGTCATTATTATGGTGGATCCATGAGGTATCCATTTAATATTCCATTTCCAAAAGAAAGAACTACAGAATCAGTTGTTGAACATGCAAGAGAGGCAGTGCGTACGCAAAAACGTGTTTTTGGAGTTGTAAACGCATCACCGCTTATAAATTTAAAAAATTTTAATATTATAGATGGATTTACTCCTGATTACATGCACTGCTTTTTAGCTGGAGTAGCGTCCCAATTCACAGAAAGAATACTTCAACATGTAACAGTTCCAGACATACAATATATGGATGCTTTATTAATTTCAATCAAAGCTCCTCATGCAATCGGAAGATTATCGAGGCCATTATCACAGCTTAGTAACTGGAAAGCCACAGAATGGGAGAATTGGCTTCTTTTCTATAGTATACCTGTTTTAAATACAGTACTAACAAACAGAAAAATAATGCAACATTGGGCGCTATTAGTTGAATCTCTATCGATTTGCTTGGGAACGAGAATCACATATTCTGAATTAAATAGAGCGAATGGAATGTTATATAAGTTTGTTTCGGAGGTTGAAGACATGTATTCTTTAACGGCGATGACATATAATGTTCATCAATTGCTTCATCTTGTCAAAAGCGTTCATAATTGGGGACCATTATGGGCACACTCTACTTTCCCATTTGAAGCAGCAAATCACAAACTATTAACAGCGATTCATTCTGCGAAAGGTGTTGTTTTACAAATCATAAGGTACACAAACATACAACGGACAGTACAAATCTTAGAAAACAGGTTATATCCATATTGCTCTAAACTTGTATTAGATTTTTGTCAACAAATCACTTCACCGTTAGCTCGAAAAACTTTAAAAATATCCTGTATCACATATTTTGGATGTGGAAATATTGTGCCACCAAATATAGCATTACTTTTTAATGTAGCAAAAACTACATTAATATTTTCAAAAATGGTCCTAAATGGTTGCTTATATGCTACATCAGAAAAAATTAATAAGCGTTCGTGTAATTACTATGCTCAACTGACTGATGAAACTTTCATAAAAATACTATATTTTTTAGTTGACACAGAAAGTAAAGTAGAATCAACAGTATGCGAAGTCATTAAAACGCGACCTAACAAATATGCAAATGTAGTGAAAGAAGTTACGAATATTTCAGAAAAAATTTGCGTACCTACTAGTTTAATTGTAAAACCTTGTATTTTTATTGATACGAAAGATGGGATGTATATAATTCCTGTACCAAATGTAATTTCGCACTAAGTTCAATATGTGATTACAAATGTATTTGTACTGTACAATGATTATTTATTTTTATAATTCATGTATATATTTTAAATAAATCTATATTTATCTTTTAATAATGTGCATCACATTAATTATTTAATAAAATCGTATTGTAATGCAAACTTGTTTATTTCAATTCCATTTATAACAAGTAATAACATTATAACAGATTAATAATTTAAAATGCAATTTTTTTTTAATAATTTTTCAGAATATCATGTGATTATCACGTGATAAATTGGTTGAAAATATCACGCGATTATCACGTGATAATCACGTGACTTTTTTCAGTAGGGTCTATATCATCTATATTTAAATTTTTGATTCGCATAAACTTATAAACTTGCTTTTCTAAAGCAACTGTCTTCAATGGATCCAACTTTTTTTTGTCTTTGGTATTCTTCTGCTTTCTTACGCAGCGCTCTGCCAAATCTTTGAATTCGTACACTCCTTGACTTAAAATTGCCAGGCATTTACTTGGTGATTTTGTTTTCCAACTATCGTTGTATGCTTTAGGATTACAAGGGACCCCATGTGCGAGCAAGACATTTCCAAATTCATCGTAATTTAATTTTTCATCAGATTCGAAAGTATAAATGGTATCATAATGATAAAACGGATTAACCGCAGAACTGTGGGAATCTAAAACAAGATTATAAAAATTAAAAATCATTATAAATATGTTCGTAATGTTTTTTTAATAAAATTAATTTAGCAATATCTGAATACCTACCACTCTCATTACTGTTTCTAGATAATGTTCTTCCACTTTGCTTATTAATATGTTGGGCGTTTTCTTCATTCGGATTGGGATTTTCTGATGTTGGCTGGAGTTCCCTTAACATATTTCTAAGGTCTTCATTTTTTTTCCTTTCAGCAATGTACAACTTTTTGTAACTATTTGCTTGTTTTGATAGTTCTGCGATACCATCTTTTTGTCTAGGAATCTAAAAAATAACATTGAAAATCTTTAAGTATAAATTTGGATTAATATACAATGCAAAGAAATTATTTTCTTTTCGTCTGAATCTCTTGGTATATATAGTGATATGTGAGGTTAACGTTGTTGAGGCAAAAGCCTCAGGGAGATTAACAAACTCAAACTCGCATATTAGATTAATATAGTAAATTTAACACTTCAACTTACATTACTAATATCTTTTATCGGAGTAGAAGTTTCCGTAGTAAAAAAACTTGGATCTTCAATATCACTTACACTTTCATTTTGTCTTTGATTTATATACTTTTTTAGAACATTATTCTCTCGATGAACTTTCTGTTTCTTTCTCTCTTTATTTATTGCCTTTAGTTTCCGTTTATTATTTGAAAGCATTTTCTTTCTATTGTCATCATCTTGATCGTTGACTATATCATCATCACAATATTCTTCAAGTGATAAATCATTGCCCTCGTTTTCTTGGTTGCTAACATTAGTATTATCATGTAACTGATGAGAAGTTTCAATATCATCAAGTGTTGTACTATGTGTTGGACTGAAAATCTTTTCGATATAGATTTACTAAGCACTTCGTTATAGGTATCTGAAAATTATTAATAAATGTACAAATTTAAATTACATGTATTTTATAACAATAAAACTGAATATTTTCAGCATAATTAATACTAACCTGCAGCATAAAGAACATAGCACTTAAGTTTTTCGCCACCAGGACCTCTTCTAAAACTAAATTTTGTTTCTTTGTAAATGTTTTTATTGTTTTTGTAAGTTTCGTATTTGAACTTTTTTATAACATCGGCAGGGATGATTTCTCTTTGCGACTTTGCACCAGTTTCCTTTGGTAAAATATGAACATATAAATATGCATAAAACTCATTAGAGTTTGCACCATTTTCATCACTGTCACCCATTATATATATGTTTAAAATATAACTTATACTTGTATACAGTTTGCTTTTATTTGTTCGCAATTTTTTTACATAGGTAAGATAAGGAAAAATGCGAGAACGGAATAGGTTATGTAAATTTGTACTGTTATATTCACACAGCTCAATGAAACGGAACACGGAACATATTGTACACAGGCTCCCACGGTTGGGAGTCGAAAGTGCAGAAAGCTCCCCTCATAGCCAACTTCAGACCTCGCCGAGCTTAAGACAAGACGAACGTACTTACTTTTGCGCACGATGCGCACGACGCATGTGAAAGTGAGAAATAAAATCCAAAATGTAAACTCTTAAATCTAAATACCCCCCGCATGTGCCCTTATACCAAGGCGAATTTGCTATGTTAGGTGACTCGGACGCCCTCTCAGTAAAGAACTCTCAGTAAACACTCAAAACTCGGTGCACATTGAAGTTGGCTATTATAGCTTTTCGCGCATACAGCTGTTAACTCTGTTTCCGTCCTCCTCTTGGTGCTGACTTCAAAAAATGTAATATTTTGTATTGTTCTCATCGGTAGCTTGTACATTAGTGTACATAGTGAGTATAAATATTGAAATTATAAAAAAGTTATCTTTATAAAGAATCGCAATGAATAAAAGAGGTAATTATAAAACGTACTATGACAGGGATTGTTTAACTTCAAGGATTCCTCGGTCAACAAGTTATATAAAAAAAAACAGTACTAAATTTGTTACAAACAGAACATTTCAATGAGCACAATAAGTTTTCTAAATTGGTAAGTATTAAAATCTTCAAACTGTAACTAAACTTAAAAAAGGATTTTAGATTTATGTAAAATTTTATTTGATTAATTTTAGACCCCAAATACTGTGTTTCATGACATTGATAGCTCTTCTAGCATCAATAATTCATCAAAAGGAGATGGATTGTTACTTAAATCAGATTTTAGAAATACACGTGTTGTAAGTATTGGTGTGTTTTTTAATAATTGAGGAATTGGATAGTGTGATACATATATCTTTTATTTATTATCCAGGCAGATTCTTTTGACCATGTTCGCGTATCCACTGAGTATACATCAAAACATAACCTCTTATTTGATGCAGACTTTGAAGAAATAAATGTAAGTACAGTTTTATAATAAATGAAGCTTAGTCAAAATCAAATATAAAAAATAACAATCAATTTTATTCAATTGTATTAAATGGTTCGGAAATAAAGTTAATGTTAAGCAAAATTACTTTGCACATTGATACACAGAAAGTGAAAGTTCGCATTAACTAAAAACTAAATCACACTGCAACCATGATTTATTTGATTTTTATTTATTTTATATTAGAGTATGATATTTTAAAACTTTATGCAAAATTTCAAAGCTCTAAATGCTGTAGGTTAAGAGGATAGTGATCTAACATGTGTTATAAAGTATCTCAATCGACGGTAGACAAAAAGTCACAGTGCTCATGAACTTTTACATGCCAAATCAAAATGCAATCACAATTTGCAATCACAATTTTATTGATTCTCATTTATTTTATATTGCAGTAGTATATTTTAAAGCTAACTACATAATTCCAATGCTCTAAATACTCTTGTTTAAAAGAAAACTGGTGTAACTTATGTTAAATCAAATACAAGTCTTTTATCGCTTCAGAAGTTGATGCGCACTGTGACTTCTTGTCCATCGTCGATTGAGATACTTAATATAACACATGTTAGATATGTTGCCTCTGAACCTACAGCATTTAGAGCTTTGAAATTTTGCAGATAACTTTAGCAATATCATATAATATATATGACTCATCGCGAGAGATGTATTTTTAATTTTCACACTCATTTTAATATTTTAGCAAGAGGGTTTTGTATTCTTAATTGATTTAATTAATTTTTTATTATAGTTAAGTAATTTGTAGGAGAGTATTTAAGTGTTGCAATATCATTAATAATTAGTACATGATTGATTTTATTATCCAACTGTATTTCAATCAATTGAACATTGAAAGGTATGATAGTTTTAAACAGTTCTAAACATTGATGAATAGTTTTAAGCAGTTTTAAACTTTTCTATTAAAATAGTATTGATCAATACGAATTTGTTTAGTATAAAATTTTTTTTATTAAAATATAAGCAAATTCTATGATACTTTTGTTTTTTATACCAACTAATTGATATACTTGAATTTTATTTTTTATAACTATACTATACAACAATTTATTTTGATTATTATAACTAATTTTAATAACGTTTTTGTATAAGTTGGTTGCTGGAGTCCCTCGCCCGAGGGAAAAATATTCTCGCGAGGGCAGTAATCACCGGGGGAAAATCTACTTTTGTTTCGTGTTGAATATAGTATTTTATTCCACTTTCGGTTCAAAGGCCACTATTTGAGCCTGAAAAGCGGGGTAGAAACTTTTCTTTTTTTATAAATTATAAAAATAAGAAATACAAGTACGAAAATTATCAACATATTTTTAATTTTTCAAAATTTTCAACATTTTTTCTACTTTTTTCACGCAAATTTCTCATTTTTCCCGCGAATTCCATTGGCAAAAAAATATGCTACCTTCACCCCCATCTCAAGGCCAAAAAGTGGTCTTTTTGGTCGAGTGGGGAATGAAAATATGTAATTAATGCAAATAAACAAATTTATAAAAAAAAATTAATCGTAATAATTTCATTTTAATTGCAGCTTCAAGAAGGTTTACAACAAGGCAACGTTCAACAAAAATTAGAAGAACGAACTTGTGGTTGTACTAACATGAATGTCGCAGAAGTGTTATTAATTTTTATGACTATAGGAAAGAAGCATTCTTTAACATGGGTTACTTTATTAGATTTATTTAAAGCATTAAATTTTATCTTCTGTAGAAACATATTCCCAATGACAAAGTACATGATTCGAAAATTAATGGATGTAAGTACTGAATCGTTTACGTATCATACGTTGTGCCGGCAATGTAATAAGTATTTAGGAAGTTTCAAAAATGTGAAATCTACACAAAAATGTGTTTGTGGTTATACTATGTCATCTTCTTCAACTGGTGCATTTTTTATTCATATCGACATTGAGGATCAGTTAAAAAAGTTTTTTTCCAATAAAGATATAGTAAACAACTTAAATTATAGATTTATAAGAAAAAAACAAAATTCTTCTGCTCTTGAAGATATTTATGATGGCAAAGTTTATAAAAAACTCTCAAAAGATAAGAAGTACCTAAATAATGATAATAATTTTTCCTATACATTTAATACTGATGGTTGCCAAGCAGCATCTCATTCGAAGGTTTCTGTATGGCCTATTTATTTGATGATCCACGAGTTACCAGATCACTTAAGAAAAAAACACATGATTTTAGTTGGTATATGGGTAAATGACTCTGAACCAGATATGAATATGTTTCTTAATCCGTTTGTAGAGCAAGCAAACAAATTATCTTCACAAGGATTTGAATGGGTTCACAATGCCAAAATAATTAGGAGTAAATTATTCCCATTAGGTTGTTGTGTTGACTCAGTATGCAGATGTGCTGTACTAAATATGAAACGATTTAACGGCTTTTACGGATGTACGTTCTGTGAGTACCCAAGTGAACGGATAGATGGTATTCATAAATATCCAATGCTTGAAAAAGTTCCTCAATTACGAACAGATGATAGTATCAAAAATCAAATGGTACTTGCTGCGTCTGCTTCAAAAGATGTGATGGGAGTTTGGGGACCAGCTTCATTAATGAATCTAAAATTTTTTGATCTTGCTAAAGGCATGATTGTTGATTTTATGCATTCATGTTTGCTTGGTGTCACAGAACTTCATACTGAAATTCTATTAAAAAGTGTAAATGAAAATTACTATGTTGGATCACCAACTGCTTTGAATAGTATTGACAAACAACTTTTATCAATTAAACCACCAAAATGTATTAGCCAGGTTCCGAGAAGTATAAAAGATCGAAAGAATTGGACAGCTTCCAACTGGCTTGCATGGGTTGTATTCTATGCAATACCATGTTTAAAAGTAGTTTTACCGAGAAAATATTTAAATCATCTTGCTATGTTTTCCACTTCCATGACTTTACTCTTAAATGATTCAATAACGAAAGATATGCTTGAAACTGCAAAAAAATTGCTCATCAAATATGTTTTTTATTTTGGTGAATTCTTTGGTGAACATGAATTATAATGTTCATTTACTCTTTCATGTGCCCATTACTGTTGAAAATTGGGGGCTATTATGGGCAGCAAATACTTTTCCTTTCGAAAATGAAAATAAAAATGTGTTGAAAATGAAGAAAAGTAATTGCAATATAGCAAAACAAATTTGTATCCGACTGTTAATATACCAACATATACCTATTTTAGCAACAAATATTTGTATTCCTAAAAGAACAATCGTTTTTTGTGATTCGTTAACAACTCAGCAATTACACAAAGTTAGTATAGTAAAAGAATGTACCTTGTTAGGTATTGGAAAAAATTACGTTCTAACATCAGATGAAATTAATTCTCTACAACTTTTATTAGATGTAAATAAAATTAGTGAAATTAAACAGTACAAAAAAATGATATACAAAAATTGTAGATTTACAACAAATTCTTGTTTGACTCGTACTAAAACAAACAATGCCATTTTTGAAACAATAAATAAAGAGTTTGGAATCATTCTACGAATTTGCTGCATTAAAAGCAATGATGTAAGTGATGTGTTTATATTTTATAAACAATTACATACAGATACAGTCTCTTTCATTACTGATCCTGATGTTATTATGGAATTAAATTTTAAGCAATGTAAACTAGCATCTAATCGCATTAAATGTATTAATTATTCAAATATTCATAGATCTGCTATAATCACCAAATCAGGCAGAGACTTTTATTTAAGTAAAATTGTTGTAGGAGCAATGGGTCGTTGTCTGAATTAAATTTTAAGTTATCTTAGTTCGCTAAAAAAAGTGCCACTGACAGACCAATGAGAAAAGTTCGTTCGTTTCTCGTTGGCTTCTCGTAATTTAATATATATATATATGTATATACAGGGTGTTTCATTTTAATCCGACCACGACAAAAAACCATGGAAAAACTAATTTTAACGAAAAATGACCTTAACAAAAGTTGAAGGGGGTAAAGGGGGCCATCGAATAACACAAACACCTATGACCTTGAACTCGATTTTCGAGGTCATTTGAGGGTAATTGTGATTTTTTTTTAATAGGAGCCTCTATTTTAGACCTTGGAATCGGATAGAGCGGAAAAAATTACGTCGCAAAGGATATTTTAAGTTTACTTTGGTGACCTTGAGAAGGTCAATTCAAGGTCAAATAACAAAAAATCTGCTAAACAGCTGTTTGTCTGGTTTTATTTTACTGATGTCGATAGATGACCTTGACAAAAGTTGAAGGGAGCAAAAGGGGTATATATATATGTTTGTATGGCATTATTTACACTACAAATAACGTATACTGAAAATAATTGCTATGATAAAATGCGCATGATGTACATAATTATTATTATAATAAAATAAAAGTAATCTTTTTAAATCTACTGAGTTTATTATTATTTATTCAATCATATTTTTTTTTAAATAATACGATTTTATAAATATTTGTAACTATTCAAACTTGTTAAAAAATGTTTAAATTCGTTGATAACTGTTTAAAAAGGATCTAAACAAATTCTTTTTGGTCAATACTGTTTTAATAAAAAAGTTCAGAACTGTCTAAAACCGTTTCAAACTGTATAAAACTATTCTAAACAAATTCTTATTGATCAATACTATTATAACAAATGTTTACCACTGTTTAAAACTATTTATAAATGTTCAAAACTGTTTAAAACTGTTAATAACTGTTAAAAAAATGTTCTATAATAATTGTTATTGGTTAATACTACATTTTAATATAAAAAGTTCAAAACCGGTTAAAACTATTTAAAACTTTTCAGAACAGTTTACAATTTTTCGAAACTGTTTCAAATGTCCAAAAATGCGTACTTATGAACAGTTTCTAACAGTTATTAATAGTATTGGGCAGTTTTAAACAGTTTTCAACAGTTTCAAGAACTTTTAAACAGTTTTAAACAGTTTTGAAAAAATGATATTTCCACTAGGGATTGTAACAATATAAATAAAAGGTTTAACACAAATAGATTGAATATGAACTCATTAAAATATCACTGTCACTTGTCGATAACTAATACATACACATTTCAAATTTTATCTGGCATCGGTCATTATGAGTAAAATATGAAATCAGCCAATTGCAAAGATAACATCATGAATCTTATTTCAACTTATTCTTTAACTGCTGACATTTTCAAAAAGCGTAATAATCATTAACTTTTGATTGATAGTTTAAAAGCTATCAAGACAAATTTTAATAATTTTAGGCATTTTGTCGTGCCTAAATTATTAAAATTTGTCTTGATAGCTTTTAAACTATCAATCAAAAGTTAATGATTATTACGCTTTTTGAAAATGTCAGCAGTTAAAGAATAAGTTGAAATAAGATTCATGATGTTATCTTTGCAATTGGCTGATTTCATATTTTGCCCATAATCACCGATGAAAGGTAAAATAAAAAATTTTTATGAAATAGTAAACGACAAGCACTAAATGCCATGAAAGATTCCTATAAAGTTCATTTTTGTTAAAAAAGACATTTTGCACTATTGCAGTAGTAAATTATCAACAATATTTCCTAATTTGTTAAGCTTGATATCATCATCATCATAATAAATATGAGATAAAAAATGATGACCCGCAGTTAACAAAAATGAACTTTTACCCTGGTAAAATCGTTACCGGGTTTCCAACTATAAACAGGATAACATTTTTCAATATATATACACATATAATAATTATTCAATATAACTTCCCTTCAGGTTGTAAAGTCAGATTTTTCAATTTTGAGGTTAGGAATCCGTTTTTCGTCGACATCTCTTAAAGGGGGGGTTTTTCAAGAGAAGCAGACTAAATTTTCGACCCATACATGTCAGATTTTTCAATTTTGAGGTTAGGAATCCGTTTTTCGTCGACATCTCTTAAAGGGGGGGTTTTTCAAGAGAAGCAGACTAAATTTTCGACCCATACATGTCAGATTTTTCAATTTTGAAGTTAGGAATCCGTTTTTCATCAATATCTCGTTAAGATGGACTTTTTGAGAGAAACGTACTAAATTTTCGACCCATACATATCAGATTTTTCAATTTTAAGGATAGGAGTCCCTTTATCATCGATAGCTCGTAAAGGCGGGTTTTTCAAGAGAAACGGACGAAATTTCCGCTTTATACATGGGGCTCGAACATAGAATTATAATTCGGGTAGTAAACTAAAATTTTTTCGATTTTGAGGTTAGGAATTCGTTTTCCGTTATCGAAACTATGTGCCCTCCCTACAACTCCATAAAGCTAGAGAATGAGGCCAATGAGTTAAAACCTGTTATGGATGGCTGGATTTTCGAACCACAAAACACAACTCTAGAAATCCTACAAGAAGCTTACTTGTGGTCAAAGTTCAAAATCTATACTCTGAAAGAAATAATGCGCCAAAGAGATGACAAATTATTTGCTGAAGCACTAAATAATTTAGCAACAGCTTCAACAAGAACTATAGACGATAATTTATTTAAATCGCGACAAATAAATAATATTCAAAATATTAACATACCAGAAAACTGTATAAGGTTATTTAGTATCAATAATGCAGTGAACTATTACAATAATACATTTTTAAATTCGTTAAACACAGAAGGATGTATCAGTGATTGTATTAACAACTGCATAGGAGAAGGAACTGCAGCTGCAAAAACAAAATTATTAGAAAATGCAAAAATTTTACCAGCTCAGAAAATGCAAGGATTATCAAACAAATTACCATTACAAATAACAGCCAGATATATTTGGACCATTAATGTTGACACCGAAGATGGCTTAACCAATGGAGCAACTGGAAAATTAAAAAACATCCATTATGGATATTACGTTTGTATGAAAACCAAAAATAAAATAAACATACCATTACAAGTTTATATTGAATTGGACACCAATTGATAGAATTTCACGATCTGTCAATATAACAAAATCATCAGCGTTACAAATAAACAGAAATCAGTTTCTTTTGCAACTAGCAGAAGCAATGACAATACATAAATCGCAAGGATCCACATATAGAACTGTATTTATAAATATTGATAATATCAAAAACAAAAGAATGCTATACGTAGCATTTAGTCGAGTAACAAGCGCTTCTGGTCTATTTTTAGAAGGAGAATATATACCACCACAAAAAACACCCTGATAAAGTTGAAAACGAAATGCATCGTTTGAATCATGAAAGTCCTTTATTACTTACAATACTATAACTTACATTAATCAAAATGTAAGAAGTTTGAATAAAAATATTAATTATATAAGATCTGATAGAAATTTCATTAACAGCGATATAATATCACTTGTTGAAACATGGACATTAAGTAAAGACGTAATAGATATCAATGACTTTGAAATTATTTTTAGACAAAACTGTATAGGATCCATAAGAAAACCATATGGTTATGTAACATACTTTAACAAAAAAATTAACTACGAATCCATAAAATGTTTTTACGAAAGAACAATTTCCGTAAATAAATGTTACGTATCATTTACGGGAATTAACATCGATGGGTATAGCATAATTACTGTTTATAAATCATCCAAATATCCATATTTTCATTTTACAATGAATTTAATAAATACCCTGGAAGAAATCTTGAGGAGTTGTTGCCGATTAATACCCGAGTTTGAGAAATTACGCGAATTTATCGGAACCGTTTTTGCCAGTTACCCCGTGACCTGGTGACGTTAACCCGTGGAAAACTCGGTAACAACCCGCCAAGCAATATGAATTTAAAATTTGAGGTTATGATTTAGTGCAAGAAAATATATCATTTAATATAAAATAGAAATTATTTACTAATAAAGGCATTAAACATTTAACTAAACATTAATTTGAATATATTTATTAATGAAGGCTTACATTTTTATGCAGTCATTTTTAATTAAGTAACATCAAAATTTTATAACTTACCCCTGGTAGCTGATGTCCAAGTCCAGTATTACTATTCCATTTGTGTTGTATTAAAGATATCTGAATTTTTATACAGATATTTGTTAAACTATTTAGAAATCAGTCGCCGTATCAGTTTTTACTTAAATGTCCTAGTTGGAATTGTCAGCTCGAGGGCTATGAGAAATTTTGGATTTGGCGGGTAACATTTTTTGTTAGGCTTGTTCCAGAGGATGTAATTACTCTAGCCACTTGTATTTCTGGTTTCTAGTGTATTTTTATATGTAGAAAGTTATAATAACTTTGCCTTTTTTCCCAATGCATTAATAAGAATTTTGACTTTTAAAAGTTGCAAGTGGTTTTGATTGCGATGACTGATTTTCAAATTTTGTTGCTGCTGTCATTCAGAAACCAATATACGTAAAGAACTGATCTTTTGCATGCACATTTCTTTTACAATAACGAAATAATATTTAAAATTAAATTGTTCTCAAGTGATATACTTTTAATTTCCATCCGGACACCCATGTAAAAATTAGGATTCATCGCTTAGATGTTTGAAGATAGTTTCGGAATAAGAGCAGCAATAAAATTTGAAAATCAGTCATCGTAATCAAAACCACTTGCAACTATTAAAAGTCAAAATTCTTATTAATGCATTGGGAAAAAAGTAAAAATACACTAGAAACAAGAAATACCTACAAGTGGCTAGAGTTATTAGATCCTCAGGAACAAGCCTAACAAGAAATGTCACCCGCCAAATTCAAAATTTCTCATAGCCCTCGAGCTGACAATTCCAACTAGGACATTTAAGTAAAAACTGATACGGTAACTAATTTCTACATAATTTAACAAATATCTGTACAAAAATTCAGATATCTAGCTTTTATATAACACAGATGGAATAGTAATAATGAACTTGGATGTCGACTACTAAGACAATGGCTCCCAATTTAACTTAAGTCACCAGCTAACATAACCAACATGTAAAATAATGTTTGATATCACTTAATTAAAAAATAATCAATAAAAATATAAGCCTTCATTAATAAATCATTTTTATCTTATATTGAATAGGTGTTATTATACTGCATCATAATAAACTCAAAAGGTTCCCGACTAGAATCAATCCTACGGATAAGATCAGGGCCGGATCAGGAGAGTTAGGGTACTGATCCGGGCCATGCTAGGAATCGGGTATGGGCCGTAGCACGGGTGTAATGATGCGCAAATCCGGCCCGAGAAAAAACGAATATGAAGAGAAAAAAATTGACAAATCAGACAATGTTACGGGCTTTATCATGCATAGTTTACCCTACCTGAAGTTTACTTGTATAGACTACTACAGTACCGGATCCGGGCCGGATAAAATCCTGAAGTATACTAAATCATCATCTTACTCTAATATAATAAATGCCAAATAATGTTGTACAAACGTTAAACTATTTATTTGTTAATTTATTTATTAAGTACGTCATGAGCAATTTATAGAACATAAATTACATTAAAACGTATATGTAACTGAAATATATAAAAATAGTCAAATTTTAATTATTAATATTTTAAACGTCATTGCCATCACTATCTTGATCCCGAGTTCTTTTTCTGCTGTTACGACCTCGATCACAATCAGCAGCATTGTTTATAACAGTTCCAATCAGTCCCAGTAAATCAGCATTTGTCACTGTTTGACCCTTCTTACTATATGCATTCTGCATTGCATCTGAAAAATATTATACTTATTTATGAAGAATATTTTTATATAAATACATGAGTCAAAAATAATTCTTTTATTTCCTTTCTTACCAAACAAGCAGTCGTAAAACTTAAAATCTTTAAAAACGTACTTGTCCTTACTTTTTTTGAGCAGTAAATTTTCTAACAAGATCTTTAGAAAAGAAAGTTTTGAAAATAGGACTTATAACTTTGGCAGCTACATTTTTCTCTTGAGTATTTAGCCAAAATAAGTTTTCTGAAATGAATAAAAATAGATTAAATTTCAAATTATTTTTCTTTGTGTAATTTAACATCTATAGTTCTTCTAAGATTTGTAGCAATACCTATGTAAACAAATTTGGCTTCATCTTCAGGATCATTTTCTTTAAAACTCTTAATTTCAAATAGTTTTTTTTGACCTGTTTTTAAAAATGTTTTTGCACATGCAAGAAGTTCAGGATGATACGGTTTCAATGTTTTCAATAAAGCATCTAGATGAGTATTAGGAATGGTAAACGTAAAAAACCATTTCTTCAAGTCTTTTACAAAATCTGTCTCAATAAATTGTTCAGCTGCATCTAAATAATCCTCATCACTATCACCAGAATCAGTCTCTTCATCCGATGAAAATCTTCTAAGATTTGCCTATTCTACTAATGCATCATTATTATACTTCTTTGCTATAACAGGTGCATCTGTATCTGATTCTTTATTCTTAACAATGTTTTCTATGTCTTCTATTTCCTGAACTTGCTCTACTAGAATTTTACTACTCTCTACATGCAAAATCTTCTTTGGCACTACTGCATTATCTGAAGCTTCTTTTTCAAGCATGTCTTTTTTCAACTTTTGCTTCATTCGATAATTGCGAACTCTCAACTTGTTTCGTTCACTCATTTTTTCACATACAACAAATTATTTCGGAGTTAACACACAAAATATATTTCCTAACAAAACTAAAGCTATTGTAATCACATATAGGTTAGGACTACTTTTATATTCTAATAAGATTTACGTTACTTCAGGTGTCCTCTACTGTACCCTTAATATTACATTAAACCTATAAATTGTATCGTAGGAGTCTGCTACAGTTTACATGTTTTCTAAATCCGGGCCGGGTTAGCGCATCATTGCAAGCTTGATCAGGAGCCTGAAGTTTTCCCTGATCAGGACCGGATTTCAAGTACGGCGTGCCGTACCCAATTTCCACTCGGGATTATGTTATATGCGCGCGCATGCGAATTCGACTTCCCGAGTTGTTGCCGAGTTTTTTTTGAAATTTGTGAGAAACAATTCGTCTTTGGAACTCGCGATGTGCTAGTGTACTGACTAGTTCAACTCGTCAATTTTCTACCAAGGTATTTTCGAAGAAATCAAAAAACAAAATACATCAGGTATTATTTTTATAGGAGATTTTAATATTAATGTTAGGAATATTCATGACAGTGAAACAAAAAATATAATAAATATTACCCTAGTTGAAATAAAAAATGTAATAAAGTGTAATAAAATATGAGAAAATGTAACAAATCGTACCATTTTGTACGTTTTTGTTGGATTTCGGACCTTTTTTACGTTTTATTACAGTTTGCTACATTTTATTACATTTTGTTACGTTTTATTACAATTTATTACAAATCCATTGATCCAGGATTTCATGGGGGTCTCTTCTTTGAAACGACAAATGTAACAATACGTAAAAAAGTATAACAAAATGTAAAAAATTGTCTGTAAGCGTAATACTATAAGAAAATGGCGACTTTTTTATTCTTCTGCTTACATCATTTTACTTTTTCTTACAATTTCTTATGTATTGTTACATTTTATTATAAATTAGTATTAAAAAAATATATTGACTATATTAGGCGGTAAAATAAAATATGTAATAAAATGTAAAAAAAAGTTAATAAATCTGAAAATGTAAGAAAGTGTACAAAAATGTATGAGAAAAAAGGTCCGAAATCCAACATAAAGGTACAGTTTCTTACATTTTCTTACATTTTTTTACGTTTTATTACAATTTATTACAATTTATTACATTTTTTTCCACTAGGGTATGTCAAATTATGGTTTAAAATTAACAATATCAGAAGACTCTGTAACAACAGATTATTATACGACAATTGATTTGTGCTTTAGTAATATTCCTTTAAATGTGTAACGGTCACTTATGGGTCGGGGGAAGTTTTAAATTTCGCGCTGCGACACGGGCGACATTTTATAGGGTAGATTTGGCAAGCGTCGATTTGTATATGTGTGTGTGTGCGGGAGAGAATACGAAGCGCCGGATCGCCGGGCAAAGCAGAACGCTGCGAGAGGTCCGAGCGATCGGTTGGACTCTGCAAATTTATAATACAGTCGACTCGAGAGAAATTGCAGAAACCCGAGAAGGGGTAAGCCGAGTGAATACCGTGATAAGAATTTAAAAGTAGATTTAATTCTAATTGGTTCCGATTAGTTTTTGTATCAAATCAAAAGTTCGCTGCTCTGAGGAGGCGATCAGGGAGTCGTAGCCCTGGAAAGGACATCGTCAACGTGGCCGTCGAGACGTGGCTCCGATTTCGACGTACCCGCAATACAGATCCTAAAGCCATCCAACGCGCCAACGCCACTACTCCGAGCGCAGAGCATCAGTGATCGACGCATTGTAAGCGAACGAATTTGAATCGAAGTTATAGATATCGAGCCGGCCATTCAAATAGTAGCGGAGACAAGCTTGTCTTTTAGAGCAAAGCCACATTTAATTTGTTGACGACGATAGCGCGCTGCGCAAGTCAAAGCATGTATGTGAGTGTGTGTGATTTGATAAATGTGCATGCGCGCATATAATTTTTTTTTAAGATTAGTTCGACGAACGACGGTATCCCAGTTGTGCCTCGTAGAATTTTGTACTCAAAATAACAACGTACCTTATTTTATTTGAAATATACATATATTTATTCTCCCTATACATCCATTTATTACAAATGTTAACATTTTTGAAAGTATTTACAGCGATCACAAGCCATTATGGTTTGGATTACAAATAAATAGTATGTGAATTCAAATACAACAGTTCTTTGATTTTAAAGTAACCATTTTATTAATGATACGATACAACGAGATGAATAATGAAACACTTTATGAAATCATATTAATTACAATAATTGAATTATTCATATTCATATACTAGATAACATTTAAAATTCAAAAAGTAAAATCAACTGAATTTATAGCCCTAGCATTATTCCTTTTAAAAAAACAGGCTAACCTCGCCTGATATATGTTGCATTACAGGATTTAAATACATACAGAACAAATTAGCAACTATAAATTCAGTTGATAAAATTTTATATGATTTCATAAAAAAAATATATTAGATTCTTATTTTATAAATAAAATATAAAATATATTAATCAATTAATAATAATTAAGACAAAGTTTTAGTTATCAAACAAAATATATTTTATTTAAGTAAATCAATAAAAATATTCGAATGAAACTGAGTAGCTTTATTTAGATTGTGCAATTGACGAATGTGAAAAAATTAATCTGTTTCATAAGAATACGAATTTCTTCTATACAACATGGGTCAGGTGTTGTTGTAATGCGCACAAGAAAAAGCAATGCCACTTTTTTATGTAATTAAACGAATTTTATTGATATAAGGATGACACGTCTAGCCTCTCTCGTAGTCGAGAAAAAAGTGCTCAATTTTCCGAGCTCTTTCCTGTTTTTGCCAAAACATCTCCATGGAAACTCAATGTTCTCATTTCGATTATGATTTTTACTCCATTTCCTTTCTTGTTTTCGAACGCTTCTATGGCACACCGTCCGTAAGAGGACAATTTCCTCTTACCCCGTAGCTATCACCATTATTTGGTTATCAGAACCATAGTGGTGAGAGAATAGTGGCCCCGGACAAACCACATCGAATGCCGTGCACACAAGCCTACACAACAGCATCAACTTTGGGTGTATTCCGTTTTGTCTCGAGATTCTCGAGACATAACGAAACGTTCCGATATGTAGTTCTGAAACGCGAAACGGAACGTTCCAATATAATCCGCTGTTGGCGCTGCTGGCAGTATTGCGAATCGTGATACTGCGTGAGCGCGCGAGGTCGACTAGCTATGTAACATCGTGTTCATACCGGCAAGCCTCTCCGGGGTTTTGGCTGC
Source organism: Nasonia vitripennis (assembly GCF_009193385.2). Lineage (NCBI taxonomy): Eukaryota > Metazoa > Arthropoda > Insecta > Hymenoptera > Pteromalidae > Nasonia > Nasonia vitripennis. The sequence continues at coordinate 939,369 of NW_022279596.1, read as the reverse complement.
TGTTTTCGTTGATCGTTTTGAGTCTCGTCTCGTTATCGCCTCGTCGTGTTTTAAGAAGTGGTGAAGACCTGGTTCTGAACATTTTAGCTGCAAAGCGATAATTCGACTATTGTTTCATGCAAAGTTGTAAAGGGATCTCGGCCCGTTGCATGGACATGGTTGCCGGTATGAACACGAGATTACAGCTAGTCACGCTCGCGCACTTTCACGATTCGCAGTACTGCCAGCAGCGCCAACAGCGGATTATATTGGAACGTTCCGTTTTGCGTTTCAGCACTACATATCGGAACGTTCCGTTATGTCTCGAGAATCTCGAGACAAAACGGAATACACCCTTTATCTGCTGTGTCGAAACGCTCTCAAATTCTTAGAATCTTATTTGCAAAACAGGAGAGAACTTAAAAATTTCAGCGAAATAAAAAACACTTCATTTCTGCTTAAACTTATTATTCATTCTGTTACAGTTGTATAATATCAACATATACATATGGTTTGGTGAGTATATTGAAAATACTATTATTTATATAAAATATATATTTTTTGCAGCAAGGAACAGCGTCTCTCACCACGTCGCAACCGGTAATCAGAATAGCAAAAAAAAAAACCGATGTCTTCTTTCATCGTCAAGTCTTACCCCATTACAGTTCGTCAATAATATTTGAATATCTGCATACTTTGTGTGTGTGTGTGCACGCGCGTCTGTGTGTATGTATATATAGGTGTGTGTTCATCGGCGAACCTTTAAATATTGGCGAGTGCCCTATGTGAAAAGCAAAGCGTTCCGCTTTTAGCGTTCGATTCGTCAGAGCGTCAGGAAATTTTGTGACCCAGTGTGATTAATTACTTTTTTGAAAATGCTTTATTGCATAAATAATAAGCATTTTAAAATTGCATTCCGAGGAGACACTAACTAAAAAATTTACAAGTCGGTAAATATTGATGGAAATGTCCAGTTTTGCTACTCGGGAGGTTTTGGGGTCGCTGAACACGAATATGACAACGGCAGCGGCCTTTAAGGTACCTGGTACCCAGGGTAGACCATATGAACGTCGTCTCCTAGAGTTTCACGAAAAATCAACAACATATTTCGTCGAGACTTTTTATATGGGGGTTTTCGAGGTAAAAGAACAAGAATATTGTGACGGCAACTCTCCCAGAGGTACTTTGTATCCAGGGTAGATAGTGTCAATGTCGTCTCCTTGAGTTTTGTGGGAATTTGATAGTAATTAAGTCAAATATGTTACTCAGGGATTTCTCGGGCCACTGAACATGGATATAGTGTTTTACTCAAGATAATTCTAGAAGACAACGTTGATACTGTCTACCCTGGGCACCAGGTACCTCAGAGGCCATCGCCGTCGCCATATTCATGTTCAGGGACCCCAAAAACCCCCGAGTGACGAGTTTCGAGTTGATATGTTACAATTTTCCGTAAAATTCTCGGAGACGACGGTCTACCCTGGGCACCAGGTACCTCGGAGGCCGTCGCCGTATTCGTGTTGAGCGACCCCAAAAACTCCCGAGTAGCAAAACTGGACTCATTTCCATCAATATTTAGCGAGTGAATGAAAACGATAAAAATGACGTAAAAGTAGTAGTTGAGAAAAGGACTATTCGCGTACTCTTGCTCAAATATACAAAATAAAATTTTAAAGTCAATTTGTAGTAAATATCGTTCCTTTGCTGAGTACTGAGTAAAAACTCAATGACAGAGTTTTTGCATTTTGAAATTACAGTCCTTGAGGAACGAATTAGTGCAACAGATTCTTTTTTTAGTAAGTTTTCTGTATTCAATACAAAAATACATTTCGCCCTAGATAATAGTCAACTCTAGAAGTTGATTTAATGAGTTCACATACAATTTACAATAATTATTATTTAAAAATTGACTGAAAATACTGAACTCCCATATACCACCAATAGTCTACGAAAGTTTTTAAATCTTCATGCGTCTATTCTTCGTCTAATGTTCGCGCGGCTGCATCGAGTAATAATGATACCACGTAAAAGAATATTTTATTATAATGCATCAGAAATTATAAAATTAAAAACTAAAAATTGACTTTGAAATGTCGGTAGCATTTGAATCGGATGTTTATTTTTCAAGCAATTAAATTGCTTTACTAACAGCCTAAAAACATCCAGTAATCATTTTTTAAAGAGCGATAATAACCGTATATTTACTACTAAAATTTCTAAATAGATTTAATTCTATGTGCTTCGTTAGCTATAAACATACTTTTAGAATTGAAATTTATAGAACTATAATGCATTAAACCATTATGACAATTCTAAATTTATAGTAATATCATTTGTCTACACTTTAAAATTAAAAGTACATTTTAATATGAAAAATTCAAGTACGTTTTAAACATACTGGGAGGGGGATATGTTATTTTAGAAAAGTGAGTGCTTCCTCAATTGAAATATACGAAAAATTTATTTACATAGAAACATTAATACAAATACGTATTTGTTACAATATTATAACTGCTGCACTGATTCTGTATACGTCTTGCGTTATATTTTCAGGCGAAAGGTTCCATGTCACGTGCGTTGCGTTGCAAAATATATTGAAATAAAAACATGCGTATCAGTTGCAAAATAATATTTTTAACAAATAAAATAAAATGAAACTTATGATGCACTGATAAAAAAAAGAGTTCAAACGCTTATATTCTGGCATCGATTTTCGATACAAAAAAATCTCAAACATTCTCAGAAGCTCTCGTCTTTTTCATAAATAGTAATTTGTTATATCAATAAATCGTGATGCGCTTATAATCTAGTACGATTCATTACAATATTTACAAAAACGTACAACTTAAATAAGTAAATTTAAGGGCTATAGGGTAATAAGAAAAATATGTATTTATTTCGCATCGAGTCGCAACGAAATTTTTTTGCATTTACATTGATGCATTATTAAACTACGCTTCGAATTTGCCAATTGTACTAATTACATTAAATTCGTTCCTCTAATTTTACTAATAATTTCGATATATTTTTTATTACGCTAAGATTTAAAATCCTCATGGAAAATCCTCTCTTGCGTTTACTCAGAGAAAGCAATGGCAACAATTTTAATATTTTCTTCCTATGTTACAGTTTTTTGCTCTATGAACAAAAAAGTTGATACTTTGCAAGCTCATCATTATAATCCAATATTGTTCGATTCGTCTTTTAAATTAAGAGCAAGGCCCATTTCGCAATCGCAATTCGCGTGAAACAGCAGATTCGTTTTTAACGAATGTAGTCCCGCATAAAATTAATTTCGATTAGCTATCTTATTATTCGTTCCTATTTTTTTTCTCCATTTTATATCGATGGCAATTATTTATATCGTCTTCACATTGGTAGCAAGACTTGTCGCTTTTAAAAATGTATGCGGAGGCAAAGTACATCAGCCATTAAAAAGTTTTCATTTTTTTACAAAAAAGCTTCTTACTAAATAAATCTTTCCTCGCGAGAATTTATTCATTTATTCCCATTCAATCGATTATTGCATATTTTCGTAAATCATCGTTAATGTTACAATGGAAACAAAAATTAGGGAAATGGCGTGAACGAGATCGTAGTTATTGACGGTACTCCCAGGCACAGTTCACAAGAACTCTTGCTGTCGGTAATACCATATAATATAAGAACTCTAAAAATCACACATCAAAGTACACAACACTTTATAAGCATTTCGGTATAATAATATTATAAAATGCTGAAGATTGTGTATCTTTATTTTCAACATCTCTCATTGCACATGTCGAAGTATAACGAATGAGCGGATACATTACATTTTCTTTAAAAAATAAAGAAAGCTTTTACACAAACAAGCTTTTTTTATTATTAATATGAGTTTTCTGCCAACTTTATAGACGTCACATGTACAACATTCGCGCATACTGAATGTTTGTAACGAGATAAACCAAAGCGTAAATACGTATACGCTCGAACCGATGCTGCTTTCTCGCGCGTCTGCTGTTCGTAAATATACAATCTCATACGTCTAAAAAAAAGTCGCCGCATGTATGAATGCATATCGTGTATATCGCGTATAAAGCACCTTAAATACAAAAAGTATACATTTCGAATAATCCTTTCACGTTTGCACAACTTTTATCGATAAAGATTGATGCACATCTTGCTCAGTTTTTTTCTTTTTGTTTTTCGTATAAACGTGTAAAAGTAGCACTGCGTCGAGATTACTCCGGTATACCGCAATCTTCGTTAAAACCGCGCTCCCGCCGAAGTTCTCTGCGGAAACTTTTTATAATATTAGAAACGGCAAAAAGTGACATAGAAAAACCGTATAAACGTCTGCTTGAAAAACGCTGCAAAATACGTCACAACGTGATCGTTCGATGCTTCTGGATTTGATGCGGTAAAAAAAGTCATGACCCATCGCCTGAAATATTCGACGAGTCGAGGAAAAGAGCACGGAAGCGTCGTTTATATGATACCTTGATATACAGCGTAGGCTTGTGCTTCGTTCGTTTGTGCAGGCGCGCTTTCGTCCCCATAACACGTCGTCCTCGACGCTTCGACTCGAAATGGGCTAAAGGTATAAAATAGAAAATCGTTCGCTAACAATAAGTCGAACAACACAGCGCAAGTACGGAGAAGCAATGAGCGAGCTCGCCGAGCGCGCTCAGTCCTCCCAGCAAACCAGGCAGAGGCAGCGGCTGTACCATTTGCCCTCGGGCTCGTCCTGCAAAGCCTGCTGCGGTCAGTGCATCGCCCTCGTGGTCAGCTGCGTCGTTTCGGCCCTCTTGGGCGGCGGCGGCGGCGGTCTCCTCTTGCCGGCGATCGCCGTGGCGATGACGTTCCTGCTCTCCTCGGCGAAGCGGACGCTGGGCTGCCGAGCGGGGCTGCCGCCGGCGCTGCTCACGTACTCGACCGGGGCGTTCGGGTCCGTCGTGTAGACGTTCTCGTAGAGGTTGTCCGCGCCGTAGTGCTCCTGCACCCAGTTCGAGACGTTGGTCTCGCGGTAGTCGGCGATGGCAGGCGGTGGGTCCCGGAAGCCGAGGACCTCGTGCGGCGTCGTCGTCGTGTCGAGCTTGCACTTCTGCGCCACCTGCCACTTCTTGCGCATGACGCGCTGCAGGTCCTTGAGGAAGTCGCCGGGTGGCGCCTGGTCCGATGCGGCGAGCTTCTTCGGCGAGGTGAGCCTCGTGCTGTCGGACCTCCGGGGCGGCATGGGCTTCCTCTGCGGCAGGGCGGGGCTGCCGGGCTCCTGCTGCGGGGGCAGCTGGAACGAGATCTTCTTGGCCGTGCCGGTCTTGGAGGGCTTGGGCGACATGGGCGGCTCCTGGATGGTGACGCGCCGCTGGGGCTGCGGACTCGAGCTGACCTTGAGCTCGGCCAGGTACGGCGGCGTCGCGTAGTGGCTCGCGGTCTGTTTGAGGGCGCTCCTGCGGACCGTGTCCATGCCGGGGTTGGGCTTGACGGCGGGCGAGCCGTTGGTCTGCGGCTGCTGGGGCTGCTGCGAGCCGTAGATGGGCTCGGCCTGCAGCTTGGAGTTCTGTCGCACGAGCTGGGGCGGCGCGGGCAGGCTCGCGACCTGCGATCCGTACGCCGGCGGCGGGACGAAGGGCGGCGGCTGGCTGGCGACGTGGAAGTTGGGCGAGCTCGGGGCGTAGGTCGGCGTGCTGGCGTTCGAGCCCGGGTACGAGTTGAGTGGCGAGGAGTTCTGCGAGCCGTTGAGGCCGTTGTTGAGACTCGCCGAGTAGAGCTGGAGGTTGTTGGCCGCGAGTCGCTGGTTGCTGTGGTGCGTGGGAGTGCTGTCGGGCGAGAGCGAGTTCGTGGGGGTGCTAGAGGAGGAGAGTTTGGGCTTGGCACGGCGAATGGTGCTGGTCTCCCCGACCAGGGGACTCGGCGGCGGCGGCAGAGACGCCAGGCTCAGAGACGAGCCGCTCAGATCCGGCGTGTTGCAGAGCAGCAGCTCGCCCGGCGCTGGGGGCGGCGGAAGGGAGTCGAGGGACAGGTTCGAGCGGAACATCTCCGGCGGAGGTGGTGGCAGAGGCTCTCCGTCCGATTCGACCTCTTCACTGAGGCGCGACGGCGACGGCGGCGGTGGCGGCAAGGAGGTTATCGAGTCCATCTGAGCAAAAAAAATTCCACACGATCAGTTATATCATACGTACTGTACCGTGTGATATGACTACGTAGCTAGTAACAAGGTGATAAATATTTTCAAGGTCTACGTTCAGCTAGGGGTTCGATTCTACCGTATCGTAGCGTAACTTGCGTTTGAGAGACAGGCAACTAACCATGCAAGGCTGTATCGGACTGGTCGGCGATTTCAGTTCTTGGTTCTCGTTACGACTATAGTTCATTGGACTGGCTCGCTCTTTGACTGGGGTTCCAGGGGGGGCTGGGCTAACCGGTGTGGCATTTCCAGATCTATGGTGTCTCTTGAGGGTGCCAGACCCGTCTGAATCCGTACCGCTTCTCCTGCGGCTGTGGCGTCGCGTCAGAGTGCCGGAGCCCGAGCTCGTGGGCGACGGGCAGTCCGGCTCGTCGCGCACCGTCTCGCCGACCTCCTTCAGTTGCCGCGTGATGGAAGTCAACGGCAGCTTCGGGTTCATGGAGGGCTTCCTCTTTATCGTGCCGGTAGGGAATTCTCCGCACTCGAAGGCCACCTGCAACGTTAGAACGGGGGCTCATTAGTCAGAATCAGAGAGATGCATGCGGGGAGTAGAAGGCGGGAGCGCGACGAGGACTTACCTCGCAACTGCTAGGCGCGCCGTCCGACAGGCAGCCGCTGGAGCTGGAGCTGCTCGCCCGGCTGAGCCTGCCGTCGCTGTTGTAGCTCTGCCGCTGCTCCTGGCTGCTGTAGCTCTGCCGCTGCACGAGCGACTCGTAGTGCCTGCTGTTGGTCGTCGGCACGCTCGCTGTGATCGTCTGCAGGTCGCCGTTGTGCCTCGAGCACTCGTTGAACTGCCTGGCGTTGTCGTTGGCCGTGTTGTACTGCGCCTGGTTGGCCGGCGTCGTGGCTATGGAGCTGACCGAGCAGGACCTCGCGTGCGCCAGCAGGTCAAGATCCTCCTGGGCGAGCTCGTCCACGAGCGTTCTGTAGTTCTCCATGATCTTGGGGCCGTACTTGGCCACGCGGATGCCGACCATCCAGCGCTCGAGGGCGGCGTTGTCCTCGGCGCAGAGGAATTTGATGTACTTGGTGGACTTGGCCTGCTGCAGCCTCGGGTGCTTGACGGCGAAGCAGAAGTCCGTCGGCGCCTTGTACTTCTTCCTCCAGCCGACGCCGTAGTAGACCTGGTTCACGTCGAACGTGGCCAGGCAGACGAGGTCGCGAGCTGTGCGAGCCTTCTCCTTCGGCCAGTAGTACAGGCCCGAGGCTCGCAGGATGAAGTGGTACCGCTTCCAGCCTTTCTTACTGTCGGATTTCAGGTACAGCGGCCCTTCAACCTGTTGATTGACGAGATCAATCGAGTTAGCCGAGCCGTTCTTTCGCTTGCATACCTGATAGGATGCATTCAATAGTGGGTGAACAACAGGGTATAATACCTCCGGTACCCCAGCGTTGCTGCTCGAGAAGAACTCCTCGAGGAGGATGTTGCGCGAGTGATCGTCGTATTCGCCGCTGCCGCGGTCGGAAGGGCCCAGGAGGAACCTCTCGGGCGTGAGGAACAGCTGCGTCTTATCCGGCCTCTCCACGAAGAGCAATTTGTTTTTCGAGTCCCGAGTCCAGAGCAGTAGGTTCTCCACGAGCAGCTCGTGATCCTCGTAGACTCTCTCTGTTGAAGGGGAAAAGTTTATACAGAACATGAGGCGAGGCGTTCTTCGAACCGCGATTACAGCGGTGGCAGCGCTTGTAATGGTGGTACAATGCTCTTACCCATAAACAGGTCGGGTAGGTGCTCGACGACGGCATACTTCGGGTCCATCGGCACGTGATTCTTATCGGCGAGCAATCTGCAGACGTGGGCTACGCTCATGTTCTCGTCGACGAGGAGACTCTTGCCGCTTCCGTCGAGGGTGAAGACCTTAATGAAGAGCTTCTGAACGCTGGCCTCGCGCATCTTCTCCAACGCGAGACGTATCTTCTCCGCTTTCGCGCGGCTGGCAGCATCTGAAGGTTCGTGATAAACATTACAATCGCTTTCATTTTTTTTTCTTTTTCGAAACGAAATCGTTCGACCAAGGCAAAATATACGTAACGTAACAACATACCCATGAGTTGGTGGGGCTGTTGCTGCGGGGCTGTGTGAATGGCGGTCTGGGGCGGTTTGTGGCCTGAGCCGCTGCTGCTCGCCGAACTTTCGCTCGACAGCATCGACACCGTGTCGGAAAAGGCACTATCATTGTCTGGACTGTCGGTGCGCATTCCTGCTGAAACATCAACGGTTCGCCGTTAGTCTCGCGTATATATTCGAATATTCGAATCGTTGAAAAAGGTAGCACTTTACCTTCGTTTTTGCCGATGTCTGTGTTCTCTCCCGGGTTGATCCTGCCGTTCGTCGGTCTGTTCAGCCTTTGATTATCGGAAGTGGGTGCACTCGCGATGTCGTTCTCGCATCTCTGCTCCAATGCGCAGAGCTCGCCAAGGATCGCGTCCAGATCGACATCTTGCGAATCTGCAACAGGACAAACGTTTTTCATTACTGAATCTGGTAGTAGTTTCGAACGAGGGATTAATTTTTTGCGATCCACTCAGCGCAAATCGAAACCTCTGCGTGCGTGATAAAGGGAGAAAACGCGTTTCAACTCGGACGGGACACGCGAGATATTGCGCGCGTGATCAAAGGTGAAATTCAACGAGCGCGTTTGAAGTCGCGACGTTCGAATAACCAATTTCGACTAATTGCGCAGTCTGATCGTTTTATCGAAAGTACTCGTGGATTCCAGTTTCCCTCCCTCTCCAGCCGCTTTTTTTCGATTCCGATAAAGCACGAATACGCATACAAAATCCTGCCTTGTTTCACATTTCTGCAACGGCAACCAAATCTTGGATTACGCGGTTTATATCCCCGATACCGACAACCACTCGGGCGGACGCTAGCTCCTTCTCTCCCGTGCGCTCGAGCAAGCTTTACGTAATTTAATTACTCGGCGAGACCCTCCCGCGCTAACTGCAATCAAGCTCGACGCGCGCGCGGAGAAATCGATTTGCCGATATAGGCGCGACAGGCCGCGAAAAAAACGCCGAGCCAGGCAGAAAAAGGGGAGCAAGAAAACAAACCAAGTCCTATATCGACCGCGACTCCGCAGACAGGCGCAGGCAAATCCAATAGCCGTAGGTATACAAGGGGGGTGAGGGAGACAGAGAAAAAGTCGAGCCGAGGAAGAAAACGAAAGTCAATACGACGCGCAGAGCTGCGCCTACGTTGGGGAGGATGATAAAGAGCTTTGGAGGAAACAAAAGGTTGCTAAACTCGACTCAGGGAATCGTGAATTACGAGAACGTCACAGACGTACTACAATCCGAATGTGAGCGTGTAGAGCGGGCTTTCGCGTAGCTTCGTTAGGATAATCAACGAAATTAGCCACGAGCGGCGCCGGCCGATTTCCGATACTCCAATTTGCGGTACTGTGTGCGCGGAAGTGTCTTCGGAAACGCGGGCCGGTAATTAAATTGAAATTGCGCGCGCTCACGGCCGTGCAAGCAGAGCTCTGCAACCAAACGGAGCGACGTCGGTATTCCGTTTCGTCAATCATTTTATTGTTTTAGTGCTTCTGATGCGGTTAAACCTTTATATCGCGCGTGATTTTCTTTCTAGGACACAAGAGTGGCATTATGCTTGTACAGTGATCGTCTGTATATCTTTGCCGCATATATCAGCGTTAATGCGTCCGCTTTTCTCGCTAATCGCGTCGAAATCATCCTCCAAGCAATTATGCGCGTGTGCAAAACTAATAAGGCCGCCAGTCCATTACGATATCGAGCAGTGAAAAAAAAAATCCGCAGCACGATGCTCGTCCGAAGCGAGATTTTCACGTAGGAGCTTTTATGTTTCGATAAAAAAACGACCCGTCCTAAAAAACGCCTCGCTTTGTCAGTCAATTTTCGTAAAGTGACAGTAAGTAAGACAAACGGCCCATAACGCAGCAAATCCCAAAAGGTATCATTCATTTCCGAGGCCGATTCAACAAATGATTGCTATAGCCTTTGTTGAGCTCGCGCGATGATGAATTAGCAACAATTTTCGCATTATGATACAGCCCGAGAAAAAGCGCGATTACACGCGAACCGGCAGAATTGTCAGCAGGTGATTTATGTATACGACATTTGGACAAAGTGTGTCTGGGTGAGACATTTTCCCTGGCGTGCGCGAGTACGTGTTTTGCTCGCGGAGCTTTCATTAACTCGAAGCACACGCGACACTCGTTACCTCCCCCTTGTAGATGTACCTATATGTGACGCGTACACACTCACACACACACACACACACACACACACACACACATCGGCGCGAGCGAGCGTGCGGAAAAGTAATTCCTCGTTGGTTCTCGAAGCCGTTGCGCCAAAGGTAATTGGGTTAATAAAAAAGTACTAGCCCAGCCGCGTGCGAGTCCTAATTACTTTTTGCGTTTAATTTCGCAGGACTCGCTACTTATACGTGTCGTAAATATTGTATGCGCGTGAATTGCGAAACGAGCGCTGATTCGGAGCGAAAATCAATTGGTTCCGCTGTGATTCACGCCCTGACGATCACGCGCGAAAGAATGCAAGTCCGGTGAGTGATTTAAACCCTTTGTGTGCGCAGTATAGGCATAAACGAGTACGTAATAGATTGATATTCCGCGAGCGTTAGTGCAAACGAAAACTCTCGTTCAGGGTCAACTTGTTTATCGAACGCGTGATCGATCGTCGATGTACGCGGAAAACACTTGTAAATTACTCTCGAACGAGCGCATCCCTGCAGTGAAATTATCTCCTATTTCCAGTTGATTTGAGACGAGATGCGAGAATTAGCCGTAGAATAGACTGGCGGCGTCGAATTTCCAGCTGAAGAGAGCCCGGGCAGTAACAAAAGTCTCTCGCGATATAGCCATTAAATTATCCCTTTGAAAAAGTTAACAGGCGGATTTAATCGAGCTGCTGCAGGCAACGCCGCGAGAACAGGGCCGAGAGCGCCTTTGGAACGAAAGTCGGGGATGAGGCAGGCGGGAAATTCGAACTCGAAATTATTAATTTCCCAGGAGATGGAGCGGGAGAGAGCGAGAGAAAACGAGCGCCGGCGAGGATCCGCGTCGGAATCGCATTTTCCGGGCCGCGGCTCTCGCGACGACTGTACTCTCTGCGAAACGAGAGCGGTGACGAGGCTCGGATGGAATGCGAGATAACTCGAGAGAATTATCCCCGGCGTAGGTCGGACAGCGGCGACCGTAATGAGTGCGAAAGACCGAGCGCGAAAGAGAGAGAGAGAGAGAGAGAGAGAGAGAGAGAGAGAGAGCCGCGCCGTGCTCTCGCTTTAAAAACTAATGACGAGCGCGGGCCGATCTTTGGTAGAGCCTCGATGGTTTTTTGCTTAATTGCGCCTGGAAATCGAGCTCGCTTGGAATCCCGATGCCGGAAATGAACAATTTTCTTCCATCTGCCTCTCCCACTTCTCGATGCCCCGCCGACTCACAGGCGATCCACTGAAAAAATAGTCAATATCGCGAATGTGCGTTCGATCGGAGCTCGTCGAATCAAAGCCCAACCAGCTGAATTCCTTCGAGCGTGAGATGCCGTTTCAGCTCTGTCGCCTATGATGCACGTACGCTGCAGGCTCGTTTTTTTCCCTCCCCCTCCCACGGCGAGCTGCGCGACGGCGGCGATGCGGAGAAGAAAGCGGTCGACGTTGCGATTGTCGTCCTCGGAATCGAGTTTCTAAACTCGCTGACCTCGCGTTTCCCGTCGCCAAAAACGACGCGTCCGAAACTTTATTTACCTCGTTTCGCGCGTGTACCTATACTCTTCCAAATCGACAATGCGAATCGAATGAAAAGCGCGTAGGTTTTATTGCGCTCGCTTATCAGGAGGGTGCACGTGCGGGGCTCGGCGGCGCATTGAGTTAATCAACGCGGATTTGCATAAATTACGCGATTTTACATGCAGTTTGTTTCTAGATTAAACGCTGCTACCTGAAAGTAACGGGCATAATGTCACGGTGACTCCTGGAACAAGGCACGATCACCGAGCATCATCGAGGAGGCTCGTCGTGCTCGGAAATTCAAAGCTATGGTTCGGGAAACTCTCGACGCAGTATTCCTTGTTGGTTGCAACCGCAAGGAAAAGAGAGCAGTTGAAGTAATCATCGCCGAGCGAACGGTACACGCAGTTATACCCGTACACCCCGAGAGCAAATACCGCCTGCAGCAATTCCAAAAAACCTCCGGCGAGATCGAGAGAGCCGAAAGCGCGGCTGCGGACTTTTCCCAATTTGTATTCGCCGGGCGAGTCAGCCGGAAAAATGAGTCGCGACAGCTTTTCAGAAGTGCGCCGTATCGCGCGTGCACGTGTCATCGCGGAGAGAAAGGAAGACACGCGTGATGGGAATGACCGTACGTACACGGCGCGCGCGTGAATGAGGGATAATTAATAATCGTCGAAGGGCTTGCAGTCCGTGCCATTCACGGGGCTCGAAAGAAAGCCGTTAATATCGAGGCTGCACACAATGGGAGACGGCGCGGCGAATGGCACGCGCTCGGATGGAGAAACTGCATCAGGGACAATGGACGTGGACTTGGGCGTCTTCGATGGAATTTTAATTCGAATCCTCTTTCCGCGTAGCTCGCTCGAGGCTCGATCGTGTTAGCCGCGCGGGAACGAGCGCGATCGTGTACGAGCTGGTTATAGCTCATAAAGATAAGAATTATCGAGTACGTGAAATCACAGGAGCGATATTGGCTTTGCGTTTCGGTCCGACCCACATTGTCGTACCCCCAGACCGACGAAGTATAACCGCAAAAAGCGTCGGGGCTTAATTATACCCGTGACGGATTCCCGAAGTATTTCGCGAGATAAGAGCGCATGGCTAAGATCTTTAAGGACCTCTTAATCGCGCGCCTATATAGGTAGTGTGTGTAGACAAGCACCGGTGATTCAAGAAGCAGCGACGAAAAAATACCTTGAACAGTGAAGTAACCGAGTATGCTGTTACAACTGCCAAAGTCCCCGAACATGTCTGGCTGGATCGTCATCCTCGATCGCCGTGGGCGTTTTAATCTTCGTTTGAACAGCTGACGAGCGCTCAGCAGCTAGCAGAGCGTCATGACTCTATTTATAATTTCGCGCGCGATCACTGAACACAAAAATACCGCACAAACTGCACAGCACATGTTTTCATTTCTCATCGGCGCACAGTCGTGGCTCAAGAGAACGTTCACCATGTAATACACTCCGAGCAGGCAGTCAGCTCGCGTCGCCGAGAGCCGGTTACGTATTTCCCGGGGGGCCGGAACAGAGCTCCGCGGGCGAACAAAGAAAAAGTGCGGCACTGACCGCGGCGATAAACAATTTAAAAGGCCGATTATTTTCAATCAGGCCGCGGAGCACAGCGCCGTAGGTACGCTATGCACGGCAGACAGAGAGTCGAGAGAGTTTCGAACCCGATGCGCGCTCCGAGTACGGCTGGCAGCGCTCGACTAAGGACGTAAAGACCATAGCTAAGTGGTCGGACGTCGGCGTTGAGCCGCCGCCGCCGCCGGTTTCCTCTACCACGGCAGCTCTCCAGTAAGTGTATTATACACGTATACGCATACACACTCGCGCGCGCTCGCCACTGACACGCAGCCGCGCGATGGTGCGTGCCATTACCGCGCACACGCACACGAAAAGCTATACTCGCGTGCGGCTGCTGCTGACTAAGTGCGTCACGAGGCTCGACCAGTGTAAATTACAAAACCGCCGGAGAAAGAGAGAGAGAGAGAGAGAGAGAGAGAGAGAGAGAGAGAGAGAGAGAGAGAGCGACGGAGATAGTGTGCAATTTTTGCTGCCGTGAGAAAGATGGAGAAGCCGAGTCGAGAGATAGAGAAAGAGAAGAAGATAAGAAGCCCGAGAGAGAGAGAGAGAGAGAGAGAGAGAGAGAGAGAGAGAGAGAGAGGGAGCGCGAAAATCGTAAAGCCACGTATCGGCAATTAGAAGCGCAAGCTCTTTGCAGCGCTTTACGACCTATTATTCTCGCGCGTCTTCGCTCTCTTTTTCAGACGTCACGCTGACGCATAAATTATATCGATAAGTTTTTATCGCGCGTGAGCGGACAGCTTCGCTGTATACACACTGATGCACCGACGCATCCGCGCCGATTTACACAGCAGGTGCGCGAGAGGTTTCGCTAAAAACTGATAAACGATCGTCGCGCGGGAGAAAGTGTTATAATACGCTCCCTCGCTCCTGGCTTTTTCCTGCCGAGATTTATTGTGCGTCGATAGCACGCAATCGTTTTTGTTCTAATTGTTTACGCGCGCGGCGTTACCAGCGCTGAATATCGCGGCAATAAACAACGGCGGATCATCATGCGTGAGCTGGCTCGTGTATTTGAAAATAAGAGTAGGAATAATTTGAATGTCTTGCCGAGCGCGCCGCAATGAAAGCAAGACTATAATATTGATTGACGAGTAGGCAGCGACAAATATCGTTGCAAGCAGAGTCATCGCTCTTGTTACTCGGTCAAGACGCTTTACATTGGCCGTCTGGCTACTGCATGTTTTGCAATTCAAACTGACCCGGTGCCTTAGCTTTGTTTGCTTCAAAACTGAGACGACCATCTCCCGCGAAATTCGCGACTTTGTCCTCGTTGTGTTAATTTGTCGGCAAGCGCGCGGGGATGAAACCGAGAAACCACACTTCCAAGCAGTCGATCGTATAGCGCAGGGTATCAACAAAAGAGTCGGCAGGCTGCGACAAAGGAAGCGGACCCGCGGCGTGCATGGCAAATGCGCTTCGAAAAATCAACGAACGAGAAGAGCGGAGCAAAAAAAGTGGAAGAAGAAGAAGTCACCGTGGAGCCATTCTCACGAGCGGCGATTGTTATTGTAATCCCGAGGAGGTTCGTTAACCCTCTCCCCGCGGCAGCTCGGGGTCTCTCGTGTCGCACTTATCGGGCGTATCGATCTTGTAAACGCTCGACGCAATTTCCGATCGCGCGCTAGGCCTGTACGCGCGCACATTCATAACCGATCTGCAGCGGCTCGTGTGCGTGCGTGCGCGGACCCTCTAGTCTATCCGAACATATTTATCTCTCATTGCAAAAGGAGTCGGCGAGGCTGTGCGGCAGCTTTTTCCCACGAGCGGTGCTACTTTTTTTCGCTTCTTCCGGCACGTTCTCGCTTCTCGTTGAATAATTATCACTGGCTATTCAAAAGTATGGAAAG
The DNA here is from genome assembly GCF_009193385.2 of Nasonia vitripennis. Lineage (NCBI taxonomy): Eukaryota > Metazoa > Arthropoda > Insecta > Hymenoptera > Pteromalidae > Nasonia > Nasonia vitripennis. Next base: position 924,054 of record NW_022279596.1, on the reverse strand, counting down.
TATGTGGAGTATCCGATCCCCGATGCCTAGCTGCTGGTTCAGCAGGATGTCTGTGCTCGCGTCTACACACTGCTGCTTATTTGCTCATGCTAGCGACTGATTAAAATGATTTTATGTAACACATGAACGATTTTCGCGTTTTTCGTACCTATTAATAGGGACTAAAGTGACTCTTTTTTGACCGGCGGGCAAAAAAGTTATTTTAACGGGCAATAAAAACCTTTATTGCCCGCATATTCAAACAGCGGACAATAATGGCCTTTATTGCCCGCTAAAATGAATTTGTGCTGTTTGCGGGCAATAATAGTCTTTATTGCCCGCTAAAAAGTCTTTATTGCCCGCAATTTTTTTTTTGTTGTAATTTAAAAAAAAGTTGATTTTGATAAATTTGCATTATTTATTTATCTTATATAATGTTTGAACAAGACAAGAGCACGGTTGCCGTGTCAAAAAATAGTCACATCAGTCCCTCTTAACACGCACGAAAAAACGCGAAAATACGTCCGCGCGTTACACAAAATATGGTGTGCACCAAGGGCTAAGTGGGCTTTTTGGCCTCGTGGATTTTGCAGTACTGGTCTTCGGCTCGGAGACGCACTCACCTTTGGCTTGTGCTACCTCGCCTTTAAATTATTCTGCAAATTCCACACTCGGCTTAAAAAAGACCACTTTACGCCCTTGGTACACAATATACTATTTTATGTTGCATTAAGTCGATCGCGGGCTTAGAAAGTATATAGCAGTTTTATGGGCTTCGAAAAATAATGTTGAATTGCTATAATTGGCCGGCGATTCGAGTCGGTGGCCAAGTGCGACGCGCGAAACGAGGTACTTCCGATTAGAGACTGTTAAAACTTTGGCGCTTTCGACCGCTCCTTGTCACGGAATGGATTTCAAAAATTCATCATTACTTTCTGCACGAAAACAGCTGTTCATTACAGAAGGACCTATTGAGGATCTGACAATGGATCCAGTTGTACAAGGCTGATATCGAGAAATGCCCATGACGCGTCAGTTGCTCCAAATTTATGGCTTTTCTTTCGCGAATTTCTCAAACTCACGGATGCGTTTCATTGCTCAGCACAGCAAGAAGATGAAATTAGCCAGAACTCGAGAGCGAACCTCTCAATCATCGGACTTAACTCAACTGCCGAGTCAAAAACACAGGACTTGTTCAAAAAGTATAGTTGCATTTTAATTTCATGCAGAGTAGAACACTGTTAAAAAATCAAAGTCGCAACGCTTCCGCCATGCGCCGTGCGCGGACAGTAGAGAAAGGAAAAAGCGAAGTAAGCCGAGAGCAGATCGCGGAATAGCCATATTTTGCGTTGTTCGGCAGAACAGTCTATACATGGGCAGAGATACACTCTGTGAGAGAGGATCGTGGCGCCAGCGAGGCGAAGTCGAATAGGCGCGCAAAGAGTCTCTGCGCAGCCGTCGCCCGGATAGCAGGGAATTTCGCGCGCGTATATTTGCATTTACACTTAGCTTATGTACGTCTGTACAGACGTCCGCTAGCGGGAGAGAAGGAGAGAAAGAGAGGGAAGAGCTCGTTGGCTCGCCGCCCGCGATGTCAATGACTGCATAAAGTCACCCGGACTCTACTGCCGCGACGCTATATCTTTCGCGGTCTCTCCCTCTCACGAGTCCAAGTTTAAGGCGAGTTTGCAAACGCGATCGCTCCTCGTTCGAACGTGTGATTATTACTAGAATTTTCGAGTGCGTTCGCATTCGCGCAGAAGATATGTGCTTCGATCAATGTTTTTATTCGACACTTTGAGAATAATCGTTTTTGTTTTGCAAGCTGCTTCGATTTCTTAGGCATGCGAATAAAACGTAAGCATTGCCGGATATTGTAAAATCGGAATTATGGAATTTCGCGAAGTGTATGACTTTTCGTAATTCGCAATGACGGATTGAATGGAAGGAAATAATAATAATAAACGTCAGTTACGACTGCGTTGTAAGTCGACGGAAAATTAATCGAGGTCGGCTTGATTTACGAGAGAGCCCGAGTCCTTGTAATCGTTTAGAAAGAAAAAAGACCATTGCAACGATGAAATAAAAGTAAATTTTTATCATCGCAGAAAACGATTTCAACAAAACTATTATATAAACTAGTATATCCAGAAAGACGAACCGAAAATTCTACGGGAATTCGTACTAGTTGAAGCTATCAGGCTTTATGTAACGCTGATAAATGTGAAATTCAGAAGTTCGGTTTAATATTACGCAAACGCCCGTCACTTCGTGCTAACGGGTAAAATGTGAGTGCGATCAGCGGAAATATAAAGCGATACTTTACTTTCTCGTTTTAATACACGTCAACATTTTGTTCACGAAAATTCACGGATGCATATAATCAGTTAATAAAAAAAAAAGAAAGATGGAGGGAAAAACTACGCTCTTTGCGTAGTGAAAACAGAGCAGAGAAAGTTAATGGAGACAAATAGAGGAAGAGGAAGAGGAGCTCGCTTTGAAGCCGGCAATCGACGCAGGGTAAAAGTGCCTGTTAGACGAACGCTCGGCTCTCGCGCCAGTTTGTTTTACAGTCGCGACGCGTAGAGTAGGCGATGCACGAGAGAGCTGCTGGCACTGATGGCTAGACGACGCTGTCTTTTGCGCGCGTGCACGCGCTCTCCGAGAGCACCGATAATTCACGATCAGGTTTAATTAGAGGCCGTTAGCCGAACGAGCGGGAGGCGCTACAATGAAAAGGCAGCTAGCTCGCCTGGCGATTTGAGTGAAAAAGGCCGTGCCGCGGAGAGAACGAATTTTAACGAGCGGAACATTGAGATGAACGAGGGGAAAGAAATCTTTTGACGCACTCTGTGGAGCCAGAAACGCGCAGCGAGAGGAGGAGAAGTGCGTCGAGCTTTGTGCGCGCGTTTTACTTTTTACAATGCTCGAGCTTTCTTCCGCGCGCTTTATATTAATGCTGTTCGCTTTGTTTTAGCATCTCTCTCTCTCTCTCTCTCTCTCTCTCTCTCTCTCTCTCTCTCTCTCTCTCTCTCTCTCTCTCTCTTTCTCTCTCTCCCTCTCTCCCTCTCGAGGGATGATGCAGCCAAGAGGTTGCGCAATATTAATTGAGGTCGCGTTGGCCATTGTGCGCGCGCTTCCTTTGCGCAGTGGCACTGGAAAAATTATGTTTGTCGGCAGTTAATGGGAAACGATGCTTGTGTCGAAAATCGCGTTATTGTGCCGAGGAAAATTGAGAGCAATCTGATGCTGGACGAAAACTTCAATCGATCGGATAAAGTGTGTACAACTCGGCGAAGGAATTCGGCCGCATTATCATAATTTTCGCAGCTGCAGAGCCGCTGCAGTCGTCGTTGGCTGTGGTCTAGAACGAACGGTTTAATTACTTAATTAGCAGCGCCCTCGCAGTACACGCGATGCCGAGAGAGACCTGCGCGCCAATTACTCGCGCGTAGCCCGGCGCCTCTCGCGATGCTATACTGCGCTTGAATCCTCGCCGACGACATTCCGCGGTGACCCGCGAAGAAAAATCGCCCCGCTAATTATAGTCGCGCCGGTGACGAAGCTTTTACGACGGGAAACGCTACTGCAGTGGTCTTTGTCGCGCTTTTCGCGAACCTGCGCCTTTTGGTTATTATTATTGTACAAAATAAGAAGCGAATAATCTCGTTTTATCCAGTGATGGCAGAAAGTGGCGCTATCGACGGGGAATGATAGGTTGCGAAGAGAAAGAGGTCAGGGTAATTTTCCTTTTTCACTGCGGGAAGTGAATTCTGGTACGCAAGATGGACATTACGGCGGTTTGCTTCTGGTATGCGGCAATACCTTTGCCGGTTCGTTATTATAAGATAATGTATACCAATATACACTTTACTCCTATTCGGAATCTAAAGAGACGGGCCTTTGTTTATCGGCGGGCCAGGCTGACTTTCTCTTTAAAATTGATTCGAGTATGCATGTCTATCGCCGAACTAATCGGCTCGGCGATCTTATCAACTCAGCTATATTTAAAAACTTCGAATTTGATAATACGCCGTTTCGCCGTTACGCAACGTATATATTTACTTTTTACCGAATCACTCCCGACAACAAAAGAGTTTCGAAGAACAGCAGTAAATATTCCCACGGCACTGCGAAGTTTCTCCCCTGCGATATTTCAAAATCACGCAGACTCTCTCTCTCTCTCTCTCTCTCTCTCTCTCTCTCTCTCTCTCTCTCTCAATATCTTTATGCGTACACAGAATTGGTCATATTTCACGTGTGCATCTGACGGGATATCGATCCATCCGCACCTATCATAAACGGAATCAACTCTTCCTATCCATCAATTTCATCCGAGAGCGAGGCATCGGCCGATTAAGTGCCGCCGCCTCTCACTCACTAAAATACTCGGCATAATCGCGCGCAGCAGCCCGATGATTCAACCTTGAAAAAAGTGATTTTTCTTTCTTCTCGACCTCGCTTTCGTTACGGCCTGAGAACTTTTGTACGGCGGATCGAGGGAATTTTCAATTTAAAAAATCTGCAAGTGATCTCGCGCGATACTTCGAGTTTTTACTCTACTTTATTTGTGCAATAAAAAAGAAATAAAGTCAGCATTTCCTGCTGCAAACAAGCGGCACGGAGTTTTATCGTCTCGAAACCAGAAATCTAATTGCCCTTATATTCCGCAGGGTATATATTTCCCCGGGAGAGTAAGTTCTGGCAAGAAGCGCGCAGACCTATAACTCCTGCATGTATACGCGCGGGAAAAAGGCAGGAGACGCGAGCCCAAAAATCTCGGAATTTATCGCTCGCTCGACTTAAGTATGTAACAACACCTACAACATGCTCTCGGGAGACCGTATATAGGAGGACGCCACGGCGTTTTACGGTCGAGTAAGTGCGCGCGTATCTCTCGCTCGCTCGCTTGCGGCCGCCGCCTTGCGCCGCCGCCTCTCGATTCTCGTAAAACCCGTAATTTACGCGAGTACATAAAGGGTCACCGTCGTCGTAGAGCCCCTTGCCAGGAGACAACCTGTGGAACACGGGCCGCATCCCTCGATCAGGGAGTAAAACCGAGCGCGGGATTTTCAATTCGCGAGACAGTCAAACGACTCGCGCACGTCGAATCATGATCGAATTAGAAAGCCGCACAGTCGCCTCTCGCTTTCGTCCCAGCAGCGGCAAATCACGCGACCTTTTTACAAGCGTTAAAACACTTAACAACGCGCGCAAATTGAACGTTTTAAGCAGATGAAAGCGGCGGCCGGCTCCGCGCCGTCGCGCATAAAGAGGAGCGCTGTAGGCTCGAGTGCGGAGTTAGTTTCGGAGCGCTGCTCTCGCACCTAATCGACTGTTGGCGTCGTGGGACGGGAGCAAAGCGCAAAATTATCGCGGCGTTCCCACGCGGCGCTCGGCGTCGTCCCGATGGGAGAGTTATGTGGTCCACGTACACATATACTATATAGTACGCATACACGCATAGCGAAGTGCAGTCAAGTGCCGCGCTCGCGATACGCGCGTAAAAACTTGGGATCCTCATCGAGAGCGCCTGTCTTTGTCTGTCACTCAGATGTCGCTCGCTCCCTCGATCGAGGGGATGTATTTTCGAATTTCTCGCGCGCCTCGCAGTGTCAAAAGAAGACTTCTCGACTTCTGCCCGCGGCGATAAAAATAGTCCTGGGGAAGGAGGATTAGACGACTTTACATCGAAGACTGTTATCGAGCCTATCGCGCTGCAGAAACATAATCTCGCAAGAGCCGCCGTAGCGTTAGACGAATGTGCGCGCACAATGAAAGAAAAGCGGTGGGAAACTCGTTTAAAGTCGTTGCAATGCACGCAAAGTCGAGATTAAGCAACTCTCACCGGGGCTCCTGAAAGTTCGACTCGCGCCGCGACCGGTGCGGAGCCCAATATAGAATACGGCTATCTCGGGCGCTTGCGCTCCGCATTTCCGTTCGTGTTTCGAACTCGCTAACGATCGGCGAGAACTCCGCTATACATACAAAAGCTGCCGGGCATTATCATAATTGCGCGCGCGGCAAACTCCGCATGGGTTCGTAGCAACTCCAGGGGCTCCTCGACGACGACGAGCCGCTCAAGTAGTTCCCGACCGGCGAGTTGTTCGGTCAACTCGTAGTAACTCGCGTAATAAGCCGTGGAATTCGAGGAGCCGAGCGAGCTTATCAGCCGCGGTCCTGCAGACTTGGTGCATAGGCGGCGTGTAATACACTCGCCGGACGGAAGAAGTGCTCGCAGCCGCGCGAGGATAATTTTCCCAGGTTTTCCAATTTTCTCCGCTCGCGCAGTGGTTCGATTACGCCGCTGCATTGCCGCGATAGCCTAATTGGCTAATTATCGTGATGGACGCGATTGTCATCGCGCTGAGCCAATATTGACGGAACATTCGAATTCTGATTTCCCATCCACGTCTCGCGGGCAATCAACGCAGTGCTAAAACATGTCCATTCCATCATCGCGCACACGCGCGGAGGCGACGGGAGCTCACGTCGCGTCCGCGTAATACGAAAGTCCATTAAAATAATCAAACGCTAGCCGGCCGGATAAATTATAATTAAATGCGGCCGACCGCTGCGCGCGTACGGCGCACACCTACGTCGCAGACTCGTGCGGCCGGGACACGGGAAGTTGCTGCAGGAGTAGGCAGTACAGAAACTCGCTTTCGAGTGTATGGAGGCAGACAGACTATCTCGCGCTGCAGCTGCGAGACTTTGCGAAAATAACGTGGCAAGACGTCCGCGCACGGACGAGACATCTAACGGAGGAACAAAGAGATAGCTGTGCGCGCACGGTGTCTGCGTTCCTCGCCTGCCTCTCCTCCGTATCTGCTGTCTGCTGCAGCTCGGTTTACTCTCTCTCTCTCTCTCTCTCTCTCTCTCTCTCTCTCTCTCTCTCTCTCTCTCTCTCTCTCTCTCTCTCTCTCTCTCCCTCGCTTGCCATAGACGACGGCGGGGCGGGCTATCTCTCGCGCGTCCGATAGCTGCAATCTAATTGATTCTCGCTTGCACACGACGCTGCCGCCGCTGCTGCTTCGACGAACACGCGGACGTGTAATAGTCGACGTTCCGCTACTGGAGATCCGCGAGACCGGAGCAATAATCCCGTCTCACGCGCGCGCCGCGCTCATCTCTCCTGCCTAACACGCTCGTTACGATTGATAATTGATCGAGGAGATGAACGAACGGGCGTTATTATAGGCAAGTTTTTGCTATGGCCGACTCGATTCGCGAGTAGCAGCAACAATGAGCCGCGATTAATCAACGGGACAGTCTAATTTATCCACGCGCAGATTGCGCAAGCGCGTATATCGCAATCAAGATCGTAATCGCGTTAGGCACGGGGAGCATCGATTTGCCGAGGACTGCCGTGAAAAGTAAAGTATCACATTCAAGTTCAATATTAACGAGAACCGGCAATAATGTCGCATTATCCCATCAATTGCTCGGGACAGCTGCCTGGATGCGACGTGCAGCCCATCAATTAACAATCAATACGGACTAGGCGAGTCTGCGGAATCGGAATATCAACTTTCGAAAGATTTCTCTAAGGGCGATAAGCAGCGCGAGAAAGTTGGACAAAGTTCAGGCTTATGAGCTCGTTCGTTATACACACACACACACACACACACACACACACACACACGTATACACACAATGCGCGCGTACATCGGCGAGTTCACGTACACACACAGCCTGTACATAGTGGGTCGTGATGCGGAGCCGGCAAAGGAGTGTCTGGGCGCCGTGTTTCCCACGTCTCTTTGCGCGCGCAGCTCTCGCGGCTGATTAGGGCCGCCGACGTAGTCGATGGCCCAATCTCGGACAGGAAGAAAAAGGGCGGCACGAGTGTGCACTGGGAAGCAGTTTGTGGGTGACGAACACGCGCTGAAGTGGGGGTGGGAGAGTTGGTTGACGCGGGCAGTCTTGGAAGACACTGATTGCCGAAAGCCAGGGCTTTCGCTTTGGACTTTGGGTAAACAGTCGTGGAGGAGTCTCCGCGTATCGGCTGTGGGGTCGGATTTTGTTGTTATAAGTGGAAGAAAAAAACACGGGGCCGCAAAAGCTCTCGAGAGCTTTTTCCAAGTTTCTTAATAACCTGGGGTCTCCGACCGTAAGCTTGATTTGATTCGCCTCGAGTGTTTGCCCGCGATGACAATCGATATTTTTTTCCGACGTATCAATTTCAATTTCGTTGTTACATTGAGACGCAGTAACGACTTAACAAATAATATCATCCGTCTACTGAAATCGAAGTGCAAGTCATGGCTCGAGAGGTATATTCGATGACGCCAGTCATTCTATTACAGAAGTTAATATTTGTTCCATATACCCTTGGAAAATGACAGCGATATTTTTTCCAACAAACTTTACAGCTCCAGCGAGATGAAAAAGCGCGCAACGCGCAACTACGTTGAAGGCGGCGAGCTTTCGTCAAAGTTTGGCACGCGCCGCTCACAAAAGCGCATAGTCCGATTCGAAAAGGGAAACTGTACGCGTGAGATATCGCCCGGAGGAGTCGTGCGAATCGGGACAAAGAGTCAAAACGCAGCCTCCGGCGGCGCATACCGCACACGCACAGAGATCGACAGCAAAGTCACGGCAAACGCAGCGATCGGAGAAAGAGCAAAACAGGCGGGGTAACGGACCAAGGCACAAAGACGGAGGAAGAGGTCACGAAGCCACGGCCGGGATAATCTAGTATACGAAGCGCATACAGAGAGCGCGCGCAATGGCAACGGGCACCGCGGCGAGCGAGCATAAGTCCGGCGATAGAACGTGAAACCCGAGCGCGCGGGCATTTTTCCGCGACTGCCGCCCCCGAGCGCTGCAGCAGCGCGTATATACTATCAAAGATGCGAGATAAGCGAATATCGACTGCGCGTTTGTCTGAAGCTCGAGGCCGATTCGCTTCGCTTCACCGACGCGACTCGCTCATTTTTCTCGGGCTCTGCTCCTTATTATGCAGCTAATAAGCCGGTGAAAAACTCCGCGCGCGACTTTCTCCGCATGCACGGGTGAGATGTCGCTGCTCATTTCGCGGAGCGCATGCTACGTGTGGGCGATTTTTGCACGATTTCCGTCAAGATTCGCGAGATAGGCGAGCGTCGGCCGCAAGTTGGCTCTACTCGGCCGAGCTTTACTTTCTCTCGAGGTAATCCGATAGCCGGCGGCGATCGAACATTGCGCGCAACGCTTCGCTGCGGTTCAATAACTGTACACTTTGCAACGTATTCTACGACTATTGAACTGCGGCGCTTCGCGTATTACATATCGTACACAATGACTTGAGCAAACACAATCAATTTCACGTTACGAGCTTTCGATAGCTCGCTAACCCAGATTTGTCTCGCTGCACGAGCGAGCGTGAAGAATCATTACACTGGGGTGAGAATGTATGGCTGTGTCGGATCGTGCGCGCAATGAACGCGCGGCGCGCGGGAACAATGAATCGCATTTCGGGAGTTCGACAAGTGGGGAGTGCATCCTCGATCGCGGGGCTGAGAAAAATCGAGCTGATCAAAACGCGCGCACCAGGCTCATCCCCCTTTTTCTCTTGCCACCCGTCCCGTCGCATATAGCTGTATACGGACAAAAGCGCATGGTTAACTGCGCGTAACGGACGAATATTTTCGCTTTGTGCTGTCATTGATGCGCGCGTCCGGGTCACCGAGCGAGTGATCAAACACAAAACGAAATTTCGACGTTCTTTGTAAGTCACGTTATGCGCACATTTTTTCTCGTCGGTGCGATCGCTGATTATACTGTTATCCAACTTTTTTGCGAGTAAAAAAGCGTAGTTAAAAATGTTCATCTAGCTCCTGCAAAGAAACGCTCGGCATGAGTTTTCGGGGCTTCTACTTTGTTCGCGAAAAGGGCAAACTTTGCCTTAGAGCCAGAATTCTTCGTGAAAATCCTGAATACTTTATGAGAACTGTATAGAGTTTTCCTCGCGATATTGCAGGAAATGACTGTCGCTGAGAGAGAAGTGAGCGGCAGCGGCGGCGCAGTCGAGAGAAAGGAAGAAAATAAACGCTGGCGCGCAGAAAGGCAGTCGATGCTATATACATCAGGCAAAAAGGCGAGGCTGAAATCGCTGCGCGCATTCTCTTGGCGACTGCCACGGCGAGATCCGTCAGAAGTTCGTGCGCTGGCGAGTCATCAGCCCGGAAGTTTCGTTTACGAGGGGGTTGCAAGAACGCGTCGCAGGAAAGTAGGTCACTGGCTCTCGAGTTCCAAGATAAATTGAAGCTTTTTCCGTCGCAGACTCTGCGCTGCGCCTGCCAATCCTTCGCTTTGGGTACACGTAGGATCGAGTTGAAAAATTAAAAAAAGCGCGAGCGGATAAGACGAATTTGTAAGGATTAGCGGAGCGAGCGCGAGGCGTGTAGCTATATGTATAGAAGAAGATTGAGCTTGTGCTTACCCTCGAGGTTAGCCATGGAAATTCTATAGCTATCGATCCTGGGTGTGTTGATGTCTGGGTTGTACGGCCTCAGGGTTGCCGAGCTTACATTGTTGAGACTCTGAAACAAGATTTTGAAAGCTCTGTTAGCACGGGATACACTGCACACGAAATAATTAATTGAACGCAAGCTTTTTTATTCTAAAGAGCTTTCGAGAGATTCCGAATTAGTGTTCTGCTCTGAAAAACGATTGCAAGCTGCGCAACCAATTTCCGCAGAGCGACGCTTTTGATCATTTCCCTCGCCAGTCAGCAAGCTCAGAACAAGATTTTTTCCCTGCTTGATCGACGTTTGATCGAGCTGTACATCAACTTTCCAATACATATAGTTTTAATTTTCGATTAAAATTAATGAAGGCTGAAGGATGAAAAAAGTTAAGCGACCCCAACAAATATAGGTACCAAAATGTTCGGAAAATTTGAAAATCCCGCAGCAGCTGACCAGCGCGCATTGCTCACTCAGGGCTCGTGCTGCAGCTCTCTCGCGGGCTTCCGGCTTTTGAGCCATTAGCCGTAAGTAATGCCGGCGAGCAGCGGCTCGGCCGAGCGTGCCCTGACTCTCGCCCGGCGTTTAATCAAGCGACGACTTTGCGGCCGCCGTGTATACCTGCATCGCATTGCCGACAAGAAAGCTCCCGTGCGATGGAAGTTTATTCTCGCTCGTCGCGCGTGCTCCAATAATAAATGCCTTATTTGAGCTTAAAAAGTGCACGCTGAAAAACGACAGAGCCCTCCATAGCAGTACATAGTCGATGTATACGAGCTATATGGCGTCGTTTGTGCGCGCTAGAAATTTATCGCGCGTCACTCGCCGGCCCTCGAGATAAATATAAATTTGGCGCGCAGGAGGTGAATGACTTGCGCGCCGCACACACGCGGCTAATTATTGTGTCGCTATGAAAATCCCTCGTGAAAGCGTTGCATTGTAAGAGCAGGAGGGAATAGGTCGAGAGCTGCGTGATTTATCGGCCGCGCGCGCGTGCGGCTATGTAAATATGAATATAAGTAGATCGTCCGTAAAACTGCACGCACGGTAATCATCCCGAAAGTTGCTTCTCCGTGTTATACTTTGTATTCAAATAGCCCCCTCTCGGTCAGCTGTTATTTACATTTTGAAAGGTCCGGCGAATATAAGCGTAAATTTGCATTACCAAAGGATATAGACATCAAAAACGATAGTGTTTCGCATTATTTAGCCCGGCGGCAGAAGCGGGCGAATAAATTAGCCTCGTATACCGTTACAAGCGCAGCGACGATTCAGCTCTCGCGTAACAAAGGACGTTTTTCAAAAATCGAGCGGCATTGTCTCCGTATAATCGCGCGCCGCGCGCGAGACGGTTTATAATTACGAACGCTCCGCACGCACACTGCAGTTTCCGATTTCAATTAGCGATAAATCACGCGGAAAATTTTTCCCATAATTCAGCACTCACTCGCGGAAGGTATAGTATGCGCGGAGGATATTATATTGTACGCGCGAGCCGGAATCGTGCTGAGGAAGCTGCGCCGTTCGAGCTCTTCGCGGTGCATTGTAATTATCCGGCTTGTGCGCGGAGGAAAGAAGGAGAGAACCGGTATGGCCTGCGTGTGAGAGTGTGGAGCTACAACATGGACTGCGCGCAGTACTAGGCCAGCAGGCCCAACAATTAGATTCGAGAGGATAAGCCGTCTCTTCCTGTAACTCGAGTCACTCGCACGCGCGTGCGTGTATATTTAAATTTCCGTCCACGAGTGCGCGCAGCTTCCTCGCGGAAAGATAGAAGCGTGAAAGTAGATGTCGCTCCATCCCTACCCACTTTCCATTGTCGCTTATGATACGCGGACACGGCGGACTTCTTGCTGCAGTTCACGCTCCAGTTGCGCGCGGCTCTTTGATCGGGGGTAGAAAAAACTCCGCAAGGTTGCTCGGCTTTTCCGCGTACTTTTTACGGGCACTGCTCATTAGCCGCGTCCACTTGTTTTGATTTTCGACATAATTGCTGCGCCCCCACAGTTTTCGGCGGATGATTAGTGCAGCGCGTATTTTCGGAAAAATTGATGTCTGGCCGCGCTCCGAAAATAGTCCGGAAGATATCCGAAGCTTCTATTTCTGAACTACTTAAGAGCTCCGGCAAACTAATTGAATCCCCAGCGCACGCGGACGCTCATAGCCCCGAGCCAGAGTGGAGTCGTCGCGTCTTTCGCTCCCGCGAAAGCGCATCAACTTCACTCTTTGTGTCCCCTTTCTCCTCCAGCCTTCCGAGCTTTCTTCCCGAGCCCCGAGAGCTAGCACCTCCTCCGTTCTCGTCGCTCTAATTTCTTTTTCCACGGCACTGCGGTAGCTCGTCTAGCGAGAGAGCAGAGAGCGCGCGATACAGTTTTGCGGCCAGGAGAGCTTACATTTTTCATTCCGCGGCTCTCCGGGGCAAGTTTAAACTTCGCTGCTCTTTTCTCCGGCAGTGCAGGGTATATATTTGTTTTCGTCGAGTAGAACGTGCGAGCGCCGGCACGTCTCTTTTAGCTCGTTCCTTTTTTCCTGCCTCGCGCTCTCGTCTCTTCCTCTTTTTCGCCCTCTATACATAGATACTCCTGCAGCGCTTTAACGCGAGCTTTTCTCGCACCTGAAACTGGAGCAATTTTTCAGCCAAGCGCCTGGCAAAAAGGCTCGCTGGTAATGGGAGAGATTAAAAGGGAGCAGCGCTGTTACTTTAAAGGCCATTTTTCTATCTTCCGCCCCTCTAATGGAGTGCCTCTGGTTCTTCTTCCAATTTGCCGAAAGTGTTTTTTTTTTTCAAATCATCATTCCGTGCCGGAAAAACGCGTAAACTCGACGGGCTCGTCTGTCCGAGGAACATAAAACAGCGCCGATGGAAGAGACTCGTGAGCGCGCGGAGCCCTTAAAAATCGAGAGATTTCCCGGCGCTGACGCGAAGGCGAGGACACGAGAGCCCTTGTGGAACAGGCTGTGCGGCTCTTGGCAAAGTCGCGTCATCCCGTGCGAAGCTGCATGGTCTCTGATTAAGAGATGGAAGAGTACCACGGTGCGACAATATCGATGTCTCTCCCGCCGAGTGAAATTTCGCGGCTTGAATGACAGTTTGCTATTCCGACACGCGGGATGCCGTGCATTTTTCACGTTTATGCTCGCGACGCGTTGACGCGCCGAGCGAACGCAATTCCAGTTGGCTTCAATCCGGGTACTTCTCTATTTTCAATTTGTATTTCAATAAAGCGCTGGCTCTCGCGCGAATAATCGCAGCATCAGCGCGAGATGGGTGCACAGGTATGAGATAATGTGGCTCTCGAGCACGCGCTGTATTAAGATGAATTTCCTCATTGCGCACTTCCTCGTTCTATATATCTCTTTCCGAAATAAGTGGTTATTACCCGCCGATGATTTATGTCACTCTATGAGCGCAAAACTCTTGATTATCGCAGTATGTAGCGATATTCATAAAGTTACGCAAGAATATACTGTAAAGAAACGAAGGAGCGAATCGTGTAAATTGCGCGCACTGTCTACGCTGGGGTTCGCGGGGAGATAAAACCAGTTCCGTTGGCAATAAAACGGCAATCTAGTCTGTTTGAAGTCCAGGGCTCGAATGAAAGACGCCTTTAATCGCGCGCCTAAGGACGACGCAATTTGAGTAATGCGCGGCGACGTCAATCCCCCCGTCTCTCCCTCGCGCAGCGTGCGAATAATTAAATATATATTACCGCGATTATGCTGGAGAGCGGATTCATCACTGGACCGCGTCTCGATCGATTCGCGGGGCTATAAAAGCGAGCACTCAAACTCTTGAGCTTCCGGCAGATTGCTTTCGCACACGCGTAATTAAGTTTTTTTAACGAACCGCCGGCGCGTGCTCACCTGACAAAAAGCGGAAACGCGCGAGCAGAAGTCCCCCCCCCCCCCCGAAAAAAGACCGGGAGCAAGCGAGACTCGTTTGCGTCCGGCTCTTTGAGATTTCTTGTCGCGTAATGTACTCACGTCCTCCATCGCCTTGTGGCTCTTCCAGCGGAAAAGTCGGTCCATCGCTCGGTGTCGGGGCTCCTTCTCTCTCAGCGCTCCGAAAAGTTAGCAGCGACACGGTCTTCCGCTCGCGCTCTCATTCTTATTCCCGCTGCTACTTCTGGCTCGGGGCACCGGACGCAGATGCATCGCCTAGCAGCGAGCCGCGGAAACGGAGCGCCGGCGTACTTGCACTTCTCCCATTGGCGGTCCTGCCCTCGCACGCGCGCGGGGATGTGCTTTTAACGCGACTCCGCTGATGGATGGCACTGCGCCGCGCTTCCGGCAAACACGCGCGCACTCTCTCCCTCCGTGTATTTGTGTACGTTTCTATCCTTTTTGCTTTTTGCGCCCGGTTTTGTAACTCGTCGCTTTCTACTGCGCTAGCAGACTGCTGGAAGTGTACGGGGCTAACGTAAACAATCACTTTTTTACGACAGCGCGCACTGGTATACGTACACTTTTTCGCGAACCAACGCACAGCTCGGAACTTTCGGAGGCAAACCGGGTGTTTGTGGAAAACGGCGGCGAAAGAGGAACACAACGTGCAGACCGCTCGGGCCGGTGGAGCAGCGAGTAGCGCAGCGAGCCGAGCACTGGATGCTGCTCCGCATCAACGTGGAGCCGGTACTCCGTCTCTCTCCTCCCTCCCTGCCTCGGTTCCCTCCTGTCGTGTGCAGCCGGCCCGTATGGGTGCGGCGCATGCGCGGCTATTGATTCCAGGCTGAGCGACCGGCTCCCGCAGGAGAGAGAAAGACAGCGACAAAGAAGAAGCAGCGGGACCTTTTCCGCGGGAGAGAGAGAGGAGCGGAGAAGCTTGTCGAGAGGGAGAAGGGCTCTTTTTCTCTCTTCTGCAGTGTGTATGGTACTGTGTACACGCATCGGGCTCCGCCGCACACCTGCGCTCGCGCTTCCGCTCTCTCCTTCCCTCACCCTCGTATAATTTTATCGAGTTTAACAAATTGTTGTTGTAACGCGTCCGTAAACAGCAGGGTCGCAGCGCCGGAAAATATGCGACACTATAAGCGAGTTGTACGAATTCGCGGACTCTGCGCGCGTATGATAATTGATGCGGTCGCCGGCGCCAGAGAAGCTACGGAACTCGTTCCTGTCGAGAGCGCGCTGATTTTCCGATTTTCGAGTTTCTCTTGTGCGTCAATTTCGATGACGAATCGCCGAGATCGGGATTTGATTCTATCGAATTAACAATTTTAATTTCATTAGAAAAAGCGAGGAGAAACGCGTTCTCTCGGCAGATAATTAAGCGGGTAACTAAATCCATGCGGTCTGAAACAGTGCGTGAACGCACGACACGACGAATTTGAATCTCAAATCCTGGCGGGCTACCGCTTTAATTTCATTCGCCACGCTATCGATTCCGCCGCAGGACTTTTACCCCGAGCGCAATAATCACGCAAAGTAGACGCGGCATCGAAAAGCTCGGATTATCGGTGCGACGCGTTTTGTATTCAGAGACCGCGTGAAATGGTTTCGGTCGCGCTCGTTTAATAATTATTATAATTAACAGCGAGTGGAAAAGGGCTCGGTGAAAAAAGCGAGAGACTCGCTCACGTGTGTGTGTATGTTTACGCGTAAGCCTTCCACGCCCGTGCCAGGGGCTGAGTGAACCCCCCGCGAGAGCTAGATTTCGCTCAGGTGCCGCACTGGAATCCACTCGTGCGTGCGCGCGCGGCAGCTCACCTCTCCCTGCGTACACACTGCGCTCCCTTTGACTGTGTGAACTGGTGTACCCGCAGGGGCTGCTGCATTGGCCGCCCGACGGGCTGCATCTGCTGATGCTGTGCACACCATAATACTCCACTGTGCGGTGCGACCCGGCTTATCACCTCCGGCAGCCAATCCCTCTACGGCCCCGCTTTCGCCGCGCATTTCCGCGCTTTTGATGAACTCGCCGAGTTTTTCCGATGTAGGTGCAGGGATCGGCACTGCAGTGAGCGACGGATAACGAGATATAGTCTTCGAAAATATAAAAGACGAGAAAATGGAGTTATCGTTGGGTGCCCGTCCGTGAACATGAGCGCCATTATTCCCCAGGGCGATGGACGACTAGTGTACGCTTTCCTGGGAAATTGCAGTGACACTGAGCAGCGATCGGCTTGCAGTTCGCGGAAGTTCATTAACCAGACGCGCCGGCAGAAGCTTACTTCGTCCGTGGCTATAGCTTCATCCGACGCTTCACTAGAGACATGCAGGTGTTCGCGGGATGCAATCTCGATAAGCCGGAGCTTCGCGCCTTTCGCTCTCCCCTTAATTGCGCGCACTGCACAGTGTATAGCGAGCCAACTTTCGAAGCCGAATTTCCCCCTCGTAAATTTTCGGCTCCGTTTAACGCACAATATTTCAGGGCTAATTATTTCAGAGTATTAATTCGCTTTGGAGTTCAATCTGCCGGTGGCAGTAAATTTTCTGCCGCGTATACACCTACTTGCCCGCATTATCTTCGCTGTAGGTATAATCGCGCTCGCACTGAACTTCCACGACGAAAATTAAACCATTATTAATGGGGCGCCTCACGATAGCTATAAATATACACAGGATTAGAAATTTTTAAAAACTGATCGTAACAAGATCGTTTCTGTATATTTCAAAAACTTTCTCTTGTTGATTCGTATCTTACTTTTTTCAACATTTCCAAACAGATCTGAGCAATGCCCCAACAAATCCGAGCAACGCCGTTGAAACTTTGCAGTCGTCGTAAAACCTTATCGACGCCTTGCACGCATTACGACTTCCGATTTGTTCACGAGAGCGGCATAAAAAGAGTAATAGCGAACCCAGCAGCGGCGCACGGTAGCGCGTAAAAAATTGGTAAAACCGTCGTAAAGCCAACTTTTATTAGCCGATAACGAAAAAATTGGGTCGATGATTTCCTTCCTTCCGATGAGCCGCTGGTGCCGGCGAGGTCATCGCGCGTCCGCTCTATAGCCGCGACGTGGGATTCGAGGACGTACTCGCACACACACGCTTTGAATTCCGCCGCTGGCGCGATCGCTCTTATCAGCTCGTTTGCGCGGCCATTCATCTGACGCGCCGAACTGACGTTTCCGTCGGCCGGAAAAAACGAATTAGATGGCATCGACTCGAGCAGCCCCCGAAACTCGGCGGAGGGAGAGGAGGCTACGTGTAGGAGAGGACCCTCGACGAACAATCGACGTCAAAACACGATTAATGCGCCTCTCCTTTGATTTTCCCGCTCGATCGATGCCGCGCGATATGATGTCTCGGCGACGACAAAGGGAAGGCCGGCGGACTGCGCTCATCCCCCAAGGCAAAGCAAACATGCCTGCTTTTCTATTTAGGGCAAGGGAATTTCTCTCCCCCGCCCTCCCTAATGCATATCACTTTTCACGTATTGTTCGAGGCTAGCTGTTGTCCTATTTTTCACTAGAGTAAATATTTGAAAATAGGTTACGTTCCGCGAGGGGGGGGGGGGATTTGCCAAATACATGGGTCGTTATTTTTTCCGTCAGAACAATAACGTAATTCGCGATAACTGTTTTTGCAGCGGGAAACGAAAATGATCCACGCCGAGAGTGGCAGCGAATACAAATGGAGCGGATAAATGCGATGAGTCGTAAAAATCAAGAAAAGCGTGCATTCACTGCTGACGAGAGTAGCATCGCTGACACAGTATATATGGGATACGCGCACACAGAAATTTACTTGGCTGGCACTCAAGAATTGATCGCAACGATGCGGCAGTCCATTTCCGAATTGGTGAATGAAATGTTTATGCTCGCGGGGTATCTTGTGTGTCGAGCGCAGAACCGGATTCAAGCAAATGGCCCGATTGCCAAGTTAACCTAGATGTGACTCTCGATAGACGGGCCACTCCAGCAGATTTCGTTTCAGTGCAAACCTATATCTCCTCGAATCGAACATCTTATCCCTATCTCTCGTCTCATCTCTGATCGCTGCGTTACATTGCATCTTCATTTAATTGCAGCGTACGATTTGTCATTATTCAATTGCAATAAATAACAACTGCTCGCTTCAGAATCACATTCACGTTATCGCATGCAAAACCCTGGCGAATCAGGACATAAATAATGATCGCTCGGTTCTCTACAATGAACCACTAGATAATGCATGATGTTTTATAAACAGCGTCGGCTACTGGAAGATAAGAAGCTCCTTTCAATTATGGCTTGATGATAAGCTACACAGCGGCCGGAACGTTCTCTCACGGCTATCTCTTGCTATAGACGCTAATGAGACGTCGACACCGCCGTACTCTCTTGTCAGGATTGAAAGACGGCGTCGAGGCGGAGGTTTTTCCAAAAGGCCCCCGATAAAAGCAGTGGCTCTATACAGTGAGTTTCTATTATGTTTGAAGAAAAATGCCTTAAGAAGCATCAAAGTTTTAAGATAATCGATGGCAATGCGTTGCTCAACTGCAAATAAAAGATTCGAACAAAGAATCATGAGCTTGCTCCGAAAAGAAAATCCAAACACTGAAAACGCGTTGTAAAAAACCATACAACTTTGCAATTGAGCGTTTTTAAAACGTAAAATATAGATCAGGGTTTGCGGCGAACATTACAGTTTTCAGAGGCGCAAATAACAAGTGAGTATCCACGGCTAGTAACCGGCGCGCTGTGTATGGGGCGACTAATGCAATGCGAAAACAGGATACCGCTACCGTATTGTGACATATTTCCTCGATAAAAAGGACTTGCACGCGCGACCACGACAAGCGTCTGTATAGCGCTCGCCTTGCTTCGCGAGAGTTGCACGATATGTTTCTTCACTTTTTATCTTCCTTTTTCAGACATTATTCGACGTATACACACTTTTCTCAATTGATCTGCGCCGGAAAATTTTATTGCTTCAGTAAATTCCTGCGGCGATCGGTGTGATATTTTCTTAGCGCGACTGATCGACTGCCACAGTCAATATTTTATCAGAAAATTTGCTACGCTAGTAAAAACTGGCAGTATGGTCGTATTTTATCTCAAAGGTAGATTCGCTTCATGAAACTGCCTTCTGTTTTGATGGCAAACGAATATACTCGACGATAAAATTTGCCTTCTTATTACACGCGAGCTATAAAAGCATCGATGCGTGTGAATAAATAACTTGGCTCTTTCGGTCCCTGCTCGCCGGAGAAAATCCCTTCCACGACTATAGTAGGAATATCGCGCGAGTAGCTGGGCATGAAAAAATCGGATCACGTAGTTGCCGAGAGGCGAGCTTCTCTCGCCTCTCTTTTTCGCCGGCCAGATACCCCGAGCGCTCGCGGGAGACAAAAAGTTTAGCGGCAAAAGTGCCGCGGCTGTAACCGTACCAGCAGCAGCAGCAGCAGCAGCAGTAGAGCTGCATCCGCTTCCGCCTCCCGAAGCGGACTCGCGGTGCGCTGTTCTCCATAGCGCACACGTTTCGCTGCATTTAATTCCGCGCATCCTAATCGTCGGCTCACGACGCCTGAATATACAGCGACTGAAGAGCTGCGATTAGGCCTTCCGTACGCGTACTGGAGTTATCTGGATGCGACTTGATCGTGTTCGTCATTCGGAGAGAGAGGTGTGTGCCTGTGCCGTTGCGTTAATCGCACGTTCGCTTTTATGCTGCAGCGAATTCGTGCTGAACGCGAAAATAAGTACTTTGCCATATTTTCTGCATGATAACGGAGAGAGAGCGCAACTTTTTCGAGTTATTGGAATTTTCCAATATGCATCAATAACACGCGAACGTGACCTTGTATCGATCGATAATAAAGTTTTCACGTTCGATCAGTTTCCATGTGCATATTTTGGAGTTAAAAATTGAAGCTCCCCTTTGAGTTACGAATACCTGGCTTTGTGCGTATGCAATCGGGTGAATTATTGTCGGTTGTGCAACTTACTGTCGATGGCAAAACCAAAAAACTGTGCAACGATGCTGGGTCACTCACCTTGAACAAACAGAGGAAAAAAAAACGTTAATGCTGTGCGCAAAATGGAGGAAGAGCAGTAAATAACGCGCCTACGAGTGTATTTACTGTCGTCGTTGACAAAACAAACGCCGAAGGTTATATTCGCGCAGCAAGTGCAAAGTATGGCCGACACGTACACAATACGCGTCGATTGGGTCCAGCACGCGGTGCGTTTTTCCCACGATTCAGTAGCCAGCGCGCAGTTATGAGCGCCACAAATCGAGCGTAGGCGCACACGCCCGTGCGATCGTAAACGGGGGAGTTTCCGGTATATGGCTTTCTTCGAGAGCGAGAGTGAATAACTCGACTCCCTAACCGTGAACGAGCGTCGCCCTTCCTGCCCAACTCCGGATTCTAAATTTGTACGAATGGCATCGCGAACTATATTTACCAGGGCGCGCGAGGGAGATTCGTGCCCCGAGCTTGCAATAATACTCCTATAGCTCGTATAGGTATCGAGCTCATATCGGCAGCGCGTGCATTTGCCATTTTGGCGCTGGGCGCGTCACAAAAGCTCGAAATCGGAGACTGAATCAATATTTTCGGCCGCTGGCTGGTGCACCGTCGACGAATGTCGGATACGTCGGCGAAAATATTTTTGCGCCGAAGCGCGCCGAGTATTATTCTGATGGCACTGCTATTTCGGGGGATAACAGTGTCTGTTTGATAGCGCTCTACTGTTTTTATTACAGTATCGATCGACTGCGCGTCCGACGCTAATATTCACGTGTTTGTTCAGATCAACGAAAATATTGTGAATTTTCAGACGCAGAACATAACGATTCTCTCTTTGTTATCGAGGAAGGGAAAACCGCATCTCACAGCTCATCAGCGCAAAGTGTAAAGGCCGGCATGATTCGGCTCTATTTCCGCTCGGCGAAAACGATAGCAGTGATCTAAGAGCTTCTCTCGCGCGCTCGCGCGAATTATCGTCGTCGACTCGTTCCCTCGCGCACAGCTGACGCGCTGGATCCAGGATTATTTCACCAGGCAGCTATATTTACCCTCGAGTTCACGGCTGCACTGCACGCGGTGCATTACACTCCGCGTCAAGCCGCGCTGGAAAATTATCGTGAGATAGAGGGAGAGGGAGAAGTTTCAAGATTGCTGGCGAGCGAAAGTGAACGTGCGAACACGACGAAAAGCAAAAATACGGCGTGAAAAAAAAACGTGAATATTAATTCGATTTACTACCGCAGTCCGCGCGTAAAGGGACGTTAATTTAATGAGTCCTGGCGCTTGACAAATAAGATTTCTGGACAGCGCCTGGTTGGCCCGTAATGATAAAGTCCACCCCCGCTGGAATTGCGTAAGCCACGTCGTAACGCGGAAAACACTTGGGCAAGGAAAAAGGAGTTTGCTCGGGAAGAAAAAAGAGCTAGTCGTAAAAGTCTGCGCGAGGATGGGAACGAAAGGGCTTTCCCAGACTCGTGGGCGGCGTAAGCTCTAAAAGATTTTCCCCCATTTTTCGCACACGTGCAGGTGGGTACTAAAAAGAAAACGCCAGTGCACGATCCATAAAATTCAATTAGCAGGCACGGTCGACCCGAAACCTGCGACTGGATAATTGGGAGCCATCGGCGCATCCGCATAATCACAATGTTGAAGTCGGTGCGGCCTATGAATACGTTGGGAATGCATGAAGCAGTGGCAGCAGCGAGTCAAAGTTGTGGGAAAAGCAAGCAGCTCGAGGCAGTTCGAAGGAAGACGTGAGGCCTCTGCGATTGTCAACATCAAAAAGATCAGCGGAACCGCGGGAGCCCCGGCGTGCAAACGAGCCACCCGCCAAGACAAGCGCGGACGGCAGAGGAACAAGCGCACGATCTCTCTCTCTCTCTCTCTCTCTCTCTTGTACGAGGGTCAGCCTCGCTGCTGCTGCCAAGACGTGATGAAAAAAGAGAGATATCCAGGGGACTTTCGAGTTCCCAGCGCGAGCGTACGCGGGAACTCTCGTCGAGTGCGGTCCGCTGATGACCCGGGGTCGAAAAACTTTGGGCTGCCCCCCGCACCGCCAGTGCATTGGCTTCGAGAAAAAAGACACGGGAGAAAAATCGGTCGCCTCTCTGACACAATTCGACCGCCACCGCCGGCGGCCTGCAGCTCAACGGGTTCGTTGTTCCTCGCTCGAGGGCTGTAAATTTCACTGCTCCGACAATGAGCGCCGAGGGTCTGCCCTCGAGAATGCGATCGCGCTTGTTGGTGTTTGTGGCCGCAGCTCGCTTTCCAGGCTCTTATATCTATTCGTGCGTCGGAGCGCTATGGGAAGTGCCAGATTAGTGGGCTACGCCTCCTTTTCCAGATTTTTTAAGAGCCATCCTGCCTCCGCCCTGATTGATGAAGCTTCGCAAGACGACCTCCGCGGCTATTTATCGCTTCATTTCGTGCAGTCGAGCTCGGCGGACATTCGTTAACGATTTTTAAAATCAGACTCTAACGATCTGTTGTGACGCAACTTTACCGACGA
Source organism: Nasonia vitripennis (assembly GCF_009193385.2). NCBI lineage: Eukaryota > Metazoa > Arthropoda > Insecta > Hymenoptera > Pteromalidae > Nasonia > Nasonia vitripennis. The sequence goes on along the minus strand of NW_022279596.1, from coordinate 901,220 downwards.
CTTTGAGAAATTTACACGCTATCCTTCCAAGAGAATTATTTTTTTTTTTTATATTCGGAATCGAAGGGGATGAACCGCGTGATTAAATACTGCAGTCGCGATAAGGATATCGAGAAAGACAGATACCTATATCCTCAGTCGCGCCTGAAATAACAGCTGCGCTCGCGGGGCTTTATCGACTTTGACGGAAGATAAAAGAGCGATTTATCTGTATACAGCGCCGAGACGGTTAATATTTACTCGCGCGATCCCTCGGCTTCCGTTCCGCGCACGAGAAGTTCATGGTCACGGAGCATGTGTGCTCGAAGAACTCGTATACGAGTGAACGCCCCGTTACAGATCACACTTTTTCCTACATGGAGATTCATACAATCGAATTTACCATCGAACGCGTACAAAGACGGCACCAGAGTTAATTGAGTTCCCGCGTGACTCGAGCAATGAATGCATTATAAGCGCCGAACAAAATAACGCATGCATAATGAACGCGAACAAATAAAAAGGTCCACGGGCTGCGCGCGAGCAGCTGCATGTATAATCTCTTCGACGAGCGCGAGCCATCCCGAGAAATGAATAAACACGTGCGCTAGCTGCGGGGATAAAAGACGCCAGAGAGTGCGCGCATATCGCGTGTTTTTCATGCGAGCTCGCCCACGCGCGCCTTGACACCTTCGCACACGAGCGTATTTTTAATCTCCGAGGCGCGGCGCCGCCTTTTTCTTGCACCCTCCGGCTTTCGTCGAGCCTGCTAGTCCAGGTTGCACCTTCTGTCTCGTATTCCTTCGCGTACATGTTTCTCGAAGACAGAGGGCTCCGATCATTTGTATGCCTCCTTGTGGCTTACCAGCCTCCAAGACAATGCCGCTTTATTTCCTCTTTTTCATCGTTTCGTATCGTTAAGCCTGCCTTATTGCGCGCTCGCGAATTCCTCATACGATTTTGATGTGCCCCGCTGTATAATAAAGCAAACACTCCGCGGTCTCCTTGATTTTTCAATTATGCTCGCTCATCCCCCTCTTGGTACTCTCCCTCTTTCGAGCTCTGTTTGCGTTATTCTCTATACGCCCGCGCATCGCATGCCCTGTTTTTCCGTACGCGTGTGTGCCTTGTGGCCCACGCACACGCGCGCGCATGTATAGACATTGTTACAGGCAGGCTGGTGAGGCACTTTGACTGGAATAGCGACACACGGGGCTTCATTGTTTACCTTTGAAATTACTTCGCTTGCATCGATTTGCGGGGATTTACGCTGTCGGACCCTCCCTCTGTTTGCGCTCGCCTTTCTCCGTATAATTATTGTTATGAAAGTCCTTGATTCTATTGATCAGTCGCGAGCTCTTTATGCGTTTGTCACTTTTGTGCAAATGCGTAAAGAATACAATTCTATTGAGCCACACAATCTGACACGCGAACCGTGAGCTACGAAACGAAAATGACACGTGCGCAACACTCGCGCCAGCATAACTTCAAATAAAAACAAAAATCCAAACTGATGCGAGGGATAATCCTACCGTGTTGGTCAAGAAAGCGAGCCCCGGAGCTCTTATTTTCGAATTTGTGTCACGGCGTCGGGACCCGGCGCACAATGGGAGTGAGAGTTACGCGGCTGACCCCGTCACGCAGATGCACATAAGCCTGATTAATTTCCCTTATCTCTCGCTCGAATGCATAATTATGCTCATTACGTAATAATAAGACGGGGAAATGGGTCGACAGCCTTCTAAATAATTAGTGCCGATGCCGTGAGTTGATTGGATTCCACGATCGACTAGCTGCGGCGTAAATAAACAACGTCTCTCTGTTACAACCCCTCATATATTTCTCGCAGTCATTTACAACCTCGTTCATGAATATCCAAAGCCATCAGGAAAATCCTAAACACACAAGCGGATATAGCGTGCGGAAAACGCGCCCGGGCGAATCATGCGCGAGAAGCGACCCCATTTTTCACTCTCATGAAAGCCCGCTCGGCAAGATAAAAATTTGACACGTGCCCGACACGTACCGCCGCCGCGCGGGGCGTGGAAACGTCCGCCGCGTCGCTCCCCGGGGGCTGCTTGCTTGCGTGACGTCGTTGCAGCGGCGAATTATGCGCGGACACGTGCCTCACCTTCCCTCGTACTATGCTGCGCGTGTATACCTATATACAGCAGAACACGGCGATTTTCCGGAAAAAAACCGTGCACGGCTGCAGTTTCGAGATTTTCGGAGAACGTGACCTCTGCGAGGCTTCTTATTCATATTGCAGCTGAACCGATGCGATACGGAGGAGCTCTGGGAGGGGAGCCGGCGTACTTATTGATCCCGAGGTTCAAGGGCGAAGGGTTGGCCCTCGACAGATTTATAGGTGCTGAGCACTTTAACGCTCTCGTTTTCTTATATGCTAAGCGAGGCTCCAGAGAGCTGCCGGGAGGATATTTTTAGGGGTACTTTGTTTGAGTTTTTAGGATGAAGCACTGAGCGGTACGTGAGAACGCCGCGCATTAAAGCGCGCAATTACGGTTAAATTGAATTGACCGCAGCTCCCGAATGAATTTTGCACAGCGTATTTGCGAGCCGTCTTCCCATTAGGCCGCATTAATCTGAGCAGTCTAGAAAGTCTGGAAAAAAGACACACACATCTCACCAAAGTTCGCATGCAGCCTGCATCGCATCAGTATTCATCGCGAAAGATCCCTAAGCCAGCCGGTCGCGATTCGATGTTCCTCGAAAGTTTTTAACGCGTGTCGTGTTTATCAAGCAGCGGCGCGCGAGCCCGTACATCACGGGCGCATATCGCAAAGTTTTCGGACGTTCCCATCGCCGCTGGTGTCTCTGCTCTTTCCTGCGGCGAAAAAAGCCAATCTTTGTATTCGCGAAAGCGCAGAAACGGCGTTCAAGGCTATAAGGACGGCGAATCGACGCCAGGAGAAACATCAGAGGAGACGACGGACAGTCGAATATAAAAGCGCGAGAACGCCCCCTCTTGCGCTCACGCACTCGCTCGTTTCCCTTTCATCTCCCTCTGCTTTTATCAGGGCCGCGCGCCACTGGTTTTCTAACGCTTTATTTTCTCCGCTCGCTTTGTTGTTTCGCGCTGCCGCTCTCCTCGAGTGCGTCGGTATTTTTTCTTTTTTTTTCGTTAACTGCTGCACCGATGCTTTCGATTTAATTTTTTCCCGCCGTCTACGCTTTTTACTCGATTTCCAGATGCAATCGCGAGCGGATAACGGGTTTGTTTGTTCGCCATCTCGACGTCCGTGAATGTTTCCTTTTTCAGGCGTTGATGACACGCGGAGTTTAAGAATAAATCTCCGGCCGCAATAGAGAGAGAGAGAGAGAGAGAGAGAGAGAGAGAGAGAGAGAGAGAGAGAGAGAGACGAGCAATGCATCAAATTTTTCAGAAAAATCCGTCGTCGTTATTTATCGCTGCGGACAGTGCACGAGGCGAACAAACTTTAAGAACCGTGCGGCACAATAGCGCAATTCACCGCCACTTAAATCCTCCATACGCGCAGAAAGCTGCACTTCTTCGCTGCACTGTCCTTTTCTCTCCCTCTCTTTCTCTTTTTCGCCGCGCAGCGTATAGGACAACACTGCCGTCGCAGCCATTGTGTATACTGCTCAGTTCAGCTGCTCTCGGCTCGGTTACCGATACGCAGCGATCCTCTCTCGTCTATTTGGGATATATGGAGCAGAGGATACGCGCGCTGAGTTCGCGCGCGCGTGTGTGTGTGTGTGTGTGTGTGTGTGTGTGTGGGAAGTTACAGGAGGCCGGAAGCGGCCAATCGCCTCGTACAGCATTAGAATCGAGCGCGCGTATATGTACCTAATACTAAACGCAGAGGTTAGAGGCGAGCGGCAGCTGCTCGACATCTGCGGATTAGGTTCTCGAGTGACGGCTATGAGCGAAAAGAGCTGCTGCCTAGCTGTATCCCGAATCGGCACACTTTGACTTTACTGTTACGGCCGGGGTGACGCGCCTTAAGAAAAGGCTTGTGTTGTATAGCGCGCGCTTTCGCGAAATTGACCGACGTGTAATGTGACACCCCACGGCAACCGGTAAAAGCAACGACGTCCCTTCACTGCGCTTGTCGCGGCTATTGTGGCGATACTTCTAGCCGTCTCTATTGATAAATTAAATTTCATGTCTCCGTTGCCGTTGTCGAGGGCTACACTATTCTGCACAATATACGATGTGCATGCCTCGTACAATTAGAAACTCCTGTTGTTCGCCGACACTAATCTATTAGTCAAGTGCGGGAAAGTCGAAACAGAGTTGAAAATTTCCTTTCCAATTAAAACTCCCGCTAATTCAATGTATAATATTTTTTTCAATTTAATTAAAACCCAGAGCGGTGCAGAATAAATTTCGCAGCCACGCGGAACTGCATATCGCGCAGTTCCCGCTTCGCTCGCCGAGCGCATCGGAATAAAGCGGAGAAATAATTCAAACCAAAACGTTGCTGGAGCGCGCACGGAACTGTATTGTACAGGACACTCGAAAAAACAAATCTCCGGGAACGAGCGAAGAAAAAGGCGTAAAAGCCGCGCAGAATATCCTTGCGAGCGAGGGTGGTCTCGCGCGCGGGAATTAAAAGCTGCGAGGCTCTTCACTCTTCGCGGTTCATGCAGCGGCGCGATGTTTTACAGGGCCGAAGGACGCCGTAAAGAGAGGAATCACGCTTCTGCAGCTCGAGAGCACAAAGGACTAAAAAGCTGCAGTCTGAAACAGGCGCAAGTGGTCCCTTCTCCTTTGGCGAGACCATTACGGAGCGACGCGCACGTGATGAGTTAGCGAAGTGCTACACGACATCGGGGGGATCCCGTGCCTGTGTCTGTGTATGTGCAGTGTGTACGTAAGAGCGGGAGGACGCATAATCGAGAAAGGGATCAGTGGCTGAAGCGTACATGTGTGTCGTTTACATTGCGGATATAGTCGTGTCTCTGCCTCGGCTGTTCGGTAGCGCACGGACGGATTTATTGCGCTTGCCAAAATCCTAATTTTGCTTGCTATGCTAATGTACGGCTTTAGCAGTAGGAGCTTCGAACGCCGAATGCGCAAGTTCACCCCCTGGAGGTTTGTGCGCGAGCTAATGACGTTTCCGTGCTTTTGCATCGAGTGTACAGTATTATCCATGCAAAGAAATAAAGAATTGATTCACATCGCGGAGCGAGTCCTGATGATGTATCGAAAGATTAATCACGCGCGCTTGAATTTATTTTAATTGAGCCCTCTACGAGATTGATGTCACTATTAATGTGCAAGTTGCACATCCTCTAATTAAAAATCATTTCTATGTGACTAGACTCGCGAATCGTAAAATTGCTTATCAATGCAAGCGCGAGTATGACACCAGGCGGCCATTGAATTGATTTATGAATAGCGTGAATCGCACTATATGGCGGGTATTGCGAAATGGATTTTCGAGAATATTCTTAAAATTCGTGCTTATACCGCAAGCCGTAATTTAAAAAAAAAACGGGTCGTCTTAATCAGGCTTAATCAATTGGCCATCCACAAGCCGGCCGTTCGAAATTATTTTTACGCTCAGTCGGGAATCGTATTTAAGACTGTACACACAGAGACTGGCTCTCTTTTGAGGCTTCGACTTGTTCGCGCGCAGGCCTGCGTGCCTGGCGCCGGGCAATAATAACTCAAGTCACCCACGCTCCGAGCGCCATCTCGCGCATAGCGGCTCTCCCCTTTTCTCGAGCTCTCCCCCTCGAACGATTTAGCGGCAACTCTACGCGCGAGACGTACTACAACGAATACCATACACAAGCTCCGCGAGAGAGAAAGAAGAGAGAAAGAGCGCGCGTGTGTATCATTATCGCGAGACGAACATTCGTCGGCTGCACGCGCGAGAGAGATACTTTCAGGGGGCCTCATTGTATTGAAATTGATGCGAGAGAGATGCGCGCGTGAGAAATCGTATCTCGCGCGCGAGGGCTCTCGCCTGTGTGTGTACCCGGCGTCGGATTACAAAAATCATGCAGGGCCGATTTGCGATACGAGATTGCATAAATAACTATATGCGCGGAACGAGCGCTGCTACAATGAATTATAGCTGCATGTACACGCCAGATAAACTCGCAGCCTTATGTTCCTTCGATTATTTACTCTCCCGATAACGACGCTCTTGTTCTTATCGACGATTGTTCCTGACTCCGGGTATCTTTATTTTTTCAATTGCCCTGATGCTCACCCCATTGTATACTATAACAGTTTGCGCAGACCAGTATAATTACATGAACTATTTCTAATGGCCTCCTTATCTTTGTGCAGTGAACATTTATCTCCAACGAACGATAAAATACAGCTTTCGGCGTAATATCCAAAAATCCAAATCGATCTACGCTTCAAACTACAAAAAGTGCACCGTGAATAAGTTTTCCATACCCATATCGAGGAATTTACATTCTGGCGCATAGTATATAGCTATATAATGTGAAACCACATTCAATAGGCGAACGTGCATCATCCCTCGTTCATAGCCCTGCTCGATATCCCACGCGACTATGTATGGGGGAAAATCCATAAGAGCTGAAAATTCAAAACGTCCCTTGCGGAGAGAAGAGCTGCGTACTAAAAGAAAGCTCAAGGAAATCCCCCGCGCTATATACGTCCCGCCGCGGCGCGAGAGCGAAACTTTTTACATGGCGAGCACATATAGAGAGAAATACCGAGGCATACGCGCATCGGCGAATATAACTGCCGCTGCACACGTATGCTCTCTCGTAAATGTATATTCGAGAAAAAGCCTCTCGCAACGATGTCGCGCCCGCATTCCTCCCCCGCGTGTACTGCGTAGTGCAAAGTGCAGCCACACATGCGCGCCATTAGCGTAGAACGTTAAATTACTCGATTCGCGTGCGCATAGCTGCAGTTATGCGCACCTCCCGTCGACCGTCGTCCTTCACTGCGTGGGCGGATGGAAAAAAATAATGAGAGCAATTCGTTTGCTCGCGACTCCACTCACTGACGACGGCTCGTTATGTTGCGCGATTCGTCGTTTTTCTCATTTCTCATACGCGCTGAAAGTGCAGGCACGCGCGCCAGAGACGTATCGTAACATTTTTACGCATGCCGGATTATGTCAAGGCGGACACGTCGCGTATCCGCGGATAATCGACGCATAAGCCTATTAATTAGAATGTTTGGATTCAGGCTAATAAGACTTGAGCGGCATTCGGGTTATCGGGCAAGCAAATATACAGGTATTACGCACACTGCAGGACGAATGCAGCCGAAGCGCTATTTATAGCGTCGGTATTTACCGAGATTATCAACCGGTCGGTCGTATAACGCGGCTATACAGATAAATTGAATTCGACGCGAGCGTGCTTCGGCGCTTCTTTAAATTTACTTGCACGCGAAAAATATCGTCCGCATGAATATAAATAGACTTTTACGATCATTGGGCCAGCAGTCATAAAGAATGCAAATGAATTTACTTTACGATTCTTCCGAGGCGAAATTTACGGCAGTCCTCGCGCTCTCGGGAACAAATTTAATATTTTCGCTCGCGGCATTGACGAGCGCGTGTATAAAGTCGCTGGCCATTTTTCCAGGTCCTGAATTCGCGCATAAAGGCGGCGAAAATTCTGCTCTTTTACAACGTGTAGGCGCCAGGCGAGCAAACAAACAACACTTCATTCAATCAAGGAGCCGACGGCCGCAGTGTATAATGCCGTATACCACTGCGCGGCGATAAACACCGAAATAACGTCGTAACACACAGAACCATCCGAGCGTTTACGAGAGTGAAATAGCCCCGATCGTATAAAAGCCGCTCCACGAGCGTCGTCGGCGCGCAAACATACACGCATAGCCAAATAGACGTACTCGAATCGGACTATACGGCGGCGATATTGATCTCAGGGGCCGACGACGGGGACGCGATAAGCTACGCGCGGATTAGGGCCGTTCTAATCCATCGGGCAGTCCTCGACCCTCGTCAAGGTCGATAATTCGATTCGCGGCGTTCCCATTGTGGAGCCGGATTCCTCGTCGACTCTGCGTGTTGCATCATCACACTGGGCTCGTATGTATTATCGTAACGCGCCGGCTGTTGTGGGCATTTTGTTTGATCGAAGTCTCTAATGCGCTTTATGTTTACAGAGACTGGGCTCACGCCGATTTTTACGTGGCACAGCATTACATCGTCGTTCTTTCCTTTGTCCGCGCGCAGTCGTTTCGAGCTGGATATTCGCCGGAGTATAGGGGTACGTTCGAGAAACCAAAATGAGCGCAATGATACGGCGAAATAGTCCCGAGACGAGCGATTGCGATAAACTTAGCCGACGTGAAAAATGCCGGGAATTTCTTACAATAATAACCCGCCTACTACGCACAGATGAGGAGCCTGCACCTGAGAACGCGGCGTCTCATTTCAATATCTAAGGCTCTGACTCCCAGCGGCGGCAGCATCAGTCTCTTTTCATCCGACCGTCACTCGGAATTATGATAATGCTCGATTTTCCGAGCGCGCACAGCGAGTGAGTCGAAGGGGTCTTTGGCCTGGAGGAGAGCGGGAGGGAGATTCGGGCGCAGGTCCTATACTCCTATATACGTATAGCGCGTATATACATTCTACTCGGGGCAGGGAGAGCGACGGGAAAGCCTGTGGCACGAGAGACTAACGGGGGCAGCCCAGACGGGGGGTGACTCGCTCGCCGATGAGTCACGCTTCTCTCTCCGTCCCTGTCTAGCAACAGCCTCGGAGCTGCTGGGGTGCGGAGCCACCAGACGGAGACCGCTGCTACAGCAGTAGCTTCTATTCCCTCGTATTTTTTACCCGCGCCGCGCGCACTCGCGTATACAGGATCCGCAGACATCTTTCTGATTAAAATTGCGTTTTCCTTTTCAGAGCCGATTTTTTCACCGCGAATCCCATTTGGCTCGCAGACTCTTTAATCTGCTGCTCTGTCTCTCTCGCTCTGGCTTTGGTTTGGCTTCGCTCTGCGCGGCCGCAGCCGAGGGAGAGAGACCTGATAATTTATGCTTTTAATTCGGAGCTTCCCGTTCTGCCTTTGTTGCATTACGCGCAGCCGCGAGCGGGGAAAATAATACGTTTCGCCGGATTCGAGAGGTGCGCTCTTGAATTCGGCTTATTCGTCCGTGTAAAAACACGCGGCGGGATTCACAAATCCGCCCCGGGCCGCTGACAAAACTACTTCCATCAATCAAGAGTGGATCGAAAGTTTATCTGCGCCGAAATGTGTAATCTAGGATTATACAAATGGGTATGCAGAGCGCTTCAGCTCGAGCGCTCGTATCAACGCAAATATAACAATGAATTAGCATTTTCAAAACGAAAATTCCATACGCTCCTAATAGCACGATCATCCGCTTTCAGACACTCGGCCCCGCGTTCGTCTAATTCATTTTCACCCAATCGTTGATCCCAATCTTATCGAGTGTCCGCCGCCGCTGCGAGTTCGTATTTTACTAATGATTGTCGCGTTCCCTTCGCAAGTTCTCCCTCTCGCTCTAGCTGTCCTCGTTTTATCTCTTCTCGCCGCTCTATCTTCTTATCCGCTTCCGCGTGCGCGCGCTCGTACACGGCCTATTATCTCCCTACGAGCGCTTTTCATGGAAGCGATGCGCATTAGTTTTTAGAATCGCGTTAATCAATTCACACCGGCCGCGCTAATCGGAGGAGGCTGCAGCGTATTTTCGAGGCTGGATGGGAGAAAATTACAGGGCTGTCCGGCGCTGTTACGTCAGCCTCTGTAAAAAGGTATCGGGGATACAATCAGAGTGGTACACAAGCGAGGCCGGGCAGATTAAAGTGCTCGTGACGCCCACAACTGTCACGATATTCGATAAATCTTCCCTCCGCAGCACTAGCCTAGGCCCGCTGTGTATTTTTTCTAATGCACACGCCTGCAGTACTCTCAATCCGGCAGTTCCTTTCTCCCTTAGCCCCTAGCAGCTCGGACAAGACAGACAGCCCCGTCGGAGACGACTTCGATCCTTCATCTTGGCCGAGGGGGGTTGCGGAGCCGCTTCTCGGGTCGATCCCCCGGAAGAAAGTGTGTAGACTGTAGCGCAGGAAAGGGCGAAGAGCAACTCATCCACTCGACTTCCAGCATCTCTTACTCACGCGGCTCGAGCGCGCGCAGTCGTGACGCATCGCCCAGGAATTTTGACTATGCCGAGTGCGCGAGAGCCGACCGGACGGGCTCTAGACTATCCCTTTTGCTTCTCTCCCTGCGCTCTGTGTACAGCTCCTTTCTTTGCAGAAAGCAGAAAGGGAAGGCCCGGCAAGGCCGAGTTATTAGCCGCGAAATTGCAGCTGATCTCGCCATTAGCCGTCTTATTTATCGGTTTGCTTTGACGGTGGGTCCGCTGGAGCGAGAGAAAGAGGATATTTGCTTATATAGCGAATACCGCAGCGGAGGATGTTTGAAATTTAAGGGCCGCTTCAAACGCGAACGACGAGAGAGCGTGTTGGCACTGATGTCGGGAGACGTTTTATGAGATCGCCCTTGAGAGTTTGCCGTTTTTTTTTTGCTTCTCTTCCTCCGGCACGGCGCTCGGGAATTTCGCTTTGCACGTCGCGGCCGCTGCAAGACGACGATGATGATGATGTTGCTTGTAACAAGATTTTTGAACAGTTTAAAATTGTCGGGCGGAATATACGAGCGTAAGAGGCTCGAGAATGGGACATCAAGGCGAGGCGCATAAACCAGCCGGGAACCCGGAAGACGTAAAAAAGGACGCGAGAATGCGGCTGAGACGCTCTGGCGAGATAAGGAAAAAACAATGCTTCGCGTAAAAAGTTGAGGGTGACGATCGGTCCCATAATCTTGGTGAAAAGGCTCGATTGTCACGTTGGCCAAGGAAAAGATAAACTCGAGAGCGCACAATTAGTAGGGACATCGGGAACATGGTCAAGTTCGTTAAGAGGATGACTCCTCGGACACGCGTACCCGACAGAGCCCATTAGGCCGAACAGTACCGAAAACGCTCCCCGCAACTCTCGCCAAAGCCCGTGAAACTCGGTATAAAGCGACGAGCGGGGCTTCGCTTGATGCGCGTCGTATTTTTCTCCGAAAAACGTGACGACATCGCAAGGAGCACGCGTACAGATACACGCACCTACAGAGACGCGAGGACGACGGCGCCGGCGATTATTCAGCGCGAGTCGCGACAGCTGGCCTCGCGAGGCCATTGCCTGCGCGCGTATACTCGTACACTCGAAGCTATAAGTAGTAGTGTATGTAATATGAAGTCGGAGCAGCACATGCTGTTGCCCGAGTTCGGCTGAGCGAATCCTTTCGGCCAGGCGAAACCGGAGACGCGCGCGATGTTCGCTTCTAATTATCCTGCGGTCGTATAGCGCCTTTACAGCTCCTTCGCGCGCAGCGTGTGCTCGAGGGCTGCGTATAACTGTCTGCGCAGGTATACGCTGCCCGTCGTCGCACCGCGAGGGCTTATTTCGTTAATGAAATTTTCAAGTTGTATGAGCAATTTCGAAAGTTCCCGAGCACGTCGCGGAAAGAAATTTCAGATGCGACAGCTTAATTGCTGCGCGGGCCTCGTAATTTTTTCAGTACGAAAGAGTGTGTCGAATAAAGCCGTCATCGCGAATGCACGTGCACGCAACGTTTTTTTCCGAGTACTTATAGGCAGCACTACCCGAAGTTTATTAATCGCGCGGCCGAACAATACATCCGCTCAAAGTAGCGAGCGCACTCCGACTTTGGTCGCACAATGCGATCAATCGATGCTAATTGAAAGCGACTGCAGCAGCGAGTCGGAATTACAGTAATTCGCAGTGGCATAAGCGGCGCAGAAAGCCGAGCAATTTGTACTGTAAAAATGCGCGCGCCGTCGCGGCAAATGCTAAACGTCCCCCGAGAGAGCGCAGTGCGCGCATGTAATAATGCCGAGAGGCATGCACACGGCGAATGCTACGAATCTACGTGTGCAGCGTGTCCTTGTGATGCTGAGCGTTTGCCCGCGAGAATCGCGATAAACGAGCTGCGTGCTTTCACTGTTCTTACGCGTCGCGTTACGCGCGTATGAGTACGAATTCATAAATGCGCCTCATCTCGCTGCCCTGATTATTGCGTGAACGCGCGCGCGCGTTCTTACGCGTCGAATCGTTGCTCACATCGCGCATTGTCAGAAGTCAGCTCTCCCACGCGTCTCCATACTCTATCACCGGCGAGCGTTGCGCAACAATAATTCGTTTTCTCCCTAATCCGAAATTCCGAGCTCCTATCTCCGCCGCGGCATCTCTCGACGCGTCGTAAACCACGCGCGCGCGCGACTCTCGCCGAGGAGGTCCACGGCAGTGTACACTGTGCGCGTGTGCGCGGTGTCCTTTGGAGCACTCCGGGCCCCCGCGGGAGTCCATGTTCAAGCGCTCCGCGTTATGTAGCTACAGGACGTCAATGTCTCCCGCGGGGTCGCCGCAACGACCGCAGGTAAACTGCGAGCCCGCATAGGTGCGTGCCCGACGCGCGCTCCAACTGAGAGGATTTTCGGAGTCGGCGGTTTTTCATCGCGCACTTTCATTATCGCGCGGTGACGCGTGCCGCTGCTCGACTTTCTTCGGAACGCCGCGGCCAGTGAGTCAGCCTGGAAGTCCCGTTACGAAACGCCGCCGCGTTTTTATGACGAAGGTCGTAACACGCGCATTATCGAGCGTTTTCTTTTCAGCTGTGAATCAGCTGTTGCGGCTCTCGTGCATGTACACTTTCAAAACGCAGCTTTCCTGCAATATAACGAGGGGATTCGAAGTTCGTACGTTGCGAAGGTATATTCGGAACGCACGTGTGCGCCAGGAGTGAGCCGTCGACTCCGCATGCGTGCGAAATAAACCGCGAGGAGCGGCGATAGAAATAGCCGCGCAGAAATCCTGCAGCCCAAATTTACGCGTCGAGCGAGAGCCGTAGAGCCGCAGGACTCGTGAATAATTCTACGACGACACGCAGCGAGCGAAAGGAGCCCGTTCGCAGTTTGTCGCAGGCGTGCGGATTACGAATGCAAGGCACGTACCATTCCCTCGTCGACGGACGAGCAGCCATCCTCCTCGTAGTAGCAGTCGTCATTGTCTTCCGGTGCCGGCGGAGCTTCCGCCGCTGATGGCTCCTTCATCGTCGCCAGCCAATCCATTATATCCCGAGCCGAGATATTATTGTACTTTTATAGCCAACGCTTTCACAAATCGGACACACTCGGAACTGTAACACCTTCGAATGATTCGACACTGAAACACTGCCGCAGGCCCTTCAGTCCAATCATCGCAGGGGATCGATCGATTCGTCCACGCGGATACGAGACTGCCTTTTTTCTCGGAGCAAACCAGTTGACCGGCGATCCCGATAGACTCGTTTTCCGGCAGCGGGAGAATTTAAAGAGCCGGCGAAAAAAGCGGAGCCGAGCGCGAGAATTGACGCGGTGCGTGTGCGTAGAGACGGGCGCGCGCGCGGCAACTGCTGCAACTGCGTGTGTGCGCTGCGTGCGATAGGCTCGGCGCGGAGAGCGATTGGAGCTCTCTCTCTCTCTCTCTCTCTCTCTCTCTCTCTCTCTCTCTCTCTCTCTCTCTCTCTCTCTCTCTCTGTCTCTTTCTCTTGCTCTCTTGCTCCGCGTAGGTCCGCGTATATCTATACACTGAACTATACTCGGCAGTCGATGCCGGAGCGAGAAGCCGTCCGGAAAGCGGTTGTGTGCCTCGCCGCTGCTGCTGCTCTGGCTCTTTCTCCATCTCTCTCGTCCCCTCGCGCGGGCGCTCAGCTGCTGCCGCCGCTATCGCCGTCTCGCTCGCTCGCCCGTGCACCGGCGTATAAGCCCGGAGTGGAGGGGAGCACGAAAAAAGGGAGAGAAGGGGCCAACGCCGCGGCTCTCTCGCTCGCTTACTGAATTTCACTAAATGAAAGAGCGAGAAACGCTGCAGATATAAAGAAAGAGAGAAAGAGCCCGAGTGTACGGAGTATACTGTATACAGTAGGGAGTAAAGAGATAGCACTGCTGCCGCGGGAGAGGAAGGGACACAAGCGTGTGCGGACGCGGAGCCGAGAGGAAGAGGAACATTCGGAGATAAGATATTTTTTTTCCTCCCGAGAGGTATAATGTGCTGTGCTGCGTGTACTCTTTTTAATTAGCGCCGCTCCCGCGCGCAAAATTTTCTAATGATTATTCAAACATCATATCGCAAAGCTCAGCCTACCGCGAGCAAACGCGTCCTCGGGCTGCCGCAGCGGAGAGCAGTGTTTATCGCGAGAATCTCGGCGAGGGATTGGGGGACGCGATCGTAGATTAATATTTTTCCTGCCACGGAGAACGTCATCATGAATAAATATGGGAAAGCTTTTCACGCGCTATTGACGGGCGAGATAAGGGCGATGACTAATCGATAACGAGAATATAGTCGTTTGAAAATTTTCTCGATAATCCTGGCCGGTAAATTACGGCGATTAGAGAAGTGTCGGAGAAGCGAAATACACGCGCGCGAGCAGGGATAGAATAATGAGCGGGCCGCGTGTAGAAAGTGCAGACGAGGCTAGTTCGAACGGCTCATAGATCCCTTCCGTCGGTTCTGCCGACGCTTTTGCACGCTTCGTCCTTTTTGTTTTCCCCTTTCGTCTCGTCCGACGTCTCTCTCTCTCTCTCTCTCTCTCTCTCTTTCTCGGCGGTTCTCTCTGTATGCCGCGCGCGAATAACGTGCGCCTGCGGCTCGCCGTTCAGGGACGAGATAATGTACGCCCCTGCGCCGCTGCTGCTGCTATGCTACGAAGGAAACGCGGAGGGGAAAGAGAGAGAGGGAGAGAGAGAGAGAGAGAGAGAGAGAGAGAGAGAGAGAGAGAGAGAGAGAGAGAGAGAGAGAGCAACTGCGAGAACAATGCGAGAGAGTCGCCAGAATTTATGAGTGCCCGTTTCTCGGCTCCTTTTATTACCGACGCGCCAAAAAAGGATTGTTTTGGCTTTTCGAGGATACGCGCTAGCATTCGGAAAAACGTTCTCCCTCGAATTACTCGCATAAGATGGAATTTCGATGAATTATTTTTATCGGCCAGGTATATAATACGTCAGTGGCAGCGAAGTGAAGGATCGATCCACTCGAAGGTGCTTTATGGCCGCACTTTATTAAGGATATATAGCTGGCCGGGCAAGTTTCGACGGCGAAGGATTTAACTCGAGTGTCTGAAATGATAGATACGGCCCTGAGCTTACTGCAGGTTTGCTCGGCGCACAGAGATTGAGACAGATCAAGGGGGTCTGTTGCTGCCACCGCCGCTGTTGCCGCTGCTGCTGCTGGGCGGGATACGCAACGAGGCGAAGGAGGGAGATCGAGCGAAACTACTTATATAGTAGTAGAGAGAAAGACGGGCATCGAATCGGAGAAAGGAGAAGGAGCCGCTTGAAAAGAAACTCGTGTAGTGGCAGCGAGCGAGAGAGAGATGCGGAGGAGCGATATAATGGGCGAGGAAGAAAACGCGGGAAATAATAATGAAGGAACGACGGATAAGTCGGACGAAAGAAGTGCGCAGCTTCGGCGCGGATAAAAGGTAGAGGAAACGATAGAGGTAGGAAAAGGCGCGATGATGCGTTAGTTACGCGGTTGCCCGTGGCAACCCACGCGTCGGCTCCGAGAGTTCGAAATATATAGAACGCTGATGGAGCTACGGTACACTTTGCTGCTGCTGCAGTGTGTACACGCGCCTACGTATTTCACGAAGGAGCCCCGCGGCGAGAGCGCAATAATGCGCCTATTCATGCACGCGCGCGAGAGGACTTTTTTGTCGATGCGCGTATGAATTCGCAGAGGCGGGAGAGGAGTGTTAAATTACGCATTATTCTCCGGCACAACTGTGCCTGCGTTTTTAGATTGGTATTCCAATTGCGGTTTTCAGTTGTTTTCTCGTTTGCTTGCGCGCGGGTGTGCGGGCCTCTGGCTGGATTTTATTGGATTCGAATCGATTAAATTTCATCCAAACGTTTTCCCGCCAATCAGCGACGCCGATGCAGGTTTCGCTGTGGAGCTTCCAAAAATTGCACTCAAATCAGCGCCCCGCTGCGCATCAAACGAACTAAGCTCGGTCGTGCGCGCGGCGCTGCCATCAAAGCGTATAGCTTCTAAAATTATGAATCGCCGCCAAAAACGCGCGCACCCCGCGCAGGAATTGCGCAAAATAGAAAAATACTGTACACTGCGAGCGAGTCGAGCTCACGCCGCAGCAGAGCGGCCGTAGTCGCCGGCGAGTTAATTGATTTTGCATTCGACAGTCGAAGGGGCTGCTGCTACCATGGCTGCACCCACTATACGGAGAGCCGCGCCCGCATCGAGCCGAGGCCGCACCGATCGTTCGGTCATTGTCGCGCACGACGCGTGTACACACATGCGGAGAGACTGCGAGAGTTTGCGAATGGAGCGCGCGTACGTGTGCGCGAAGGAGAGAAAACCATACGACGATTGATGAAGAGAGAGAGAGAGAGAGAGAGAGAGAGAAAGGGGTATGCGCTGCTTTGGAAGCGAGAGACAGTGCTCGCAGTAGAGTGGATGGGACACGCATCAGAAGCTGTTCGAACGAGGGTTAATGATGGAGCGGTGCGGCTCGAAAATCAGATTAATCAGCCAAGCCCGGCTCTTCATTATTGGCCGTTTTATGAAAGGGAAACGCCGTTAAAACTGGACGCCGCTAGCTATACCAACATGCGTAATGCTGCGCACGCTAGACCTCCATTATTGGCTTCGACGGATTACAGTTTATTAGCTCGGCGATTAGGTTTAACAATAGATTCATGTAAATTTAATGAGTTTCTGCAGCGAGTATACATCAGTGGATATTATTCGTGAATTATTCAAGCCGAAGAAAAACACGAAAATTCCGCTCGAATATTTTCTCAGCGCCGACGTCGAGTCGTAATTACACCCCGACGCTCTGCGTAAACGCCGCGTGGCTCGCTTATTAGATGTCCTTTAATATGTGTGCGCGTTCGAGTAAACACGCTGAGAACATCAAAGACCGCGTCGTATGCGCCGCAATTATAACACACATCGCAGGTAAGTTTTAACAAATAATTTCCGAAGAACGAGAAAACGGTAATTACCGAACTATTTCATGCATAAGCGTCGGACTTTGCAGGCATGAAAATTCGCGTTCAAGTAGCTCAATTTACCTGTAACTTCGAGTCGAGGAGATTTAATTAAAGGTTCGCTCCGCGCGAGAGTCAGGGCGAAACGACGACGAAGAGAGCAGCAGTAAGCCAGTTTGACTCGTCGGATTTTTTAATTGCCCCGATGCGCGCAGAGAGCTCGGCGACCTCGACGGGTCGAATAAAAATGCAGCGTTTCATCTAATAGCTTCATCGATTTCAGACGCTGATAAGGATCGCGAGAGCGCGAGGGGGATCCGGCGCGGATAAGGCCTTTACCAATTTGCATACCACGCCGGCACAGGCGCCGCTGAGCTCGACGCGATATCTAGATTATGCGCTGCTCTTACCTGGTCTGTGCTGCGCACCGAGCATTATCCGTTTTTGTCATCCGGTCGGAAGACGGGGTCCCATCGCTTTCAATTAAATTCTCTTTAGTCGCTCGCATCCTCGCACATTGTATTCGGTTAATAATCTAATTTACGCGCGAGCCATCGAAGGTAAGGTTCGCGTTTTCGAGCGATAACTATTCGTTGAACGAAACTTTCTTGACAAACTCGCTGTCATTGTTTGTCAGCTCAACGACGAGCCCGTGGTTAAGGCAACTCGTTTATGCTGCGGCGTTATTTCGTTATCGAAACGGCGAATGGCGCGCGTTCTACCTTGTCACATAATTATGTAACTGATAAATGCTCAATACTCGGCGCTTGTAATTTAAATAATTTACATGCGGATAGCCATCGATATAACAAATCAAACTTTTGAAAGCCGATCAGGTTTATCGAAAACTGGTTCCCTCGATCGCTTCGACCACGCGGTTTCGACTCGGTTTTCTCCTTTTCTGCTCTTTCGCAGGTATGCGATGTGAAAATCAAGCTTATTTTTCTTGCATTTCTTTCGCGAGCCGATCGATATTTCACCCCGACTCGCCGTGTCTTCCGCACAACAATGCGACACTGAAAATCCTTCAACACACAACCCGATATCTCGGGACATTCCTTTCGCCGCCTAAACGGCCCGCTCTTGAGTAGTTTCTCGAAAGCTCGCCCCATAAAAAATGCGAGCGCACATTTTTACCGATAATAAAGCCTATCTGCGATCCGTGTTCCCGGAATCCCCATTTGCACCTCCGGAGATGCGTTTTTTTCCTCTTCGGCTCGCTCCCCGCGCACTATTTTTATCTACACGAAATTCTCTCCCTCGCTCGCGCGCACCGCAATTTGCCACCCTAATGCTCCAGCTCGTTTCTCTCTCCCGGATATCTCAGCCACGGCATCTTTCCGTTCGCTCGCTCTCGAGGCAGCTCGTACACAGAGGAGAGCAAACTGCTCGATAATAACCCATAAACTCAAGAGTCCGCGTAATACGCTCTTATTTTCTCCGGCGTTCATCCGCGTATATCATTTTTACTCTCGTCCTCCATGTATAACACACGGCGTTTCACCGTCCGCTTCATTTTTCCGCTTAGTTATACACAAACGTAATACGCCTGTGAGCAGTATGTGGAGCTTTCCCTGTGTAATTGAATCATTCTTTGAGCAGCTCTTGAAACAGCAATTTAACGTGAAAATAAATTACAATCCCATCATTCGTGGATTTGCAACGTCGATCAATTCAATAACTCCATCGAGAACGAAATGTATGGCACAATAGTGTAGCTGGGTCAATTTAGGGCAGATGCTCATTCTTTCGAAAAAAAGGCTTTAACGTGCTCTCTGTCTGCCTCGGACGTGATTCGACGCGGAATGCCCCAGATGCAATTCACTCGCCGACCGCCTCCGCCGCGCTTCAGTCTGTTCCTTTTCTGAACTCATTACAAGTCCGAGCGCATTACGGGCCGACTAGCGAAGGAGCGCGCGCGAGCCGGGAGATGAGGATAGGAGGCCATGCTGGCTCTCTCGCTCTCTTCTCGCGGCAACTCTCGAGATAAGAAACGGCTGGCCGCGCGCGCATTATCCCTGCGCGCATACGTACGCGTGTATTTTTAGATTAATATGCTGCGATCATCATCTCATGTTTTATGTAACGGCGCCACGAGCCTCTCGCTGCGTTTGCTGGAAAGGCTTTTTCTAGTTTTCATTAGAGACGAGCCTCGAGCAACTGCTGCGCCAGTTAACTCGATCGCCTAGTATTTACGCTTTATACGCGCTCGCTCGACATTCGCGCGAAAGCTCACTAGGAGCTTCGGGCTAACTGAATTTTTTCGGCATAATAAACGTTTCGATGTACGCGCGTCTGACCTTAATACGCGAATTCTCGTATTTACTTTTTCTTCGATATTTTCGCGGATAAGAGATATTGTTATTTTTGTTTGAAGAGCGTTTTGATTTCAAAAAGGCGATTGGAATTCGCGACGATGGGTACGTATTAACTTGTAATTTCGACGCGCATTAACTATAATTTCCTCGCGCAATCATATGAACCATTTACTGACTATCTATGTAATAACGCCAAATAAATGAAATTTCATTATATGTTTTTGATGTCTCGTTAAATGCACAACTGTAAATAATGTACGGAAAACGGGAGGGAATTCACCGACGATCTCACGTATAGTCGCTGCTCACGTAGTGTGAAAATCGCACGAACGCGCGTGTAATAAAAACCTGTAATAAAAACGGAAAATCGAGCTCGAATAACCTCTTCGATATGAAAAAAGAAAAATGGGTCAGCGTCGCTTGCATTATGTCGCGGAAAATAGCTGTTGCCGTTGTCTTTGTGCAGAGCGGACTATAATATGGAGGTGGCGCTGCAGAAACGATTGCAACAGCACGTTACGGCCAGCTGTTGTGCTCGCGCGCACTTACGATAATAACGACGTGTTTATAAACCGACTAAGCTGACAACCGGAGTCAGCCGCCGGCTACATATTCCGTTGATTTTCTTACGAGTCTTGTTTACTTTCCATAGTATTACTGTACTAGGCCGCTTTGTATTTTCGATTGTCGGAGTCTCGGAGGTGTTTAGTAATCCACTCTTTTCATATACTAAAGCGATATGTTTATTTGGTATCATTTTAATAAACTCCTGGAATTCGAGCCCACTCTTCCAGCCGTTTAGCATCGTCCGTAACCCTTTCCCAATTCACTCGCGAAGTGTAATTTTCCGGTTGAGTCCATCGTAAAACGATGCCCCGAACGTGCTGACGCAGCTTAAAGAGAAGTAAATGAGCTACAGGCGAATAATCGCGAGCACGAGGGAGGCTCATCCCCAGGCAGAATCGAAGCCTCGAAAAGCCGGAGAATTAATAATAGCTCGACATCCATACGGCGCGCGAGAGGCATTCCGACTCGTTATGACGCGCGTGCATCGCCGCGTAATAGCGGGTCTTCTTCGATCGTAATCACCGTCATCATCTGGCCTTTCGCGTGCGCGCTCGAATGTAGACCAATTTTTTTAATTCTGCACGCTCGTAGGCGTGTGGAAATAATCGAAACGCTAATAAGAAAATAGCCGTCGATCTTACGTCAGCACCCTCAAACACAATGATTTATCGAGGAAAAAATTGAGCTATAAACGTCGAATCCGCGAGAGACGGCGCGCTTTTTGTATAAAAGCCGCGAGAGATCTCGATCTCGATACCGGTGCTTGTACGTACGCGCGCAAGTGCCAGCAGCTGAAGCAGCAGCGAATGGCCGACGACTTCTTTCAGCACACTGCGGCAGCCGCGCGCGGAGCCGCCGTTTGTCTCTCAGCGCCGCATGTCTGTACAATGTGCTGCATTCTCCTCTACAATCGCCGTACGAGGAATGCGCTGCAGCGCGGACGGTTTGAATCAGCATAATGCCGCGTTATGCTGATAGCCGGCGACGCCGTCCCTCTTTCGGAGAAATCGGTTTAGAGCGGGAAGAAAGGAGGAAAGAAGGAAGGACGTGGAAGAAAAGAAGACGAGTGCAGGGAGCGCATTAAATTCAAATGCGTGCGGCGCCGAGCGGAGGGGGAGAAGCCGGCGACGCTGATTCAACGCTCGCGTCCGCGCTCTTTGCATAACAACGGCAATAACAATAATCTGCGAGATCCTCGCGATTCAAATTTCAATTTCAGATCTAGCTACGCTGCTGCTCCTTTTGTCTCGCCGTCTCGTTCGCTGCGCAGATAACTACGTAAGCGCTTCTTCCTATATCAAAAACGGGAATTATTCGCACTTTGTCTTGCGTGCGCGGGCGATTGTCGCGCGACTCGGAAATGCAATTATGCGAATGAGATTCGCGCGAGACAAACTCGAGCGCTCGATCGTAAATTAAATCTGACGAGAAAACATCAACGCAGACATGACCTGAATTTGTTTGTTTATCACGACTTACGCTGATTCCTCTAGCAATCACCTCTGAGTTGCGAAAGATAACTGTTACTCACCTGAAACAGAAAAAGAGACAAGTAATGTTTTACGTGAATTCTAATGTTCTACGAAAAATCGGTACATTAAATGTCACAGTAAATTCGAGACAGTATGGGCTTGCTAAGTTTCCGAGACAAACAAGAGTTTAAAAATATTCCGTGGTGGAGGTCAGAACTTCGGTGGTCCAGGCGTCGTAACTCTCGAGAGCAAGACAGAGGGGAAGTGGCCAAAATTCATATTATCTCGTGTGCGCCCGAGCGAAGGATGCTGCGCGCGCGCGCACAAAGCAAAACTCACGGGAGGGTCCTCTCGTCAGTGTGTGTAGTAGCTTTGGAGTAGACCTCGGCCAACAGCCGAGATTTACTTTTTCGAGAGGAGCCGTAAGATCAGACTGGCCGCGGTCGAAAGTCCTTTCCAGCAGGGACAATATTCGCGACGACCTCGAAAGAGAGAGAGACGACGTTAAGCTTTCTCGCAATTTCCATTCAGCCATGCGCGCAGTGTCCCCTCGCGCGCTTTTGTCCGGGCAGCGAGAAATTATTAAGGGGTCTCTTGTTCTTTCGCGGACGTCGCTACTGATGCCGCGCGCTCTTTTATCTCTTTTCCAAAGTATTATAAGAGATGCCTTTTTAATGAGAGCCTCGCTCGACTCTCGGCTTTATCTCTCGGATACACTTTCTCTAAAAGTTTTTTAATTGAATTTCGCCACATTGGGCGTCTTTTTTTTTTTTTTTTTTTTTGTTGTTTTCGGACAATTTATTCTACCGATCTTAACAAGTAGTGTCCTTGTTACATTAATTAAGCCGGGCACAATTCCGAACTCAATTTTTCGATCATCGAGAAGATAGCGAGAATGAACGTAATTTTTAGTATCACAAGTTATAGGAGAGCGATCGTATACCTCCATGGGAATGGCTAAGCTTGTATTCTCAACAAATATCTCCCATTCGTCGCGAGCGTAATAATACACAGTTCATATAGCTCGTCAAACCGGGCGCGAATCGTTAAGGCCTCGTCACGAGCAGCCCGTAAAAAGCGAGCCATCAGTGCTGATCAGGAGAAATGGCAAGCGAGTGCGGATTTCGCGCCGCGCTAATCGCGCGCGATTGAGACGAATTGCCTTAGCTCGCGCCGAGGGAATAATGCTGGCGCAAGAGAGACGTTGACGAGTTCGCCGAATCGCCGCCGATCTATCCTCGCACACGAGTCGCGCAATCATAATCGTCGTGGGACATTAATTACAATTAGGAAAATTGCGCGAACGGGTATGTATACCAGAACTCGTCGTTTGCAACCGTTATGCGAGTATCGAAATTGTCGCCTATCGCTGTGCGCTCGATGTGTAATAGGATGAAATACGCTCAACAGGTCTCGCGCCCCACATCGCGAAGGAAAATCAAAAAACGTACTCCGGCCTCGTCAATGCTAACGGTACGTATAGGCCGACCAAAACTGCATTATTTTCCATTCGCAGCCTACATCAGTCGCAGAGCGTTCTGGTTCAGCTACACGTGACCGCATCAGCGGGCATAATAGAATCCCAGCTAGAAGAGTACGCGCCGACGCTTCATCGGCTCGATGAGGCGTAGAAGCGTGCGAAACCGCAGGAATGCTTTGAGCTCGCGCTCTGTCTCGCACGCGAAAGGAAGAAGCGCCGCGAACTCTTTTCTTTGCGAGCTTGTACACACACACGGAGACAAGGCGCGAAAAGGGTTTCGCCGTGTGGCGCGGGGAGCGCGCAAAACCACACAAAGCGAGCCACGAAATGAAAAGATTGAGTTCTCTCTGTCTCTCGGTCCTTCCTCTCCTCTCCTCCTGCTTCTTTTCGAGGTCGCGCGCAGTCGAGAGGTGTATGCAAAGGAGCGAAAATAAACGAGCGTACTGCATGATTCCACGAGTCGGGCTGCGCTGGTTGGGCAGTCGAGGCACGTGCCGAACAATGGCGTTCGACAACGCCGGCCCGCAGCCTGCCAAAAATTACATGCAGATTGCTACTTTGGACGGAGAATCGCCTGTGATAATGCATCGGCCAAGT
Source organism: Nasonia vitripennis (assembly GCF_009193385.2). Taxonomy (NCBI): domain Eukaryota; kingdom Metazoa; phylum Arthropoda; class Insecta; order Hymenoptera; family Pteromalidae; genus Nasonia; species Nasonia vitripennis. The sequence goes on along the minus strand of NW_022279596.1, from coordinate 877,751 downwards.
CGCAGATCGAATGGCTAATTAGGGGAATTGTTTGGCCGAGGAGTCGTCTCCCCCGATCCGTGCAGCGCGGGGCTACGTGAGCTGAAAAATCCAGTCCCCTGCTAATTATGCTTATTTATTTGGACGATAGCAGAAGGTGCAGTCTCATCGATGTGCAAACGTCTCGCGCGAATCAATGAGGAATCACACCGGGGGTCTTATAGGAAAATCAATAACGCCGAGTAAATCAATCGGTATCGCTCGTCCGATCGGAGCGAGTCCTTATAAGCGCGGGCTCGAAAAAGCTCCTCCTCGCGCGCAACCCTTGCTCGCATCTCTCCCGATCGAGAATAACAATCGGACGCGGCGCTGCCTACAGAGCAGCGAGCTTTGTGCATACCGACACGCGTTCGTCGCCATCGGCATGCGCGCCGTTCTTCCTCATCAACTCGCCGATAAATTCAGCGGCGGTAGCAACCGGGCGTCGATTTATGGCTGAGCGGCTCGAGTGTCTCAAAAACGCCAAAGCTCGGCCTCGTAAATCGCGATCGCGGATGTGCAGCGGCGGCGGCCTTGACCGCGCGCGACAAAGGTATCTCGGGAATCTGCTACCGTCGCAGCTCGTTCTCGCGACAAAAGGCTCACGTCGCTCGCGAAGCCGGACCTAATGGATGTCACGCCGGAGCAACGTCTTCGCGGAAGCTTCTCGGCTAAGCGGATAGCTTTCAGCCCGCGCCCCAAGATGTAATCTATCGAGCTCGCGCTTTTCTTTATAGCCTGCACACGGCTCTCTGACGCCGTCGCATTGTCTCTTTGTCCATCGACGAAGAAGTGGAGGACTGGTCCTATGACGCGTGCAGCTTATTAATTCGATCTAGCGATTAACGGACTTTCCTACGCGACAGAGAGCTTTCGCGCTTCTCGTCTTCCGGCCGAGTCACATCAACGATCAAGAAGGCATCGCCGAGAGCCCAAAAAAGCGTGCAAATGCCGGAAAGGAGAGGCCGTGCAAGTAGTCCAGGCTCTCGAGCGCAGATAATTCATGAATGTCGATACGAAATGCTCCCTCGGTATCGGCGCGTGACGACAACGCCATAAGAAGCTCTCTGGTCCGCGAGCGCGCGCCAGATTTAGAACTCCCCGCAAGAAAGGAGCGGCTCGCTGCAGCAGCCGAGTTTCGACGCGAAGAGCAAAACAACACTGCGAGTCGGAGAACGAGAGGAGTTGAGTGGAGAGAGAGAGAGAGAGAGAGAGAGAGAGAGAGAGAGAGAGAGAGAAAACGGACTTCAAGGCCCCACGAATGCACGTGTCGTGACCAGTCGGCGATCCTCCCGGGCCGATATACATGACTCCTCTCTGAGCGCGCGCGCGCGCGCGGGGTGCTGAATGTACTTACGTCGGCATTTTTTCAACCGAGGACTGCTGCAGCCCCGAGATCCGCTAACTAAATGTGAATTATTCATGCGAGAACATTTTTCTCTCCAGCGCTTCGGCGGCCTACACCTCCAGAGTTGCTTTACAAGCGCCGAGCGACGTTGTTTTTTCCCGGCTGTTTCGATTATTTGTACCGATGGAATATGGAGTGTATTGATTCGTTATTGAGGCGCACGCTGCACGCACGCGTCTCTCGCCGCGCCGGGGAAAAGGGTCGCGTAGGCGTGAATAAAATTTCGTCGGTTGCGGACGACGGTGACTCGATGAAAATAAGGGTGCTGTGTTTTCGAGCGAAATGCAAATTCATTACATCGATGTTATTTATGTCGCACGCGAGACTCGCGAATCTAATTAGGGATATATTTTAAAACGCTTGCAACGAGAATAATAGTATTATACAGTAAATCTTCGGTGGTTTATAAACTGTCCACACGGTAATTCATCGCCTACTCGAATCGGCCGATATTGCAAATTGTCAGCACGCGCATTAAATTCCAAGCGCTGAATTTGCATAAGACGATATTTCGCACAGGTCATTACGATCGCAAACAAAACATCAAAGAGGCTGAGTCACTTTTAAACCGTCCGAATATATTAACGTCATACTCCGAGCGCGAGCTAAATGTTGCAAGGTATAACTGCGAATGCGGGCGAATAACGTATTACCTATAATCATAAAGTCAAATTCACGTCGTATATCTAACGCGCTTCGAACGACCAACTATTATGTTAATTTTCGCATATCCTATGTATCAAAATAGGCGATTTATCGATAAACAAAATGCCGCACTGAATTCCCCCCGATCCTCTGCGCGACACCGACCTCATAGACACCGTAGACGCGGAGCCAGATTCCAACGGGTGTCTCTCAGCCGCAATTACGCGCTGTCCCTAATTCTTACCGTCTTGAGGATGCCCTTAGCAGACGTCTTGCGGGCCTTGCATCTCTCGAGAAGCGCGGCAGTCGGCATCATGGTGGTGGTGTTGCTCCGGGCCAGCGGCCTGTACTCGTCCCCGTGACGAAGCTTCGAGGAGCCGCGACTCGCGAGCGTGCCGCACAGCATGATTCCTCTTATCCGCGCTGGTGAAAGGGAACTGCGACTAACGGAACTCGACGCAGGGTTTCATCGGCCCGATGATCCTCATTATGGACTACTTCGCGTACGGTCACTCGCGTCCCGGTGCTCAGCTGCTTCTTTCAAAATGTTTTGGACTCTCGGTGATCAATTAAGCGACTCGCTTGGATATTCAGAGCAGCATCTGTGACTGTATGACTCCGCAAGAACTTGGTCCCGTACGGTAATTCAAGCTTATCGTACTTTCACCTTATTTACAAGACTCTCGCGAACGCGAGGACGGGGGAAGGAGCTGAGTTCAGCCCGCGCCAGTCGAGAACTATTTTCAATAACTCAGCAGAAGTCGTTGATGCTCGGCTGCGCAAAACTTCGCCGCGCTTATCTGCGACTCTTTATTTCGCCCCTTGAGCGATATTTCATCGGTGCAGTCTCGTCACGGCCGCGGAAAAGTTTTTCGTACACAGGGCACGGCGCGACTCACAAATCAGCTCCAGAGGACTGCTTCGCTGCCGATTCTCCGCAGTCTCGTTTTCTCGTTCCTCGGCGCCTGCACTCCCGGATTCCTGCATCTATTTAAGCGCTGCACTTCCTCTTCTTTTTTTCGGCTCCTCTCGCAGGTCAGTGTTAATTAGCGGGCGCTTTTTGGAAACGCGGTGGAATTCCAGAGGGTGAGGTGATCGACCTCTCCACGGGCTTATCGTGTTTCCTCGCTTTCCACGAACTCCCCCCCCCCCCCCTTTGCCGCACAGATGAATCTCCGTGTGCAGCGAGACAGTCAATTAAGCCCTTAATTCACGCGCTAGGCGAATACGCAGCAGCAGCGGGAGTTGTAAAACGAGCGCCTCATAAATCTTCGGATGCGTTTAGAAGGGCGATCGATTAGTGTTGATCGATCGGCCGGTCGGTGACCGGTAGTGAGTCCATCGACGAGTCGTCGGGCTGTTTTACACTTCGGAAATGAGCTGCTCCTCCTCTTTCGCTGAACTTGAACAATTCCTCAACGGCTCACTGACCGCATGCTGTTATCCTTTTTTCTCTCTCACTCTTCGGAGCGTCAAGCGCGCGCGAGAGGACAATGCAGCGTCCTTGGAGCTTCACGCTCGGGAGGGCCCGCGCGACGACACACCCTCGTAGCTCGATATTACCCGCGGATCTTCCGGGCGACAAGTTTCTCACGGCGGGACAAACTGTAGAGCACGACTGCGCGATCGGGAGACGCTGATTAACGGTGATCTCGGGCTGCGCGGACGCGGAGAGAGTCGCGGACCGACTGAGAGAGGCGAGTGTGTGTGTTCGCGTGCACGCGAAGAAAACCCCACTACGGGAGAGCGAGCGGCCGATTTCATCAGCGGCACACCCGCTGCTGCGTGTAGGATGTATGCACGGCGCACTGCACTCTATAGTCCGAGCCGAGAGAGCTGCGCTCGCGTGCCTCGCGGCACAGATACCGGCAGTGTTTCTCAATGCGCGGATTTCGTCCTTATGCACTGCGCTTGCATACCGATCCCATATTCTCGCTTCGGTCGCTGCTGGCGGATGGACCGATACGAAATATAAGAGGACGGAAATAATCGCAGGCACTTTCTAGGATCTACGGATCCGGAAAAGTTTCATTCGCGCGTTCGTGCTCAATGAGACGAGGCATTTTATCGATATTTATTGCCGCACGAGTGAAAAGAAGATAAGTCACGCACACGCGAAGATAAACTCACGACTTATCTCGGTTTTATCCAGCGACGGAATGCAGCGTAGCCATTTCCTCTCCGCATCCGTAACTGCCGATCTCTGTTTTTTATTGTTACCTCGGATAACGATTATTCTCTCTGCGAATACTCTCCCGATAAAATACGCGTCGCGCGATGCCTCTGCCCGCAGCATAAATTCAATTAGCCGCGTGCGTAACATCGATGCTGCATGTCAGCGCGCAGTATCGCAACAACATCTACCGAGGCATGCATAGCGCCACCAAACAAACAAAGTCGATCTGCTCCGAGTCTCGCGAGCGTAAGCAGCGCAGTCAGCGTTGAACTGGTTACTCACAAAGAGCTGATCCCCTACATCCACACACACACACACACACACATACACACACGCGAGCTTGCGCGCGATCAGCGCCAAAGTTTCAGGTGAGGCTCCGACTGACGCCTGATTTATGCATTAAACAGACTCGCGCGCACGCAGTCATCGCTCGCGGATTGAGCTCGGCTGCTGCTGTACAACACCCCCCGCGGCTGCACCGAGAGCGGATGTAATTTTCGCGTGAGTCAAGCCAGTCACCCCCGTCATAGATTCACCGTCTGCGTCGCGTTTGTAGGTATACGCAGAGTGACGCACCCCATGGCGCTGTATATCGGTAATATCAATGGGCGAAATGCAAATTGCGCCTCGACGTCGCTGTAACGACCCCCCGCAGATTGCGAACGCGCGCTGCTTTCCACCCTTTTTTCACGGTCGCCACCGGGAATATTCGGCGGGCGCGTTTAAGGACAATTGGCCGGGCTTTTTACCGTATGCCGGCTATCCGCAATCGCGCGAATAATTGTGCGTTTGTAATGCTGTTTCGGTTGAAACAACGCTATTTTGCAATTCCGAAAAGCCAATGTTTCTCTTCTAGAGCGAGAACGGCCTGATCAAATATTTTGTTTTCGATACCGCGTTATGAAAACATCGCGCGTGCACGTGTGTGCCGACGACGAGTCGGGCGTAAAGAAGCAATGACGTCGAGATCGCACCGCAGCACGCGAGGCGCAACATAGTACGACTGTTTGTTCACCGCAATTTCGTCTATACGTGTGCACACGATTCGATTCATCAGGTCCACACAATGCGCGAGCTTTTGAGAATCTCTGTGTATGCGCGCGCACGCATCGGACACGAAAGAGAAAGAGGGGCCGCTCCATCGTAGTGGGATGTATAGGATGCACGCTTGGCTCGACCGACAGATGTTTTCTCTCGGCCAACTGTTGCTGCCGGGCCCCGGACGGGGGAAGTGGGGCCCGATGCAGTCCTCGTGCGCCTTACACACTCCACACACACATACATAATGCATAACAAGCCGAAAGGGAGGTTCGAGCGAACACCTGATTTACCGAATATTGAAATAAGGAGCTGTTGCTGCTATTGCTGCAGGAGCCGAGTGGCCAGAAACAAAGAGACGAGTTGCCGAAAAAGTGAATGTAAAAACGGCGATACTCGTCTCTGCGGTTTGTCTTGATGATTAATGAGAAGGTACAATATAATATATTGCGAAAGACGATTTTTTGGATTGCATATAATTTGATTAGAGATGTTATGCAACGGTTTAATTATTTCTCCGATGATTTGATATTGAAATTTTTAATTGGGATTTCCGAAAACTTACACAATATGTTGAAATATTCCGGTTACAAAACTAAATCTCGGACCATACTCGAACTTAAGAAAGGTCCATTCATGTGTTTTTATATTTTATGGTTCGCTCGGATTACGACGCGGGGTGCAGCGGCACGTAGTGCGACGCGGACTTCTTGGAGGGTCTAGCCATCTGGAGTCTGTCTGTAGGGCTAGAATAGGACCATTGTTTTAGGCAGTTTTCCTGCATCGCTATGCACTGCCGATATGCGCTAGGAGTTTAGTCTGCGACAGAATCTCATAGAGTCTAGATGTGCTCCGTACTCCTTCTCTCTGCTACTCAGAATAAAAGTCTTATTTAAAAGAGAATATACTGAGTTTAATATAAATTATTTCACCCATTTCCAATAGGTTATGGGCCCAGATAACGTTTAGCTGTGTTTGTGTTGTGTTATTTTAATAGTGACTAGTTTTTTATTTAAATTAAAAATGGATAACTCTAAATCGAAAAGAAACATTAAACCGTTTGACGGTGAAAAATATAACGTATGGAAATTTAGAGTTCGTGCATTATTAAGTGAGTTAAATTTACTCAAAGTGATTGATGGAGAGCCGAATCCAGTCTCGAGAAGTTGGAGAAAAGCTGAGATAATTGCAAGGAGTGTTATTATAGAATATCTGTCTGACTCTATGCTTGGTTTTGCCAATACTGAGCAATCAGCACGGCAGATTTTCAATAAGTTAGACAGTGTGTACGAGAGAAAAAGTTTAGCTACGCAACTTGCGATCCGCAAGAAATTATTGAGTTTGAAATTGCAAGGCGATTCTACACTCATGAGTCATTTTAATGTTTTTGATAATTTAATAACAGAGTTATCAGCTGCAGGCGCAAGAGTAGAAGAAACGGATAAAGTTTCACATTTATTTTTAACACTTCCAAATACTTATGATGGTGTAGTAACTGCAATAGAAACTTTGACTGAAGACAGTATTACATTAGCTTTTGTAAAAACAAGATTATTAGATCATGAAGTTAAATTAAAGAGTGAATCAAGTGATACGAGTGCAAAAGTACTTCAAACTCAGCAAGAGCCACAAACAACAAATTTTAACAAAAAGAACTTTCAAAATAAATCTCACTTTCGAAATAAATCTAGTTATAAAAATAAAGATAATTCACAGAATAATAGCAACTTTAAAAATAACACTAATAACAAAGATCAACAAATGAAATGTCATTTTTGTGGAAGAATTGGACATAAAGAAATCACCTGTCATTTTAAAAAGAGAAGACAGCAATTTTTAGCTAAAAGAATGAAAAATAAAAACAAAACTGTGCAACAAGTTCAAAGTGAAGAGCCAGAAGCGACTACATCTTTTGCTGATACTTCAAGTTATGCTTTTATGGTTAATAATATTCAAATTGAAGAAACAAACCATAAAATGCGATTTATTATTGATTCTGGTGCTTCAGATCATATTATCAACAACGATGAAATGTTTACTAGTTATATAGAATTAAATCCACCGATAAAAATAAACGTTGCAAAAAGTGGCACATATATATTAGCAATGAAGAAAGGAATGATCAACGTTACAAGCAACATGGGAGTAAATGGTATTCTTGAGGGTGTCCTTTACTGTCCCGAAGTACCAAACAATCTATTATCAGTGCAGAAAATGCAGCAGGCTGGTATGAAAATTGTTTTCAATCAAAATGGTGTTGAGGTAACGAAAGGTAGTAAAACCATAATTCGAGGTAAGCCTATGAATAATTTACTTATTGTTGATTTTATCGTTGATGCGTCTAAAAGAAATACACATTCTAAAGTGTATAATGTTGTTAAAAATAATTATGAATTATGGCATCAACGACTTGGTCACATAGGTAAACAGAAATTTTTTACAACTTAAAAATGAACAAATGGTTGATGATATAAATCAAATTAAAAACATTATGCCTAATGAAAATATATGTGAAGCATGTTTAAATGGTAAACAGTCAAGGTTGCCTTTCAATAGAGAGAAGGATAAGACTTATATTAAACGACCATTGTTCATAATACATTCTGATGTTTGCGGTCCAATCACTCCTCCGACGGTTAATAATAAAAACTATTTTGCAATATTTGTTGATGAGTATACACATTATTGTGTGACATATTTAATATCCTATAAATCGGATGTATTTTCTGTTTTTAAAGATTTTATTGCAAAGAGCGAGGCTCATTTCAACTTAAAAGTTGTAAATTTATATATTGATAATGGCAGAGAATATTTATCGAATGAGATGAAAGACTATTGTGTTGAAAAAGGAATAAGTTACCATTTGACAGTTCCACGTACCCCACAATTAAATGGCGTCTCAGAACGCATGAATAGAACACTAACTGAAAAAGCACGTGCGATGATAAGCGGTGCTAAGTTAGAGAAAGTATTTTGGGGAGAGGCAGTTTTAACTGCAACATATCTAATTAATATATCGCCAACTAAAGCTTTAAAATCTAATAAAACTCCATTTGAAATGTGGCATAATAAAAAGCCAAACTTAAAATATTTGAGAATTTTCGGAAGTACTGTTTATGTTCATAATAAAGTAAAACAATCAAAATTTGATGATAAATCATGGAAAGGTATATTAGTTGGATATGAACCCAATGGATATAAAGTGTGGGACGTGAGGAATGAAAAGTTTGTTGTCGTAAGAGACGTGATTGTCGACGAAACAAATTTTGTTAAATCAAGGCCAGATTACCAATTAAAAATAATTGATGACATAGAATATGAAACTGATGCATCTGACAATCTGTCAAAATCAGTAAAAACTGGAAATGGTAATTTAGAAATTGAAACTGATGCATCTGACAATTTGTCAAAATCAGTGCCTGAATCTGGTGATTGTTATGATCACAGTTCAGAGAAAATCGTTAAATTAAACGTAAATGAAAAATCTGTAATCAATACAGAAACAACCAATAAGTCTGTCTCTGAGAATGAACAAGAAATAAAGCCCCGTAGGAGTGAGAGGATTAAGCAAAAGCCTTTAATTTCTTATAATGAAAATGATGATCATATTTTATGTGCATTGTCTACAATTTATAACATTCCAAGTTCTTTTCAAGACATTGAAAACAGTAATGATAGAGTAAATTGGGAACAGGCTGTTAGAGACGAGATAAATTCACTTTTAATAAATAAAACTTGGACTTTAGTAACTAGACCTCAAAATAAAAATATTGTTGATTGCAAATGGGTTTTTACAATAAAGAATGACGAATTTGGTAATCCAATCAGATATAAAGCGCGATTAGTTGCTCGCGGTTTTACTCAAAAATACTTAGTCGATTATAACGAAACTTTTGCTCCAGTAGCTAGAATTTCGAGTTTTAGATTTATTGTAGCTTTCGCAAATCAATTTAATTTGTTAATTCATCACATGGATGTAAAAACTGCTTTTCTTAATGGTAAATTAAATGAAGAAATTTATATGAAAGTGCCAGAAGGTGTTAAATGTAAAAGCAATCAAGTATGTAAATTAAATAAAGCTATTTATGGTTTAAAACAAGCAGCAAGGTGCTGGTTTCAAACTTTTGAAAAAACTTTGATTGAGAAAGGTTTTAAAAATTCGTCAGTCGATCGTTGTATTTATATTTTAGATAGAGGTGATATACAACAAAATATTTATGCTGTACTTTATGTTGATGATTTAGTTATAGTAACTGCTAGTAATACTACAATGAGCAATTTTAAAAATTATTTAATGAATCAATTTAGTATGACAGATTTGAAAGAAATAAAAATGTTCCTTGGAATTAAAGTAGAAAGAAATAATAATAAATTAACTTTAGATCAAAGTTCATACATTAAAACTGTTTTAAATAAATTTAACATGGGTGATTGTAATTCTGTAAATACACCTTTACCAAGTAAACTTGATTATGAAGCTCTTAATTCTGATGAAAAGTATGATGCCCCTTGTCGAAATTTAATTGGTTGTCTTATTTATATAATGATTTGTACCCGACCAGACTTGAGTACAGCAGTAAATGTTTTGAGTAGATATTGTAATAAAAATAATAAAGAACTATGGCAAAATTTGAAAAGAGTTTTAAGATATTTAAAAGGTTCAATTAATTTAAAGTTAACTTATGAAAGAGGTGAATTTAATGATATTTTGTCTGGTTATGTTGATGCAGATTGGGGAGGTTCAGTTGGAACTGATAGAAAAAGTACAACTGGTTATTTGTTTAAGTTGTATGAACAGTGCACAATATGTTGGAATACTAAGAAACAAGCATCTGTTGCAACTTCTTCAACAGAAGCAGAGTATATGGCTCTGTATGAGGCTGTAAGCGAAGCTATTTGGCTTAAGTCATTAGCTAGTAGCATCAATATTACGATTGAAAAGCCAATCATAATTTATGAAGATAATAATGGCTGTATTAGTATTGCAAATAATCCAACTAGCTATCGAAAATCAAAACATATTGATATAAAATATCATTTTTCCAGAGAGCAAGTTGAGAAAAATGTAATAAAATTAAAATATATTCCTACAGGTAATCAACTAGCAGATGCCTTAACCAAGCCATTACCTGCAGTGAAGTTTCTGGAATTCAGAACAGAGATGGGTTTAGAATAAAAAAAAAAAATATTTTGTACTTAGATTTTAAGATAGTTATGTAAATGTATAATAAGTGTGAGAGAAATGGTCTGATTAGGTTTTCTGGGTTTTCCTAATCCGTGCAACAAATGTTGGACCATATGTAATTCCCCAGTAACTGAGAGTAGAAAGAAGGAGAGCACATAGGGTTTAATCTAGATATTAATTATAGTTCATTGAAGTTAATATTATTGTTTGTAATTTAGAAGATATACGTTTGTTTGTGTGTATTTTTAAGCATGTATATAATATACTAGGAAATTAGAAATTTATGTACTTAAGCGTGTGTTTAGTTTATATTTAAATTAATACTGCAATTTCAGATTACGAGATTTACTTTTGAGGGGGCGTGTTGAAATATTCCGGTTACAAAACTAAATCTCGGACCATACTCGAACTTAAGAAAGGTCCATTCATGTGTTTTTATATTTTATGGTTCGCTCGGATTACGACGCGGGGTGCAGCGGCACGTAGTGCGACGCGGACTTCTTGGAGGGTCTAGCCATCTGGAGTCTGTCTGTAGGGCTAGAATAGGACCATTGTTTTAGGCAGTTTTCCTGCATCGCTATGCACTGCCGATATGCGCTAGGAGTTTAGTCTGCGACAGAATCTCATAGAGTCTAGATGTGCTCCGTACTCCTTCTCTCTGCTACTCAGAATAAAAGTCTTATTTAAAAGAGAATATACTGAGTTTAATATAAATTATTTCACCCATTTCCAATACAATACGACGAAGAACTTTTACTTTATAATTTTAGGATTATTGTTGCATTGATAGTATTTTTGATAATGAAAATAAAACATTAAGCGCCATAAAGTCCCGTAGATGAAAGAAAATATAACGCGCGCAGCTAATGAAAAGAAAGGAGGCAGACAAGGGAGATCAAAACCGGCCAGTTTGGCACAGACAAAGTACAAAGCAGCAGTCAGCGCGAGGATCAGCAAAAGCCCTCGTCGATGCGTTTTGCCTGTCAGTAGTAGCTTAATGCATCGAACAAAGTGAATCCGCGCAGGTCGTGCGTCGCGCGTCACGGAATAAAGAAGAGACTATAATATAGAGCCCAGCATCAAGGTGCGACTCTGGAGCCCCATTATGTTCCACGCGAGACCCTCGTCCTAGGCCAACGCGGCGCGCGCCGTCTGCGGTCTCTTGTCTCTCCTTCTCTTTTTTCCGATCGACCGGGACAAAATTGTACGGGGCACTTTGTGTCTCGTGTATAGGTATAGGTACAGAGTTTCGGGGGAATAGCTGATGGTTGCCTTTACGGCTGAGCGGACCTGCTGTGCCGGGGCTCGTAAACCCAAGCGCGTACGATGACTACGTGCAATCGAGAGTGAGAGAAGAGAGCGCGCAGCTTTCGCGTAATCGTCGAGCGACGACGTCTTCAGAATTTTGAGGGAGGTCCTCGTCGGGATCGACCTGATTTATGATCGTTCGAGCGTTTATTGCCCGCAGTTTTTCTTCGTTTTCTGCTGTAGGTACGATGTTTGTCGTCGGTTTACAGCGGATTGATCACTGCCTTTTTGTCTCCAGATAAATCGCTTGATTTACGATCACCTTTTTCCAATTGCGCGTGAAAACCTTCTACTATCGTCCATCATCCCTTCGATCACACAAAGCGTATAAAGTGTCGCACAATTAATTCGTCACGCTGTCGCCTCGCAGCATCTCGCTTACACCGACGACACGCGCGAGCAGAAAACAACCGAGAGCCGTATAAAATTCAAAGCACGCTGAAAATAATTCAATTAAGTCGGCGGCAGTAGGTACAAGCTCGTTTCTTGCGGCAGTAGCCGCTGTACGACGAGCATCATCAGCGGCGACGCGGCGCGAGCAGTCGTCGCGCGCACCTGTCCGAGCAATTTCGTATTTCGCCGGCAGAGATAAAAAATCTCTCGGAACTTCAGCCGGAGAGGCTTCCCGAGATTTACGTCGCGCGCGGACTCGTTATTACGGCTTATTAACCGTCTCTCAAATCATTGCCGCGCGCGTAATATCGAGCATGCGCTGGTTAAACCGGTCGTCACCCACCGCGCAACTTCAACCACCTGCCCGTCCCTCCCCCCGAGCCAGATCCTTGTCAACTCTTGTGTTCATGCCTTTTTCTCTCTTTGCTTTCTTGCACTTTTTGCGATCTGAGCTGAGCCTCCGCTCGAAATGCTGATGCCGTTGCTTTTTTGCCGCTGCTGCACCTCTCGACACGTTCTTGTTAATCCTTTTCGTTTTGGACACGCGAATGCGAAGCCGGCCTGCTACTCTTTCAAAGCTGATTGCGCCGTTCGTTACAATGCTGTTCCGAAATTTACAATAACGCCGGAATCATCCATCAGATCCGTGGTCCCAGAGCCTATACACGCACGCGTTTTAAACAATAATTCGACGATAATGGCGCGCTACAGCTGCTACTTGGCATATAAAAAATCAGGGTGAGCGAAGAGAGATAAAAACGAGCGGGACAGAGCCTAGAAGATCGAGTTTAATAACTTATTCCGCGAGGAAAATAGGTGCGCAGGTGAGCCGGCAGAGCGTATAGGATTCCTAATGTATCAAAGATTACGCGCACGCGCCACGAAACGACGTGCTAAACTGCTCTCTCTCCGCACGCGTCCGGTTCTCCGGCTCTCTTTCTCTCTCTCTCTCTCTCTCTCTCTCTCTCTCTCTCTCTCTCTCTCTCTCTCTCTCTCTCTCTTGAAAAATCTCAACACACGCTCGAGGCGGCAGGCTCATTTGAGGGGGCGAGAAATCAGGAAATCGGGCACGTGGTCCCTCTCCCTCCCCAAAGCTGCAGCAGGCGCGCGCGCGACGTCGACCACCTGCCCTCGCCCGAAGAGAACACGTGCAGTGGCTCCTGCGCCGCCACCGCCGCCCCGTGCCTCTACGCTTCTTTTTCTTCTGCTCGATTTTTTCCTCCTCAGGATACACGCAGCACGCGCCACACTCGACAGAGAAAGAGAGAGATGGAGAATGGAGATGGAGCGAGCAGCTGCACGCGTACCTGCGCTCACACGAGGCCCGTACGATAATCTGTCGGCCGGGGGCCTGCATCGAAATTCGAAAGTAAAAAAGAAGAGGAGGCCAACCTGCGACTATGTGGCACACTGTGCGTGTTTATTCTCTAGGCTAGAGCCAGGACATCCATGAAAAACCTCTCTGCTTTTGAGACGAGCGCGAGGGGACCCAAGCCGTTTCTCCACGCACGACAAGTTTCAAATACTTTGGCTACTAATCATCCGCCTTTCTGTTGTCCCTGCGCATAGGACGAGACGCACCTGACAGCTGTTGGAGCGTGTAGAAATTTTCTCGGCACAGTCGCGTGGATGTTGGAGCAGAATCTCAATCTTTGATGATCTTCGATATTTTGTAGCCAGAAATTAAAAAGCGACATTTATCCATTTCGTCAATGATAAATTTGCAACGTGAATTCTCGTTCGTCTCAGAGAAAGGAAAGTTAATTCGTTCCCGAAACTCGTTCCGATGCGCTGGTACGAAAAAGTGCAAAATCACCGTCGCCTGATTGCATGCATTCAACTCGAGCGTACAGAAGATCGTCCGCGTCGCCTCGCAATAATCGCGCAAAAATAAACGCATTGTTCGAGGCATCGATCGGTTTGCAGTTTGAAAAAGCGTGACGCACGAAAAGGAATCGGTCATAACAGCGCGCGTGCAGCGCCTCTTAAAGAAGCGCTCGAGCGCGCAGGTAATGCACAGCTATAAGGCGCGTGCATGCACACAAACGCAAGGTGTTCGTATACACAATACTTTTCCGCTCGTACGATGTGTTATAAAGAGATAGAGACTACGTTGTATTATTTTCAACTTTATCTGAGTTACAAGCTCGGCTGCGTTTCGACGGCTGCAGCCGACTGCTGTGGGGCCCGCAACAGATGGCAGACTGTGAAAACGCTGCGCCGACCTTGCAATCAGAATTTATGTCCTGCAACATTCGTGCAGCTGAAAAAACTCGGCGAATTATCTCGCACAGCGGTGATTATCCAATCTTCGCCGCTGATGCGGACTTAATGAAATTCTGCGCCTGCGAGGCGTCATGATCCTGATGCGGCATTACGTGCTCGACAATCAGGGACAATACTTGCGTTTATGCTCGACCTGCATAACTCTCTCCATCGCATAACACTCGCTTTATCTGCCTAATCAACAAAAGTTAACTGTCGAGTCGACTTATCTTTTATAATTTAATAAATGCTTTGCAAAAAACACGCCGTTCATTATGACATCTAAATTGCAACGATGCGATTGATCAATCCGTTCCGGTATATGATGCGCGACATAAATCTCACGATCACAGTTAAATTTATAATTGAACTTTGCTATTATTCAGCTCGAAAATTTATACCGGCTCATATAACATGTGCGCGAGCAGGAGAGCGAAACATCTGCGCGTGTGCCGAGTTAACGCTGCGTGCAAAAGGGGTTGGGCGATAAATTACCAATGCAGCAAAAAATTGAGAGAATTGCTTATAATAATCGATAATAACGGTGCTGCGTTGGCCGTTGGCCTTGGGGCCGCGGGGATGAAAAAAAGGAAAAACAGAAGCCCCATAATCACGCGCGCGGAGCAAAAACGCGGAAGTGAGTATCATCTTACTTATACTATACACACTATGTATATCGTACACGTATCGCACGAAGGAGGGAGAGAGAGAGAGAGAGAGAGAGAGAGAGAGAGAGAGAGAGAGAGAGAGAGGGAGAGAGCTCCTGCACGGGCCTCGAAATAAAGGCAGGAGGATGAAAAGTCCTCTCGAAATTGCAGCTAGCCCGAGGGGCATGTGCGCCTGCGCATTATATTGATGTGCTGACCGACTACCTGAATTTCGAGCTTTCGTTTTGTTGTACAGCAAGGGTAGTAGTAGCACCGGCTGCCCAAGGGCCCTTTTTCTGCCTGCCCAATGCTTTTTTTGATGAACGCATTGAATTTTAAAAGCGACTTTTATTGGCACCTATAGTCCCTATTCCTTAACCTTTTTAATAATTATTTTTATAGGATTTAAAGGAAAAACATGAATAATGGCTTCAAGATTTGTTGTTGTGCTCACCGAAAGACACTTTTATAAACCGCGCCGATAAATCGTTGTTTTTCATAAATTATCCTTATTAAGTAAAGTAAGACTAAGATGAAGATTTGTAAAGATTAATGAAAGTGTTGCTGTAAGGAGGCTTACCCTCGGTCGTTACCCGGAATGATCCTATAAAGACTAAAAAGCTTAAGCAAAAAGTTTTTGCGAGCTTAGTGAGGGTTTATCTCGACCTAACCTTATTTCATCGTAAAGAGATGTAGTAGGTTGAATCAAAACGCCGTGCCCAGAGTTTATTGTTCGCGTAACACGTGTTTGAAACAAAATTATCTTATTTAAAAAATAAGTGCTACCGCTGATATTCTCATGATACTCGCGATTATCTGTACATGGGATTCGTTAGGGCGATAAGAGCAATTTGGGGTTTGAAAAAGTCAAGTCGAGCCGCCGCATCAGAAGATGAGAAGTGCAGCGAGATGAAAGACCGGATGTTTCGATGTTCCATTGGAGCCCTTGACGATTAAAATGCTCTGTAGCTCCGTACGGATGCGGATACAGCGAAGCCCGCATACAAATCGCCGCCGGAAGCTCTTAACCGTTTGTCTATTTTCTGTCCGCTATACGTATGCTGTCGGGCGCTGCTGCTACTGCTACTGCTTTCAATCCGAGATACTAACAGAGAAGCCTATATAGGAATACCATCGAATCTTATGAAATAATAAACAACCCTTTCCTGTTGCGTCTTCCTCCACGTGTAGACAATTTTGACTACGTAAAGCGAGCGAGACGTCCGTTTTTACGTCGTAAGTTTTGAAACAATTTTGAAAATCTTTCGTTTCTTTATTGAAATAATGTTGAATGAACATTTATAAAATTCATAATTTAAATTCATGCACGATAAAGAGTGGTTGATGAAAACATTGTTTTTCTTAATGCGAATACACGCGTCTATTTAGTTTTGCAATAACGTTTCTATTTTTATTTCGAGACATTTCTTTTGAATCTCGTAATCCAATAATATAGATTATTATCGTTGATAAATTAACTTGAACAAATATTAGCGACGGATAAAACCGTATGGTTATTATCATGCGATAAAGTATCGATACAAAAATAGAACATAAATACGATATAAATATCTGAGCATTCTAGAGCACCATAATAACATGTGATTCATGCCCCACAACGGGAACTTTTGTAAGCTTTGGATCTCGCTTCAAATGCTGTGGACCTCGCAACGGTTGGAAAGTCAGCGCTCTCCATACAGTCGGTAATGCAGTCACCCATAGGCACTTTACCGACGTAAAATCTACTTTAGCAGCAAATAAACAAGACGTCGGTTAACGTATGTAACTCGTGAAAATAATCTATACTATGATATCTACAGTGTGTGTTCCAATAGTTCATGAAAATTCATTTCACCTGATGTGTATTTTTATTCTTCTTTCGTTATAGTTAACTATCAATTTCCTGATTCCTGTATGAAAATTTACAAAATAAAAGTCCTGGCTGGATAATATTTACGTGATCTTTGAAGAAATGAAGTGCATGAAACGGCATGAAATTTTGAAGAGAAATCGTGAACATAAAAGTACACGTGTAGGTAATAACTGCAGGTAGTTAAGCGCTGTTAATAGTTTTGACGCAATGAGGAAGACCGATCTTGCAAATAAACATGCAATTCGTAAAAGTTTACGGTGCACCAAGAATTAGTGACGCCAGTACGGCGATAAGAGACTGAGAATTAATGAGATATGTTTATTGAAGTAATAATAATTCAATGATAAAAGTATTACGCTGAAGATAATACAAATTACTCCCTATTCATATAATAATACCGACAACGAACGGTGTCAGCCCTAACTCGCCATGGCAATATAAACGCAGGAAAGTTATTGAAAAAGAAAGGAGTAAAAAGTGTGTGGCTCCGCTCGAATATAGCCTGGAGGGCAGAATCGATGCAAGCCCCGCACATAATTACGGAAGATCGTAAAGATGGAAATAAAGTTACTCGGCTACTGCAGTATACAGCTCGAGCTCCTTCTCAGCGAGCCCGGCGAACTTTCGCGTTTACACTTTGAAAACATCATTATGCGAGCGCGCGCACGCGTGCGTGCGAGCTTTAGCAATCAGTGCGCTCAGCGCGCGTCTCTGTGCGCGACGTGGAGCTTGAGCAAACCGAGCTATATAGTGGGACACGCTGCCGGACTCCGAGCGCGCGCGCCGGAATAATGCAGACTGCGTGTGTCCTTAATCCGGACGCGAAAAGGTCCGTTCGGATGAACGGCCCCGTAGCTCGCTCGGCATCTTTGCCCCTATTGAAATTCCACGAGCGCTTCTGCTCTCCGCTGCGGCTACAGCGGCGGATTCCTTTATTATCTCGCGCCGGGAATTAAGTATCGGAATCGCTTATTAATTTCAAAAACTTTATTTCGCCCCGCATAGACTCGGGAAAGTGTTGCACGCCGAAATTGCACGGGGCATTGACCTTTGAACCCGGCCGCTTCGAGCTCTGCCCCCTGTGCAGCGGGTTATAAAGCCTTAAACAAAACAGCACTGAATAAAACAACGCCGATAACGTGCACGTTAAGCGATACAGCGGTAAGTGTATGCAGCTGGAAATCAATTTGAACGTCGCACGGGAGCACGACTCATTACACAGGCTCTATCTGATGGATCGAGCGCCGGGCGTGCAAGTCGCGGAGGCAATAACTGTAACGAGATTAAGGGGTTGAAAACGTCCAATAAATAAAGTCTGCTATAGAGCGGCCGCGAGCGGTCATACACGTGCTCTCGTATGGTTACAGCGTGCGTGTTTCATTGGCAAATGAGCGCCAAGTGAGAAGGGTCCCACGAGCCGGAGGGAATCGAATCGGCTCGTGACTCGCGGGGTCAGCGGCCCGAAAGCCGCGAATGCACGCCGCTCTCGTGTGCACACCTATACCCGCACGGCTTTTATCCGTTCCGCGTTTCGCCGGGCTATTGATCGGGAGAGGCGGCAGCAGCAGCAGCAACACGGCGCTCGCAGCACACACAGGCTGAACGGACCGCCTTGACCGAGCTCCGGCGTGTCTTCCCCAAGTGCAAGTGCAGAGGCAAAAGCTCTCGTCGCTCCGCGCCTGCCTGAGAGCGATTTCGCGTTCGACTTGTGTGTATTATACTTGTTGAATGCATCGCAAATTTATAACGCTCTCGAGTTTCCGCGCGCACGAGGGCCGCACTGTTGCCGGGCGCTGTTGAACGCGGGCAGGAATAAAGGAGTTGATGTTTTCCAGACCTCTGCTGATTGATTGATTATAATCTATTTTCTCATCGCTCGAGAGTTATAGAGTTGTTTGCGTGCGATGAGCCACCGATAAAAAGCTCACCGAGGTTCGGCTAATATCCGCGATAAAACCGCGTTTTAATGATTATTCATCGGAGAGCTTCGTCGCTCTTTGATTTCGCCTGACTAATAAGCAATAATCGCTCAATGAATATAGCGGAAGACGCCGATGAACGAAGGTCGGGGAAAAATGAAGATTTATAATTCTTTATCCGCAGGATTTCAAAGAACCGCGTAATTCGATCTTTTTGGGTTAATTGAATGGTTTGCGCGTATAATTGATAAATTGTACGATTCGCGGCAATTTCTTAATCCCTGGCACGTAACAAATCGACTGTTATTTTTCGAGTATAAACGACATAATATCGGTTCTCGGCGGCCTCGCGGTATATCGTACGACCTACAAATCATGCAATGGCATTATCCTGCAATGTTACGAGCATTAACGTTAATACGGCTCTCGCTCTTCTCGCACAGGAAATACCACAGCTACATGAAATACGCGCGTAATTCATACGCATCAAGAGCCCTGCGTATTTATGGTGTCTTTACGGCAAGCGATGCTTCGCTTTCGACCAACTGGGTTATCGTAGACGAATAACGCATATTTTATGTAACTGCAGAAAAATTAATCCAACTTTGAAAAGAGAAACGTTTATCTGGTGCAGTCATGCTTCAAGAATGCATTGTGACAAACACTTCCTATTGTCTTTCAGTTGTGCGAAAGTAGCGAACAATGCATATTGCGAATGTTGACACGTTTCAAATTGACAAGCTGTTAATTATTACCTACTTCTTGACATACGGTTCTAACGCGTTAATTATTTTTATCTACGATGCGTTTCACGGCGACTTTAAATCACTTCTGGCGTATAATAAGTCTCGCCACCATAAAACAAAACGAATGCGGGTAAGCCGCGGACACGCAAAATTATATCGGAGTCATAAAGTGCGGAGCAAAAGGAAGTCGATCGTTAATAAAACTGCACTTTTGCGTCGGATGTGCTATCAGTCGAGTGCTAATCAAACAGCTTCAACTAGCAGGCGTAGTATCTGTAATTACTGGTTGCGCACACGGTATAATAGAAGAAAAAAGGCAGCATCGCGCTCTTCTCACATGTGCGTCTTAGCACAACTAGAACAGCTGTTCCGACGAATTATTTGGAACGCGGGGCAATTGACACCAATTGCGCATCGTCGTAGCTGTCTCGCCGTCGTCACCAATCAAATTCGTAACGACTCGCGATACGCGGCTCAGATCAAACGCGCAATTTTTATCGCTCTTTTCCTCCTTTCTTTCCAGCCCGTCCACACGCATGCAGCGTCATCCGCTTGATTCTGGATAATCGCGTCTAACGCGATACGCCGTTTATCTTCGGTACAGACCAGACACGCGTATCGCATACGGCTCGAACGATAGCCGGGCTTTGCCGCGCTTGTGCAGTTGCAGTTACTTCGTCTGTGAATTAACGTTTGGCTGCAGAGCCAGAGCTTATATGTAGCATGGCAGCGATAAAAAAGTACCGGCGAGCGCGCGAGAGTCGTTTCATACTCGGCCGAGAAGGTTACTTTTAGATAAATAAGTCTAACGTGTCTCTCGCTTTTTCCGGCTGGCTTAGCGTCACTTCACGTACTCTACTGCGCTTTGAACTTTGTGAAATTTCAGTTTTTAATGCCGATTCGCTGCACTTTATGCTCGAAAGCATAAGGAGTAAATAAGTATATACGATTTATACAAGATTTTCAGAGAAACTCGAGATTGCATAATTTATGTCTCGTGAGATAATGCACTTACCACTGCGAGACTGTCGAGTTCGCTGAGCCACTCGTTCATAAGCTGCTCGGGATCTGTCTCGTTGTCGCTGTCCTCGCCGCCTTCCTCCTCGTAGCGGTCCATTTTAGGATCCTGTGTCGTTTACGGTCGTTAAATCTTGCGATCACCTGTTGCATAAAATGATAATTATCGAAATTTGTTTTTGAAACTGACATAGCTTCTTAAAATAAGAAATCACGCTTTATCTCGCTAATGAGTTTTTATATATTTAGGACATCGCCAAACTGGAACTGCAGACCGCAGAGTGCAAATCAAATTAAAAATTTCCGTTTCAGTTTGATTAAATTTTGGTTCAAGGACTCGATAATCATACGTGTCGGATGGCGATTGATTTATCCTTATCATTTCTGCATTGAATGAATATTTTATTTTCCTGTAGGTGTCCGCATAAGCGACTTACTGGAAAAAATAAAATATTGCAACACGGAAAACGACCAACGCAAACAATTTTCTCGACGAACTGCGTCCCGGGTATTTGTTTTTCCGCGGCGTCGAGGAAGATGAGTCCATAGCCAAAGCCACTTTATAAAATTGGAATTTCCGTCCTTGAAAGCAGCGGCAATTCGTGGATGCAATGGATGCGCGGCTGCATAACGGTAATGTACATAAAACAAAAGCAATAGCAGCTAGGAACTCGCGTAATTGTGTGACATCACAACTCTTTCTCGATCTCTCGCCATCTCTCACTTCAGCTCGTGCGCTTCTCGCTTTCTGTTTTACTTAGCCGCATGAGCGCACGGACTAGCAGGAAGGCAAATATACGGCAAAACAGGTTATGACTCTGCGGCTCGAGACGCGAGGAACACGGCGCTTATAGTGAGAGGCTGCGACGCGCACCGAAATTACTTATTAGTCACTCGCTCGCGGAGAGTCAGAGAAGAGCTTTGAAAACTTTATAATGCCGTTGCGTGCGGCGTCCACCGACTCGTTCATTTTTCGAAATCGAGCGAGCGATTTTGAAAATGTGCCAAGATTCTTATTCATAATTCCTTTGTGTACCGTACACTCGTAGAGTGCGTTTGAGGAAAAGCGTAAGCGGAAAGGAAATCGGGAGCGCGCTCAGGAAATTAAAAATAGAAATTGGTTTGTTTTTTCGAGTCTTTCACGTTCGGTAACTGAGTATTCGAAGTTTATTGCAAAGCCTATTTCTGGAGACGTTTTTAATTAATCTTGATATTATAAGATTTAAAAATTATAGCTTATTCGATGATTACATCCACACAACATTTTTTGATTGTTTTCTAAAATAAATATTATTGTTTATGATTCACCGATCGATACTAAATATAAAGTTTGTGGTAAATCCAAGTGATTCAGATTTCGCGAATTGTAATTTTAGATTTCCTTGCTAACATTAAAGTTTAAATTTATAACTTGCACGAGGGATTGTTATTTCCTCACTTTCATCGCAGTGAATCAATTTACCGTTAATACGTGTAGTTTATAGCTACAAGCTGGACAAAAATTTATACAGATTTCTTTTCTTATACATGCACATAAACAGTACTTTTCGAAGAATTCAACGTTCACGAGGTGAATACACGACTAAACGGTCCGGCACGAGAAGAGCTGCTGTCACATTCTGATGGCTTTTCCAAGCACCATGATACCGTTATTATATTCCACTACCTGGTCTGCGCGCCTCGCAGACACAAATACAAGGCGCATCTATTTTAGATCGTCCCTCCAGATTCGTCGTGCATTTGTCCCCTCTACACATGCAGACGATATCGCGCCCCAAATCTTGATGCGAGAGGCTATTGTTAGTATTGTTGCCTAAATGTGGGAGGAGTCGCATCGAGCGAGCTTTCAGGCCAGACTGTCGATTTAAAATTTATTAATTGAATCAACGCATGGCTTGGGCTGCGCGACGTGGACACTGTCGGTGTCATTCGCTCCGCTGCAGTCAGGCCATTGTTAATGTTTAAGCAGCCACTTTCACTGCCGGCTCTGCAGACTCGTTCTCTCGAAGATGGGAGGCTAATTTTTGATCGACACCGATGGAAATTCAATCAGAATCGACCGAATCGGCTCACGGAGCTTCTAGGCATTCGTGGTAGAATATTAAAATATTTTTTCTCAATTTACTGGTGACAATGCCGCTCATTTAGTAACTATTGTTGCATTGTACGGCCGTTCGTTAACTTGTTGGATCCGCAAGACAAATTATCCTCGCCTGAAATCGCTATGCTTCCTGCATAAAAGTTTTTGCCAATCACGCTCGTGTAATCAATAACCCGCAATATTCGTGTTTCAGGAAAGACACGGTGACGATCGAAAACTTATATTCTATTATGTTGTCAGCTGTTACGGGAGTCGTATAATGGACGATACTCGATTACAATGATGCGGGGATATTTGTTCAAAAATGAAATACTTTACCAATAATGGGAACAAAAGTCCTGAAACTCATCCTCTAACTAACTGGAAATTGTATCCAGCATTAACGGCCGTTATACACGAAATTTTCCAATCAAAGTATGTAGCATAATCATTTATAATTTGTTGTTTAAAAACTGTTTATGATTATCTAGATAATATTACGCAGAAAAAAATACCGCGCCACGCGCGGCCTCGCGTTTTGCGCATAAGGCACGACCGCTGACGCTCGCGCTTCGCGTTCGTAATGCCTGTCGGTTCTTATACAGTATTATCCTGTTTTTTTTTTTCAATATTGTTGTCAAAGTTTTGATTGGTATTCTTCTGGCGGTCATCAAAACTACTGGAAAATTAGTAACTTATTTGTATTTGTATCAATTATTTATTTTTGTATGTAGATATTCTTAAAATATATCTTATTTTAATTTTATTCTATTATAATTTCATATAAATAATACAACACTTTTGTATCGCAGTTTTCAAGAGGAAGTAAACAAAAGGATGATATTTCGTTTGTAGGATTTCAATTAGAATATTAGAAAATTGATTGTTTAGGTATTTAGCACAGTTTAGAGGGATGTAGTAAGCTACTTAGAGCTTTTCTTCAATCTAAGCAATTTTCTTTATTGAGTTTAGGTTTTTCTAGTTCAGTATATACACTTGAATTTTGAAAGTGAATTGTACTGATTCAGCTTAAAAGATTTAATTAATATAGCGTACGTCGTTATATGATGCCAAGTTACACGGATTGTATTCGGCGATTACGTATTTCCTAAATTATGCATTTTTTATAATTTAATTAAAAAAGTCGTTTAATTTTGTATATATGTATAAGATAAAGGCCAAAATATAACTTTCAGCTTTTAATAATATAGGAAAATTGCTGAAAATAATTGGGTTGGATGGGGCATGTTGCACCGAAGTTATTATTGAATTTATGTATCAAAAAATCGCTTTTAGGGTTGTGCATGTCAAAAAGTGTTAAAAAAAATGTTTGCCACGGTAAAAAGTTGTATTTTAAAAATGTCTACAACTTTTCATTTAATATTTTAATGTAAAATGTAAATCCGTAATGTTTTATGGCAAATAATTGGTTTTTTAGCTGTAAAAAATCGATTTTGGGCTGTAAACTCGAGTTCTAAGCATTTTCATGATTTAATGTTCAGGGGAAAAAGTTGTATTTTTCAAAGATCTATAACTTTTCCGTTTAACTTTTTTTTGTAGAATGCTTAGAATTCGACTTAGAGCTAAAAAACCGTTTTTAGCGATTTTTGGAGGTGACCGCATTCTGCGCGTATACGTGCAGGATCAAGCCCAAAATAAATCTCTCAGCTTAGTATTACGAGGGGAGTTCGCGCACAAATTTTTAGCCCGATTGATCAAAGTCTTTCCGAGATAATCGCATCACAGGAACATTTTTATTAAAAAAAAACGCTTAAAAATCGAGCAAATTGTGCCCGCATTTCAAAACGACGTAGAGGATCGGGATAAAAAAATAGTTTTTTAGCTTTTGCAAAAGGAGACATATTTTTCGCACACGAAATTATAAGACACTTCCGTGTCGCGGTCGTGCCTAACAATTACATTTAAACCTTACCGACTGAGAATATTATAATTTTTCCCACATTTCATAGTACATTTTACCATCTTAGGTAGTAAAAATTAAAAAATTAAGTTTTTTGAAAGCCGTAACAATTTTTACTATCTGAGATAGTAAAAATTAATATCTCTTATAGTTAATTTTACTATAAAAGATAGTAAAAATTACTAGCTTCCGAGTCTGTTACGAAATTATCATGCGAGATAGTAATTTTTACTGTCAAATTTTTCTCAGTGAATATTCCTGAGCTCATAGTATTTTGCGAAATTTTCATTTTGAAAAATGCGTTCAATATATAACTTCCTGATCGCGGTTATCAGGAAGTTTAGTCAACCATCTGACACGGTAAGAGTATGGAGGAAATGGCGGGTGAAATTTAAAAGGCTACAGTTAGAAAGATTTGTGGTTGTAAAGTCTGTAACAAAAGATGCGGATACATCGGTCTCAGATAATAAATTAGCATATATCCTCTAATTAAATGTTATAAATATATATTAATGCTTATAAAATTACACACATCAGATATTTTACGCGTCGGTGCTGCAATTTTCTCAACTGGAAGTAAAAGTTGGCAAGATCAAGAGAAATCTCGAATGAGATAATAGTGGTATGCCGTGCCGGAAAAATAATGCGCAGCGAAGGCGAGCGATATTTCCTCGCAAATAATGGCCGCGATATACGTAATGTAAATTTCACACTCGAAAATTGAATCCAGAAATGAAACGGACATTTTTCGCATCGAATATAGGGATTGGATAAATTTGGTATATCAAACGGCGCACGTGTTATTACTGTAATTGCAAAATTATAAGGCTATCGAATCCGAAGCCGGAATGTCGACCAATCGGATTCGAGCGGAGCTTGTATAACTAGGCATAAACTCCCGCTTACATGCACGAATGTCCTTTCAAATGCGTTTGATATAAATTATTTGAAAAGAAAGTTGCGCAGCGATGCATAACAGGTATATTCTCTCGACCGAATATCTTACGGCGCACTATTCCCGCGAGTCGCCTATATTGAGAATTACTCCAGCGGAAAAAGTCAGTCCAATATCGCTCGTTAAAAAATCGAAAATAAACGCGTAGTCAACAGCTTCAATCTCCGCGGCAGCGAGCCCCGGTTCTCGCATAAAGAACGAGATGCTCGATGAAACGCTAAGAGAGCGGCTACCTACATATGTCACCAATTAAAATCTACAGAGCTCCGCCTGATGGTAATTGATAGCAGCAGCCAATCGGCGAAAACATTTAAATGGCCGCGATAGGGAAACAAGACTCAATCTCGTGGCCGGCTCTCAGCAGCACGCCAGCAGGGACCCATTCGGCCAATTGCCAAGCAAAGATTCACGATAGCTCTCGCGAGCTGCGCGTCTCCACACCGAGTCCATTCCTGCATTGCTGCTCGGCTGCAATTTAGCCAGCGAGACGCTGGCAAACAACTCGCGCGCGCTCTGTACAGCCCGGCGACTCCACCGTGCGCCGGAGAAAACGCGCGGCAAAGGAGGAAAAAAGGCTGCGCGTATAGGTAATAGCTGCACGGAGAGGGAGAGGAGAGAAAAAAGCGATAGTGCACAATCCTCGCGCGCAGCGAAGCCGGTCATAAGACCGAGTGTGTTCGGCCAGCTTCTCGCTCTCGGAGTCTCGGTTCGTACTCCGTCTACGTGTCTCTCTCCCGGCTTTGCTTTGCGCTGCTTTGCTGCGGAGCGCACACACGGCAGCGCTACAATTTGCGTAAATCGCGCTGCGCTACCGATCCAAGCGGCGGCGGCCGCAGCTGCATTGCATTCCTCGCTCGAGCACCGAGTAATTAGAGAGTGAAACAGACTGACACTCGAGTAATTAGAGAACGAGGTAGACGCGCTCGGGGAAGGGGAGGAGAGGAAAACGCGGGAGACAGAGAGAGAGAGAGAGAGAGAGAGAGAGAGAGAGAGAGAGAGAGAGAGATATACTCGGATGCTGCTGCGGCAGTCCTGACGGGGGACAAAAGGAAAACGACGGGGTCGCCGAGATATCAGCCTACGATAGAGCGAAATTTATTTGCGCGTTGGGAAGCAAGCTCGAGGTCGCA
This sequence comes from Nasonia vitripennis, assembly GCF_009193385.2. Classification (NCBI taxonomy): domain Eukaryota; kingdom Metazoa; phylum Arthropoda; class Insecta; order Hymenoptera; family Pteromalidae; genus Nasonia; species Nasonia vitripennis. The sequence continues at coordinate 851,027 of NW_022279596.1, read as the reverse complement.
ATTTCAAGCGGGCAATTAAAAATGCGAGTTTTTGTGCGGCAATGGAAACGCACTTTCCTCCGCGAGTTACGACTTTTTTCGCGTACGAAATTGGGCGTAAAAATTTTTGCGTATCTATACGCAATTGCGTAATGCGCGAGCTCACGGCAAATTATTACTCGGATATTTTACTCGTAGCCAGCCACATATTAGTTATTCGTACACAGTTTCACTGTTCTTCCCGTATGATTATATGCATTTTGCGTTTGGCTAAATAAATGCTTTGCGTGCGCGCCGCGTCGCAGTATACAACCGGCCTGTGGGCACGATAAAATTACAGGATATTAAATTTTGATACGAAAACTTGATACTTTCCTACACGGCGTGTACTGGCTATTCTGTTTTGAAAAAAAAGGCAATGGACGAACGCGGTGATACCGATAGCGTACGTTGTAGCGAGATCCATCATCTTCTAACACTGTGACTCGCTGCTCCATATTATGCAGACGCATTTCCACGGACTCAATAAGATTCAGCGGAAAGCCAATCCATCAAATAGTTCGACCACAAGTAACTTCTGTAATCGACCCGCGCTGCGCGGGCAAGTATTTTAATTTCCGTCGGGTTCGGGCTAGTCTAGGCGGCGCAGCCTACGTGCGCAGATTAGTCGCGCCGATAAAAGTCGAAAATCAGCAGTTAGCCTAATAAATACCCCGGCAGCAGGCGCGATAAGCGGAGCGCCTCTGGAAATGACGTACCGCGTGCTCGCGCTGAGCTGGTAGAAAAATACGATCGGCTGCAGCCACGTTACACGTACACGCATTTTGCTACGCTCCGCGAAGGAGAGAAGAGATAAGAGGCCGCGAATGATCGATCGCGTGCGCGAGTTAGAGGCGAAAGGAGCGCCGCCGCCGTGCAGTGTGCAGCGCGTCGTCCTTGTCAAGGCAGTCGCGAACGCAGAATTTCTACACCGGCACGCGACTCCTGGCAGTAGAGTTTCAGCTGGGAGTATCGATTGCTCGATTAATAATGCAGCGCCGCGAGCCGGTCGTTACGCGCGGCTCTCCCCAAGACACGATCTATACGGGCGCGCGCGCGTCTTTAGCTTTTGTGTACACGGGGTAGCCGCGACAGAGCCGTCTCTTTTCTTCACCCCATACGCGCGCGGTGTCTTTTCTGCGCCTACACTGCCGCCGACGCGGTGTATTCAATGCCTCTTGTTTACGAGGCTCTTTTCTTCCGGCCGTGCTCCCCTATAGGCTTTACGAAATTTCAAGATTATTGCGCGTTTTATAAGCAGATGCCTGCGAGCCGAGATGGGCTTTTCTCGTTCTACCAGGCTTTATGGGCTTTTCATTCATTTTACAGAGACTGCTTTGGATCGAGCAGTGCGAGAGTGATGCCTATGGCTGTGGTGAAGAAAATCAATCAATGTTTTAATGAAGACGAGGGAAACGAAAAATATAATTAGTGGCATGTTGAACGTCGTACTGTTTTTACAATGATGTGTCATTTCGTGTAAAAAAACTTCGGACAACCGTATTGTAACCGTATATTGTTTGAAATGCAACACGATTCCTCAACGAAATTAGGAAAATGGGTGCGCAAGTGAAAACACGAACAAAGTAAAATAATTGTTCATGTATTAATTGCGATATTTAGCAGAGAATTCATATCGTGAAAGCGGATCGCTCAACATTTTACGCTGAAAAACAAATAACTGTCGAGTCTAATCGAAATGATTCCACAAGAGAGATATTCCTGAGGCGCTTTCGACTACTTTTTTCTCATTCACCAGGCAGAACAAAGGGAGAAAAAATCAAGTCGCGTCGCGCGACGCGATGCGGGGCCAGATCGATGACGATCTGCGTGTGCGAGACAGTCTGCACTTCCAATACCAGTGTGGGAGCTCACCTACCCACTACTGCCTAGCAGAATTTGCATGAATAGCCCAACTCAAGCGCAATCGATGTTTCTCTACATGTTCGACGCGAAATGAAATGCATTTTTCTGCAGCGTCGTCGCATTTTAAATATATGTAAGTATATTGCGTATCGGAAGACAATACATCCTATACTATATAGGAAAGACGTGGTAATTATTCTATTCAATTAAATCAAATTCATTGAATATATGCGTGAAAAATATTTTTACTCTCAAGGGCATGTCGTCGCTAAAGCTTCGCTAATGTGCCACGGGGTATTTCGTATTTCCAAATTTTTCGAAAATCATAAAGTCCGATCGAAATTTCCTTAGGTAGAACGATTTATAAAACTTAACACAACGGCGCTACAGAATCGGGTTTTCATTGCAAGCTTCTTTAAAAGATTTAATCTTTAAAAGATGTAAGATTAGATTTTAAGGTTGGCGCTGTAATCGCATGAGTACGCGTAAACATCCGTTCGTGTTTTAGAAAAACAAAACGTCTGATCTAAATTTCCCTGGGTAGAATGATTTATTAAACCTAACACTGCAAGCTTGATATTTCATTACAAGTTTTATTTAAAAAGTTATACGTAATAGAAAAACATGAATTGTTTTGTTTTTAGCGATGACATCCCATTAAAAATAACGTTTGACCTGTCGCTTTCGTCACTCGTGCTATATAACTGCTTGAGACTATACTCGTCGATAGTTTCAGTAAAGTTAGAAAGAGATGAAATAAATTGCTCAAACTAAACACGGGGACAAGAGACATGGAAGGGCTAATTTAAAAGGGCAGCTGTCCTGCGCGTTCACCTGCGCGCGCCGCGCGGACAGGTAAGCTGTCAGCGGACATCAGGCGCGACCGGAGCGTCGGTAACAGAATACGCGAGTGGAACCGCACAGCTCGCGCTAGAGTAGCGGAGGAGAAAAACGAGGAGAAAGGAGGAGCGCGCGTGCGGCTCTCTATCTCTCCCTCGTGCCATTGAACCAGCGAAGAACGAGCGAGGAAAGTGAGAGGGATGGCGAGCGAAAGAGGATTCGAAAGTGAAAGACGATCGACTCTTGCGCGGCAGAGTGAACTCACTGCGCGGGAACTTTTTAAAACTGCAGTGCCTGCACTACCTACGCCCAGGGGATGTAAAAATCTGTGTACAGGCGTACGGGGAGCCGGAAGAGGTCGAAGGCGGAGTTATTGGCCTTATCGCTCTCGGCGATTTACGATTCCTGAGTGCTCTTTTGGCTTTCTCACGGGAGGAGCGTAGTTTGCGCGAATAGTCAGCTAGTTTTGAACTTTCGCGGAGCTTAACTAAATCTCGCCGAGAAGAAATTCAATGCGGAGAAAGAGTCGACGAGATGTATGAATCGAAGAGGAAAAATGGAGAAGCGACCATAAACGGGGTGACGAATCCCTAGGAGGGCTGAACTCAGCCGATTGCTCGAGCCGTCTATGATGAGATTAATGCGAGAGACACGACGGAGAGAGGAAGGAGCCGGCAATTTAGCCGAATCAACGTATCGGAAACCGTAGCGAGCGCGGATTCCGGAATGCTGTATAGGGATTCTCATAGGGATGGGAGCCGCCCCCGATCGACGACAAGTGCAGCGTATGACTCGCGGCTGATTTCGGTCTCGCGGGAAACTTGCCGATTATTATCTCACGGTGATCCCACTTACACGGAGCGAGAGCCGCTTATCAATATTCCGTCTAATCTCTCCACCCTCTTCGGTGTGTTCCGGATTTCGCTTCAAGATTTTGCGACGCCGGAATTTATGGTTCAACTTTCGGCGCTGAACACTTGATGGAAAATGTTCGACGATGCACCTCCTCGAGATCGATAGGAATCAATTTGTCGAATGACGATAAATTGCTTGTGTGATTCAGAATGATACAGCTAGAAGTTTGTGTTTACAGAGCGATTCCACCAAGCACTGACAGCAATCAAAAATTCCGGCTACGTCGTCCGAGCCGAAAATAATCGTTCCGTTATCAACGCAAGAGTTAGCTCCCTAGCCAGAAGCGCAGTTCTTCAATACGTGCTGCCAGCGATTCGAAGAGACTATCGAATTTCAATGACGCTCGACCTCAACTCCCGCGCACGTGAATTCCACGACGACGGGCTCACTGGGTCACTGACTCGAAGAACAGAACTCGGGCTGTGCGCGCCCGAGAAAACACAGTGATGAATGGAAATGTGGAAATTGTAACTTGTGGACTGCCAGGCGCGCGGCCGATACGTGTGCGCGCCGCTCGCTTTTCCATTCATTCCGGAGAAATACCACGTCGGAGATGCAATCGCTGGAAAGGACGTGTCGTTGGAATCGTGTCCCCGAGGTGTGGGAGAGTAGGGAAATTTCAATTTTTAATCCGGCGGAATGTTGACGAGTGTGGCGGTTGTTCACATCAATAGACAGCCTCGTTGCGCATCGAGTGGCCGGTGACATAAGAACGGCGTTTTTTCTGTTTCCTCTCGAGAGCTCTGGCAAATTTGAATAAACAACACGCCTATTATTCTGCGCCTACTCTCCTAGGAATTCAGAGTGGCATTCCACTTAGGCGCGCACTCCATTCCTCGCGTCGTCGAGCATTCAAAAGAATCTAATGTTTTACGAAATAATACGATTACGGCATGGTCTTCCATCGGACATGAATATCAAACCAATTCAGTCCCCATCGTCTAGACGAATTGGAAAGCTGATGTTTTGCTTTTGTAAGCATTTGCTTTTACACTACACGCGCAGGAGAAAAAGGACAACGATCCGATCTCGTTGCTTCTGCAGCTCCGATACCATCTTTATACTATAAGAACTTAATAAAACGTATTCTCGCTCCGCCCAGTAAGTAATCACCTTTGAGAAAAACTGCATCGATCCGAGAGCTCCGCCTAGAAAGCTTCTGTCCATCTAATCGCGCTAATGCCACATAATCCTCTTAAAAAAGACTAAGTAAGTCTCGGAGCTCTTAAAGAAAATGACTGGTAACAAATGATGCCTCATGACGACTCACGTTGTCTCCGCAAAGCGCATTAAATGGAAGAAAGCTCGTCATTTGGCGTCTCGTGCCATCAATAACGTTTCCGCGGCGCTCTCTCGTGCAAGGCGCAACACGGGGTCGAAGGTCGCCGAGATAAATAGCCGCACCGCCGCCGCCGGTTTTCCTCGCGTATATAGCTATCCTACTTACGCTCCGCAAGGCAGACCGACTTTATTTTTGTGCGGCCGAGCAGCGTGCGTTGCACTCGCTCGAGCGAGCGCATGAAAAACAGTGATGCGTTTTCGTGCCGAGGCGGCGCCGTTTTGACGTCTTCGAGTGCGCAACGCTGAATGTTGCCGCCGAGAGCGCTCCGCGGTCTTTTCCGGCTTCTGTTTGTTCTACGCCGGTCATTAACATTACGCACATCCCGGAGGGGGGAGCAGAAAGAGAGATTGCTTTGTTATGTATAATATGTACGCGCGCGCAGTTTAATGCTTTCATTCACTTTTTTTCTGCCTGACAGTGAAAAAACGCCTCATCTCATTTCATCGCTCGTATTTTTAGCGCTGAATGCTGCATTTGTCTTGGCCGTGCTGTATTCAAGAGAGGATCATTCTTGATAACTGATAGAAAGTCACAAGAAATGACGCTTTTTCAGACGCGTAACGTTCGTTTTTTTGTGCTCGAATTTTTTGAGTTATCTTAAGGAATAAGAGTCGTAAATTGACCAGTTGCAAACGCATTTTCTAGAATTATGTACACAAAGAAAGAATAATTTTGCATGTTTACTCAACACTTTTAGGCTGAACAAATAGAATCACGAGATCAAGCTACTCCTTGGTTGTATGAAAACGCGATTTGACAAAGTGCGATTTCTGGGTATTCCAACGAATACGTCCGGCTAGCTAAAACTGCAGACTAATTTCAACAAATTTTCACGAAACCTTTCTCGAAGAACAATGTGTTGCGCGACAATAGCCTTAAACAGTGATCAATGTCGTGCTTTCCCCGTCGATTTATTACTGCGATATATGAATACAATATATTTGCGATGTCCATAAAAGAACCGAACAGACGTGCGCAATGAAATATTGAAAACAGGGAGGCATTGAAAAATTATAGTCCGGGTAAGCGGAAACGATCGCGATGAGTCGCAGAAAAACGAATTAAACGCACAGGCTACGTTAGAACCGAGTTCTCTCTTCCTCTCTCGCCATTCAGCTTCTCTTTTTTCGCCTGTTCTCCGTTCCCTCTCATTTACTATTCGAAGGCTCGCATAACCGAGAGGATCGAGACAACGCATGAATCGACTCGTGGGTGATTCATTCAGAAAATAATCTGCGCCTCGTGAATCTCTCGTAAACGCCCACGGGAGTTATTCTCGGGCTAAGAAGCGACTCGCTTCACCAGCCCGTGAGTAATTACTTCGATTGCTTAATTAATTTTCGGATAAAACTGCTGCGCGCGTTCCCCGAACCTGCGATTAATTACTTTTGTGTCTGGAGTTTTTAACGTAAACATAATGGCGATGATCATCAATTTCCTTTCTATTCAATTCAACATAATAGTTCTCTCGAACATCTCTGTGCTTTAGTCTGTTTTAGACCGAAAAATAAAAACTAAATGTCACATTGATGCTTTCCAATTCTTTAATTTTCACTATGAGCGCACTAATATACGCATTTTAAGTTTTCTTTTTTTAACAAAGTTTACGGAAATAGAGAAGGAAATTTATTACGAAAGCAAAATAAGTTAGCTCCACTAATAGACCGACTAATTTCGTCCCAATCAAATTAATTTATCGCAGAAATGTATCTCGTGGAAACTGTTGGAGAACAATGACGCCCCATCATCATGGACATTTAATCTAACGTCGAAAGCTTCAGCGCTAAAGACGGCAACGGGTGCGTGCCGAGTATACGAAGTGGTTGTGTACCTAAATATAGAATTTCGTTTGCGATAGCCCGTATTCTCCTGCATCCGGTCGAGTAATTTACTGGAAACGCAGACTAATTCAACGCAGAGTTGATGAACAGAGCATTCTCGGCTTGAAAATTTGCCCAGTTATTGTATAATCTATTTCTGGATATTAAACTGTTTCCGATATTATTCTATTTAAATGTACTAAATACAAGAGAGAATTCAATTACTGTTATACTTTATTTTTCGTCGTCAATTATTTTTCCATCTTGATAAATGCATTTATTTTTATATGAAAAAAAAAACTACATCTAAAAAAATATGAAATACCATTTCCAAATGGGCGCACGTATGAACATTTTGACAAAGAAAACTTTTGTAAAGCAACAACAAACAGTGGAAGCATATTTTTAAAAAGAAGCAGTAGAGTTTAATTTGGCAAAAAGCCTCAGACGCGCGCGAGAGACAGAGCTTAGGCAGAAATTGCGAAATGCTCAGGAGACGCGTAAGGGTGCGTCGACCCTGCAATCGATATTTCCATTGGGCTTTGTATCAACGTCCAACTGTAAAGCTGTTTGAAACTGTCGCGCGACTTTGTCTTTCTCTGCACTGCTGCTGCTGCTGCTACTGCTGCTGCTCTTGTATGAATGTGGCACAATGGTGCCATACAATATTTAAATTTTGCGGGAATTACAACGAGGAGATTGTGATAAAAGAAAAGATTATTCTTCCCTTATAATTGCGTTTTTATGTTGCATCTAAAAGCTTCTAGAGTGCCTTTAATGGCTCTGATTAAGACTCACTAATCTTTAATGGCGTACAATCAACCGGAAGGAAATACATTTTTTTTTTACAGTAATCATTATTTTCGTGTCATTGTCTAATTATAGTATATAGGTTTTTTGTAAGTGATCGAATTTTAATGCATTTTCTGAAACTTTTTAATGTACACGTGCGATAACGTCGAAGAAAAAATCTATAGATCGAAAAGATTGATAATCAAATTTAGCGAGTTGTATATGTATATGTCAATTCCCTTTAATCGGGATTTCGCGAGATTAACTAAAAAGTCGCTCTACTATGCCATCATGAAAAAAATCGCTTCACGCCGTAAAATCTGAGTGACACGCCCTTTTTATAAACACACGAATCCCATCAGAAATGACGGCATAGATATATATGTATACGTAATATTCATGCAAGACAATGCTTGAATTGCGTATCAAGCTCAAAGCGTTTCATTGCGAGTATTTAAAGATTATTTTTTTATATAAAAAACGAAATGAACATTATTTTTGAGAGTAAATTAACGACTTTAGACGCGCATATTGTAATGACAGGAATGGAAAAGTGCCTATGCGCTATCTATTTTCACTTACAATTAGACACGCTGAGTTTATGCGGTAACGAAGGAGCACGCTAAAAAACTGCTTTGTTTTGATTATTGATATCGCACTGGCTACACGTACGTATGTACGTACATTAAAATTAAGTTTAATCGCTCGGTGTTTTTATAATAAAATAAAAATGGTAGGTAAGTAAGCTTCAAATTTTTATTTAAAAAGGTCTAGATTGTTATCATATTTACTAAATTTCCACTTTTTAAAATAATCAGAGGACGAATAGAATGATTACCATTGTTTTAGAGTAAAATTGCATTGAGAAGAATTCTCTATAAAATAGCTGGATAAATATGAAACGGTGCGTAATTATATTAAGAACTTACGTACGAGTGACGAAGAATGATAAAAGCAAAAACCAACTCACCTGCAACAGAAACAAAATATTCATCGTTAGAGGCAAAATGGTATACGATACACGTAGCTATAATTGAACTCGATTAAACTTTTAATAGCCTCTACTAAAGTTGAACCAAGCACACGGTTCTCATTTGCTGTCTATTTATGCATATAGAAACTTAATACACATGCGTTTACTGTACATTAAACGCGCGCATTGCCTTCGCATAGAGCTTATCTTTTGCTAAACTACACGCGCGGAGCAATATACCTGTATACATATTCGAGTCCGCACATAGACGCGATCATACTTAGATTAAGCGAAGTCGGTATATGTCGCCCGCTTATCGCGCGCGCACAAACCAGAATTTATACCTAATCCATGCGCGATTTTACGACTGCGCATCGTATTAAGCCAAGTTGGCGCGATTCGCCGATCTCTTCCTCTCACATATACTTTCGTTGCTCCTAACTTTTACACCCGACAGTTTTTCTCACGCTTGCGCGCGCGGGCGGGCATTTTTATAGAGGCTGCTAAGAACTTTTGCGTATAGGAGCATAATCCCTCGGGAATATGAAAAAGCACAGTTGCGCAGCGCACTTCTAATTAGTTTCATACAACCAGGCGATGGAAAATAAGAGTGGCGAGGAAAAATCCGGCGATTTCGCGTTACAAGCTCGAAACAGAAGCCCGCCGTGTATGGCTGTTGCAAAACTGCCAGCGCCGCAGTGGCGCTCGGCGATTATGCGAGTGGATTACGCGAAGCACGGTTTCTCCGGTTCGTGTATGCACGCACCGCACTGGGATTCGTATACCGACTTGCATGTGCGCACGACGCGTTCGTATTCATCTCGGAGCCTGCAGTGTTGTGCAGTGTCGCTCATACTCGCCGTGTATGTACTATGCGCGTGTGCGTTTACACGTGACGCAGGCTGCGCGTGCATCGGGGATAGGATGAGACGTCGGCCGCGTAAATATTCTCCAGCTGCTCACTCGCGCGAGATCCTCATTAATTTCAATGTCTGCATAATGCGCACATTGCGCATACATGCAAAGCGCGCGGCGAGCTTGACGTCTTCATTTTACTTGGCGACGTGTGTTAATAAAGTGTAGGATAGTGTCCGCGCAGCGGAACAGTTTTATGGAGGAAAAAGCTGCTTTCGGGAGCCATGGGATTAAGTATTTCGACAGCGCAGGTGTATGCTCGTAGCGTATGTGTTCAATCCACGCAGGCTTTATCAGGCTTTTATCCCGGTTATAGCGCTGCGATGTTTTTTGAGGACGAAGCGAAAGTACCATAAAAATGTCATGTGCGCTGGCTTTGTCGTTTCATAATTAATGCAAGTATCGTAAAAAGCGAAGGTGTTTCAGCGAGCGCTAGCGCGGATCCGCGCATAATTGCAATTGCGCACGTGTTGCGACGTTAAACACTATTCCCGCACAAACAGCGTAAACATCCACTGTACTTTTAGTGCAGCGGGCTCGTAGAGCGGGAACCGATCATTGTATTAGCCTATTGAGGTCGAGAAGATACACAACGAAGCGTTAATTATCGCGCAGCCGTTTGCGGCGCCTCGATTGTTCCCATGGTATATTGCACAGACGACGTCTCGAAGACGCAAGATAAAGGCGTCGGCGTCGGATGCTAATTACGCTTCCCTCTCGGCCCCTGCGTATCTCCGGCCTATCTCTCCCTCACTTTCCGCGCTTCTCGCCCGGTTTTCGAAGATTCGTATCGGTCGCAGCAGCGTCAATTACAGACACGCCGAGCGGGCAAAGCGTGGCGCGATCGGCTCACGCGAACTATACAGAGAGGCTTTGCCGAATCGCCGGAGAGAGGGGACGCAACCTTGGCGCGATAATTGTAATCGACGTCCGTCCCGATCGTGGTTTGCCTGGTTTTCTGGTTTGCCCCGTTGAACGCGATTCTGCAGCGCAATAAGCGTTTTCGCCGAAAAGAAGAAGAAGAAGAAGAAGAAGAAGAAGAAGAAGAAGAAGAAGATAAAGAGAGATTTATACGGGCGTTCATCAAGAGTAAAAAAGTAAGTATCCTCTTATTGTTAAAGGCGCTTCGCATTTTAATAGATCTTTTCGCCGGAGTGTAAACAAGCGGCCGCGCTCGTAAAAAAACCCTTAACAGTTTTACTCTCGCGGCCGCGGGTGAATGAGGATCCCTCATATAGGCGGCTATCCGGCTCCGCGGACTGCAGTAGCTCGAGTTCGGCATTACCCACACGCACTCGGGAGTCGAGGCTCTCCCGCTCCTGCAGCTTACGCTCTCTCGCATTCGGCTGCATTCGGCTCTCCGACGCGGCGCATTCGCGACCATATTTGGCGAAATGGGCAGAGATCGCGAGAGCGGCGGAGAGCCGCGTACGTGCAGGTATACAAGCGGGGAGAAGGAGTCGCTCTGACCCCGCGCTGTGAACTTTTGCGCATAACGACGCCGCGGCGAGGATCGTTATCGAGGAGCGGCGCTAAGCCGAAATGCTATTGCGCACACGGGCTTTTGTCATTTTTGGCGAGCGTAATGGCCGCTTGCGGTGGCTAAGGCGGTTTGGGAATTTAGGTAACTAGCTGCAGTTGCGGGCAACGCGCTCGAGAGTAATGAGTGTGACTTTTGTGAAATCACAAGGAAAAATTCGACGGGTGAGATGTTTAGGGGCAATTTGTATGCACGCCTCGTTATTACTCAATAATCGGCTATTTCCGCTTTTTTATTACGAATAATTTATAGCTACATGCACGAGTGGAAATTTTCGCCGCGGCGCGTGGGTGCAGCCGAACGTAATCACAGAAACAAGCGACCCTCGCTTTCTCTAGGACGAATACCTATATAATATCGGAGATTTTTATTCGATTCTCTGGATGGACGTGGAGGAACGTCGACTTTCGAATGTCGAAAGTTTTTGTGAAATTAAAGCTCCGTAATCTCTCGGCGCAGAGTGAGGCAAAAAGTGAAAGATGCGTACGCCAAAAAGGTACACGCGTGCTGATGAGCCGCATTTATGATTTTCGAGAGAGAAGAAACGACTGGCCATAAAAACTGATGCCAGCATAATAAAAGTAACAAACACGCCTAATCCTCGAGGGGATCGAAGCGTGTCCGCGGGAGACGCGCATAAAGTCATCGGAGTGACGCGGGTCCAGTTCAGCGGATCTAGACACGACGCGAGCTGCCGATTATGTAAAAATATGTGACTCGAAAAAGAACGAGGCCGAGCGCATAAAGCCCCCGAACGACTCGGGTTTTACTAATCGATCGTCGTTCCGCGGCTCACGACTAGAAGCTGTTAGCATATGCGCGAGTCCTCTGCAGCGCAGCGGAAAGTGGTACGCGACGCGCTTTTGTATACGGAAAGGTCGTGAATAATACACAGGACCACCCGGGCCGCCGAAAATCCCGTGAACGGGTTCCTCTCTCTCTCTCTCTCTCTCTCTCTCTCTCTCTCTCTCTCTCTCTCTCTCTCTCTCTCTCTGTCTCTTTCTCTCTCTCTCTCTCTCTCTCTCACTCTCTCTAGCTTCGCGGCTGCCGTGCCCGTCGATAAATAACCTCCTGCTCCACCTACGCCGCGCCGTGGTCACAATGGCAGTCCTCCCCTTCCCTCTCTTGCATCTCCTCTCCGACTTCGCCTCGCTCTCTCGCGCGGCTATCCGCTATAGGCTTTTTATGGGGGAAACCGGAGACGCTCGGCTTCTTCTGCCACTGCTCGAATCGCCGCGTCGAGAGCAGGCGAATGAGAGAAGGAGCCGAGGGCCGAGCGCGCTTGACGATAATAGCTTGGGACGCGGTAAAAAGTGTAATTTCAAGGTGTTCGAATCGCCATTTACGATCGAGCTGCGAAATTTCTTCGCTCCTCCGCTTTTACGCTCCTCTTATAATACGCCCGTTATGACGTCGCCGTGCTCGCCTTCTTACACGTTCCCTCGACGACGTACTTGTAATAATTGATTGGAATTTTTACACGGTTGCAATAACATTTTTTCCCGCTCCCCGGGCGGTGATGAATCTCCTTGCATTTCTCCTCGATAAGACCGCTCCTGAAAATCTGGGACCCGCATAATGCAAACCTGATAAACCCGGAAAAGCTAATTGAATACTTTTCGTCGTCGTAGGCACATTGTAATCCTCTTATTCGGCTTCTCTATAGAGACCAGCCGAGCTGCGAGTGTATACCGATGCAGTATAACGTTGCAGAGGACATTATGTGGCGCATAACGAAGTGACGCGCGCAGGATGAAACGGGTTTAATGTCGCTCGCGAAGCCGGCCGCAACGTACCGGGACTTAAGCTTAAGACGCGATACGCTTCAGCCCCGCGGATAATGATTCGAGATTTCACCGACAACCTGCCGTCACTTCGGCCAGGAGAGCAGCGCCGGTAATTGGAAACTCCTGCCGAGGATGAGCTAATCGATCAGCGCGTGCCTGCCCATGGATTGACTGCATAATGCATCGCCGAATTTCGCGGGTGAGCGGATTAAAAAAACTTTCTCAATTAACACACCCAATGACCGCGTCTCGCTGCAATAAGCAGAATATTACGAAAGGAGGCGGCGAGTAAATAATGGCACACCGTCGCGCCGATTATATTAAATTGGCGTGCGTCTTATTTTTTTCATCGCGTATAATACAAGCGCGCTATAAATTCGATTTCGAATTTCAATTAAAGGCCGCATTTTTCAGAGGCCGGATAACATGTTAATTCCACGCTCGGGCAATCGCTCACGAGATCGGAATATCATTCGAGAGAGCCGCGTCGTCCCGTTAATAATGTTATCAATATTCCCCCGAGTTTCAGCGTCGAACGGGCTGCGCGAGAGAAGAGCTCGGCCTCAAAAATCGCTCTCCTCGAAATCTCCAGAAGGAGGAAGAGAGGACAGTGCGTGCACCGCCGGCCTTTCCCCGCGCGCACACGATGAGGAGAGATCGAAGTTAAAATCTCGAAGGAAATATAAAGCGACGGCGTATTAAGACCGAAAGTTACGAGTCTCGCTTTATCGGAGCGCTCGATCTATAAAGTGCAGCGCAGCATCGGAGAGCCGGCGCGCGCCGCGGTCAGCTTCATACGCATCGAAGTAATATACGCGAGAAAGAGCTGCGAGCCGACAAAAGGGAGCGATAACCTCGCTAGTGCCACCGCCGGCCCGCTGACCCGGCTATAGAAAACTCGCTCTCTGTAATGTCTGCTCTCCTCGTGTACCTATACGTATCCGCACTCGCGCGGCGGGGCTGTGTGTGTAGAGGCCGATGGCGTACGCACGGAGCTTGAGCTTCATCATTCGCTCGAGCGGGACACTCTGCGCCAGAACCGCGATATTTTTATCCGCCATTTTATTCGAAAATTGATTTTTACACGTCGTTGTTTCCGAGTGCTTTCGTGCAAGCGAATGACTTTCGAAACCGTCTGTACGAACACGGAGCGAGTTTAAATCGAAATAATAACAATGACTCTCGCAGTCTCGTAGGACACAATAACGACGCGCGTGTTCGGTGCTCTCTCGAGGGGAGCGAGACGAGTTGTAACTCTTTGGATGTGTTCAGCGGCAGCAGCGACTATAACAGGTACAGATGCATGTGGGTGTATATCAAAGGACATGGTAATGCCGTGGATTATGCGACTGTGTCGCGCCGTAGAGGAAGCTTACACCGCAGAGCAGGATCGACTGAGCGCGGAGGTGCCAGTGTCGTAGCACCCTAATAAGCTTTATCTTTGCTCTTTTTGTTCCTGCTCAGGCTGCGCGCCGGCTGTTATATCCCTCAGCCGCATGCAACACGAGCCCTTTTGTCTTATTAAAAATTTAAGCCGCTGGCTTAGCGTAAGTCGCCTGTCAAAACATGCGATGTAAATAAGGATAATTATGATGGACTGGTTGGTATTAAGAAGTTTTTTCACCATTTAAATGGAGAATATCAGAGCGAGTAATTTGTTCTTCGATCGCATTTGAATTTCGGTCTGGCGCAATTAAGAGTATGAGAAACGCGGGGTTATTGTTCCTTCGGCATCGACTTACACTCACAATTAGAAAGAGGTTGAAGATTAATCAGCGTTAGGATAGGGAATAATAATAATGAACTTTTGGATAAGGCGTTCGCCGACTTCGATTGTCTATTGTTTTCTAGATTCAAGAGTGCAAGATAGACAAAGTTTTTTGCGCGCACTATTTACTTTAAAAAATGATCGGCCCCATCGACAATTCGGTTTCGTTCCAGCGATACAATCGTCTCGGCGAGGACTTTTTTTTCAGTAGCGCGGTGCGCGATAAGGAACGAAATTGAATTCCTCGGGATAGAGGCGCGGCTGCCGCGATGGGAAAGCGAAAAAGCCAAATAGCGCATGAGAGCCTGCGTGTACAGGAGCGCAAGTGGGCCAATTCGCGATTTGCATGGCTGGCCGCAGGCCAAAAACGTCGAGGCTAGAGGAGGGAGAACGAGATTTCGTGTAGGAACTAGCTGGCAGAATTGTCCTGACAGCGCCAATTCAGACCGATAATGAGACCGAGATTATCGTGGGACGGAGCAGAAGCGCGAGCCACAGCCGCACGAACCTGCCTCTCCCTAATGCTAGTTCGAATCTTCCGCGCGGCTCTCGCTCGTCTCTTGACGACCGCTTTATTTGACCGAGTGTCTAGCTCGTGATTGTTCTTGCGCCGGCCGCAGCGTTGACCTCGCGGACAGCTCTCTCAATTGTTTTGATGACTTTTAAATCGCCTGCTGGATTTCATGGTATAGGAGAGTTTCCTTCGCGAGGTTTCGAATCCCGCAAAGCTCGCCGATGTATTTCGAGGACAAACGGAGTAACGCGAGGCTGCGGATGAATCAGACTGCGCAAGTGTTTTCGAGTGAAAAACGCTGTTCCAACGACACATTCATATTCCCGTGGCAGAGAAAACAAAAAATGTAACCGACGAGAAGAAAAATATTGGAAGAGCGATTCAATAAAAGACTCTTGATAACCCATTTCGCGATAATACAGCTCGTTTGAAAGAGAGGCTCAAACATGCAAGAGCGGAGAAAAAACGATAAAAAGAATTAAAGCCGCGGAGCAAACCGGAATATCGCAAAACTCGTCCGATAGAGAGAGATAGAGAGAGAGAGAGAGAGAGAGAGAGAGAGAGAGAGAGAGAGAGAGAGAGAGAGAGAGAGAGAGAGAGAGAGAGAGAGAGAGAGAGAGAGAGAGAAAGAACAATAAAAAGAACAGGGTCAGACAAACAGACGTACACGCGGTAAAACGACTCGGCGCTGCAGCATGTGAGGTGAAAAAATCCCAGACGGAGAAAATATCGAGTTCCTATTCTCCGGGTGAAAATCTCGGACGGAAATGAGATTAGCGCGGTCTTGTCGGTTAACCGCATCTGCTACCGCCGTCCTTACGTGCGCGCAACAGTGTAGGACACGGCTACTAGAGAGAGAAGGACAGCGTCACCGACTAAGGAGACTCCGCTGCTGTGCTGCTAGCTGCTACTGCGGAGGCGCGTATACGTAAACGGAATAGAGCCGATGACAACGACGTTGAGTCGTCGGACTCTCCGCCGCGCTTTGCGCAATTGTAAATTCTTGCGAAAGCCTCCTACCGTCTATAGTCGCCATGCCAGAATGGACCTTCTCATTTGTATCCATGCAGGACCCACATTGCCGGAGTGACATCACGAGACTCTTGTGTGCGTACGCGCGTTTATTGAAGAATCAAGCCGCGCTTGTGAGTGGATTTCTGCAAATACGGCTATTCAGACTCGCGCGTGCAGTTCCTGCCTTCCTTTTACCTCGTACGATGTATGCGGTTTTTAATCTCCTTCGCTGCGTCAGTTATAAATAGTTTGTTTTTAGATGCTATAGGAGGAGATCCGCGCATTAATGCAAAAGCTCAGGTTTCTATTGCATACGAAGCATTTAAATTGCCGCTGAAAACAAGTCTATAATGGTCTTCGTAAAATCGCCGCGAAAGCTCGTTAGAAGGACGTGCGATAAACTCGATTTAATCAAAACTCCGCGAGTCGTACGCGTATCGCGGCAATAACTACTCTGTAGCCGGGTAACTGTAAAAATTCATAATGAAAACAAGCCAAAGTGGAAAACTCACCGAGATCCCTCAGAACCATAAAAAGGCCCTTGTACGGTCAGCCGTGACTTCTAGGCTAAGTCCTTGGTTGCCGTGCCGGAGAGACTGAAATAAAAATACGAAAGGCTGAAATTTATGCCTCGCTATAAACGTAGCCGGTTCGTTAGAAGGCAGCGCCGCAATTAGCGGTGCATTATTACATTAGCGTAACGCCATAACTTCGTTAATTACCGGGAGGTCGGATCGTTATGTGCCTGCCTACCCCCGACTCGCGCGATATTGTCTTCTATCGCTCCCTCTTATCATCAGTACATGACGGGTATAACATGCATAAACACGGGAGGAAAAAAAACTGGAAAAGCTGTAATCGCTCTCGCGCGCGCGAGCAAATTGCACGGACGGTAATTATTTTTCACGCGAGCCGAGGCCGCTGCGCGTAATTGAGTCACTGTTTTCAGAGGCAATAACTGCTGTCCTCCGTATTTTTAGAAACTTGGTTTACAGCAAAAAGCAAACAAAATGGATCTTATTCGGAAAGTCGCCGAGAGCGATCGGTTGCGAATGTCCGAGTAAATTTTTTGCCAATTACTTCTTGGGTCATCACTCGGCTCTTTATACTGCTTTCTATTGTCGCCTGCCGTCTTCTTTTTCTCCGCGTCTCCGTCGCGTCGCGAGATGGTCCCTCGCATGCACATAATCGAGCCGACGGAATGTCATTCGATATCACGCCGGAGAGGGCGAGAGACGAGCGAGGAGAGCGACGAATGCAGCACATACTCGCGGCTCCTGTCGACTTTCGATCGTGTCGGAATTTCTCCATTAGCCGCGGAGCCCCGGCAGTCGATTTTCTCTCCTCTCATTCTCTCTTCTCTCTGCGTTTCGCCATTTCTTTGTCCCTCGTTGCACACCCCTTTCATTTTTATTTTTCCCGTCCCCGCGCGCTGCACATTTCCTGCGGCACTATCTTTTCTCCTTCGCGCCAGCGCCGCTGCTGCTCTTAATCTTCGCCGCGAACGCGTGGAATCGAGGCGAGCGAACGGGGGAGGGAGGAGCACTCGTAGCTGATAAAGAAAATGCGGATATGAAGGGAATAGAGATAACGCGCTCGGGAGAGATCTATACGGGGAACGTGACGCGAGCCACGCCGATATGGGAAAGTTAATTCTCGTTGAAAGGAGCGGAACATCCCCGTGAAATTCCATTACTTTGATATGGTCGCTCTGGTCGACGCGTCGAAGAAAGCGTGCACGCGCGAGCATAATACCTTGCAGAGACACGTCGATGGAGTTATTTAATTTTTCAAGCTCGCGCCTATGCGCGTCGACGCCGTAGAAATGATTACGACTGCGATTTGAGGCCAGCCAGGAGACTCGGAGGATAATTGATATCGACTCCGCGCGCGCGATTTTAATCAGCGCGGGATGCTGTTGTGTGCATTTTTTGCAGCAACCCTTTCTCCGCGGCTGCATTGTCGCGAATAGTCAATCAACCGTACGCGTGAGTTTACAAATTATGTAAAAAGACATCACATGCGGATTATCTCGAGCATTACATCATGGTAACGCTTAGCGAAATTCATTACAGGCGCGCGGTCGTATAGAGCACAAAAATCGCGTGCTATTCGACGATAATTTTCACAAGCGAATCGATCCGCAGCCATCCGTTAACGTCTGCGTATAAGGCTAATTTGACTGGCGAGCTAATTTAGGCGCATGAAATCGCGCGGGATCTTTGACACGAAAGAGTTGGCACGTGACGTGGATGGAAACGTAGCGATTCACGATCACCCTCG
Source organism: Nasonia vitripennis (assembly GCF_009193385.2). NCBI lineage: Eukaryota > Metazoa > Arthropoda > Insecta > Hymenoptera > Pteromalidae > Nasonia > Nasonia vitripennis. Next base: position 832,640 of record NW_022279596.1, on the reverse strand, counting down.
AGCTTGCGAATTAATCAGACAATCTGATGGCTTATCGCCGGAGGAGGAGGAAGAGGCGTTCTGCACGCAGTTGACTTCTGCTGTAATATAACGCACTAAAGGATTAAACTCGCTCGCGATTCAATGACAAAAGACAGTCGCGAAATCAACAGATTGCGATCGATTATCATACGACGTGTTACGCCCCGAGCATAAACGCGAGGAGATGGCATCTAAATTGCTGAAGCTCGTACTTTCGCATCGAGGCCCGCTGAGAGCAGGAGATCAAATTCTGCGGAGTGCAGTTCGTCACGAAAAGTGAGTAGAAGCGGATCGAAAAAGTATTGGACTGCATCCTAAGTAAATATAACCTCAACTTTCTCGAGAAGATTGAGAGAGCATAAAAATATGTCCCGCATACTTCTCAGTCGCAGACTCGCGTCGACGTGGTACCCGGACAAGGAGTACGCCGACCAGTTCATCGGTCCGACGGTCGCGCCCTGCCCGGAGGACGCGCCGAAATGGAAGTTCCCGCCGTACGAGCAGGAGCAGCCGCCACCAGTGAAGAGGATCAAGAACGTGCGAGTGAATTTCGGCCCCCAGCACCCCTCGGCCCACGGCTGTCTGCGACTGGTCCTCGAGCTCGACGGCGAGTACGTCGTCAGCGCAGACCCGCACATCGGCCTGCTGCACCGCGGCTCCGAGAAGCTCATGGAGTACAAGACCTACACGCAGGCGCTGCCCTACTTTGACCGCTTCGACTACGTGTCCGTGCTCTCGAACGAGCAGTGCTTCGCCCTGGCCGTCGAGAAGCTCCTCAACATTGACATTCCCCTGCGCGCCAAGTACATCCGCAGTGAGTGCAGCCAATCGATTAACCTTCCTTTCCTCGCGCGAGCTTGCGGACTCAATTTACTCGACTCGCGTGCCCGGCGATTGTTTCGCCGTTGCTCTCTGGAAAAATGCTGGACCAATAACAGCAACACAATGGAGAGAAAGTCGCTTGTTTCGTTGCAATAAATCTGAGCACACATTGTACGTTAACGATTCCAACGAGCAAAAAGGATTTTTCGAGCCGGCCACACTTGATAGCCTTTTGTCCAAGGATCTCTCGACTTCTTGCGATTTAAAATATGAGCGGCCCATTACACCGCGCGCAAACACGGCCTGCGAATCGAACGGCCAAATTAATTTTGCATACAGCGTAGCGATGAAGCGCAGTCAATAACCGGATAACGAGGCCCTCGCACCTTCTTCCCGCAGCCATGTTCGTGGAGCTATCGCGGCTCATGAATCACATGATGTCGATAGCCTGCCACTGCCTGGACACGGGCGCGCTCAGCCCGTTCTTCTGGGTGTTCGAGGAGCGCGAGAAGATCTACGAGTTCCACGAGCGCGCGAGCGGAGCCCGCATGCACGCCTGCTACGTGCGCCCGGGCGGCGTCGCCGTCGACCTGCCCCTCGGGCTCCTCGACGACATCCACGACTTCGTCGCCAAGTTCTCGGAGCGCATGGACGAGGTCGAGGACCTGCTGACGGAGAACAGGATCTGGAAGCAGCGCACCGTCGGCATCGGCGTCCTCAGCGCCGAGGAGGCGCTCAACTACGGTTGCTCCGGCATGATGATCCGCGCCTGCGGCATTAAGTGGGACCTGCGCAAGAGCATGCCCTACGACGCCTACGACTGCGTGGACTTTGACGTGCCCGTCGCCTGGAACGGCGACACCTACGACCGCTACCTGGTGCGCATGCACGAGATGCGCCAGTCGCTGCGCATAATCGAGCAGTGCCTGAACCAGATGCCGGCCGGCGAGGTGAGGGTCGACGACTTCAAGATCTCGCCGCCGCCGCGGGCCGAGATGAAGCTCTCCATGGAGGCGCTGATCCACCACTTCAAGCTCTTCAGCGAGGGCTACCACGTGCCGCCGGGCGCCACCTACACCGCCGTCGAGGCGCCCAAGGGCGAGTTCGGCGTCTACCTCGTGAGCGACGGGAGCAGCCGGCCCTACCGACTGAGGGTCAGGGCGCCGGGCTTCCCGCACCTGGCACTGCTGAAGAAGCTCGCGCCCGGACTCATGCTGGCCGACGTCGTCTCGGTCCTGTCCACGCTCGAGATCGTCTTCGGCGACGTCGACCGGTGATTGGCCAAATTGCCGCGCGTTACTCCCCCCGCGCGTGATTGATGGCTTCATCAAGACGCCGCAGCGCTTGCGAGGAGGGACCGACGAATTTGCGATGCGACCTATTGCCTGTATGGGTCGTCGCCTCGCTCCGCGATGGACTCTTGATATTTATTGATGAACGACGCTTTGTCAATCGTCCCGGGAATTTTTCGCCCGAGCGCTGCAGCGTATAGGAGATGGGCGGGTGTAGTTTGATAAGGCACGTTGAGTCACGCCAAATAAAAAGTTTATCGCAACTCATTTTTCTTATTTTAATTAATAACGCGACGGAGTCGCTCTTTGCAGGAAAAGCGCGAGTTCCAAATTCACAGAGGTCAAAGTGCGCGGGCGACGCTCGTTGCGTTGTGGGCCATGCATAAATGAGTCGCCGGTCTATGAATATCAGACGAATCTCGCCGCAGCGGAAAACACGCTTTTCCTGCAGTACTGAATTTGTAATGCTTCGTGGATGACTCGATCGCAAGAGTACGCGGTGGGTTGTGTATAGCTAAATAGAAGCTTTATTTAGACAAACTCATTTCTATATAATGAAAATATTATTCAGAGAACGATGTGAATTCGAGCTAATGAACGTCGGAAAGGATTTTTTTGCACGCCGTGTTTACTCGCAGCATCCATTCGTCCGGCACTCGGGGGCTCATTCATTATTCAGCTTATTTCCACAACATCGCGCGGCAGCCCCGGCAATTTTCATCCCCATTCGCGCGTAGCGTTTTCCTTCGGCGCGAAATGAAAGCGTGCATATTAATTTCCATCCGCGGCTGAAATAGAGAATAACACGCTGATGCTACACAGCCGCAGCGCAATAATTCTCGCAAAGACAGGCGCGCACGTATCCGCGGCCTCGAGTAGGAGGCGTGTATACACACAATACCGCGTACACAAGCGGCGGCGGCTGCAGTAGCGCGCGCTCAAGTGATGCTCGAGCGATACTCGGCTGCAAGACGTACGCGCGTCGTCCGCACGACGCATAAGTAAATTCTCGCATGCGGGTGGGCGTATGGGTGCGGAAGGAAGGAAGGCGGCAGAAGAAGCCAGCAGCGGTGCCGGCACAATGCAAGAAAGAAGCTGCGCGCAGATCTGCGGCGGCGAGGGCAGCGGAAGCAGCGGCTCGGTGAGAGAGGTGGGCGAGACACGCCGCTCGCTCGCTAGCGCGGCTATATATAGTAGCCTAGTCGACGACCCCTCGTCGCTCTCTCCTCTCCTCTCGCTCTCCGCACGCCTCCGACCGGCGCGCGACTTGTCTTCGCCCAGGCCCCGTGTACTTGTGCATGTACTTAGCTGTGTACGCCAGCGCGCAGTCGACTTCCGCTTACCGCTTCAGCCTCCGCCGAACTTTTCGAGGGAGCTAATACGCGCCTGCGCTGATTTTATTTTGCTCGAGTGCCTCGGAGCCTCTGGACTGCCTTGCGGAGTGTACAACATGCGAGCTGCCTTTGTGTCAGCGGGGAAATTTAGAGGCCTCGCGAACGAATCCGGCTCTCTCGTAAATGGAATAATTCAGCTTTGTTCGCGCAGCTTCGAAGACACTCGGGGAATCCGCTGCGAGCATTACAGCAATTATACCGGGCGTTGTTATTTCGCCTGCCGGAGCTAGCTGTAAAATTTCGCGCTCCGATTTCGGGAGTAAATTTTTAACTACGATCCGGAGAAAGTTCTGGCTGGAATGGAATAGTCCGTGCTTTGCTCGCAATCAGAAAGTTCAGGGAATATTTCTCTGGAATTATAAGGTTGTAGTAATCACGTGCGTCGCGACGATCATTTTCGTGCAGTTTTTAACGCACACGGCGCAGTTGTAGTATTATTATCGGCTTATTGCATATACATCAAAGGCAAAAGGAGGACTCGAAACGTTCGAGTCGCGCTGAGCACTTGCCCGCCCGTAGCTTCGCCTGCGCAGCCGTCTGATTATATGCAGCGCACGAGGGTCCATCCCTCTTTAATACCCAGACGCTATATTTAAACGCCTCTAGACGCTCTAATTAGAAACAAAAGCTCCTTGGTCGAAGAAAACATGCGCGCGGGTATAAAGAGTATTTTAAGAAATCGCGCCGATTCCACGCCATAACGGATCACGATAAGTAGATAATTGCTCGAGTGTCAAAATTAGGGGCCTTCGACGAAAACGCGTTATTCCAATACGATTTCACGCACGATATTTCGTAAAGAGCATCATGCGCGCGCGAATAAAATTGTTAGTTTCCGAGGCGACAAACCGAGAAATCGATCCGCCAAGCGAGGTAAGTGAGGCTCGCGCGCGTTGCGGCAGGCACGGGAAGCATATTGCTGCGTCGGCGCAGGCGGAAGGAAGAATAAATTTTGCAAACGGTTTTCTTTCGCCTGCCCGCCGCTGTACACTCCACTGAATGTAAGCGGGAGAGTATCGCGCGGAGTTGAGCGACTGGTACGTGGGCAAACGTGAAACTGACGTGAATGATGTGGGAAGCCCTGTGGTAAAACGACGTCATGGCTGCGAGAGGCTGCAGCACGCCGGTGCATGCGAATGAAAACGCTGCGGGAAAATCCGACAAACGAGCGGCTGATTCGTTTATATCGGCTCGGATTTTACGTCATGGACGATGCAACAATATTTTACGCGAGATATTCCTCCTCGAGACGGGAAGGAAATAAAATCCAGGATGCATGCTCGCATTACAAAACTCGAAACGTACACCCCCACGAGAGCTGCGGCAGGTCGTCGCTATCTGGCCGAGGAGATCTGTATAAGCTGCGGTGGCAGCGGTAATAAGTAAAAAAGCGCACAGGGCTTGGTTGACATCCTCGGGGTCAGGGCAGCGCTGCAGTGCACGCGAGGCGCGCACGTGCATATCGCACATTGTAAGCTCTTATTGTTGCAGCGGAGCGTCAACACGGCCCTCAAGATTACGCGCGGCACGACTCCTCGCGCGCGCGCGCGCGCGCGAGAAACCGGAGCCGGGAGAGCTCGATATAACCAGCCGGGCATTGTTGTTGCCGTGGCGAACTGTGCATTCCGCGGGTTTGACTTGCAAAGCGCAGCAGCGCACGTTATAATATATTATGTAGCTAGCAAGCGCGAGCGCGCCTTTTTAAAGGGCCGCCGAGATGTAGTAGCGCACACGAGCGCGTTGTGTGTGCGGTTGCTCTCCATCTCCGCGTACAATATCATGTAGCTGCACGATTTACTACGTGCGAGGAAAATATTGAACGTTGCGGTTGGCGAAAGCTTTTGAATTTTTCGAACGACATAAGAGACGCCGTGCGTGCGCGTGCGTTGCCCCTTTCTACGGCTTATACTGCGCGCTTGCAAAACTTTTGGTTTATTCGCGCTGCAAAACTTTAATCGGGTCGTACGAGTTGATTATAAAAGATGCACGATATACTGCGTTATTCTCGCGTGGATATTAATGACCGCAGGCCGAAGTGCTCGGGGCGTCGTAAAATATTATGTGAAGATTTTTTTACGATATACTCTAGAAGACTATATACGGCCGCCTCAGCGAACGCGCCGAATGTACTAAATGAGCGCGTTATAAGGATGCTCGAAGAAAATTAATTTTTTCAATAATTGAAACAGCTGTTGTGCGGATGGATTGTTGACGACATCCGGTAGCTCGTAGATTGCGTCGTTATCTTCGCAACTTTGTACATGTAGACCTACACCGTTATTTATCGAATCGCCGACTCACCGAAACAGAAAAGATGCCTCCATTACCCTTTCTTTAACGATATGCTAAATAATTTGACGTGAAAATAAAATCTCTCCCGCACCTGAAAATGATCGAGCGCAGAGTAATTATGACGCATCCGCGCGGTGCGGCTTTCCCGCTATGTCTACAGAAAAGCTGCCCGCGACGGATTAATGAACCCATCGCAGCCCGAGTTCGTGAACGTATACGTACGTGTGCGGCGCAGGTCGTGCGCAAGTGTGCATATGCAGATGGACGCGGGTCTGGCGCAGTGCGCGGAAACTCGGCGTCTCACTTTGCATTCCCGGCGCTCTCGCAAAAGACGACTGCCAGTCGCGTTAACGAACACACGATATTCGCGCGGCGCGACGCTCGAGTGGTAATTGAAATAGACGTCAAAACCTCGGGCCGTTTGCCGCTTTTTCCCTGGAATCCCACTCGCTCTTTGTGAATCGGAAATTTTACTCCGGCTGGCGCCGCCCTGGATGAGCCCTGGATCACGCGCGCGGCGTAATTAAATATGCGTGCCTCCGTTATAGATAATTGGATCCGCACAAAAATGACGATGAATGTCGACTACTTTTGCATTGGGGGATCAGGCATCAGTCACTGCGTTTTGCTTCTGTTTACAGCGCCAAAGGTCTTCTAACAACGAGTGTCTCATTAACATAGAAAAATATGAGTTTTCGAAGAGCCCGAGACGCGAAGACGAAGGGGAAGAAGCTGCGATGAATTTCATTTGGAAAACCGGCTGTACACAAGGAGCAGCGCTCAAGTGCGTTATTCATGCACGCGCACACGTACAGGTTCTGCAGTGCGTGGCTCGTCTACCTGCAGCTCGTTGCAGGTTTCCAGTCGTTTCTCGATAAGGAGATGCAGGGTGCGCCCGCGAGCGGCGTTTCGCTCCATCCGGCGCGCGTGATAGGGCACTTTTCGAACGTTTCTATCGCGTGCCGTGTACTTGGCTGTAATTTATGCCCGATAGCCGTTCTCGGCCCATGCCGCCGATCGTGAAAACGCGAAGAAGCAAAAGGAGCGCGCACCGCTTAAAGTGATGTACCGACCGCGTATTATGACATATGCGCGATCGCGCGGATACCGATTACGATAACCGGCCGCGCGCTGTTATTTACGGCGTATAAAGCTGCTAATTATTTCGCGCTCTTCGATTGAAAAGGCTCATTGTTTTGCGTCGGCCGCGCAAAACAATGAACGGAACTCGAACTTTCTCGCAGTTTAACGAGCGAGATACGTGATTTACGCTCGATCGAGGACTGTCAAATTTTCAAAAACTGCGCGGACGCGAACAAAGGGAGCTTGAAATTTGCGCTTGTCGGCCCGGCGAAACTAGCTACTAATTAGAGGGGGTGACAAAGAAGTCACTTCGTCAATTTGGCCTCAAACGTCCGAGAGCGCGAGCGTGCGCGCGGATGTGCAGAAAAGCGAGAAAAAACCAGAAGCGGTTCAGCTCTGCTACCTCGGCGCTCGAAGATTGCACAACGCGTTAGCGCAACCGCGCATTTTCATATAAAAGCGGCAGCGGCGACATCGCGCGAGGAGCCCGGATTCCTTTCATACGGTAACTTCGCACTGCTGTGCAGCCCTTTTGCCGGCGCTGCTGCGCTGCAGCTGGGGCTTTTATAAGCGTGGCCCATCATTTCCGCTCGGTCCTCTTTCAAGCGCCGTCGTCGACGGCGACTATCCTCTTTTTCTCTCCCTCTCCTCTTTCTCCTTCTGCTATGCCCCTCCCGCACGTGTATAACGTATTGCGGCGTTCATTATCCCGCTTACGCGCTGCAGCTTTTTGCATTCGGTTTTTTCCGCAGCCGCGGCCCGCTCGCTTTGTAAATAGTTTTCCGTAACTCCTTTTCTCTTCCCCCGGCTGCTTCCGAGGCTCTCGGTTCTTCCTGGCTTTTATCAGTAGGGTTCGTGTTTGCCGCCGCTGAAAAGTTGCGGGCGAATCTCGGATCAATTGTATCGAGGTGGGCCGCGTTCCACTTTTTTTTTTAATCTATACCTCCGGTTCTTTACGGTTACGACCCAACCCTTGTTAGCATTTTATTAAAAATTCTCATAGACCTTGTGCGCTGGGGTATATTATATACAGATTTTATCATTGAAAATATTCGTCGTATTTTTTAACTCACTACCAGCTGCGTCGAAAGATTCCTCGGGAGGAGTAGTAAGAAGACAGTCTATAATACTCACCTGAAACATAAAAAATACAGATCGTTGTATAATTGCTGTTATTTATTAATAGTGCCTTTATTCGTATGCGAACGATAAAAAATAAAATTACAGAGTAATATTTTTCTGCTTATTTATATTTAGTAGTCTGCAGCATCGAAGGCTATAATTTGATAATCCAGCGGTACAAAGTAAGTACTGTGCACGCCGTAACCACATTTCTTCAAGCAGTCTAGCGAGACTGCGTCATCGTACGCAGTAGCTGAATGCGGAGCAGTTGGAGAAACAATTTTAATGAAGACACAAAAGAAGAAAAGTTCCGACTTGGCGAGGCTCTAGAAGGACAACAGAGAATTAAATTAATCCGCTACTTTTCAATAAAGAGTGCCGGAGCGCGCTCGGCCGTCTGCGGCAGGCTAACCTGGCGACAATTTTAATGCGCCGTGATTTCTCAACCGACGCAAAGTATCGAAGGGAGAGGCTGTGATTAAATTTATTTCGCGCGTCTACGAACCGTCTACTGTTGACAGTAGCTTCGTGTGTATAAGTGAGAAACTTTTAATTAAAAAATCAGTACACGTCTGTATTGAGTCATCTGTAACTACTGAGCTCATCTTGCAATGAGACCTTTATACAGTTCCGACTAGTATAGTACTGTCCGTTTGGTTGGAAATAAGGCAGTTTATATGCTAATACACAACTCCGAGAAGAAGCAACGTATCCGAAAGAGCAAAATGACCTTCGCAATCAGAATTTCGAAATCAAGGAAAGATTTATTCGTTCCCGGCTTTAATTTATTCAAGCCACTTTTCGCTAATTACGCGAAAAGTATCTCAATCTATACGAATCTATAAGATCGGAAGGCAGTAGGACGACTATTTGTGCTAATGCGTATGCGGACGTGAAATCATCACGCATAGCAATCATTCCGTCACGCGCGCGAAAAAAGCTCAGGCGGTATAAATTTCCGGGCAGCGAAGCATGAAACGCGACGAGCCGCTATCGAAAATCGGAAAAAAAGCAATCGAACGCGCCGCAATAAAAGAATCATCACGTACGCGACGTACGCGCGCTAAATGTTCGCCGCCTCTTGGTTTATCCGCGCGCGAGCGTATAGAACCGCGGGCGTGCGCGATCGTTTAATATTTCATCGCTGTTATACATCTCCCTGTAGCCTCGCGACGGCGGCAGACTCTCGTTCCCGCGAGAGCTACCGCCAGAGAGCTATTGGCGCGTGTATCGTGCGCTACACATACGTTCGTGCGTGCGCGCGTGCAGCCGCGATCGATCGGCGGCGGTGCAGGCGCGCAGCAGCAGCAGCAGCAGCTCGTGGGTTGCGTTTGCTCAAGACCACGCGATAAAACGCATCGCAACCGCGGCAGAAAAAGGAAGGAGTCTGTTTAGAAATATCTCGATGCCCGCTCGCTCGCGCCTACCTACTACTCCTTCTCTCCTTCTCCTTCTCTCTCCGGAGATTCTCTTTCTTCATCTCGCCATATAGCGTGCGCGCCGGCAAAAGGGAAAAGGAGCGGTGGACACATGTGGGCGGGCTTGCATATGTATACGGCGTTAGAGACGGAACGCAAGCCAGACACACTTCCGGCCGTGCGCGCGCGATTTTCATTTGGCTCAAAAAATGCCAGAACGCGCGATAATATTCCAGGCGTATACGCGCGTGGGCCGACTCGGTACTTTCTAAATCTCAATCGATCTGGTGTGCGTAGCACATTTTTCGTTCGATTGAAAAGAGCTCAGTGCGAAAACACAGTATGAGGCTTTTGAAAGAGTGAGAGGGAAACAATCGGAGTGAGGCTAGAAGAGCCGTAGCTCGCTCGAGTCACGTTTTGCACAGAGACAAAGTGCTGCTGTTTGTACAATTTACAACCAGCAGTTTCGCATCGGCGTACTAAACTGCCTAAATGCAATTGTACATGCTATACGCCGGTCTGGCGTACTCGAGCTCTCGCTGCTGTGTATACAGTATGCCTAACTACATTAGCGTCGTTATTATCCCGGCATGGCGCGGTCGTTGAATCTCGCGACGCCCGCTCTCAGATTACGACAGATTTATCTTTTTCGTCTTACATTTAGCGAATATGCAGCCTTCGCCATCCGCGCAGTGATCAAAGCAAGCCGAGAGAGCGTCCCAAACAACGGAGGCTCTCGGGGGCGGAAAAGGGAACTCATAACTTTCGACTCCTGTATACCGTAGCGCTGCCGCGTCGACGGAACGTCTAGGAAAATTCCTAATAACACTCGAATCCCCGCAAATTCGCCGCAACTTTCGGAGACTCGAGAAAAGTTACAATAAGTTTCCGGAAAGATCGCACGCGAGAGAGTGCGGCTGCTTCAGCTCTGGCCTTCAAGCTCTTCAAGTATTTAGCATCGAAAGCTACCCATAAAGCCCGCGGATTAAAATACCGCGACTCTGCCTACTTACGACAGTCGTCGCGGCTGGAAGACCAGGTTCCCATCGTAAAGTGCACGCGACACCGGACACTCTCTCGCATTGAATAATCACGCGCCCAGCAGCAGCAGCGCGTTGATGCGTCGCGGAGCCATCGCGCGCACACACGCAAACAGCTGCAGCGGATCGAGCGATCGCGGCCGTAAACATCGGGATTTACGCCCTTCGGCTCGTGAAAGCCGAGAAGAGTCTCTCCGAGGCCAGCTTTTCCTCCTATCGGCCACCTACGCCGCGGTTCGTATTATAATGAATTTGTCGTGCGGCCGATACGAGATCGTCCGAGTACAGCGGCTTTCTAACTGCCCGCGCGGACGTGGCGGCGTTTATTCGATCGCGCACGCAACCCTTTCTCGATCTGCTGCACGTACTCTGCGGCCTTTATTGAACCATCCGATTTTTCTCGAGCTCATCGGCTTTCATGTATTCCCTGCTCCACTGCGCCGTTTGTGTGATTTTTAACGAGGCCTTTTCCGTTGAATATTTACCGAAGCCGAATCTATTACCGCGTCCAGGGAAGTGACATCATTTCGACGTAATGTTTACTGCGTACGGCCGAGTTGGCCGTCCCAAATCCGGGCAGAAAGTCGTCGAGATGAAGCTTGAAGAGTGGATGAAGACGCTGGTAATGCGTACACGCCCACGCGCGTCTCGAGCGCGCGCTCTCGCTAAAAATACGTTTTATAGAAGCCCTCTCTCGCGACAAGTTCTATAAACTTCCGAAGGGATGGGCTTTTACGGACCGCTATCGGATAAAAATACAGATCCATATATTATTTCGTCATTCCGCGCAGCGCACGGGCGTTCTTGGCACGAAATACATTCGCGGCGTGGCTTCGGTATTAATTACGTTTTACGTGCACTTTTTCCGTCGACTACACGCCGCGGTCGTTCACGCTGCTCTAATCAAAAGTCAATTAGCGAGGTGACTCGATAATACGAGGATGTAAATCACGCAGATGTACACAAGCCGACGCAAAGTTATTGCGCGGAGAGAAAAATCAATATCCCAGGCGGAGCATCATCCCTTACAACGCGGAGCTCGCGCGCCGGTGGCAACGGTAATAAACTGTCCCCATATAATTTCCGGAGATTCATTAAGGGCGGCGGCACTGAGTCGTAAACCATCTATTTATCCACATGTCCTACTCTCTCCCTGCACTGCATAAAACTAGCTCGCGAGTCGTGCCCGCCTAACCGCATCCGTCTCCTTCTCGCCGCGTATCCCTTTACCTTCCTTTTTAGCTCGCGCACGACCTCTTTGCGTCTCCCCGCTTTTTTCGCTTTCTCCCAACGCGCGCACGCACGCCTATGCAGCGTCGGAAAAACTCGTCGTCGCGACGCGTTGAAACATTTGAATACTAGAACCGACCGGATGCGAGATCGTTTTGCGATTTCAGCGGATCGGATCAGTGGCTGCTGTCCGCGCACTCGTGTCACCGCTCTCGTCCGTGACTCCTCTCCGCTATAATGAATGCACATTGAATTACGAGATGCATTCGTAGTTTGATTATGCCGAGAGCGTTCGCCGGCCTAATGAGCAGCTCTGTTCGAGACTTTGAAATAAATCCTGCTTTCAATCGCGCGTCGTTGCTTGCTAATTTTCCCCTCTCGTTGTGCGCGTTCAGAGCTATTCGTTTATACGACGCTGAATTGCGGGAAAGCTCTCGCACGCGATTGTTACGTGATTGCCGCGCATTTTTCTGCTCGCTGTGTTCTAACACGCGGCTATCGGTGAAAGTGTCGCTATTACAGAGATGTACACGCACGTACGGGTCCGTGAAGTTTTTATGAGTGTACTTTCCAAAAGCCGTTTGCCGTATTGTGCAGAGATAAATATAAGCGAGCAAAAGTAAAAGTGCGCTAGGCTCTAAAATAATTTACGCGGTCCCGAGAGAGAAAGAGAGAGAGAGAGAGAGAGAGAGAGAGAGAGAGAGAGAGAGAGAGAGAGAGAGAGACAGAGAGAGAGAGAGAGAGAGAGAGAGCGAGAACGCGTATAATTTCGCGAATCAACAAAGCCCCTTGAGCGCTACTCGGCGCGTATCGGAGCTGGTTTAATTATGCGCGACGTAATCGCAGCGATGCTCGCACGCGATGAAATAAAGCGGGGTGAAAAGTAGCCCCTGAGTATAAACTGCATTATGAGCGTGCGCAGTTTTCATGAATCACAACAACCATGGGTGCTACGTTATCGTTCGATAACCATAAATCCGGTTAACGCTTCAGCGGCGAGACCGTGAAAATACTCTCGGCGCAAAAAGTCAAACGCAGCTAACCGGAGCATTCGGAGGCATTTCGCGTGCGCCCGGTCGTCATATAACAGCGTAGAGCAGCAGACGACGAGAGATACCACACGCACAAGCACAGGTGCACGGTTGTCGCGCGATTATCGGGCAAAGCTTATGGAGCCTCGATATGGGACGAGAGCCGCATAGCACTTTGATGTTTCCATATCGCTGCGCCGCTGCCGTGTACGCGCATCACGGCTCAGACAAAGGCTGATGCGATGCCGCGCTGCTAGCCATCATCGCAGCTCGCTCGCTCGCATTTAAGAGAGAAAAAGCGATGCCAGACAGAGACGGCTGCCGCTGTGCCACGCGTATAGTTTTAAAGAGTCTGGCGAACGAATTGCGCGCAAGAGAGATGCGTGTATGAAGCTCGTCTGGCCCGCGCGACGAGTGCACTATATGGAGACCGCATAACGGCAACGCTAATTTACTTTGGTTTTTCGGTTATTTTTTCGTCCGTTCGGGGAAAGCTTTGAATTGTTGTCCCAACGCACCGGTTCGTATGGACAACAAAGTCTGTGGAGCTCTGCGCAGAGCCCCGCGTCGCATAAGCGGAATCACCTAGACCTTGTTATCAGCAAACCGGTACGGAGATAAGATTACACGTGTATATTCCAAAAATGTTAAGTGCCATGTGTACACGGCTCTGCGTGAATACACTTGCCTGCGGTAACGCCGAGAATTTCCGTGTAGAGCCGACTGCATTAGCATAAGTAAATATTTGAGACTGCACTAACAAAGCTTTCTAGCGAGGTGGAGAGAAAAAAACACACGCGTCGCTCTGATGCAATCGCTAGTACGTTTCCGAGAGTTCACGGTTTATCAAGATCACACGCTGAGAGGAGAGAAGGTTCAAGGTACGCGCGCGTCCGAATTAAAATTCGTCGAGAGCGGAGCATGAAATAATTTCAACAAGTTCATCGCGCTTTGATCAGCGGCGCGAGGGCAGTCTGCAGCGAAGTTAAATCGAAGCGAGGCGCTTAAATTATTCCGTCTCATTAGATACTTTAATTAAATTCATGCTAAACAGATAATACGAGATATTCAGCGCGCGACAGGCAGAGAGCCGAAAGCCAAGTTTTATAGCTTGACTCTCCCGGAATGCATTAAAGAAATACTCCATTTGGCGAGAGCTAGAGATTAGACGACGGATCAAAGCGCGCGCGTGCGCGAGAAGGAGAGCGAGGAAGGAGAGAGAGAGAGAGAGAGAGAGGGAAAGCACGAGATTCGATATCCATGCCCGCAGGCCAAAGGTAAGTGATTCGGATTTTTTCGCTTTCCTCGCGCCGCACCGCTGCAGGAAGCTTTCGCTTAACAACGCTCTGTTGCAGCCGCGCGCGCCGGCAACGTGGCGCTTTATCGATCGGCTCGGTTTCGTGCACGATTTTCAAAGCGGCGGCGGCAGCACGACTCCGCGGTGACTTCTTTCTCGCTGCTCCCACTCCTCGCCGCGTACTCCCTTCAAAGGGCTCGTCTATACAGCTATACTCGCGGTACGCTCCGTACATTACGACTCGCACGCGGCTCCGACTGCTGACGATTTCTCGGCTCGGCATTGCGCACGCCGAGTCGACCACTTCGCGGCGAAGACGTTCCAGGAAAGTTTTCGAGCTTATACAGAGCGCCGGGGGAGAGGGGCCGGGCGAAAAGTGCAGCGCCGACTCGGCTCTCCGAAACTTTCTCGCTAAGAACGCGCCGTGAGGAATATCGAGGGGAATCCTCTTACGGCAATCTCCGCGGCAGTCATTTTTCGAGGACGCGCCGGGAAATGAAATTGTTTCATCGGCTCGTTATTCGCGCGGACATGCTTCCTGCGGGGCGTTTCCTGTTTTCATTCGAACGTTATTACCCGTCTCTCCGCCGCCGCGTGAATAATCGTCGCTGTGATACGCTGCGAAAAGTGCAATGCGTCATCGCTCGCAAACTGATTCGAAAAAAAGCGTAGTCCGGCGATCGAATCGTTTTACGTCGAAAAATTTCGCCGGCGATTACGCTCGAAAAATCGATGCATGCGCCTGCGTGCGAAGCGCTAACGAGCTCCATTAATCGGTTTAACTTCTTAACGCGCGTGTCCGACTGTCTGCCAGTCTGCATTTTTAAAGGTGGATCGCGCGCGCGTCCGTTACGAATAAATTCCCTGTCTCTCGCTGCTGAAATGCCGAACGTTCGGAACGCACTGCACTGGAGGTACTTCATGCGCTGCAACTGCTATACGTATTTACAACAACGGTTCTGCATACCGCAAATTAATATGCGAGAATAATAAAAGCGATATCCGCTTTGGAGGATCCGCAAATTAATAAAAGCGATATCCGCTTTGGAGATTCCGGAGCCTACCCGATTAACAAGAAGTGTTCGCGCAAAATCAAGACACGAAGATAAACGTCCGCGTCAAACAAACTCGAGAAAGAGAGCGCAACGCGGGTGTGACGGCACGCGTCGATCGGCTCGCGTGCACTGCTTTTCCGTCCCCTCCGCGCACGAACCCATAAAACCACATATACACGAGCCTGTGCACGCACGCGAAAAAACGGGGTGCGAACGCTTGTAACGCGACGGGGATGCAGCCTTGAGTGCCCCGCTATTAAAATACCGGACGTGTGTCTGCGTTTGAGCTGGACTAATAGTTTCGATTGTGCGTGCGATTCTAACGCGCGATCAGATTGCGAGGGCTGAACATTTTTGCGCGCAAGCGTTTACCAGAAGATTTACGAGCTTGGCGTAGTTTCGCCGCGATGGATGTTTTAATTCGTGTAGTCGCAAAAGCCGAACCAGAGGCGTTCGAAGGCCGTAGAAAGGAATGATCGTCGACTCGCGTAAACGGCGGTCTGTGATTTACACGATATCAGTGGGCTGCTATATTTGTAATGAGCTGTTTCCTATACATTCCAGATAATAGTTATTCACTGCTATCGCAGCGACGCGTAATCGACAGCGCGGTAGACGTGGTTTCGCGCGAAGACGATCTCTAAAAAAACTTTAATTCGGAGCAAATTAAGCTTTCTGGAAAAAATGCCTCTAAAAGGGCAGAAGGTACATGCCCCTGACAAAGCGATTTATCCGCATCCGACTGCTCGCTCACACGCGGGCGGTTTTGTTGCGCAGGGTGAGCTGCAGTCAAGTGACTTCGGCTCGAGGACGAACTCGGCAAACATTCGCGATAAACGCGCGTGTGTACACGGGAGGGGCGGACGAGAAAGGGGAGTCGAAGAAAAAGTGAGCGCGAAAAGTGCGTGGGAGACCGCGTGAAGGATCCGCCCGCGCGCGCACACAGGAGTAATGCGTGGATTTATTAAGGAACGAAGTGCCCTGCGCTTGCGGAGAATAATGGACCGCGCGCGCGCGCGCGGAGGGAGAGAGATCAAACAAGTGACACACACACACCCGCGCGCCGGAAACAGTGGAGGGAACAAGAGAGCCTGAAAAAAGAGAAGGAGCGATTCGATTGCGCGCGTGCTTTTCTTTTTCTGCACCTTCGGCGCGAGAGCTGCGGGATCAAAGATTAAAGGAAAAGCTGCGTTCTTTGTGACGCGCGCACGGAGAGGGAGCTTGCCGCCGATAATTATACAGCACCTGCAGCAAGCAGCGAGCTCTGACTTATGCTCTATGTAAATACAACGACTTTTTTCCTCCGAAGGCGAATAATATACGAGGCGGGCGTGAATAAATTAGAGAGAAAAGTACACGCGCGATCGCGTTTCCACTTCCCGAGAGAAAGAGAAAGAGATAAAAGGAACGGGTGAGGCAGCGAACGCATGCAGAGGTAAACGCGGAGGTCTTTATCTCGCGCACGATATTAGAAAATTTGGTCACTTTTGCGCGCGGGAAACTCCTCCGAGGTTTCCTTTTACTTACTTCGCGGAAAGAGATTACATTTTTTCTCGTTCGCATACGCTCGCACGCGCGGGGCTTTTTCCTCGAGGCAGACGCGACTCTTTAGCGTCGTGCGCTTTTTATTTTCCTCAACTCGCATGCTCAAACGCCTCTCGCGCAGTACAGCGAGACGAGCAGACAGAAAATTCCGCGGAGAAAATAAAAAGCGCTTTTTGCATCTGACGGAGCGGCGTTTCTTGACCCCGCGCACCTCGGAGTACGTCGTCGCTCCGCACATTAGGCAAATGATTTACGCGCGTAATCGTCCTTCCGTCAGCGTCCCGAGGACTGCATGCGGGGACGAAAATCAAACAGATAACGCTGCCGACAGTAAAGTTTTCAAGTTGCTCTGCACTCGGGCGATATAGAATTAAAAAGGTAGAGCCGGCAGGGGAAGAGAGAGAGAGAGGGGGGGGGGAAGAGACGACATAAGCAGATAAGGGCGGGACGAGCCTGAAAGCGGTTCAAATATCATTAGACAATTAAGAAGATTCTCCGGAGGCAGTCGAGGGTTGCAGTGTACAGCCGAGAGGGTCCGCCGCGTATTCTCTCCATTGATTCGCCCCCGAGTGCCGCCGCCGCCGCACCAGGGACGGCTCGGAGTCGAGGGGCGCCGACGTGCGCAGCGACGGAATGCGTGCGCTCGCCCCGAATCAACTGCAGCATATCGCCGTCTATCCCGCATGCGGTTTCTCGACTCGGCGAGATAGCGAGTGTGGCCTTGAAAAAGAACCGAAAATTCGAGAGCGAGTCTTATCGAGCCGGCAGTCGACGCGCGCACTGAGAGAACTATATTTTAAAATTTACTACATATGTAGGAAAAATTACTATATTAGATATAGTAATTATTGTATACGGCATGTCATACTCGCTCCATGACGATTTTTACTATATTCATAGTAAAAATTGTTAGACTTATATTAAAATTTGTTACGTGTTTACTAGAAATTACTACATTATATAATATGTAAACATTATTTTAAGAATTTCTCCGTGCCAGAATTTGAGGTTATAAAGTTGATTTATGCAGTAATCAGAGACCAAAATCTATAATTTTTTGTTTATCTGGTATTATTAAGTGATAAAATATCATTCGCTGCTATTATTTATTAATTTTGCTCAATTTATTATTAATATTAACTCATGAGTAAATGTGATTAATATATCAGATTTGAAATTTAGTACATAACAGTACTGTTTGGCTAAGTGGTCATCGCGCTTGACTCCTATACCAGAGGTCCAGGTTCGATTTCCATCGCCGCAAAAAATTTCTTTCTTTCATTTATTTCTTTCACTTAACAACATTAAATATCAATAATAATAATAATAATATTCGAATAAGCGCGTAAAATTGGCCAGCAAAAAAAAATTAACTTTTTAAAAATTTCATTTTAGTATAGAAATTACAAAGCAAGTATAACCGTTCGTTACTATATAATATAGTAATTTTTCCTGCATATGTAGTAAATATTAATATCTAGTTTTCTCAGTGCGGTGCACGAAAGCGCGACACGCGCTGCATAGACAGTTTTTTTGGTGACTAGCAACGTGTGTGGTGGAAGAAACGCCTGTGCATTTCTTTACATCGCCTCGTTGAGTGCATGTGCGCAATTGGCTGAATTTTGTACCGTGCCTTCTCTATAAAGTGAACTGAAATTCGACACGAGGAGGATGATGACGAGCTATGTCCTACCTAGATGAGAATAGAGAGAGAGAGAGAGAGAGAGAGAGAGAGAGAGAGAGAGAGAGAGAGAGAGAGAGAGAGAGAGAGAGAGAGACAGTGTGGAAAACGTGAATTGAATCCGAACACGGACTCCTACTACTGCGCAGTGGTAACAGACAAACCGGTAAGACGGCTACTCTGAACGACGTTTCCTCGCGTTATATTCTCACTTCCATGCAGCTCGCTAATCTGCGGCAAGCCAAACGACAATGGAGCACTGTTCCACTGTAAAAATGATACTTCTCGGAATAAGAAATGGAAACAGCTGACTCGGAAGATAAGGCGGTAAACAGTAATCGCGGAACAAACTCGATAAGATTGTAGGTGCGCACGAGATTGCGGTTTCTGATCTGACAGAACACATACTTCGTACAGTTGCGACATTGTATTATTGTTGCTGTTTGGTGAGTGCTGGGCCGTGCATTCCTATGATTCTCGCGTTGCTCTCGATACGATCATCACTATTTCACAATGCTGCCATAACGAGAGACAATTAGCGCGCGGCGCGAAACACGAGTGCTCGAACGGAGCAGCGAAGACTTTAATAAGACGTTCGAGAGCGAAAAAGGGCGGCACTTTGTCCGGGTGGCCAAATAAGCTTCATTAGGAGCTGCTCGGCTGGCCTATAGGTCAAGTCGGACAGCGTTTGCTCGCGCCGCGAGACGCGCGAAATTCCTCGAGCTTCTCCCTTTCGGGCCGCGCGAAGCCGCGAAGAAAAGGCAGAGAGTCGGAGTCCGGGATTTTTATTGGATCCTCGAGCGGGCGACGTTGCGCGATTTCTTTTTTCTCCTCTTTCTGTCTGGCCGAGGCTCATAGTCGCTGCGCGCGAAGTGAGAGAAAGATGAGGAGAAATAAAGCGAAGAAAGAGAGGAAAAGGGGCGGCGGCGGTGCATACGCGCGCGGAGATACACTTTCGCACACCCCCTCGCCGCGGCCGCGAGTCGCATTCACTTTGCGCCGGAGCCGAGCTCTCCTCCTGACTCTTTGACTCGAGGCCGTAGGCCCCGACGGAAAGCCCTCTTTTTTCCTCTCCTCTCCCTGCACCGCTTCTTCTTCTTTTTAGCGCGCGCGCGTTTTTGCGCTGTGCGTCCCGGCACTTTAAGAGAGTCTCTCGTTTTAACTTCTGACCGCGAATAATATTAAGCCAGTTGAGAAGGCGCGCTAAATGTTTTGCTTGAAATCAGTATAGCAGTAGCGAAACAGTTTCGGAGCATCTGCCTTTATCTCGTTCAATGAGATTGTATTGCGCGCTTTGCTTCTTGAAATACTGGCTGTCGAGCGCCAACGGCACCTGCGTTTTTTCTAACAATTTTGCTCTTATCGCGTTCTTGGAAAACAACATTTTTTTACTCCATAAAGTACGTTCCTTCCGATAAGATTATTAGCGATAAAATTTTTAAACCACCCGACAGGAGAAGCAATTTCTCTCTCTTTCTCTCAAGTTTTTCAAAGTTGCTGGCTTTTCTATTCAGTTTTAATTCACTTTGTTTTCCAAAAAGTTACTCAACCATTTTATTTTTAGCCCGCCCGTCTAACCCGACGCTGATTGTGACTACTCATCGTGATTACGAAACTTCTATTTCAATTTTCAACTTCTATATCAAAAAATCAGTTTCGCCGTCTGGAAATCTATTTCTGTCGCCGCCGCGACAGCTTCCAAAAAGTTCAAGTTCAGCAGAAGCCGACGTGTCTGCTTGGTCTGCGCTGCGTCTCGCGCTCAACATACGCATCGCACAGAGTCTCCGGCCACTGCTGCAGCATAGTGCAAGAACGGCGCACGACGAGCGGAAGAGCCGCGTAGCCGGAGGGTAACTGCCATTAATAGGCGATTCGGTTATTTCGGGCGGCTCCTTAAGGCTGTACGCGAGGAGTTCCGAGCACTTTTGTGGATTTCGCGAGGGAGAGTACAGGCTGCTCGACACACGCGCGACTATGCCGCTCTCGCTCGATAAGGCTCTTTTTTCCCCTTCTTATTTCTAGGATTTTGAGAGCTCGTACGCATTGTTTACTTTAAGAACTGTTCTGCGCTCTCTCTCTCTCTCTCTCTCTCTCTCTCTCTCTCTCTCTCTCTCTCTCTCTCTATCTGGCGCTTTTTTAAATTCTAAATGAGCGCGATCGAGCGGAATTCTTTAAATACACGCAAACCGCCACCATATAGTGGATCAACTTTATTAAACGTTTTAATTGACGAACAGTGCATTTTAGTTTCCTTTATTTTAAGCGACTCGGGTTTCATCATTAAAAACGAGTAGAAAACGCAAATAAAGGGAGCAACAATGGCATAAAGGCAGACATTTTTTCGGTAGAGATGATAAAAGAGTCAATGGAAATTAAAAGCAGTTCTGGCGAGGCTATAGACTGAAAAACGGGAAGGTCGAGAGGGTCAGAAGCTGCTTTCGCTCGACGGGATGCTCTTCCGGAAACGAGCTGCAAACAATACGGAACTTCCCCGGGCGGGTTTTAACCTGAGCCTCCATTGCCAATTGCAATAAGCCGCGCCGATATCAATCGAAAATAACTCGACCAATCATCGAGTGCTTCCTGCGGACCGGTCGTTTGAAAAATTTTAATTGGAGCAAGCGAAAAATTTGCACGCTCTTTTCCTGCTTTATATACTCCTCCAATCATCGTAAAAACGTTGACAGTCGATCGACGGGTAATCAAGTCACTTATTTCCTTTACTAGGAATGAAGGTCCGCTTCGCGCGCTCTTGATTCTATCTCTGTCTAATAACACTGGTAGAAAAACTATTATAAGTGTTGTGCGGCACACTAACGTCTGCTAATATTTTATAAGCATGTAACATGTTAAT
The DNA here is from genome assembly GCF_009193385.2 of Nasonia vitripennis. NCBI lineage: Eukaryota > Metazoa > Arthropoda > Insecta > Hymenoptera > Pteromalidae > Nasonia > Nasonia vitripennis. The sequence goes on along the minus strand of NW_022279596.1, from coordinate 811,463 downwards.
AAATCCCTCAAAACTATTTTTCAATAAATATATTAATAATGCTCAATGTCGTCATCATTTGTTAGAATAGTGAATTTGAAGAAAAGTTCAGTATAAGAGTCAGTGGGTTTGTCTATCGTTACAATGCCATTTATTTGCATTATAAAAAAAGCTATACAACTGAAATTTTACACAGATACTTACTATGCTACCTAGAATACATGTAACCTACATGATTATGATTTAACTGTTTTCATTCATATTTTCACATCGATGTCCATATGAATTTTTTAATTTAGCGTATCAAATTTTGCTTGTAGACAGTTACACAGAAACTACCATCTAGCACATTATATTTCTGATTTCCAGTATTTTTACATGAAAAAAGTGATAAGTATTTTAGCTTTTTTGTCAAGGCATTAATTAGAATTTTGACTTTTAACAGTTGTAAGAGATTTTGAGACCGATAGCTGTTTCTCCATTTTTGCATTTTTTCTCATTTCAAAACTAACAGGTCTAGAAAGCTCATATTTTGCATATAGATTTCTTTTGTGATTGTGGAAAGATATCTAAAGTTGAATCAACGTTAACTGAAATACTTTTGACTATAACACCCATGATAATTATTTAGTCGTATAGCATGAGTTTGCAGTCACATCAGTGTCGGAGTCGAGATCAGAAGTTTTTCAGTTAAGGTCGAATCAACTTTAAATATCTTTTCACAATCACAAAAAAAATCTATATGCAAAATATGAGCTCTCTAGACCTGTTAGTTTTTGAATGAGAATAAATGCAAAAATGAAAAAACAGATATCGGTCTCAAAATCTCTCACAACTATTAAAAGTCAAAATTCTAATTACCTAAAACCTTGACAAAAAAGCCAAAACATTTATCACTTTCTCCATGTAAAAATATGCTAGAAACCAGAAATACAATGTGCTAGAAATAGTAGTTTCTGCGAAACTGGCAATAAGTAAAATTTGACCTGCTCAATTAAAAAATTCGCATGAGCCTGGATGTGAAAATATGAACGAAAACAGTTTAAAAATCAGAATCATCTAGGTTACATATTTCTAGATAACATAGGAAGTGACAGTGTCATATTTTAGTTGTCTAGTAGCCTTTTTACAATTCAAAGAGCATTGTATAATGATAGACTTAAACTTACTGACTCGGATACTGAACTTTTATTTAAATTCACCTCTCAAACCTCACCGGGGCGACTTTGGGCACAGAGACACAGTATATCTTCAAACTCTTTATTCTTTTAATTGAACTTCTCACTGACATTTCAAAAAAAACTAAATAATATTCACACACTTTATTACTACTTCAAATAGGGTTAGGGATAATACTACACACTCTTGGTAATGATTAATTTTTACTAAAATTTCTTGCTAGTTATATTACATATATTTTATCTGTTATCAAGGTTTCCACATTTCATTTTAAACACCTTAAACATTTCTACCAGGGTTATGAGTTATGACTGTTTTGAGGGTTATGAATTTAAAGCGCGGTTCTGATCTCGTTGCCTAGGCAACCAAGCAGCAACCAATCAGAATCACGTATTAAATGCTTCACAACAAAGGCCATCATTTTTTAAAGAGAGGACACACTGGTCGAGTTCGTGAAAGGTTTTGCATTGAATAATTAAAAAGACTGAAAGCGCCAATTCTGAAATTATCGTATATGAAATAAATTTTGACGATCACGAAAAAGCTGGCAGTTATACGCAAGGTTTTAATTAGAAGAAAATACGATGAGGTAACTTTCTTAAGAAGCTCGTAACAGCCGGATGCATTTTCTGTTTTTATTGTGACATGCATGTGGAATGCGAAAATTTTCCTGAGTAAGAGGTATCGATGCATAGCTCACGCTATACGACGCCAGTTACTTAAGATTTCAAGGCTGCGGGCGCAAAATGACATCATAAATAACTTTATCACATTCGCTATATTTTTAAGCGTGATGTTATATTTTGACAACAAAGAACCAACATCAGAGTTATTTTAATTTTTAGGACTCGCGAACGAGTACGCGTTTGAAATTGTACAGAAAGCAGAGCGATTGTAACTGTAAATACAAATTTCAGAAAACTTTCGAGAGATGCGTGTCCTTGAACTTTTTTAAGCGCTTAGCATAATAAAGGCGCGTCGCGCGAGAGTAAACATTGACTAAAGTCCGTAAACGTGCAGGAAACGTTAATTAGCATATCGTAGCCGTAAAGCATTCCCGCGCGATATACTAGATGAGCGCAACAGAGCATCACAGCTGATGAGAAATAATAAAAAAAGGTGAATCTTTATCCACGTTCTTAGTAACGAGCGTGACTCACAGATAAGAGTGAAATCATCATTCAAGCGCGAGTGTATAATTGATGATATTTTGAATTATTCCATTAGTGCTGAATAAATCAGAAGAAAATTGATTGTCTCCGAACTTTTCCGTGCATTTTCAGCTGTTCGCTCGTTGCAGATCCGGGCCGAAACGAAACCAGAAAGCCATTTCTCCTTTTGCGAAGACACGCGGAGAGAGGCAAATAAATAAGCAACGAGTCGTTACCTCGCAGCCTTGACACGAGTAACGGCGTGTCAGCGTTTGAAATTAAAAAACAGAAAAACGCCGTCGCGCAAAGCACGGAGAGGAGCAGCGCGGATAATATCTGTGCGGCAACTTACGAGTATAGTACACACACGCGCGGTGTGCTCCACAGGTTCTCTTTCTCTCTCGTCGCTCCGTCCGTCCTGCTCGTCTCTCTCTCTCTCTTTCTCTCTCTCTCTCTCTCTCTCTCTCTCTCTCTCTTCTCTCTGCTCGCACAACACGCAGGAGTGGCGAAAGGATGCTGTGCGTAGCTCCGCTTGAACACTGCACGAAGAAAGAGTTACAAAAACACCGGACGCCGGTTACGCGCGGGAGCACACCTAGCACAGCGCGTGTCGTGTTAGGCGGAATATCGTGCACGCGACGCGCACAGGACCCGACGCACCGAATGCAAGTATAAACTGTCTCGCGAAAAACCTCGGCGTAGAAAAGAGCACAGCTATAGTAATAAGTGTAGAAAAGGTAGAAAAGGAAGGCCCCGGGTTCTTGGCACTGACTCGCGTCGTCCCGCGTGTGTAGAAACGCGCAACACCGCTCACGAACTGACGTGTGTAGTAGTGGCTCTGCAGCACGTCGTCGTCGGCGCCGCAGCCGCGCCGGGGAAGAGCTCTACTACTACGCTCGCTCGCTCGTTCTCGAGTCGCCGCCACTCCGAGCTCCGCACCCACACCCGCTCACCTCGGCCTGTCCGTATTATTCGTATACGCAGTCCGCGGCGCTGTGTGCGTGCGCGCCGCTCCCGCGGGCCGCGACTCTGCGCGCATGTCTTCCTTCGCTCTCCCACCACCGCTCGATCCTGACTCTCGGCTCTCTCTCTCTCTCTCTCTCTCTCTCTCTCTTTCTCTCTCTCTCTCTCTCTTCTCTCTTTCCGCCGTCTACAGCTATACACTGCACGATGTACAGGCAGCCGCGCATGCACAGCTCTACGTTTTATCTTTCGCGCTGTGTAGCTCTGTTCTTCCTTCGTCCTCCGCGCGCCTTTCTCTCGCTGTCTTTCTTCGGAGTTTATCTCGCTGCCGCTACCTACGGCCGGCGCCCGCACGGCCTGTTGATTGCATAGTGCTGTAGCTGCATCATGGGCGGCTGGTGCTCCGTGTACGTCCGTGTACTGCAGGTCCTCCCCCGCGCCGCCACTAATCGGATCGAAGGATATGTGCGCACGGGCGACTACAGCGACACCCCGCCGATATTGTGTGTTTTTGCGATATTTTGAATAGCGCTGGAAGTTTGAATGTGAGATGGCTATTTCGCGTCGCAGGAAACTCGGCGCAGTAAATTCGACGTTTAACTTGGAGACGTTTCTGGAATGCGCTCGCGGTTTAATCGGAATACTCTGGATACTTCGAGACACTGCGCATAGATTGGACGGCGCGAGATTTATCCTGCATATTTCAACGTACTTACTCTCTCATCATTGTGCTGAGATGGCGGTCAATCATCGCATCGCATCGCATCGCGTGCTGCGTGTAAATCGCGACCTTGATGAGCGAGCAATTAATTACCTGAAAAATCGGCTTCTCAAGTCGATGCATTCAAGTACCAATGTATGAGAGCGCGGCAAATTATTTTGATCTTGTAGCCATCCGAGCCAATTATGCGCCGTGTAAAAAATCTAATAACTTGTCAATATGGAATATAAATTATAGTCATTAAAATGAGCCTCACATTGCTTATCATAAAATTTTTTTAAGACACTGTACCTATATTTTTCTTTTCGATATTCGAAATTCGTGCGTGCGGTGACGAATAAAAATTATTCGTTGCGCATACGGTTGATTATTCTTGCTTTATCAATCTGGAATGATAGTACACGAAATGTTTTTTACGTCCAGAGTAAGCGCATGATAAGGGGTGTGTTCCAGAGGGAACGCCAGCAACGGTACAGCAGTCCGGTCCGCGTTCGAAATTCCGCTGCTGTACTGTTACTGTGAAATCGTTCCGCATCAGCTGTTTGCATGGTATCTTTTTTTCATGGTGCTGTAACAGTTATTACCAAATTAGTATGGCAAATTATACAGAGAAAATTACTTTTTATGACCCTGAAACGCACGAAATCATTATTCTTCGTGTAATGAAAATTTTCTTTAAAATCATTATTATTGTATCTTACAATTACAGTTTCTATGTAATTATTGATTCGAGGAATTCTTCGACGTTCACGACGCGGAATGAAAAACATGATCGCGTCATTTTCATCATCACTGTTTTCACTACTAGAAGACGATAAAAAGTTATCTAGCAAGATTAGATCTTCCATTTCGTGATTAAAATTGTACAACTCTTTCAATGTATTACATACTATAATAACTGAACTTATAATAAGAACTTTGTAATGTTCAAGAGGTTACAACTGCAAACAGTACAAACAGAATCAGCTGACGCGGAACGATTTCACAGTAACAGCACAGCACCGGAATTTCGAACGCGGACCGGACTGCTGTACCGCTGCTGGCGTTCCCTCTGGAACACACCCAAGGTAGGTAGTAGCCGATCACGTGGATCCTCCTCTTACCGATAGCCGGCAACGGTCTGGTTTCAAACGTTGACAGAGTGACCGCTTTGTTAGCTATGGCCTAAAACTCTTCTTGAAACTTCGCCGCATGTATAGCCGTATTGCTATAGTATTTAAAACAGTCTATATACATAGATGTCAGAGTTTTAAATAATTATTGATTTTTGCACAGTAGAATATTTCATGTTAAGCACGTTATCTCGCAGGAGGCCTTGAACTTTTCACATTTAATTTCCGCAAAAAGCCAAGTTAATTAGTCATGAAGTACATCGATCAGATAAATATAGAGCGTTAAATTTAGTCTTGTTTTGGAATGACTAACTAACGAATTAAGAACAGAAGCCCAACTGAATGAATCCTCCTCTCGGAGTAATAATAGTAGTCGAGCCGCACGTTTCATCCGAATATCTATGAAACACGATTCTATTTTTGATGCTCGCGGGCATACCTTAAGCTCTAGAAAACAACAATGACGAAAATTAATGCGCCAAAAAACGTTTTTCACATTTTTAGCATCGCAGCACAACATAATGTTTCGATCGCTCAACGAATTGGGGAATGCATTTCGTAGTCCGCCAGCAATGCGAACATGGAAAAACACGAGGAAACTCGTAAAATAAACGAAAGCTCGGAGGGCAGATTTTTGTGATGTCTATTAATAGGAGCACCGCTCCTCTCCGCCTCGCGCTTTGTATCTCGCGGCTTGGCGGGGCGCCTAAATCGGTATCGTGACCGTCACTTTAAACAATCGTCAATTGATAGACAAAATTATTTAAAAATTAGCATAGTATGCCAATCGTGTTAGTAAAGATGAATGCCAATAAACTGTAATATGCATTTTTACGAGAAACAACTTGTGTTCATTAATTAATTCCTGTACACCAGAAAAATCAATGAAAACGAATGATTAATAATAAACATGATAATTTTATCGTATTTAAAGTTTACGTGGAAAGCTGCAAAATATTAACGTCATTTAAAGAATCAATAAATGATTGATTACAGTTTTTTTTACATTTAAAAATTATTTAAAATAAAATTCGAGATAATAGTTGTATGATAAAAGTATAATAAAACGAAATAATTAGATGATAGAGCGTTATCACTGTTCGGAAAAAAAAATAAAAAGCCTTTCGAAAAATGAATGTAACCATTTTATGCACCTCTTCCTCTGCCTTATCAAATGACAAGTGAAAGCGAGATTAGAATTTCCGCCTCTATTATCTATCTTTTGCGATTCGTGCATTGGTAAATTGACGGTCACCGCCGGAGTTGTTTTACTCGTTTGTGTTTTTTAGGCGCGCCATCTTGCTGCCAGCGGCGGAACTTCCACATATCGCGCCTATCCCTCGGACAGACTGCGCGGAAATTTCCAAGATGGCCGCGACGTCGCGAGTGTTCTGATCGGTGTGTGACAGCGAGTCCGTTTCGCGCGTGCTTTTTTCGCGAGTGTCGTCAAAGCAAGCTGAGGATCCGAGACTGGCGCGAGATCTCCTGGCCCCGGAGGGGCCCTCCGACAAGGTAAGCCCTTTCGAACGGACTCCAGGAGCCCGTGAAAGCCGGACGAAAATACACGCAGCGCGCCACTTCCAGGAAACACCAGCCCTTTTGTATTTGTTTTCGTTGATTTGCGCGGCGTTACCTCGCGTCGCCCTCCTGGCCCAGGCTCCGAGTGAAAAAAACCTTCGACTCCATCGCGTCCGACAGTGCTATCGACTCGTTCGAGCCGCGAAAATTTCGAAATTTTCCCCGAGCCCAAACAGAGATTTCCGCTAACCCGGGGAACACGCTCCAGCGAATTATGTCATCGATTGTTTTGGTTACGAGGCACCGTCTCGCGGTGTGACAGTGCGCCCCTTCGACGCTGATAAGCGCCAGCCAGCACGCAAAAAGTTTGTTGACGAAAAGATTTATGGCTCACGTTATCGCGGTGCTGCAGTCCGAAAGGTTAGATTCCTGCAGTGCGTGCGCGACGGGTGTTGTCACTGTTGGTAAATCAACGGACTGTCGGCCAAGTAGTTCCACCGAATGCCGAAAGATGGCGACGCCGTTCACTTTTCGGGACTTGTTTAGTTTTTTACAGTGTGGTTCATAAATATTGCATAAATGTTTCGAAATGCCACACACACACACAAGCGGGAAATACACGTAGTTATGGATAATTTTTTACTTTCAGGTTATTAACCGTCCGTATTATATGCGCGAAACTTGATTTAAATGTTTATATTTCTTTTTAACTAATAACTGCAACTTCTTTTGATAAAAAAGAAACCTTATTAATATTGAAATCTCGCTTACGGTTCCTTTGATTTGTTTTCTCATTTTTCACTTTAATGTACTCGTATATTTTAAAATGCGATTTCATAAAATTTACCACGTGTATTACAATTTTGAGTTGAATACGTGTACTTGGAAATTTAACTTTGAAACATATTCGACGACTGAAAAACTGCTAAAGTACGACGAGTCGATGCCTTATCTTCAAACAATAACAAAGGCATCATAAACATATCAGCGTGGCGAGGTCGGGGCCTTCGTTAAAATCATTCTGGTGGAGCCGATATATTGACTCATTAGTTGTCCGAAAGTCGTAAAATTTTTCGCCTCATGCGTCCGAAGAAGTCTCATTTAGCGTGAAATTCGAAAAAGCCGAGCGCAGGACGTCGCTCGGACTGCTCTCTCGTATTTCTCTCTGGAAGACCGGCGCGTCTGGAAGCGCGAGCCGGTTCCCGGCGGCCCGTTTGGCTGCTCTCTTTCGGTCTTTCTCTCTTTTTTCCTGCCCTGGGCCAGGTAACTGGATAAGCGGCGTCGAATTCCGCGGGGCGGCTATCGTTTTGAGGGATTCGGAATTCGCCACTAAAAAGCGCGACGGTGGGACGAGGCGAGGGGGAAGGAATCCTCGGACCAAACAGCAGGAGGAGGAGGAGGCGGAGAGGGTGGCGGACCCGATCACACGAGAGAGAGGCCCGTGCGCGCAGCGGGGGTCGGTAAAAAAGGGCGCTGCCGGCCCGACACGTGCTACCGGCGAACCGCTCGCGCATCGAGCCCGCGGACCACACACATGGACGCGCCGCGGGCGTCGGGAACGCGAGCATGCGACAAACCAAAATAACAAAACCAAGGAGGATTCCTCCTGCCCCCTCCGCGGCCCCCTTGACGCTTGCGCGCGGGCACCGTTCGGGACGCGACGGCGATCAAGTCGCTCGGTTTCTTCTGGCCTCGCCCGACGAGAAATGAAGCCCCTGAGAATTCCGCTCGCGCAGCCTCTACGAGTGTTCGCGGCCGGTGGCGAGGAAAAAAAGCCCGATGCAGCGAGGGAGAAGCGGATCGGCGATTGTCGTTTATCGGAATCGACTGCCGGTGCCGGGGCTCCCGCTCCGCGCGCTCTTCAATTCAATTGTTGTTGTTGCTCCTGGATTTAAGCAGTTTAAGGGCTTGTGCTACAACCGGCAGTACTTAACCTCGAATGCTCCGCCGGGGCCATAAACTTCCAGGGGGGTGCGAGACTCCGCCGAGTTACAAGCTCGGCTTTTCTCATTGCTAATTCCACATTTGTAGCGAAAACAGTATTAACGCTTTTTGCCGCGAGTTTTAAGGCGCTCCGCGCCGACTCGCCGAGTACCTAAGGCGCTTTACGACCGGGCAATATCCTCCTCAGACTTCTCGTTGCCTTTTTTCCCGCATCTTGTTACGATCGCTCTCGATTTGTCATCTCGATATTTTCCTCGTGTATATAATCGGTCGACACGCTGCTATTCAAATTGGCGAGGATCGAAAGAGGGTCGAAAATTGAGATTTAAGAAAGTTTGCGGATGCTCGACCGCGCACGAAAGGATAATTGAGAAAATTGAAAATCTCAACAGGCCAAATGAAGACGCCCGTATCTGCCGATTGATCAGTCATTAAGCCGCGCGTAATTCCGATGAAAAATTAATTTTGCGAAGATAACCGCGCGCGCGTTGCGCCATTTATCGGAGGCAGCGCGCATGCATAAGCCGAATTGGCTGAATTGATTTATTCATGGCCGTCCCACGCAGGCAACGTTCGCACCTGCTTGCATACCCGTGTCAACCGATACGATCGCATTTCACGCCGTTTATTTCATTTTTCGATCTCGCGTGCGCTTATGCGCGGGGATGCATCTTACTCTCTCCCTCGCTCAGCTCGCTCCTTCGGGTGCATATATTATGACCGACTGCACCGGAAGTCCAATTTCGTATCGCGTCGTCGTGATCTTTGGCCGCGATTCGCTCTCTGCTCTCTCCTTTCCAAATCGATTTTACACTGATCAATGCCAATCAGACAAACTCTTTCGGCTTTCACTTTTATTTTTCCTCTTTGAGCGCATTTCCAGTGATTCACGAGGAACTTATTAAGTTTTGGAAAATATTAAATTTTTCTCGCATCGAAAATCAAAGTAAAAGCAGCGCGTGTGATTAAAATATATTTTTAACAAAGCGCGCGCACACTTAGCATTTGTAAACATCGAATGTGTGTAATTAAGAGGTTGCGTGTGTAAAATCAAACGTTGCGGAGCAGCGCGGCATAAAAACAAGTTGAAAAGTTGTAGGTCTCATAATAACCCGGCCATTAGCTCCCTTGTGTCATTAATTACCGACGACTGATTAATTCTTCCAATCGGCGCGCTATGTAGCGCTCATGTGTATGTGTATTGAGTTCTACTGTGCGTGGCCCCGCCTTCTCTCGCGCGATAAAAACTCAATTTGTATGCGTTACGTCAGTGAGGTTTTGTTTGCCGGTGCAGGTATTTTGTGGGCGGTGCTTGCTGCTGAAAAATGGTATGCCTTCTGCACACAAGTAGGGTAAAACAGTTGAGTTCTGCCGGCTTCATTAAACAGCGGACAGCTTCGGACTTTCATAAAGTTTTAATTTCAGCTTGACTTAATGGTGCCATGTGTCAAATGCCCATCGTGCCGTGCGAAACGCTCGAAAGAATATTATTCGTCGAGGGTAGGATGATCAAAGGCTGCATGCAGATAGAACATTCGCGCCAAGAATAATCCTCTCTTTAAAAAATGATGGCCTTTGTTGTGAAGCATTTAATACGTGATTCTGATTGGTTGCTGGTTGGTTGCCTAGGCAACGAGATCAGAACCGCGCTTTAAATTCATTCCTCTCTTAAAAACATGATGGCCTTTGTTGTGAAGCATTTAATACGTGATTCTGATTGGTTGCTGCTTGGTTGCCTAGGCAACGAGATCAGAACCGCGCTTTAAATTCATAACCCTCAAAACAGTCATCTCTGGTAGAAATGTTTAAGGTGTTTAAAATGAAATGTGGAAACCTTGATAACAGATAAAATATATGTAATATAACTAGCAAGAAATTTTAGTAAAAATTAATCATTACCAAGAGTGTGTAGTATTATCCCTAACCCTATTTGAAGTAGTAATAAAGTGTGTGAATATTATTTAGTTTTTTCTGAAATGTCAGTGAGAAGTTCAATTAAAAGAATAAAGAGTTTGAAGATATACTGTGTCTCTGTGCCCAAAGTCGCCCCGGTGAGGTTTGAGAGGTGAATTTAAATAAAAGTTCAGTATCCGAGTCAGTAAGTTTAAGTCTATCATTATACAATGCTCTTTGAATTGTAAAAAGGCTACTAGACAACTAAAATATGACACTGTCACTTCCTATGTTACCTAGAAATATGTAACCTAGATGATTCTGATTTTTAAACTGTTTTCGTTCATATTTTCACATCCAGGCGCATGCGAATTTTTTAATTGAGCAGGTCAAATTTTACTTATAGCCAGTTTCGCAGAAACGACTATTTCTAGCACATTGTATTTCTGGTTTCTAGCATATTTTTACATGGAGAAAGTGATAAATGTTTTGGCTTTTTTGTCAAGGTTTTAGGTAATTAAACTTCTGATCTCGATTCCGACACTGATGTGAATGCAAACTCATGCTATACGACTATATAATTATCATGGGTGTTATAGTCAAAAGTATTTCAGTTAACGTTGATTCAACTTTAGATATCTTTCCACAATCACAAAAGAAATCTATATGCAAAATATGAGCTTTCTAGACCTGTTAGTTTTGAAATGAGAAAAAATGCAAAAATGGAGAAACAGCTATCGGTCTCAAAATCTCTTACAACTGTTAAAAGTCAAAATTCTAATTAATGCCTTGACAAAAAAGCTAAAATACTTATCACTTTCTTCATGTAAAAATAGACTGGAAACCAGAAATACAATGTGCTAGAGATGGTAGTTTCTGTGTAACTGTCTACAAGCAAAATTTGATACGCTAAATTAAAAAATTCATATGGACATCGATGTGAAAATATGAATGAAAACAGTTAAATCATAATCATGTAGGTTACATGTTTTCTAGGTAGCATAGTAAGTATCTGTGTAAAATTTCAGTTGTATAGCTTTTTTATAATGCAAATAAATTGCATTTTAATGATAGACAAACCCACTGACTCTTATACTGAAATTTTCTTCAAATTCACTATTCAAACCAATGATGACGACATTGAGCATAATTAATATATTTATTAAAATATAGTTTTGAGGGATTTAGTAACATGTTACATGCTTATAAAATATTAGCAGGCGTTAGTGTGCCGTCCAACACTTATGGTAGATTTTCTACCAGTGTTATTAGACAGAGATAGAACCAAGAGCGCGCGAAGCGCGCCTTCATTCCTAGTGGGTATAAAACCGTCGTCAAGTTCGTTGTCGCAGATCGATCGACAAGCCGGTAGTAGCGGCATCAGCCAATGTACCGATTTACAAGTTACTTAACACTTCTGCCTCAACGAGCAGGCATCGCTCGGTGTTTGACCGGCCGGCACATCGCACTGCAGAGGGAAGATTCGACCAATCGCCACGGACCCTCGCCGCTAGCGTCGCTGGCTTGGCAATAGCTCGTGGCGTCGGCGTCGCGAATGATTACTTAGCCCGACGGCGGCCGCAGCAGTGTACCGGTTGCGCAATGAGAAACGCTCGACGCCTGATGAGCAAACGAACACCTATGTAGAGGGAGAGAGAGAGAGAGAGAGAGAGAGAGAGAGAGAGAGAGAGAGACTCGCGAAATAATCGGGAGCGAGGGTGTGCGTTGATGCTCTCTCGCGAATCCGTCGACGCGACGAACTCATCGCGCGACGGCCGCACTGCCGCTGCTTCTATCTCGCTCGCGAGCTCGAGATTTGGGTCGAAGCAGCACGACGCTTCTGGAAAGTCATCTTTCATCCCGGCACGGCCTGAGGCACTTTTGTAAACAGACTCGTTAGAGCGCCTTTCCATGGCGATTTCACCCGCGCATCGCGGGCTCTTTAGTGATTTGCCTTCTCTCTGCGCTTTATTCTGATTATTCGCTGCTGCCGCTGCTGCAGTTTGCACGCTCGGATGCCTCTGCAGACGCGCTGCTGGCAATCTCAACGCAGAACCCTAAATTTCCGACGAATGGATCAGCTAAGTCCCTTTTTAGAAAGACATTCTACTTCAGAAATAGATTTGCTTTATTGAGGAAACTCTCAAACTTCCGTTTTACATTCGTAAGTCGTAGGTTTGTTAATTTCTATTGGAACCTGAATGGTTTAATAGATTCATCCAGACGATGTTTGATCGCTGTTACACCGATGGCAGTGAGTCATTACAACTGCAGAAAGTAAATTAATTATTGTATTTTCGTTGGCTCTGTTTTAGTTGATGCTAATAACTTTACCCAATAATGTGTGGATTTGTATTTCTTCTATGACGTTTAATACTTGTTCTGCTGCGGCCAGTGGTATTATTCTTGTGCTCAAGATGAGTTATATAACTTTGAATTATGATCTGTGTTTTGCTTTGCTTGGTTTAGTTCCTTCGGTCAAGTTCCCATATTTTAGAAACTCTGAACGATTTTATGATTCAAAAATTATTTTAAAAACTTGCTATTTGAAATCGTACGTAGTTTTCAAGACTAAACATCAATAACAAATATAATACATTTCTATAAATCATTTAATTATCATTAGATAAATAAAAATTGAATTGGAGACATTATACACTGAGAAAAATTTGGCAGTAAAAATTACTATCTCGGATTATAATTTGGTAACAGACTCGAAAGCTAGTAATTTTTACTATCCCCTGGTAGAAAATAAACCAACCAAAATGACCTGTGAATTAAGAGTTGGCTAAAAATGTTGGCCAACGCTTATCATGAATATTAGCAACATTTAACCAACGGTTCGGGAAAATTTTAAATGTAGTAATTTAAGGTTATGAAATTTTAATATTATTATAGTGATTTATAATTTCGGTTTGTGATATACCTATAAAAAATAAATAGAATATGCTAAGCTCTTGATGTCTACGTGAATGTTCACCGTCTGTGTTGTTCAGGTCACCCGGAACTCTCTAAATTGTTGTCCAGGTGTTTATTATGGGAAAAATGTTAGACTTAGTAATGCGCTTCGTGGTTTGCGGTGTGTAGGTGTAAGTTCTACTCGAAGATGATGGACACGTTACCCGCGAGTCTCGTAGATGATGTTCAGGTGTCCGAGAACCTCAGCGGCTAGTAATGATTCTTTCATCCAATCTAGTTCTGAGTACAAATCGCAGTTTATTAGTGAAATATAAAATTGTGGAAATTTTAAACATTTTCAAAATGTTCCAAAAATTTTCCAATATTTTCAAACACTTTTTGAAGTCTTGTATAGTAATTATTTCCACAGAGCGCGCTACCTATATTTTATTATTTTTCTCTCGTCAAATACCTAGACATCGTCTACGAGAGACCCGGGCGACGTGCTCATCATCTTCAAACAGAACTTACATCTGCATATCGAAAGCCACGGAGTGCGTCATCTAGATTTCATTTTTTCCCCGATGGACACCTGGACATCGTCAGCGAGAGTCCCGGGTAACGTGCTCGTCATCTTCAAGAAGAACTTACATCTACACATCGAAAGCCACGGAGCGCGCTACCTAGGTTTCCTAAATCGAATCTGTTTACCAACCGAACCGCTTGTAATGTGACGAAATAATCAGTATTTAAGGGTAACTGTTGGTTAAACCGTTGGCCAAGTCGTTCGGACTTGGCCAACCGATGGCGAATCAGTTCTTTACGTTTCTACCAGGGTCTTTTATAGTAAAATTCACTATAAGCGATATTAATTTTTACTATCTCAGATAGTAAAAATTGTTACGGCTTTCAAAAAACTTAATTTTTTAATTTTTACACCCAAGATAGTAAAATGTACTATAAAATGTGGAAAAAATTATAATATTCTCAGTCGGTAAGGTTTGAATTTAATTTATTTTTCTGCGCTAATCAGTATTTTAGTTAACATTTTACGTTTATTTTATTATAATGAGTTTCTGTGTCTATTGATTTAACTATATTATTTATTAATCGTCGTTAATTTTTATTAACTTTAATTCGTACGTCAATTATACATCAGCTAGATCTGAAATTTTGTACGTAGCAGATCTGTTTAGGTAAATGGTCAGCGCACTCGACTCTCATGCCGGAGCTCCAGGTTCGATTCCCGTCGCCGCAAAAAAAAAAAAAAATTAATCTCTTTCTTTCTTCCAACCAGCATAATAATAATCAATAAAAATAATAAATAATAAAGTAATATAAGCGTGAAGTACCTAAGAGGTGTAAGATATAGAACTAAGCGAAATTGAAATAAAATTTTTAAATATTCGATTTCATCAAAAATTACTATCTTTGGATAGTAAAGTCTAATATCTTAAAAGTCTGTTACCAATTTATTATGAAAAGTAGTAAAAATGACTATCTCAAATAGTAATTTCTACCATCAAATTTTTCTCAGTGTACGCATCTACATGGATACCAACAGGACGCGTCAAAGTTCTTCCGATAGGTTTTGCAGTTCAGCGCTAAATCAATCCTTCAGTAAAAGGTGCCAAATAGTTGAAGATAGTGCCGATCCCAGCCTACACTAGCCGTTGCCAACTCCACGTAATAATGCGCTCTCGTAATCGTTAGTAGCCAAAAAGCGTCTTGCCAAAAACGAGCATATTTTCATGCGGGTGCTTGACAGAGATCTTCGACCGAAACGGAATGAACTGTCGCTCTCAGGAATTTCACTTTTTCCTTTTATTCTTTAGTCTTAAAATCTGGCTAGTGTTATTTATAGTATATTGTGTACTAAGGACGTAAACTGGGCTTTTTTAGACCGAGTGTGGAGTTTGGTGCACACCATAGTTTTTGTGACGCATGTATGGATTTTCACGTTTTTCGTGGCTATAAAGCTGGAGTAAATTGGCTTTTTCTTTACACGGCTACTACACAACCATGAATATTTAGAAATAGTAGTATTATTGTTTATTAACATTTTCATTAATTAACACAAGTATATTAGTATTTATTAAAATCCTTAAAATTTTGAAAACCCTCAGAAACTCGAAATTTGCAGTTTACAGCAAAATTTCGTCAGCGGGCAAAAAAACTGGCACTTTACGCCCGCTTAATAGGAACGAAAAACGCGAAAATCGTGCATGTGTTACAAAAAAATACTTGTTCTGGTTGTATGGCTGATATTAATTTGTCTAAACTCAAAATATACCCGTTGGAACACTCATTGTGGCTTGTCGAGTGCATTAGATGAAAATTATATATATTGCTTGGCATTAGTAATTAGGGTCAAAATCTGAAATCAGTCAATTATAGTGATAACATAATAAAGGTTATTCAAACGTATTCATCAGCTTTTATCATTTCTAAAAAGAGTACATATTAATAGGTTTTGATATGTAGTTCAGAAGCTATTAGAAAATTGTTATCTTCTAAAATTGAAAACCTTTTAATTTTTCTTAATAACTTTTTAACTGTAAATCAAAATTTATTGAAATGCAGTCTTTTTGAAAATGCCAGATAAAATTCATTATGCAATTATTTGAATTGGCAGCTTTCAAATTTTAGCCCTAAACACCGATGCCGAGCAAAATGTGAAATTTATATTTAAAATAATGCATTCGACAAGCCATGATGAGTGTTCCAATGGATAAATTTTAAGTTTGGTTTTGTTAAACAAGACATTTTGCACTATTGTCATACTAATATAAACAATATTTATTAAGGTAGTTAATAAATATTGTTTATATTAGCACCGGCTGCAGTGGTGCTCATATAGGGTTTTTATTAGAAAATTCCTTTTTTAAGATAATATACAGTGTTATATAATGTCAAAACCTTCCAATTCACAGTATCAAACATTAGAATGGTGATATAAATTATTTAGAGTATAAAATACTCTCAAAACTTGTAAGAAGGAGGAACATGCCGCACCTATACAGATATACTGATAGCATGGGACGAAAACTTTGAATTGTTGTATCTTAAAAAAAGGCCTCGTTTGCCCTATCCAACGTTTTCTCCATGATTTGTATTGCTATTTTACACCATAAGCTAGTTTTTTAAAAATATTCTAAGAAAACTCGCTTCGCAATTCAACTAAACGTCCTCAATATTCGGACTCGTTATAGGTTTTCCATGTTAAAATACAAAATTTCAAGGTTCAATATCTCTAAAAATAATGTCGCTTGAGGGGTAGAAAAAAATACCACGTTGTAGAACATGTAAACAAAGTTTGAGCGATATCCTAAGAAAATAAATATTCCGGGGAAATTTCTTAATTGGCCTACTTGGATAGCATGACTTAGTTAAATAAAAGATAATGATTTGGTTCAGTTGCAGGTGTAATTTTGCCCTCTATCTGTCGCAGAGGTTTCTGGGCACTAATTAGTAACGTGACCAGAAAATCTTGTGAATTTTCTACCAGGGTGCAGCGATAGATAAAAAAATAACGCCAACGTCATGTTCCCAACATTTTTACCTAACACGGCAACTTATTGCGTCTTGAAAATGTATGCTTTCCCTCTTTCGCGTATCATCCGACAAACCAACTTGCGAAGAAAAGCTTGACTCGTCCCGGTGAATTAGGGGGCGGGGAGAGAGAGAGAGGAAGAGAGAAAAATTGAGAAACGGCGTCCGTGATCGAGTTCAATTAATCATCGATCCTCGGGAACGATACACGACCAACGACACTTTTACCGGGATGTTTCACATTTTTCGGAGAGCGGAGCTGCTTGTCTCGAATATTTCTGTTACTAAGATTCGTAGGTCAGCAGGTGAAGCATTATAAGTAATGGTATCAAGTGTCCACACCCTTGAAAAAACGTCATGAATTGTGCTTTTTTTTTTACATGGCATTTGGAACTCGAAAGTTCATCGCCTCATCTACGCAAGCCTTCCATGCTGCCCTATCTTGTGTCAACCCCACCCAAGATGCACCTCTCCGATCGACACCCACCCGTCCTATTTCTACTAGATCCGCTTTTACGTTGTCCTCCCATCTACGTCTTGGTCTACCTAGAGGTCGCGTTACCATCGGCCTGCCCTTCATGACACGCGCTGCCGTACGGTCGTCTCCCATTCTCGCTACGTGCCCTGCCCATCCCAATCTGCGCGATTTTATTATTCTGTTAATATTTGGTGACGCGTACAGATTGTGTAACTCATCATTGTGTAGTCTCCTCCATTACCCGGTTTCCTCATCTTTCTTCGGCCCGTATATTTTTCGCAAGACTTTATTTTCAAATACCCTAAAACGGTTGTCCGCCTGCTTAGTGAGAGCCCACGTTTCGCACCCGTACAGAACCACCGGCAGTATTATTGTCCTGTATATTCTTATTTTAACGTTTTTAGACAACAGCCTCGACTTAAGTAAATTACTCACGGCGTAGAAGCATGCATTACCCGAATGGAGTCTCTTATTTATTTCGACATTAATCTCGTTTCTATCATTTATGGTCGTACCCAGATACCTGAATTCGCTAACCTTTTCAAAAGTAAAATTCCCAACTCTGAGATCTTCCTCCCCTCTGCAGATGCCTAGCTTATCCACAATCATGTACATGAATTGTGCTTGCACATGCGAAATAGGTTTTGACAAAATAAATATCACGTTTGTCGTAGTTTTCACGACAGTAAATTTTCAGTTCGGTAAAAAATCTTAGAAACACGATCGTATAGGTGCTGGGTGTTCAAATCATTAGTTTCGATAGAAAGTGTCAGTATGGGCGTGTGACCTAGTAAACTTTTTTTGAGACGACGTGTGGTATGTAACAGAAAGTAGGGATTATTTCTTAAGATATTTGTTGGTTTTTTGAAGAGATTATGGCGGAGTAGAGGCACCTATCTTGTTCTTGGATCTTTTCGCATGAAATCGCAGGAGATAAAACATTGTGCTTTCTTCTCAGAGAAGTTATATTTAAAGTAATAAGCTGTGTGCTAACAAATCGGCAACGACTTTAAAAAAAGACCCATTTTTATATGTTTAATTTTTTTTAATTTTTTATCTGTGTTACCGCGAGACTTTTTTAAATTTACAAATATGGCATTCTATTTGTATAATTCACCAACTTCCTCACCAAAACATCCGGCAACATGTAATATCAATCGCCTCGTTGATTATTCCATGCTGTTCCAGCATAAACTGTGAATGTTCTTCTGCGCTTTTGTGAGCTTAATGGGTATCCTCGGCGTACATACAAAAATCGTTGACATCGTACAAAATAGAATTTTTAAATTCTTTGTTCCACGTGAGCAGTGCTATTTTGCACGAACATTTAGTTAGAATTTCGTAAAATGTGGAGTCTCCGATGAGCCTCGTGTCCTTCATGTCGATGGATATCTCTACGCAGAACTCGTTTTAATTTTTTCAATTTGGTATTTCTCTTGACGATGTTTACGTCTTCGAATTCGACCGAAGGCTACTGGCCAACCTTTTTAAGCGCCAGCGTCTTGAGAATCAGTTTGCTGTCTGGATATTCCAAATTCTGGGGCTAGATGAGATCAAAAGGTGTTTGGCCATCCTTGTCCTCGACGAACATGACGGCGCCGACCGTCAGCAACATACGTATCTTCTCCAATGAGTCCCAAGGGTTAATCACTGATTTTCGACATGCACTGAGAAAACTATGTAGTAAAATTTAGTATAAAACCTACGAAAAATTACTATATAATATAGTAATGGAAGGTCATACTTGCTTTCTATTAAAAATTACTATTTTATGTAGTAAAAATTATGCCTATTAAAAATTACTATATAAGTCAGTAAATTGTGTATTTTATTTATTTTTTTTTTTTTTTAATAAATGGAATTAAAAAAAATAAGGATTGACTATATTTTTTTATGCTTGCTTCATCTCGTAACTGACACTCGCCTTTTTGAACTTTTCACAAATTCAGTCACATAGACCTCGTTTCATGGAGATTTCGATGATGCTCGCAGTTTATGGCCCTATTATAATATAACCTAACCTAACTAATTTGCACGCTTATGATAAAGTCGCTTACATGTGTTACGCTGTCGAAGATGTACGGAAATTTTCTTATATAGTAATTGTCCATTATTTCCACCGCTTGCGAGTTACTAGTTAGACACGACGCCACCTAGGTGTAGGATTTATATACCTGATATCATGACTTTAATTATGATCGCGAAATTGCAAGTATGTATAGTAGGAAAAGGATATTTGGCAAATGAAAATAAAAAATGAATATAAAATACATTGAAGAAACGTTATTTATTTAGATCCATAGTTTATTAATATAATAATAGTCATCTGGTAACAGAACCATATTAATAATTTTATGTTAATGAATCGCGTCGCCGTCTACTTTCGCCCAATCAAAATCATTAACGTTAAAAACTTGGTAAGCTTGAAAGTGTTCGTTATAAAAAAAAATCCTTTAATTTTTTTGTAATAAAAATGAATTTTGATTCATCAACAATAATTTCTTGAACTATATGAAAGATAGGCCCTGAAAACAAAAATTCAACTAAAACATTATCTGTTTTTATTATTTTGTCGTAGTATTTAACTGATTTAACGCTTACAATATTTTGCTTTCAAATTAAATTAAAAATTTTCTCGTAATCTTCTAATTCTGCAATGGATTTATTTTTATAACAATTTGATTTAAATATCGGCTGGCTAACTTTCATCGTCACAAATCTACAACTTAAATTTGGTTGATGCATAATCGTGATTGTATTTAGTAATATTCACACGACTTGTCGTACTTTGAGATGTATTTTTACCTTTCTGATTTTTACTTTCAAAGCGAATACAACTAATTTTCCATATGGGACCAAACAATTTCATAGATGTCGGGTAGTGAATAAGAAAGTGATGTTTTTACTTAAATTTGTTTGAAACACTTTTTTTTTATTTACTGATAAATATCCAAATATAACCGATTCTAATACTTTATAAGTTGATGGATGCAAAATATCACGGATTACTATATTTACTAATTCTTTTAATGGTAAGTACATATTCCAGTATTCATCATTAGTTGGTATCAGATCACCAATTATTAAATTTAAGTTTTGAATAAAATGTAACATTTCCGAAGACGACATAACGACCCAACCATTTTTAATAGATTTTTCATACAATTCTGTAGCATGATTTATATTATACCGCCCTCCAAAGTCAAATCCGCGTAATCTTGTACTTAATAATTCTAATGTAAAAAGTTTCATATCGTAAATAAAATTTTGTAGTAAAAACGCTACATCATATCTACAGATTTCCTCCGAAATGTCTTGCATAGCATCAACAGCAACGTTTTGTGTTAAATGGAAATGATTAATCTCATGTAGCACACAAGTTTCTTTTATGCCTGAAATTTTTGATCATTTAAAGCTAAAAGTGAATCATAGTTTTTTTAGTGCGAAGTTTACATTCTTTTTCCCTAAATATATCGGTTTTTTTTCAGAATGTGTTGTAAGACAATGATGAGAAAATAATTTTAAATTAAAGCTTTCTGAAAAACCAAGTACACGGAGAGACCTTTTACGCGAGATATCAATATGGTGTATGGTATACACCGTATCTTCAATACCGCGTTCATCGAGTAAACGCATGCGTTACTCCCGTTTCCGGGTGAACGTTCACCCGAAATTTCAGTGAACGGTTTACAGCGCGGAATAGCATGGCTGCCACTGGAAAGCAAGTGTAGTGCGCCGTACGAGTTGACGCATGCGGTAGGATGACTGACTATATACGCACAAAAACACATGTTTATTTATAATTACTACAATATTACAAACATACAGCAATTGTTTAACATGTCATTAATACTTTTTTGAGAATAGTCGTGAAAATAAAGCAATAACTATCGATTCTTTGAACAGTAAGACGGATCTTAATGCGGTTTTTTGAGTTCTCGTGAGAGCGTCTACAAACTTTGTTACCTAATGAGATCAATTACGTTTTAGAAAATGCATTATTGCATAAATAATATGCATTTTAAAATTGCATTTCAAAGTGACACTAAAAAACTTTACAACTCGGTAAATATTGATGAAAATGACTCCAGTTTTGCTACTCGGGGATTTTTGGGGTCGCTGAACGCGAATATCGCGACGGCGACGGCTATAGAGGTATTAGGACCCTATCATATTATTTATAAAATGATACATTTTCAAAATACCGCATTAAGATCTATCTTACTTTTCAAGAAATCGATATTTAGGCCATTTTCAGTACTTTATTTCCTTAACTAGAAGCTTTATATGATTGTAAAAATTTAAGTGAATATAAATAATCATATATTTTGTGAGAAATAATAACAAAACAAATCAAACAGTTTTATTTATTTTTTTTTTGTATTTAAAGTAGAAATCTTGTAGCAATATACATAATTTTTTTTACGAATAATAGACATGGTGCATTTAATACAAGTTCTCTATAATCGACTAATTCTTTTTGATTATTATTCGCAATAACGCTATACGCAAAATAATTTAAATTAAATCCAACGACTTCAAAGGGAGTATACAAAAAGTGATACCATCGAATAAATAAATTTTACTTATTTCACCAAAACCAGGAACATCTTCACCCATTTTTGAAACTATAATTGTCTTTTCCTTGTATGTGATTACATTAATAGTGACTTTTGACAGCGTTTTTCTTTGTCGCTCTTAAAGGGAAATACATGTGTACAGAATCATCAACAATAATTGACCCATACTCCATATAATATTGCTCTAATTTGTTAGGCTCATATTGCATGAAACTTAATTGGATACGCGTGCCTATAGTTGTTAAAATGTTAACTTTTGAGGCTGATGAGTTGATCATTGCTTTTAATTCTCTATGTTTTGATTCATAACGAATCGAAGAGGGGTCTATTTTTACGAATAATTTGAACGTAATAAGTAAGATTGTGGAATTTTGAGGGTAAGTGACCGAATAATTTTTTGTATAATTCCAGCAAACGAGTTATTACAATATCTAGCTGTATGATATATTCCTCTGTCATTACCGGACATGTAATTAAATATATGGCATAGTAGCTGAACTGTCTTTAGTGCTTGCAGTAGATTTTTTGACAGTTTTTCCACCTCTTAAGGTAAGTATGAAGTCTCATCATTAAATATAATAGGACACATACTGTACTCTAAAAAAAATAAAACTACGATATACCCTTCTTATGAGAAGTTGACGATTGAGTGCCAAAAGTGTTTGCTGAAAATGAGGATTTCAACTGTTGTATTTGATCTTGTAGTTGTTTCTGTCTGATCTGAGCTTCCATTTTTTTTGCACATCAGTGAAGTCGTTGTCTGTGTCCTCAGTCAGGACATTGTGTTCTGTTCTTAGTTCATCCAGCTTTCGCAAAGCTTCAGTATAAGACTCTGTAACAAGAAAAAGTTTTAAAACACTCAAAGATGAAAATTAATGAAAACATCCAAGATAACATTGTAAAATTTGTTCTTGCTTGCAAACTTACTTGATCGGCATAGAATTTCTAATATCAATATTTATTGTGAGTTGTAGTACATCATCAAGATGTTGTGATACATTGACCTTCTTTTTCAATTGATTTTCTATACCAATATATATGAACTCTCCCATTGATTCATCACTTGCTTTAATTTGTTCTAAATTGTCGAGGTTCACATCACATTTTAATAAAGTTTTAGTACATTTTGGAATTCCTGGCAATAACCGTCTTTTCAAAATAGGCAAAAGTTTGTCCACATACTGATGTGGAATACTGTTGTCGACTACCCAGGCTCTTATATCCTTAATTTCTTGTCCTTAACTTCGAGTTCGTCAATCATTTCATCTTCACTTTTACTAAATTCATCAGACTGTCTATATTCAGTAACGTGTACTGATGTATCAAACTTTTCACTTTCTGTGCCACTGCCACTGGTTGAGAGATTTGATTCCGATGATGAATCAATAAGTTTCAGCTTCTTTTCTTCTGCTTCACAACACTCTTTAACAAATTCTTCATATTCTAGTCTTCTCCTTTCCTCAGCTTTTATTATTCTCGTATTTTTCATCTTTTTGTGCAAAAAATTTTCAGGTTAGGGTAGAGTGAATACTCTCTTGTTTCTATTATTTTTAATTTTTTGCAGATTCCGATCATATAAATGAAAAAAACAATTTATTTTGATCCGAAACACAGCTTCGAAATGTGCTCGAAAACAAGACTTCTCTGCTGTGCAGGCTGTGCTGGTGTAGAGTGAGTCTACTACACCACCAGTAGTACTATACGCGACTATACCGTGCAGTATCAGTATGATGTAGTGAGATGACTTAACCTATAGGTACATAGCTTAAAAAAGTATATTGCATTGTAAAAAAGTAGTAATATAACTTTATAAAATCATACTTAGTTATACGCACGTAACCCATTAATTGATTTAAGCCCTATTTTTTGTAATAGTTACTTATTCATGCACTTTGAATATTCTTTACGCATTTATTGATGAATAAGATAAATTTTAACTTTAATTTTACATTTTTCTATGCCCTTAAAACTAAATTAAAAAATCGTACAACAATACATGCTATAATATTTACACTATTACGAGAAAAAAACTGCTGCCAATTCTTTGGCACGTAGCTTCCTCTAACAAAATTTATAGTTCAAATAGATAAGATATTGTTCAAATATACAGTATATTAATGATTTTTAAAATACTTTCAATCTTAATTATTTTACGTAAAGAGCACCCGTCACAATATCAAATCATATTATTTTCATAAAGAAATTTAAACATCAATATTTTAAATACTATAGGGTCCTCATAAGGTGTTCATGACATGTTCATAGTTTCCTATTCAATTCGGCAAACTTTTGCAAATTCTAAAAAAGATGATTTTATTACAATAAAGTAAGTTATTGTAAACGTAGATAAATCGTAACAATTATTAAATATAAACACGTTTAAGGGGATGTCGTCCCAAAAAACACTGTTTTTCTATTACATAAAACTTTTTTAATAAAGTTTGCAAATGAAAAACCGAGTCTGTAGCGCCGTTGTATTAAGTTTAATGAATCGTTCTACCAAAAGAAAAATTCGACCGGACTTTCTGTTTTTCAAGAAGTTTGGAAATACAAAATACCCCGTGGCGGATTTGCGAAGCTTTTGGCATGACATACGCTTAAGGGGCGGTCGGAGGTGTTAGTTCCGAGGGCGCTGCAGTTAGGTGAAGAATTCATGGTTAATTTTATTATTACAAAAAATGTTTGGACTTTTTGGCTAAAAAGGCTCTTTACCGCTCTAGCTATGACTATAAGCTAGTGGGCGAGGATGGTCAGGTGAACATTAAAAGTGTATTTTTTGTACTAGATTGGAATTACAAACACGACGTACCACGCAATATGCAACCATCAATAGCTGAAAAATTTGTCTGCTACGTCGTGTTTGTAATTTCAATTCTTATATAATTATTATAGACTTGGATAAATTGTTAACTTCCCAAGTTCCCATTTCTAAGGATGGTAGCAGATAATTTTTTATATTTTCCTTTGACGTAAATTCTTTACCCACAATAACTGTTTCATTGCTTTTTTACATATAGATTCTATTACAATTATTTGATTTTTTGCGGTGATGCAACAATTATCTGGCCTTCTATCTTCTAACTAAAAACGATTAAATTTCAGTGATCGATGGCGAGAATGACATCCATGAGGTAGGATCATATTCGATGGTTGAGTCAAGAATGGAAATGTTGGTTGATTACTTTTATTAATTTTTTTTCCCAAACTCTTCTCTTTTTGTCAATCGTTGATGTATCTGCTGCAGTATTTGATCTTTCTTCCTTATCATAACGCTTCAATACTCGCTTATAATTTTCAAAAGGAAAGGTGCTATAGTTATCTAATAGTCCAAAATTTTTTGAATCATCGGCAATATGTACCAAACTATGCATATTCCATGGAATATAATTTTCGCTATACAAACTATTGAATTTGCCTACGGAATAAACCATCAAATCTTTCACAGAATTATTATGTTGCAAATAAAGCGTTGTGACGCATAATATTCTAATAACGCAACTTAAAAAGTTAAAATGCTCTGTATATTCATCTGGCAGAATATCTTGCAAGATTATTGGGCCTACATACAAAAGGAATAAACGAAAAATTGTTGCTTTCCAATGACCTAAATCTAATAATGGCTGTGGTTTTCTGGCGAACTCTTTCGGAATTCATGAACTTAAACATACAAAAGAATTAGATAAACTATCTAATTGCAGAATGTTTAAGTTCGGATTTGTTCTAGGGTTTATCCACTGACAAAGTAATGATTTTGTTACACCGAGTAGGACCAGATGCATGTAGTCTAGAGGTACTTGCTTAACTAAATCGAAATGTATGCGTTCCAAGGGAGATATTCCAATGTGATCTTCATTCTGGAGGCGATTACGAAAAGAAAAATCCGTTCGAAGCTCTGCGTCCTCATATAAAAATACTAATCTTGATTTCCACACACCACACACACGGGACGAGCACATCTCCTCCTATAGGAGGAAGATAGGCTGGGTTCCAGTGAAGGCAAGAAGGGAGTTATTCGCGGCGGTGATGCTTTATAAAGCAATTGTAATGGGACAGCCGCCGTATCTTGCTGCCCTTTTTGATAGGAACCAGTCTAGAACCTCAGCTAGGGATCCGCAAGAACTAGTGGTGCCTAGCGCGCGTACCGATGCGGGGCTATATTCCTTTAAAGCCCAGGGCACGCGCCTCTGGAATTCTCTCCCACGCGACGTGAGAGATCTCCCGTCGCTTAAATCTTTTAAGGCTGTGATGCGGAGGTGCATATACGTACGCGAGATTGAGTGTACTGTCGATCAGAACACTGATTCTGCGACTGTTTCGTGACTCCGTTAGATATTGTACCGTCCAAATATTTGTTCTATTAATTTATTTATATTAGTAATGTATTTTAACATCTATGACCAAAGGTTTTTATTTAAGTAACGTGATAGAGTAGCGGATAGAGGAACAGCCCCTGAGAAAGAAGTTAGCTGCGAATAAATTGTATAAGCAGCCGCGGACAGCCGATAGGAACAGGCGTGGGTGTGATGAGCCCACACTGTCGAACGCATTCATCTAGAAACACTACGCAAGCACCACAACAATAAAAACGCTTCACATTATCTCTTATCTCTCAATCTATCTCTTTCATCACACATTACAAAAATGGGCAAAAATCCTGCTGCCGAGGAGGATGCGGGAGCGATGACAACTGCCCCGAAAGGGGATGTGTAGAATGATTCGTCACCTGGTCTTACGCGGTAACGATGCCAGCGAAGGCGCGCTGCCTTTCAGGGGGGCGTTAGGATGCGAGAATGAAACCGTAGTGTGTCTGACGACGAATTGACACTGTCCTCGTCAAAGTCGGAAAGCTCTCATACTTAGTTCTAGAGACGTATGGGGGTTATCACCTCTAGAACGGTGGACTCACCTGCGATCGGAACAGGATCCGAAGCGCGCGGGTTTAACATAATATCATGGCTCAAAAAAATCAAATCCGAACCAAAAGGGACTCAAGGGTCGGAACTTGGAATGTTCGCAGTCTATACAGAGCAGGTGCGTTTAAACAACTCTTAAAGGAAGCTGATAGGTACAATCTAGATTTGGTAGCAATACAGGAATCGCGGTGGCCAGATGGCGGAGTATTAGCATCGGGTAACTTCACGTACCTGTATGGGGCCGGGAGTGGGGGATCTCTAGGCACCGGATTTCTCGTAAGCAAAAGCATCATACATTCGGTTAAAAGTTTCAAATCCGTCAATGATAGGCTCTCGTACATCATTATCGAAGGTGAATGGTATAGATATGTATTTATTAATGTACACTGTCCTACGGAGGACAAAGAAGAAGAAGCTAAGGATCTCTATTACGAAACTTTAGAGCAGGTAATCGACCAGTTCGCGTCTTACGACACAAGAATACTATTAGGCGATTTCAATGCTAAAATAGGTAGGGAGGAAATGTTTAGGCCTACTATAGGTAAGGAAAGCCTGCACGAAGCCAGCAATGATAACGGTATTAGGGTCATAAATTTCGCGGCGGCAAAAGATCTTATAATCAAAACTACGTGTTTTAAGCACAAGAACATACACAAGGCAACGTGGACATCGCCGGGCGGGGCCACACAGAACCAAATTGATCATTTCCTCATTGAAAAAAGACGTCATACTAAAAAAAAAAAAAAAAAAAAAACGTGATAGAGTAGTAAATAAGAAGAAAAAATGTACATAATGCGTAATACGAATCTGTGATAAATTAATGACTATATGTGATACATATGTATTTTTGACTTGTGCAAAATAAAGGCTAATCTATCTATCTATCTATCTATCTATCTATCTTTTACAGTACACTTTCTGCACCCATAATACCCATTAAAATGTTTTATAAATAAAATGTAGCTAGCTGCAGGACTGTCACAAATAAGACATCTAATATTTATCGTGTATTCGTAACCATTTATAATCAACCCATTCTTATTTAATTTCAGAAACTCTTTTAGGAAGGAATCTAAATATGTTTCTTGAGATTCAGGCTTCTCTTTTTCATGATATACGCTAATAATAGACACATTATTGCACGAGCTATTGACGATTCTCCCAAGAATTGACCACAGAGACGTCTTAGGTGAATTGGTTATTGGTACACCATCAATGTTTATGTCTATTTCAATATTCTTTTTGATTTGTTTTCCGTATTTAGTTACCACATTTTCAAGGGATTTTTGTAATTCATAATGAAAATATGTTCCAGGTGGAAAAAGAGTGATAACAGTTTCTCTTTGAGTATGTCTTAAGGATCTTACGTCTTTAGGAAGATATCTTAAGCCTGCATCTCTCAAAATAGCTAAAACACTGTTCGCATGAATATCAGGGAGATTGCTCGTATTTAATGAAGATAATCTGTTTTTGATATCTATATATTTGCCATCCTCATTATGTTCAGTATCGCTATCATCATCTGTTGCTGAATCTTTAAAATTATCTACTTCTAATTCTAAAACAAGTTTCTGAAATTCAACTTCAAGGTAATCAAAGCAATCGTCATTATTGCAACTACTGCTATCGTCGCACACAGGGTGAAAGTTTTCAAGGATTTCAACAGATTTATTAGTTCCTTCATGGTTTGCATTATTGTGAGTCTGGGATAACTGTGCATATTCTGCATCAATTCGATTAAATTCTTCTTGGCATGAAGAAACAATTCGTCTCCTTTGTTACCTTCCAGACAGATCTTTAAATCGTTTTTTTTATGACATTCTATAAATATAACAATAAAGTTTGATTTAAAAATTGGTACAGTCGACTAACATGCAGACTTTTATACTTTTCAGGATACCAATGTTTTTCTACACCTCTAGGTGTAGAATGGTCACACTATTAATATTATGCAACTGTACACCTGGTTGCAAGTATAGTAAGTGGAATATCTGAAACACGAATTTTGGCATGCGTATCTTTAGTATCCGTAATAGTACAGTTCGAATATATTGTATATAAAAAATATTAAAATATTTATACTGTACATGTAAAATATTAAAAGGTTAATATTATATGATAAAGATACGCATGCCAAAATTTATGTTTCACATATTCCACTTACTATATTTGCGACCAGGTGTTCAATTGTATTATATTAATAGTATGGCTATATCGTCGCTCCCTACGAAGACTAGCACAGTTCAAAATGCGGTCAAGAGTAGCATAACTCGCGACTTTATATTAAGTAAAATATTTGTATTTTACGTTTTTATTGGGTTATTTGGCTGGTTAAGTTCATGAAAACCTTGGACAAAGACACTCAGCGTTTTAAAGGGTTTCGGAAATTTCTAAAAAAAGGGAATAATTTTAAAAAATGTTCGTAAAAAATTATTGTACTTAGGAAAACAATTTTAAATTCGGTAAAAAGTTGTAAATTGTGAATATTTAAAAATGTTTATTAGGGACAGTTTTGCAAAAATCGGGAATTTTGTACAGAAATTGGTTGTTTAAAGTTTGAGTTGTGTTAGTCTTCGCGGGAAATTTTGAGTTGTGCTAGTCTAGCTTGCGTCAAATGAGTTGTATTCATGACGGGAAATTTGAACAGTGCTACTCTTCGTAGGGAGCGACGATATCCGGTAAGAGAAAATGTGTGAGATATAATATCTAAGCGAAATCGTGATGGATCATTTTGAAAGCACTATATAGCAGTGTCGCTTAAATCCACGTTTAAGTCACGCCTATCCGTGACCTAAGTAGTCCATTATTTCACCGTGTATATCGCACTCGCTACGCTCGTGCGCTAACCTTACGGTACAATAATGGCTTCCCTGGTAAAATGAACCTAAGAAATGGCTAGTAACTGGTCAGTTCTTAGGTTTCAATCTAGTTTTTGCCTAGTAACTGGCCAGTTCTTAATTTCATTTCTACCAGGGTTGCTTAGATCATGAATAGGCGTGACTTGGCGGATTTAAACAGCTGTGGTGTAAAATTGTATACGATACTCGTGAACTAAGCAGCCCATCAGTGCACGGCGTTTTATCACCCTCGCTGCGCTCGGGCACGATACACGCCGTGCAATAATAAAACAGAGAAATCGTAACTCTGTTTTCAACCGTAAATCTATCACATATTCCACGAATATATTCAAAGCAAACATACTTTTTCTGAAGTATTTTTTTCTCTACTTTCCATTTCTGGTATCAGAATTGCGTATTTTTCACTCAAAAATCCAATATGGCGACGTTTAAAAGAAAAAATACAAAATTTCGATACTTTTTTTTTTAAATCCAATTTCTTGTTGTGTTAACGTTGAGGACGGAATTTTATTTTTCAACTATGAGTGCATAAATGAGTTGTACTTTAAATTCAGTTTGCCCGAATCCAGAAATTCAATATGGCGGCTAGAAAATGGCGCCTGAAGCGCAAAATTTTGCCCAAACTTTCACGAATTTTTTTCTCAAATATAAAGCATTCGACGAAAAAATCAATAAGAATAAAAAGTGCTTATAATCAATCAAGGAATATGTTTAAATTTTTTCACTGAGTTTTGAGCAACTTTTTTATTTTTGCCAATTGGCAATTTATGACAAATTGGAAAAATTCATCGAATCGTCTCGAAAAAATTCAGATATACTTCTTGGTCAATTCTAAGTACTTTTTATTCTCTAACTTTTTCTTATATAACACTTTGTTTTTGAGTAAAAAATCAAAAACCTTAAAATTCTTAAGATTTTTTGAAATTCAAAAAAAAAAATCAAAAACTTTAAAATGTTTTGTTCCATATGCACTTTTTGGTCAATTATGAGCAAATTTACTTCAAATTTGTGCCCGAGTATCTGTCACATTCCAGATGATATGATTTTCGCATTGAAAAATTCTCATTTCTTAGCCTGGACACACAATTATTACACAATCGATTAGGGGTTAAAATGTATTAAACTGTATTTCTACAGAAGCAATGATTATTTATCTCAAAAAAATTTATTCTTTATGCCTCGGTTGAAAATACGCACATCCCGCGTAGATTTCAATGTAGAGAGTCTAAGATTTGTCTAAGCATAAATTTCATAGTCTCGAAGAGACGGACGCGCGTAGTTATAACCTCAAGACCTCAAAGCTACGTACCAGAGTGTACGCCATAAAATAGCAGACGCAATTTAAAAGTGCTCCACACTTATCCTAGAAGTTTTAATTTTTATCAGCGCCCCCACGTTACATCTGAATAATCATCAATAATTTAAAGAAACTTAACAGTCGAAAAGTGGGTGTTAGTGAGTTTCAGCACGTGTAGTGTGTATCAAGGAATATTACAAATTTAAGTTTCTTAGATAAAAGTTTAAACTAACATATTATTTCGTCGGACAGATTTTAAGAAGCAGTGGACATTTTACTAACTACAATTTGACTATTTCCGACGAAATAAGTCGTTATTATTTAATTTTTTTTCAAACTTTCCTTTATACTTATTGCACGTGCTGAAACTCGATATACGGTGATAAAGTTAGTTAACTAATTATAATAAATAAAAAACGTTTTCTCCGCTAGGTGGCGGGTCACTCCAGGTGTGGAGCACTCTTAAGGTCCCTCTCTACACTCAATATAGTTATACTAATATATGTAGTGAAATGAGTAAAATTACGGTCCCGTTGCTCTAATAAATTTCAGCAAGAAAGTGATATTTTAATCTGAAAAAATTATCAATGACTGATTATGATACGTAGACACCGCAGATCCGAGCTCAAGTTCTAAATCTGACGAATAGGAAAAATTCTTAAAATGTGCATCTTATTTGAGCAGTCAGGTTAGTTGTCGTCAATAAAAAATCGAATGAACAACGATCGAAAATGTCTTGAACAGCTAACCTGACTAATGAACCAAGATGTTCTATATTCAATGATTTTGTCTGTTGAATTGGCGAAGAGCTGAGGCCTGAGCTTAGATCCGCGGTAAGTATATATCACAATCTACAACAGGTAATTTTTTCAGACCAAAATTTTATTCCCTTTTCGTGATTTATAAGAGCAACGGGACCGTAGTTTTCTCCGTTTACTATATATATTAGTATAGCTTTATCAAGTGTGGAGAGGGACCTTTAAGCAATTTCGCGCCACAAAATAGCAGACGAAACAATAATAAGGCTTTGCCTACAACTCCGCGAGGGTCCGCTGTTCACACTAAACATAACGAATAGTAGCAAAGAAATAACCAATACAACTTATCTGCTTTGTTTACAGTACTCTAATTAAATTGACTGCTGACCAACGACTTCAACAGTAACAACAATAATGTAAACAAAGTTGAACAACTTTTACGTACATACTAAATGTTCTTTAGATCAGATAAGTATTAAAAGCAATAATAAACGATAATACAGAATCGATTGTTTTTGTAAGCATTTTTCCTTCATAGGGTTAAAAAGACTGCAAAATGTTATGCATTTCAAGAATCCTGCATTTTACGACGTACTTGAGTTTCTGACAAACACACTGTCATTTAGAAAAGAAAAAAGAGAAAGAAAAAGTATTTCAAGAATCTTATTATAAATCCGAAGAAAAGATTTGTTCATGCATCAGTTAATTATTGTTGCAGTCCCAAAGTGGATTGATTGAAATGAAATAGTGCATTAAGTAAAGTTTAAGTGTTGAAATAGTTGCGTTTCAAGTGTTGACTGTAAGTGTTTCTACTTGGAAAAAGTGAGAGTGTGTAAGTGTCTGTATTCCAGTGTGATTCGCTGTGAAAACTTAAAATGTAATCCCTGTATGTATGTGAGATAGACAGTCTACAAAGTCTTGATGATTGTCTTGGAGCCGAAGGTTCGTTAAGTAGTATCGCCACATTTCAACATTCACCTTTATCAACTTGGACCTTTAGCTTCCAGATTAATAACAGGACTTTGAAGACAGTCACATCTCACACCCGCAGGTTTCGCATATCAAATTTTAAAAGCTGAAAACAATCCAGTCAAGAGATATCCTTCATTTATGTGAATTGTTGAGCCAATCATTTTTTTAAATTTGATATGGAATACCTGTGGGTGTGTGAAATACTCTGTAAAGTTCTGTTGTTTGTTTAGAAGCCGAATGTCCAATTTGTTAAAAATAACCGTCGCATTCAGACCATAAGTAGCACCTACTGGACCTTCCGCTGCCTGGCAAATACAATAATTTGGATATCTTTTGACTGTATCGTTGTCAGCTTTTGAAATGTGATATTGGATATGTGTGGGCGTGAGAGATACTGTCTATAAAATGTCGTTATTTATTTGGAAGCCAAAGGTCGAACTTAAAGAAAATAAATATCGCATTTGGGCCTTAAGTAGTACCTACTGGACCTTTCGTTGTCAGACAAGCATCAGGACTGTACTGACAGTATCTCATATACCCACAGGAATCCCATGTAAAATTTCAAAAGCTGACAACGATCCAGTCAAAAGATATCCAAATTATTAAAAAGTATTTGCTAACGTTTTCACATAAAGGAAGGATATCTTATGTCTGGATCGTTGTCAGCTTTTGAAATGTAATATGGGATACCTCTGTGTAGGCGAGATATAAAGTCTTGCTATTTGTCTAAAAGCCGTTGGTCCAACTTGTTAAAAGTAATAGTTACAAAGAGGTTGTGTATAGTACTTTTTGAACCTTTGACTCCCAGAAAAGCATGAAGACTTCTTAACAAGGAATAAATTTAACTTTTGAATATTCTGCTGCAAGCACTGTGAGCATATTCAAAAAATACTGAAATACACGCACAAACTGTTTTAACCTAACACTTCATTTTAATCTTTCTAATCTCATACAACATTATTACTTCAGGTACCTTAATTTAATAATTTATTTATAAATAATTTATGTTACAATCTCACCTTTAAGTGTTCACTCTCCTCCACTGAATTGATCTTACTTGACTCTCTGATCTTTTTAACCTCCTTCCCCACTGATTTAATCTTTGTTCTGTAACACAATAAAGAGATACATTTTATTAACATTATTCAATTGTACACGACTATAGAAATTGATTATTTAAAATGAGAAACTTACCTTGGACAAATATAATTCACTTTCACCCAAAAAACGTGGTTTCACAAAAATGGATGGTCTGTCTGCGAATGCAGTGCAAAGGGCTCTTCGGAGTCCGGAGTCCGGATCGGAAGTTAGTAAACGAATTCATATACGCTATTCCACGAATCACTAGCAAAACCAGGATGGCAGAAATTTATTTATCAAAAATTCTTTCTGAAAGCTTTTTAGATTTAGACTAATAGCGTAGAAAAAGAATGCTTAAAGATGTTGTGTACGCCCATTATAGGTTATAATTAAATAGTTAATAAAGATTCATTTTTAAAAGATGCGAATATGACGCGAAGAATAAAATTTAGCACGTGCATACTTATTCAGACCCTATAGTTTTGCTAATTTTCGGCACAAAAACCATGATTAACTTATGTGGCAGTCGGTGGTAGTTGCGTCTAGTAGCGTATATGTTCGGAAAGAATACTTAGTGATTGTTTTGTTAAAGTAATAAAAAAACTTTGTATGAAATTAGTAATATAAATTGGATCATTGAACTCTTGATGAATACCTTCTTTACACCTATGACACTCTTTAGTAGGGAATGTTGTTATTATGTATTATATAGATGTGTTCATTAAGAATTCTTAATGGATACTATTGATGCAACAACGAAATGCTTTACTTACGATTACTATCGTGTCATATGCTACAAATTTGTTCACAAAGAATTCATAATCGATACTTTTATTACAAGTACAAAATACTTTCTTTGCTGTTGGTGGCATTTTATCCATTTGATCACAAAGAATACTTTATGAATACTTTTTTAGTACTATAAATGTTGATTTAGCGGACATTCAAAAATCCTTTAAGAATATTTTTTTTTTTTTTTTGAAAATGTGCTTATCGGGTATTTTTCGTTTCGTTTTATTAAAAGTAATAAAAAAAGAATAAAAACATCGTTGAGTTCCATAAGCTACGTAAAAAGCTCAAAGTAATGCATAATTCACATTGGGTACATCCTCTGCAATATAAAATTTTATTCTCAATATCCAGGTATGAATTCAGCATTGTATAATGAAACGTTTTCGTAAGCGGGCTCATTAAATTTAATTCTATTTCGTTGTTTTTGTCACGTGAGTCGCATTGAAGACGAAGTCAAGTAGGTCATGCCAGCTTCTTTCGTAATTAAGTAAACTACATCAGTTTGATGCTCACAATTTCGCACTGCTGTTCTATTTCATTTAAAGAGTTCCGCTGATTATGTTAACATAGTAAGATAGCTCACAACACACCTTTTGAAATGAAGAGGTTGATACGCTCCTAGCTTTGCTACAGAAACGTAATGAAACCGCTTGATACGCTGTACGTGTCAGTTATTAATATCCTTATTAAGTTAACTCTCGAGTTAAATGATTCGAGCGATATGTAAACCCATTAGAAATTTGAATTCCGATATTGCGATATGAATCACCAATAGATGCGCTCTATTCTTACGCGTTCTATTCCCAACGAAATGCCACGCAGGTAGTCATATTCAAACGCATTCCAATCCCAGAAAGTCACAGCTCTGAAAAATTTTAATCCCCCCTGGAGCACAGGCAGTTTGATCAGGTCTCGGTTGCAATCGCGAGCGAACGATCTTCAACTCCGGCAGTTCATTCATAGTCGAGCGAGAGAGAGGGAGCCGAGCCTTCGCGTCTCTTTAAATTGAAATCCCAACTTGTCTTTCAGTGGGGCTCGAAAATAGCCCTTAAGCGCGCAAGAAAAGAAGTCAATGATGCCCCACGGACGAGTGATCTTCTATAATTGCCCTAAGTCCCGCCTCGGTCTTTCCGGAAGGATCTTTTTTTCTCTCGCACGCTCGCTCGCTCTCACTCTCTCCCTCACACTCTCCGCATCTCTCTGCCTTATTCTTCTATTTTCCCCAACTTCTTGCCTCGCTATCTCTCGCAGTTCGGCTTTATTACGCCACGACGGCGGCGCTCCTGTCTCATTCTCTCGGTTATGCCTCTCGCCGCCCGCCGTCTAATTTTACGCTTGACAACGGCGGCTTTCGACTTCCTGAGTTCATCTCTCCATCGTTTGTACTCTCTTTCTCGGGCGTTTGCCATCTCTCTCCGTCCCTCTCTCTCTCTCTCTCTCTCTCTCTCTCTCTCTCTCTCTCTCTCTCTCGCACGCGCGTGCGCTTTCTAATTCCCCGCCGCTGCGCTATCTCAATCTTCCACTCGCTCCCACTCTCTTTTCTTTTCGTCGTTCGCATCCCATTTTTCTTGTTTGCGCCTAAAGCCCGCTTCCCCTGTTCGGCTTGTCAATTGGCCGACCTATTTCGCCCGTTACTTATAGTCCTCTTAATAAAAGTCTCTCCGGGACTCGCGGGAGGGCTAAAAGCGGCCGCTATAAAAATCGCTGCCTCTCGCTGCGGCTGCAGATTCGCCGCCCGGATTACACGGGAATAACTGTCAGAATAGCGCCATTGGAATCTTCCACGCGGATATTGCCCGTTCCTCTAAATTCATCAGCGAGCGCATGATTGCAAGCCACGGGCAACAAAATTTCGCCCGCGCGTGTACGCGCTGCAGCCAACGACTTTCACCATAAAACTGACTGATGCTAAAAATACTCCGCGACAATCGTCGTTCCGCGCGTCGCTCTTTCGCTGTTTATTGTGCATTTTCGCCGTGAAGGAATGCGCGTCTGAGTGTGACGTACGAAGCGAGATTCAAAAAAAGTTTCGCATAAACCCGCACGCTCAAAGTCGCATACAATTATTTTCACCTGAAACGCGATGGAATCGAGGTTAGCAAACATTTGTCTTCTAAGACGATGCAGCTCATAGCGCGTGCAAGAGTGCAAACAAAAAGGAAAACAATGTCCGCACTAGCGCGCCCAGCGATCTGTGCCAAAACGCGATTTCGCAACCCAGGGCATATCTTTCATTGTACGCGTAAAGGAAGAATAACTTTCGAGCTTTTATTCGCAAATATTTTAACAAAAGTTTGTCATGGGCAAAAATATGATCTCTGAAATAAAAGGCGGTATAACGAAGCCTCGAGAGCGCAGTTTGTGAGCAGCTCGGAAGAGAGAAAAATTATCCGTGTGCCAATGGTTATTCTTTTTGGTAACGGGTTCCCGGTAACGATAGGGATGTATGTCAGTCGTCGTCATTTTGGTCGCGCCGTGTGTGCCGAGAGCGCGCCGCGGCGTGGTGATTTCTTTTGATGATCGTTGGATCTCTCATGCGGATCTCATCATCTTGTATTCGACATTATATAGTCTTTTCACTGCGTTTTTATTATTCTTATCTCGCATCTTCCACTTTTTAATTGCCAACGCGCTCTCTGCATTTCGTCCGGCCATCTCGCAGGATATCCGCTGCATAATTAGACGTCCCAAAAATATTTCGAACGAGCTCTAGCCACCTACGAATCAGCGATTGTTGCAAACGGTAAAAAGGCGATCGAGAATTATTAACCAGCGCCGAGATGCAAAGCGGTCGCAAAGCAATAAACGACAGAAGTAATTACGCGTAAAGAAGTTTTATCCTCGCGGCGCAGTACCTCGGGCTCGCGCGATGCGCGCCACTTGTATTTTTATTATTTATTAAAGTCTTTAATCTGTCATTCCCTGCCGCCCCGCTCTGCATGCGCGCTCGCGGCTTTCTCTTTCCGCGCTCGCTGCACACCCTCGCTCCGCGCCGACTCCGGCTTTCTCTTTTTCGCGCTTGCGACTTGTCGCTCGGCTCTCTTTTCCTCCTCTCGCGCGCGTTGTCGCGCAAAAAAGAAACGGCGCGATATAATAAAAAGTCAGAAAATAAAAGAAAAAACGTCGCGCGGTATATAACGAAACGGCCGGCGGGGAGACAAGTGACGCCCGCTCTCGGTGGAGTGAGGGAGTGAGGGAGAGAGAGAGAGAGAGAGAGAGAGAGAGAGAGAGAGAGAGAGAGAGAGAGAGAGAGAGAGACTTTGTATTTCTGTCCCGCAGTGACTCACCTCGTCGTATCGCTCTTCTCCTCTCCACCCACGCGATGAGCACAGTCGCTCGTGCGGCTTACCTTCGCGCTTATACCATCTCGCGGCCTCCTTGCTGCACGCGCGTTTTCGCCTGTAACGCGTTATGCAATGTCGTGGCGCGCGACGTGCTCTGTCGCTCTCACATCTAGACAACAGAGCGAGAAGAAACGGACGAGCCAACTTGAACAGAGAGGCGCTTTTGGACCGGCTTTGTACGCGCCCGTGGATTATATGCGCACAATATGATACACACCCTCTCCGCACGTCGTCGCGGCGACGCGTCATCTCTATATCACCGACGTCGCGACGCTATTATATATTATGACGCCGAGCTGGATCTCGAACGATCGACCTGGTTTATATTTAATCGCCTCTTGGAGCTTTTAGAACTTCTGACGTAGACCTCTGTTTTCGTTTTCCTCGCAGCTCGCTCGCCTGTTTTTCCTTTGTCATCGTTATTATTTACCGAGCATTGCACGTCTTCGATGATTCAGAGAACTCTTTGTTATCGGCAATCGCTAGTATATCGTCGGTGTATCGATAGTTCGGGCCCACCTCTGTTACGACTCTTAAGTGCGGAAAAATTTGCGCACGCAACCGACAAAATGCATTACACAAGATCGATAAATATCCTTACGGCGCTAATTAAATTAACTTTATCAGTGACAAACAATGCGGCAGTAAAAGCGCCGAGAAAGGCGAATCCTAAAAAGCGAAAAGCAAAGTGCGCGGCGAGTGAGCGGTATGCGATTGTTGACTCTCACCCGAATCGGCCCTGAATGACGCCAAAATTTAGAGTCCAAGACGGCGCCTGCAACGGCCCCCGAAATGAGCCTTAAATTAAAGACGAAGATACGTATGAAATATTGCGAGTATCGCAGCTCCGGACCCGCTCGCCCTGACCGACATTAACATATGGCGCGACATATGCAGCCTAAATAAGTTTTGAGCCGGTCGGCCGCGGCAGGACGATGACGTCGAACAACGACGAGGCGACGACGATAATGACGAGGATCGCGGCGGCGCGGTGACAGTCGCGCGTTCGCGATCGAGAACTAATCGAGCGCACCTTGTACGTCGCGCGGACAATGAGAGAAATGATACAGATTACGGGCCTTTATGCAGTCGAGAGCGAGATTGATGTCGCGTCGCCGAGACCGCCCTGACCCCGTAAATGATCGGACAATAAGAGTGCGCGCATCGCGACGACGCCGCGCAATGACGTCAGCTGTAAACACGTCGCGCGCTGCATTCGCGTTTATCGTGAGTCATCGCCGCTCGAGCTGCAGCCGTGTGCGCGAATTATCGGCTGCGCGATCAGCCCGCGACGATAATTCAGGCGCGAAAAGAAGAAAGGCTCAACGATACGATGCCGCATTAGGGCCAGCCGAGAGCAAATTGCAGGCTTACGAAATTCAACCACCGTATTAGAAGTCGCGTGTGCCATTTGTACCTCGATTTGTATATCCTCTCCCCCCGACGACGACGACGACGCTATGATGTACGAGCGCGGCGATGCCCAAAAATAGAATGCACGTAAACAAACCCTGTCGCAATTTGCTTCGCCAGCGGGAAAATTCGCGGCTCTCTCATGTGCGATCATGCGTCATTGAGATATTACGATTTTTTCGATACGCATACAGCGCAGGCGTCATTAGTTTAAAGTCGTGCGGTTTTTGATGTAACCCCTCGAAATGTAAGTTATTGCTGCGCCGAGAATTCAATTAATTATGGACACTTACCGATATTGCCGTGTGTGTATGTGTGTGCACTTATTTCGGTAATTATATCGAGGCACTCCGCGGGAAACCTCAATTCGAAACGGCCGCGTACGGTAAATGCTTTTAAAGAGTTCTTGTTTCAATTAGAGCCGTTCGACAGCCGAACATAATTCTCACTCGGATAGAATCATTTCGATCTCGTTCGCGCAGCGACGGCCGGGGCCGCGTATGAAATTGTTAACAAGAATATTAAAATGCTTAATGCTCGCGAAATGCATGTAAGCCGCGGCGCAACATCTCGCGATCCATCATCGATTACAACCGGTTTTTCGCGCGGCGCTTGCGCAACGAGCTGGTCAACAATAAAAATCGAAGGAGCCCGCTACAGGTACAATATAATCGATTAATCAGCGGAAAAAAATTCTCGTTTAATATCGTTTATATATGCAAGACAAACACATATCGAACTTACATCATAATATGTACAGCGCTTGCGCGCCGTTTTATTATAGCTCGGCGTAATCACTTTATCGCATTGAATCTCTTAATATCCTGTGACTTGCAGACTCGGGATGCAAATTCAATTAATAAAAAGGCCGGCGCGGTGCGCGTACGCACAGACGGCACCCATAAACGTCTCTCACCTTGCGCATACTTTCTCTCCCTCTACCACCCTCTCTCTCTCGCTCTCTCTCTCTCTCTCTCTCTCTCTCTCTCTCTCTCTCTCTCTCTCTCTCTCTTTCTCCTCTCGTCTTACAACCACCCATTTGCATGGATGCGTTCGCTCGATGTAGCCGGATATTTTCCTTCTTTTTTGGGTTGACGAACCCCTCTTGCCGCGTGCATTTTTAGATCATTTACTCGTATGTAAGCGCGCGGGGTGTGGAATTCCAGCGGCAGCGCCAAAGAGTCGTTGAATTTTTCTACGCGTCTCGGATTCAAAACAGCTGCTACTCCACTTGTGACCGGTCGTTCACCCGTCGTCGGTAATTAATGAATTTATCCCGCGCAAGACACGTGGAAGAGCTTTGACGGGCGCAACGCGAGTGCACTCGCGTTGAAAACTTTTTGCATCCGTACGCGCCGAGTGCGAGCTTGACTAAGCGGAGCATCGCGGAAACGGAAGTTTCCTTCGTCGTCGTTTTCTTCGCCTCGGAATGCACTTGTTCATCAGTCATTTTATGTAAATCGTTCGGCTGAGTCTTGAAAAAAATATTTCATGGACAAATAACAGTAGCTGATTTATGCATGTCGATGACGTAATTTGCACGTAGACTCGCCGCTCGCTTAAGTAGAATGCCGCGGTATCTAGTCAAATACAGAACACGCAGCCGCCTTACAACTTTATCTTGCTACTGTTCTATTGGCCCTCTGATTTCATATTATGCTCTTTTTCTCACTTCAAAAGTTGAATTTTTTGAATCACAAAATATCTATCAACCGCTAGAAGTAAAAAAAAAGATTGCTCCCAGAGCTTTTTCGATCAAGGGGCTCAAGAAGTGCACTTGTCGGTTTTTCTATTATTCATCACGGTACGAGACACCGTGGGCTACAGCCAGCTACAGTGCAAAGAGACCCCGCTGATCTCGTTCTCGTTCGCATTCGGCGGAACCGAGACTCGTCGCGCGCATCTCGTCTCTGGGGGCTGTTATTTAAAAATCCGCGAAGACCTGCGCGAGACGGAGTAAGGGATTTGGGTTGCGCTAGCTACTCGCCTCGTCGACTGACATGTCATTAGGCAATTGTTTTCGGAATAATATCGCCGCAGCGCTCGCCCGAAGTCAGCAGCGGTACAGGCGCTCTGGCAAGAGCGCAATAGGCTAATTATCCGAAACAGTCTAAAGCGCCCCGCGCGCGTACGTGTGTGCGGTGGCGGCGGCGGCGGCGGCGAGAGGGAGAGCGTCGACGGAACTCGCGTCCACGAGGGATCTGGGTCGATCTAGAAATAACCTCGAATGCATTCAACCTCCTCCACTCGCGCGCTAAAGCGCCGACGACGACGCGACGCGCGGCTAGCATGAGCTATAAAGCGGCGGCGCACGCGCGACACCACCCGCGACTCGCCTCTCCTCTCTCTCTCTCTCTCTCTCTCTCTCTCTCTCTCTCTCTCTCTCTCATTCAATGAAACGGCCGAGGCCCCTCCGAGCGACGCTCGGCCGATCGCTGCACTCGAGTAACCCGCTTTCCCATTGGCCGATCATCGGCGCAAATCGCCGCCAAGAAGCGCGGCCATCAGCCGCCGAGTGCAGGCCTCGCCTAGATAAACATCTGGCCAGTGCGATTCGCGAAAATCGGGACCGATACCGCTCTCGCGACTGCCTACCGCGCGCGCTTTTTCTCCCCGGCCGCGCAGTCATTGCGAAATGCGCCTTCGATCTCTGCCTGGCGCACATACGGACACGCGCGTCGATTTTACGGATCGTTCCTCTCAGCCCTGTCCCGAAGCCTTCTCCTCATTTTCCTCGCGGTTTGTTTTCTATCCGCGCGCTGTTTACCGCCTCTATTTTTATTCGAGTTTGGATTTGAACGACAAATCGCGCAACAAGCGACAAATGCGCTTTTATTTGGTGATGAACAATACCCGTATTCACTTTGCTCGACTGGTGCTGTCGACCCGACGACAAAACGTAAAAGATCCCACATGGACTGTGCTGTTTTTATTGAATCGGCAAAGCAAAAAAAACGATCGTTCCGAAAACATGCATCATCCATTCGATGAATCATTGGGAGTGAAAGTACGTAACCGAACGTCGCGCTCGAGGGGTGAGATCAAATCGCTGCTCTCGAATCCTGTGGCAGTTCGCGCGGCAGCTGTCGCTTTGATTCACTGCTTCCTGCGCGCCCATCGTCGTATTTTTGTCGACGAGCTTCCACACTTTCTTTCTGCGTTTTTTTCTCTCCTCTCTCGCGCCCGCGCGCGAACGACCTCTTCTTTTTCGCCTCTTCATACGAGCCCACTTTATTATTTCGTTTTCAATGGCGGATGTAAGTGCCGAGCGCCCGAATCGGAAAATTTATTTATTGCTCTAACCAGGCATTTTTTCTGTTATGATTAACTTTGACTAATGTTCACTATTTTCTCTGTTACAGGTATGTTTGCAGCACTTCTTAACTTTCAAGATCAGAACAGTTGTCCCAACCGTTAGAGTGGCCTGCAAAATGTATGAAATCGTTACGAATTTTGTATACTGCTTTTCAGTTTTGCTTTACACAGACGCTAACAAAACCTATATCCATGATGTAAAAATAACGTGCGTTTATTGAAAAATAATAAATATAGCTTGAGAACCTGTTGAGGAGATCGTTTTATTTCACAGCAAAAATGCATTAATAATAAAATAACATTATGCTAGCTATAATTTCAAAGAATGAAAGACTTGGAAGAATTTAGTTCAATGCAGTTATTCTTACATAACGAGACGACAGTTCTGTGCGGATTTAATTCTTGATCAAGGTAAAAATCAGTTGGAAATAGCAGATTTTAAAAAAGTCACTTGCACTGCGTATACTTACCCAAAATTTAACGAGTAGCATTATGACATAGTTGTACTCGGGATCGGACTCATAAATCCTGCGGAACATTAATCTTGCGCTTGCGTGGTCAGAGAGCTTTGCATCGTGGAATCCGCACTGCCGTATAGTATGCGATTACATAGCGGGAGCAAATCTGCGGCGACACTCAGCGTTGTCCGTACGTCGGGTCTCGTTTATTGTTGACGTTTGCTCGCGATGCATTGCAGTGATAATTCTGGCCATTAAGCTTACGACATTTTTTCCCCTCTCTCAAATAAAAAAAAATAAATACATGGAATTAATACAAGTCTTTTTGAATTCATTTTGCTGTACTTGCTTGATTTTAATTTAGCAACATTCACTTTTTGGCATGGTGAAAGCTTGGCCAAAACGACTGTAAACATTAATTTTTCGGAGTTATTCGTTACTATTTACAAGTTTAGTAGAACGTAGTCATAAAAACGAAGCTGCGAAATTAGATTGAGCTGTTTCTATGTCATGATGAAACCGCGTGAGATCCACATGGTTTGTCTGCAACTTATATATGGAACCAGGAAAATTCTTGATGAAAACTAACTATATTCTCCTGCATTGCAAAATTCAACATTATTTTCTTTCATACGAATCGCATACGTTGGCAACTCAATTATTTCAATACTTGGAAAATGGCCTGCCTTACTTTTCTTTTTTTTTCCCAAAAGCCAGTGAACCTATTCGATTCACTCACAGAGTGGTCAACATATTTCTTATAGGAGTGTAGAGAGCTTGACAATCAAAATAATTCATTCCTAAAGGACCTTGCTTCTCATAAATCACAAGCGCGGAGTGGACCGAAAAAGCTGGTAATTTTTTACGAGTTGCACACGCAAGGCAGCACGTGGTATTATCGGATTTTCGCCACTTCCTGATAGGGCGGAAAAATTTACAGCAACGGATTCATAGCATTTATGTGCACATCGCCAATCTCATAATTGGATTAGCCCGCCTTTGCAAATTTCTCAAACAAAAAGACGACGCTTTTGTTTCTTTTCTCGCTCTGTGACGGTCTTGCGCAATTTGTCGCGGACAGAAAGCCTTGCGCAATCGCTGATGTACAAAAACCAAGGGCCCTCTCGAGCAGAAGAGGGGAGGTGAGGAATGTCGTAGGCGACGGCACTCGACGAAGATTAATCCGGAGATAACTCGCTTTCGGGTGGCTTATCCGACGGGCTTATCTGCGTACTCGTGTTCAATTTCAGGCCGGCCGCGGATAAAAAATAGCTGCATGCAGCTGCGGCGGATCCGAGGTGAGGAAGTGCGAGTCCCTTGAATTATATCTCGGGCGCTTGTTAAATTGAGACGGGGATTATTTCAGCTGCGCACGGCGGAGGACACACTGTTGATACCTCGAGATCGAGTCGTGTTAATTATTCCTTCTGCGGATCCGCTCCGTTGATCGATCGTCGCAGCCATCGCTCGCGATGGATTAATGAAAACAGCATAGGTATATGACTAAGGGAAAAACCAACACGAGGACAAAGAAAATCCTACTCCCGCGCGTGATCATCGAGTCGAGAAGACTTGGAAATCGAGCCCGAGGACGA
Source organism: Nasonia vitripennis (assembly GCF_009193385.2). Classification (NCBI taxonomy): domain Eukaryota; kingdom Metazoa; phylum Arthropoda; class Insecta; order Hymenoptera; family Pteromalidae; genus Nasonia; species Nasonia vitripennis. The sequence goes on along the minus strand of NW_022279596.1, from coordinate 766,700 downwards.
TAGTTTTTTCTGCGCGCGACGCGTGAGTTCGAAAAGTAAGTCGCGTGAAAAGACCATAAGGTACATGCGTGCTGCACGTACGCAGCGATTGTGCACAGCGCTCGCGGAGGTGAAGATGATGAAAACGAAAATAATCAACTGCTATACTCCGTCGATGGCGTGAGGCTCCGCGAGCGCGGAATGAACTCGTGAGAAAACCGGTCTCCTCAATTGCGTTATCAGTTGCAATTGTCCGCTTAACAAGGACCGATATAGCCGTCATCGGGCTCGACTAAAACGGAATACACTCGCAGAGAGAGAGAGAGAGAGAGAGAGAGAGAGAGAGAGAGAGAGAGAGAGAGAGAGAGAGAGAGAGAGAGTCCGGTGTGCCGCCAGTAGTATCGCTCCCTTAGAGCGCGAATGGTCAGCCACGGTTGCGCCACGCCGCAGCGACGAAGGCCGTTCTAGGTCGCATTTGCCGCGCACGCGAGACTCTTGGCCAATCGGTTACGTCATTAAATTGATCCGTTTTTTTTTTCGTTCTTGAAAATCATTCTAACTCGCCGCCTGCTTGCCGCGGCGAGCGAGGAAAAAACGGGCAGTCTATTCCTGGAAAATTATACGAGGTGGGAATATTATGAAGTGAATTAGCTGCCTTTTCTGGACAACTTTATGCGTGCGCGCGAACTAGCTCGTCGTTGCGCGCAGAGAGAAATAACGAGCGAAATTATTTCTAAATCGCTGAATCCGCTCGCTCGCGTAAACGAAGACCAGGCATCGAGAAAAAGGATGTTCGAAATAGCGGAGGCCTGCAAAATTTTTTAATGCTGCACCGGATTCCGCAGACGCGTGTTTAGACGACGTCCAAACAATTTACTGCAAAACTAAAGAAGAAAGTCCCCGGCGTAAAACGGCTCGAAAGTCAGTCTCTATTCTAAAAAAGAGATCAAATAAACCATAAATCCCGAGAAAGTGGTGCTCCGCGTTGTCGGCTCACTAATTTAAAGCGTCGATGAAAAAGTAACAGAAGCGCGCCGCGTCTGCATTTACACAGCGGATTCGCGCGAGCTCGCTGCGTCTATTTCAATGGCAATAACGCTCGGCGTTTTTTGCGGTTCGCTAGGTCATGTAGCAGCAGCGCGCCGGCAGTCGGAGTTTCGTCCAAACTTATAGAGGCCATCTGTTCGCTTTTAACGTCGCCCGCAGTCGCTAGAGAGAGAACAGCCCGAGTGACGTCACGAGGATGAATAAACCGAGACAGAGCGGCGATCATAGCGGATAGAGCAGCGCAGCCGTCGACTTTTACGAGCTTGCTGCGCCGGCCCAGCTTTCGCCGGAAACTGCAGACGTATGCAAAAACGGCGCTCGTTTCATCGGTGCGCTCATTGTCCAGCGACGTACAGCGCGCTTGCGCTTGCGCGTTACTGCTAACTTTCGATTTCGCTCCAATCAACGGCGCCTCCCTTCCTGGAACACGTAAAACTCGGAAATAATGCGATCGCTCACCAGAACTGTACAAGCAAAAACTGCGCGCATCGCTAAAAAGGCAACGTCTTCCGAGAATTCCTATTCGAGTTATTTGAATAGCCCCGAGACAAGTCATTCGCAATCAAAGTACCCGATATATTTAGCGGCGCCGCGAAGGAAAATATGAGCGGAGAGGAGGGAATAAATTTTCTGCGCTGCTAAACCAATTAAGAAGGAAGGAGACGTTTTTCGCGCCGTACACGCAGAACTCCGGCTCTGACATCCCCGCAGTAAAAGTCGGCCGCGAAGCGACGGTCTTGAAGATCCATAAATTAGCGCCGGAAGCGGTGCCGCGCCCAGTAGGCGATGTTCAAATATCGCAGTTTTCTCACAAAACAGAAGACGCAGCGCGAGCGAGTTCGGTCGTCACTCGGCATCACAGCTTGCCGCATCGCAATTTCACCGTACATTAACTCGGCTGCGGCGAGAAAGCTCCACGTGCGATATCGCATTTTCCTCATTTTCGCCTACTCCCCCGTCGCTTGCAATAAGAGCGCGGAGGCAGAAAAGCGGGAAGAGCGACAACGCGGGCGAAACAGTTGTTTTCATCGTCGGCACGGCCGTGTGCGCTTGCGCCTCGCTCTCCTCGTCGTGCGAGTTGTCTGCGGCTGGCGCTGCGCCAGGTGGCCGCTGCCGAGCGCTGCCGAGAGGGTGGCCCGAGTTCCCCCGAAGCTCTCGGCTCGCCGGCGTCCCGGTGTTGGAGGCGTCCGTCAGTGCGTTTCTGACATGGCTGCAAGGCGCTTCCGCGACGTCTTCGCCTCCCCTACTCTCGTACCAGCGCGACGTGCCGACGATCAGCAGCAGCAGCGCCGGCGCGCTTATTATCACTAACTCGGCTCTTCGCCGCGCAGCAGCTCTCTTCTCTCGTTCTTCCTCTCCTCCTTCTCCCCCTCCTTATTCTTCGCTGCCGTCGTCGTCGTCTGCTGCTTCTCCTCCTCCTCCTTCTTCTTCTTCTTCTCATCGCATCTCACACACGATCTACAATCGCTACTTATCACTTCTAATCCTCATCGCGCGCGCGTACACGACTCTCTCAACTCGACTAACTCCACCATCGACGTTTCAAGGCCGAACGAATCCAGGCCCTGCTCGACTAGACTAACCTGCAAAACGACTGTGATTGTTCTTCGAAAAGTGAGAAAGTTTCAGTGAACTCTGAGTATTTACAAGCGATCGCCAGTGACATGGGAAGATTCGCCAGATAAACGACTGCTGGTATTTCGCTCAACGCTCTCCACGAGTACTCGAACATACGAAAATGTGAGACCCAGGACATCCAGTGGCATGAAATGCAATCGAACGAACGAGATTAGCGGAGAGTGACAGCGCTCGAATAATCCGTGAACATACACCGAAGAGAAACATCATTCCCAGCGTCAATGAAACGTGCATTCCTCGAGCGAAGTTGTTAGCCGACGACAATCAACCGATCGCTTACCGGCAGTGATGACAGACCAGAAAGAGTGAGAGAGAGAGAGAGAGAGAGAGAGAGAGAGAGAGAGAGAGAGAGAGAGAGAGAGAGAGAGACGTTATTCTCCAATCTCGCAGAAACGATGAGAACCTACACGCGAGCCGGATACGCGCGTTTCGCATAAGCAGCAGTGTGTGAAGTTTGGGACGATTGTGAAAATGAAGCGTTGGTAGCGGGGACGAAACTTTGTGTTACAAGGACTCTGCAAGTGATTGATTTCAGTGTCCAGCCGGGGCTTTGAATCAGGGAACACAAGTTACAGACGGTTGGGGAAAATTATTTTTGAAACTTGAAACAATAAGTGCAAAGTGAGGGTGCGGGGCGATGGAACATCGGTGAAGTATCGAGGTCACCGCAGAATGCCTGAGCCGAGGGCGAAACGCTGTAAACACTGTGACGGTACGCAGATACGTGTGCAGAGTTTCTCGCCGATTTTCTCCGTTTCTTAACGCTCAAGCAAATCAATTTGATTGCCTGGTTTGCCTGATGCTCAAGATTAACCTTCGTGCCGGCTATGTTGGTTTTATTTTGTGAATGGATTTTCTGCCGTGTTATTTGATGTTGTTCAACTAACGAATATTAACAAATAAAGGCTCGAACCCTTTACTCTTTCCTGCGTTGTTCTTCTAATTGTTTGTTTTTCAATCTCTGTTTTATGGTTGAGAGGAAAATTCACTTTTATCGAAACAATAAGCATTTGTAACGTGTATTACGCAATCGTCTATATGATCTATATAATTGTATTACTTTCGGCGAAGTAACGTGGAAAGGCGCTTTATTATTAATAATATTCAGAACTTTATCAAGATGATGCAAATAAATTAAATATTTGGTAGTTTTCACGAATTTTCCTCTCCATCGTATCACTGCGATGAATCGAGTAATCACCACAATTATTAATAATAAGACCCGCTTTGATACCGTTTCAAAGAGCGAATCACGTTCACATCGCATCGCGAGCGATGTTTTCTTTCCCCGTCGCACGTCGTTATGCAAAGACAATTGACTCGTACAAACCGGTGATGTAACAGCGGCAGCTGCAGCTGTTCCAACGCGGAGAAAAAGGCTTTATTTTTGTAACGAAGCATTTTGCCGGTGCGCGAGGGCATAAGAAAACAGTTTTTCTCGCCGCTGGCGGCCAAATTCTGCTGGCAGTGACGGCTCGGTCGTCGATCGCCGCCGAAAGAATCGAGCCTAGATTCTTGTCAGCCAGATCGGGACGCACTCGAGACGAGGAAGACGCGCAGCAATGGCAGCAGCAGCACCACCAGCAGTAGAAGAAGAAGAAGAAGAGGCCGCGCATAGAAGAGTCTCTTGCGGCGAGAGTGAAAGTAGGACGGTACTTTCAGCGAAAAGTCAGTCTTAATTAGGAACAGCGGCCGTTTTATCTCTGGGTCATTCATTCCGCGACACTCGGACGGGCCGCAGGACGGACGCCGCAGCGGGCGCGCTGCATTCCGATCGGATGGCTCTCGTTCCTCGCAACTAGTCGTCGATCTCTCCTCGCCGCTCGCGCGCTCTCTACGCCCAAGAGCCGAGCCAGCGAGAGGAGATCACGCTGCTCTGCCATATATTTTTATCCCGGGTTATTCACCCCCCTTATCTCTCGCGCGGCAGAGAGCGGCAGTTTCGCTCTCTGGCAGCCGCTGCAGAAAACCCTCTTGCCTCATCGCGCCCGGCGAGCGGCGCGCACGTGCTTTCTGGACCGACTGCGCTCGCTGCCCGCTGTTTTTCCACGTGTGCTCGGCGCGCGATAGATGGCCGATTAAGTGGGTCGCGAAATTGGGATGAATCCGAGCGTTCAGAGACGCTCCTGCGCTGCCGCTTCTCGGGATTATCCCTGCAGAGCATGCTACTAAGCATACTGGACGCGCTATTTCTGATTTTGTTGTAGCTGGGTAGTTTTTCAAAAATGTTTACGGTGTCGGTAAATTAATTCGCGAGGTTTATTTGGAAGCCTGATTAACGAGCGCGATCGCGGAATATTTTCCGAGCGCATAGACGATTTCTTCTTTCTCTCTCGCTGTATATTTTTCTCTCCGCGCGAGAATAAGAGATTACGTGAATCGCAGAATATTCGCGTGAATCACGCCTCGATTATTCCGATCGCGAATTCGGCTGTTTGTGTAAAAGAAAGATTTACAGATTAAGCTGGGTCCGCCAGCGCCGTTAAAAAGAAACCCAGCAACATATGATGCATATTTTATGCTGTAAGAACTTTACGAACATATATTTCACGGTTGTTAATGTCTTCTCCGCTTCTTTTTCCTAGCCTCTGCTATGCCGCTTCGTTATTCAAGCGATGTTTACACGATGCAAATTGATTAAACCTTTTATCACAAATCCAAAGTGCCACGCGGGAGCAGTAGAGCTTTTTTCAAATTCTATAAACAAAGTATTTTTATGTTTTTATTTTCGAGTCGCGCATTACAACACGGTTAACAAAGTTACGCAAGAAGGTTTTTTTATTTCTCTCTCTCTCTCTCTCTCTCTCTCTCTCTTCTTTCTCTCGGTCGTTCGATGCGATCGCGATTTGTGTAAGGGAGTCCGCGTTCGCGGGGGCGTCGCCGACAATTGTACAGCGACGAACGAAAAATTGTGGTTTACGATACATAAATCGTCGGTCTAAAATTGTCTCCCGCCTTCCTCGCGTTCGACTATCGCGCACGACCCTTCGCAGCATTTTTACCGCGCTATAAGCTCCAATTTTAATTGCCGCGATTTATTGTCAACTTCTTTTTTCTCGCGAGAGCTTCCTGTGGTATATTCTCGAAATACCTTTAAAGACGCTGCGATTTCTCATGGTCCAATCGTCTATTTTCAGATGTATTTTTGAGGCGTTGCGTTGTGGTGTGTGTATCAGAAAAAATTATAAAGCGCGATCATTCTGACAGGATCATTATGAAACACCATCGCGCGCTTAGCTGAAAACAGCGTTAGAGAGAGATTGTACTCCCACGTTCGTAAATCATCCGAGAGATTAGGCGGCCTGTGATTTCTAAACAATTCTAAGAAAGTCTAAAATTATAAAACTCGGCTGATTCATTGACCGAAAATTACGACTGTAAATAAATTTATTTTTGCATGCGCATTTTTTCTGTCACCAAAAACTCCACTCGCGCGAGGGTATTAAACGTTTTACCAAATTTTCAAATCTTTCTTTGTAAATGCCCGTTTTGCTAAAATGCGTGCGACCTAATAGAGAGAAAAGGTATATTTAACTTAACAAACACAGGCCGCCGTGACAATGCTATTTTTATTCCAATATTTTTATCAAGTATATAATCAAAGATCTATTTCGGCCCGAGGCACATATATAATAGTATATTGTGTACCAAAGGCGTATAGTGGGCTTTTTTAGGCCGAGTGTGGATTTTGCAGTACGAGCCGCAGACGAGTACTGCAAAATCCACGAGGCCAAAAAGCCCACTTAGCACTTGGTGCACACCATATTTTATGTAACGCGCGGACGTATTTTCGCGTTTTTTCGTACGTGTTAAGAGGGACTGATGTGACTATTTTTTGACACGGCAACCGTGCTCTTGTCTTGTTCAAACATTATATAAAAGTCAAATTCATTTTTGTTTTTTTTTGTAAATAAATAATTGATTTTAACAGTACCGAATTTATAATGAGAAAATTGGAAAAAAATGAAATAAAGTATTATGTAAAGGGTTTTAATGAAAAAAATAAGAAATTTCGACAATGTTAATTTATATTTACATAACAGTTTGTACATTTTTTATGTAATAATAAATAATGCAAATTTATCAAAATCAACTTTTTTTTTAAAATTACAAAAAAAAAAAATTTGCGGGCAATAAAGACTTTTTAGCGGGCAATAAAGGCCATTATTGCCCGCTGTTTGAATATGCGGGCAATAAAGGTTTTTATTGCCCGCTAAAATAACTTTTTTTGCCCGCCGGTCAAAAAAGAGTCACTTTAGTCCCTATTAATAGGTACGAAAAACGCGAAAATCGTTCGCGTGTTACATAAAATTATATAAATAAGAACCGCAGCGTTAACTATTTCTAGAACAAATTAATACAAAAACATTTTAACAGCGGAGTAGCCTAGGTCTGATTCAGATCTATTCGTACTAGAAGCAATAAAATCCAACCTCAAAAGCGTGACGTAGCATAGCTATATGCGAATTCGGTATAGCGGGTCAGGCGGTTTCATTAACAAGAAGACATCGCAGAGGTATATGAGCAAGATGAATCCGGCGGACGGCACTCGGTAGATGAAAAGTGCGACGGCTCTATTATTTTGAAAATATATATACGTTAAATGTGGCGCGTCGCGGTGCCGGGAGGGAGAGGGGGCGCGAAGGTGTAGGCGTGATCCTCGTCTCCTCCGCGTCTCTTCTAATATACGCTCTCTAGCGCTCGAAGTGCGCGTGCGAGATGTCGACGGGATATAAAAGTGATTCGTAGATCCGCAAACGATTCGTAAACATAGAGCCCAACAGCTGTCGATGGAAAACAAGTCTAAAGTTAGACGCTCGTCGCCTCTCTCTTTCTTCTCTCTCTCTCTCTCTCTCTCTCTCACTCTCTCTCTTTCTCTCTCTGTCTCTCTCTCTCTCTCTCTCTCTCTCTCTCTCTCTCTCTCTCTCTCGTGTACGGTCATGCTATTGCAGCACTGCAACTCCGCTTCGGTTTTCCGCGCGCGCCGCGTAATCGAAAACTCAGGGGAGGCCTCCACCGCGAAGTTAATCCTTCTCTCGGCGGTATGGACGATCGTCGCGATGGAATCGCCGAGCTTGACCTTGGATCGTCTGTTTTAGTCTTGTTTTCAGAACGCCTGGAAACTTTCCGCTACATTTCACATCTCGATTCGAGACTCGCCGTCGTGTGTGACCTAAATATATGTACCGTGCACCTCGGCATCGAAAAATCGTTTTCCCTGTGCCGTGCAAAGCTCGGCTCGCCCGGCGACATTCCGACTAATCAAGGCTCTTTTCCGCACTGCGGTTGCCGTAAAGAGAGGAAGCAGAGCGCTCTCTGGTAATTTTGGCAGCTATTTTGCGGTTGAACCGTTCAAGCGGGCACAGTCGAAGCCTCTCTCCGTCGGCTTAACGATCGGTCGGAACGAGTCCGGCACTAACCGAGCCGCGACACCAGCATACGGTGTAGCACAGTCGGCGGGGGTGTAACCTGATTTACGAGGGTAGTCAGGTGCATCTCTCTCTCTCTTTGTGATAGCGCCGCGAGTTCAGCTGCCTCCCGCGCGCGAGACAGTGGGAGAAACCGGGAGCCTTTGGCATGGGCTGGCGACCCGTCTCGCTCTTTCTTTCCTGCTCCGCTGGTCCGTCGGAGCACCGCGCGCCGCTTCGATTATTTATTGGGATGGTATGCGCGATGCGTGGGCAGCTTCTGCCATCGCGGAAACTTGGCCCGGCGCCAAATTGTCGCCCGACGGCTCGTCCACTCGTGTGCTCGCTCTCCCACACCTATGCGAAGCTCTAACGGCATACATCGATATATATGTATAGCTGCGGCGATCCTCGAGGCGCGAAATGTCATTAGTGGCTCCGGTGCCTAGCGTTCGCATCGTGATCAGAAGCATCTACAACAGCCGATCTCAATCGAAAGCCGCTCTTTTTGAGCGCACATCGCAGCTGCTCCTGAAATAAATGTCCGCAGGAAAAAGTCAACGGCCGTGCCGAGAAGTCTTCCCGTCGAGCTTCCTCTTCCTCCTCTTCGCAGCGGAGCAAACGCAAATACTCGCGTGAGGCATTGAAAGGGTTGGCGCGCAAAGTGAATGAAAACTGCGGGCGCTTAAGAAAACAGAAAAAAGCGCCCACGGTGGAAAAGTCAAAACAGTGGTATAGGCATATTAAGTGCCGTCGCGATCTTTCATACTCTGCTCGCGCGCTGCAAGACAACTGGATCAGCGACCTGTTTATTTTCGCAGCATGCCAGGGTGAACGTTCGGCAGAATGTTTGCCTTCGAGCATCGGCCAATCCGCTTCTTTCTGCTTTTTACTATTGCTGCGCGCCAGCTGCGGTTTATGCGGAGAACACTAACAAAGTATCTCGATTGTTTCAACAAGAATTATCAAAGCTGGATTGCGCAATCCAGACAGATTCCGAAAGGCTCAACTCCTCTTTTTCGATACACCGAGTGCGTGACATACAAAAATCTTCGGAGAAAACATATTTCTTTAATGTTCGGTATACCGCCGCGCGAGCATTCAAGTTTGGAATCCGTCCAACTGTTACTACTCGGTTAAACAATTTATTCTCCCCATCGGCACTATACTCCTCGGTTTCTCTTTTCGTAATCGAAGAAAAATATCACCGTCTCAGCTATTATTTCGAAAATAGACTGTATCCAGCGGAAACGATCGCGCGGAGTCCTTGACTACAGAGAGAGAGAGAGAGAGAGAGAGAGAGAGAGAGAGAGAGAGAGAGAGAGAGAGAGAGAGAGAGAGAGAGAGAGAGAGTACAATGCGTATGCGAGAAACAAAAATATACTCGCCGGTGGAAAACTGCCGAAACGGGCGGTTGTTTTCTACTTTCCCTGCGTACCCGAGGGGGGAAAAGTGTCTGGGGCAGCAGAGCAGTCGCGGCGATCGCCTTGGCATTTGAAGGGCCGGGCCCGCGGCGCGTCTTGGTAGGCATGATGCGCCTTCTAAAATTAAGACCCGTATTTTGCCTCGCATGCGTGTCCCGACGAATCGCTCTAGATTCCATTGTTGAGATAATACACGCGCGAGTCTTTTGGCCGGCGGAAGAGCTAGATTTATTCGATGAGCCGCTGCTGCATCAGTCAAATAGCAGGCGCGTCGTGCCTGACGACGAGCGCCGACGAGGCATCATGCAGCTAAAGTTAGTCCGCTCTCGCGCCTGCAGTGATTCTCGCAGCCGAGCGGGCTCGGCCCACCGCCCGTTTACATCGGGATTTATTGCCCTTTTTTTACGAGTACTTGTTACCTGCAACTGGCTCCCTCAGCTGGCCGGCGAACATAAAAACGGTCACCTTGACGCATCTTCCTCAAAGTCACGGTCCGCGAACTCTAAAAGCTCATGGGCTCTCTCTCTCTCTCTCTCTCTCTCTCTCTCTCTCTCTCTCTCTCTCGCGCGCGCGCGCGTGCGCGAAACGTACACGCCGCCGGCTCTGTGGCACTCGCTTTGCCCGGAGGCTTATATATCGGCCTTTTATTTGCCTTCCGAGAAGCCGATGCATTTCGGGCATTCGCGTAAAGCCGTTTTAATTAGGTGAATTCGCGCGCGTACGCGTTCCCGATGTCCAAAAAATAAACCATCGTTCGGCCTATAAATAGCCCCATAAATTTGCTCAACGGCATGGGATTATACGATTATTTCTATTTCACACACCTTGTCTCGTGATGCTCGTTTCGCAAATCTTGCGTCCGAGTAAATCCATCACCGTCTCCCTACCTTACGTTATTGACCAATTCCTGAATCTCACAATTAACGGAACACTTCAAAATATTGACTGCGAGGGGCGAAAAAAGGGAAGAGCATCGATTAATTCTTCTTCGCCAAACTCTCTTGAGTGCTCCACTACTCTGTCTATGAATACACGAACGAATATTTGGAGCGACAATTATTTACAATAAAGCGGAAGGTTCCATATCGACTATTGTAAGCGTTCTCGCGAGAGAGTGCGCACATCGATCAAGCACGCGGTATTTTTAGTGCAGTCAATCTCTCGAGCAAGCTCAAAGCCTCGCTCCCGCAGCAACGGGGATTTGAATAGAAAGAGAGCAAAAAACTTCTTTAAAACCCCTTAAGACGAATTGAAGCGGGCGGCAGGCGCGTCCGCTGGGACTTATGGCTTTAAAGGAGCTGTTAAAAAAGTGACGATAGCAATCGTTTGCCGCGCGCGCCTCTATTTTCGTCCGGCGTTTTTCATGGCGGCAAAGGCGGCCCGCGTGTCCTAACGAGTTTTTCGTGTAGATCCGGACGAAGTCTCGCTCTCTCTCTCTCTCTCTCTCTCTCTCTCTCTCTCTCTCTCTCTCTCTATCTCTCTCTCTCTCTCTCTCTCTCTCTCTCTCGCTCTGTCACGCTCGCGTCGTCTTTTCCGCGGCTAACGTAAAACGATTAAAGGATAGCGGCTCGCGCCGCCGACACGCTCGCGGTTTATACGCGTAAACGCGCCATCGCGATTTTTTAAGAGTTTTTAAGTCGCCGACGATCATTTGTAACGAGTGTACTTCGCGAGAGAGCCGCCCATAATTAACGGTAATACATCAAAACGAAGGTTGCCATTTTTCACGCGACTCTGTAAATCAATCACTGGGCCGTGCGCGCGCGAATATTAAAAAACACGAAAAATCGAGGTTTTAAAAATTTGCTTACTTTGCCGAGAGTCTCTCGAGCCTTTCACTCACCCTGAATCACCCGATGTTTTGATTTTTAACCGACTACCGTGACTCAATTTTATCGCGCCTTACGCGCGCGCTGGCTTATTAAAAATTATGTTCTCGTTCGAAATTGAGAGTATACGCCGAGGATATTGAAAAGTTAATTAATTCAAAAGTTCGCCGTCGTAATTTATTGTTATAATCTACTCCCGGATGACTCCGAGTAGTCCCGAATAAGAAGATTTGGACTATAAAATGGGTATTATCCCCTAATCGCGATTTATGTGTTCCCGTAGGTTCTCAGAAAAGTTGGCCTGACAGAAAATTTAATATATTTCCTTATTGTTTCAAAGATTAATTCCACTCTGATGGGTCTTCTTTGTGTCACACCACGCTTCCAAAGCTCTGTAAATATATATTTAGTTTGCCAAACTTGACATACTGATGAAGGAAAGCTATGGAATAGCACGTAACAACGATAATTCGTCATCCCGAGCAAAGTACGGCGGGCTCGCGGTCAGGTCAGCTCGAAGTGAAATTCGTATTAGTGCACCGAAACCACAGAAACCGAAATGAGTGCCTCAACCGGAAAGAGACGTCAAATTAAAGCACTCCCGTCGGCGATGAAATTCGAACAGCACTTACTATTTGCTCGCTCTGTATCATCTCGTTCATTATCATCCTTCGAATTCGAAAATCAGAAAAAAGTCTCATCGTTCCCATAATTAGCAGAACAATTCTTCTTCCCTCCCGGACGTTTTTGGCAAGTATTAACGAGCGGAGCTCTCGGGTTTTTCCAATGGAAAGAACTTTCCTCGACCGATCGCCTCTTCATTCCCTCGCACAGCTGTTGGTTTGCGGGGGCGCGCTCGTCTCCTACTTTTGCGCGGCCGAAGAGGAGAGCGAGAGAGCGGCGGCCAGCTCTCTTCTTTTTGTTTTTGCTCGTGTCTCGCGCGCTATGTATCACACACTCGGCTAGATATACACATACGTAGAAACGAGCGAACCACCTTCGCCGCCGCTGCTACTGCTGCTCGACATCCGGAAAAGGATGACCTGGATAGGACCCAAGCTCATGCTCGCTCGTCACTGCGCCTCTATTTCATCCGCGCACACGCGAGAGCCACCTCTTTGGAAGTAATTTCTGTCCGGCTCGAAATGCGTCAGCTGGATATCTCTGTGTGTTTTTATCGTATATTTTACAATAGGAGTCTCGCGGTTAAATCCGCGCGGCCTTCGGGTTACGTTGACCGTTACGTAAATTTCTGCGGGAAGATAGTGCTCTCTTGTTTTTGCGTGTTTACCGCGCGCGAGAGGGATCTGTTTGTTTTCGGGCCGAAGTGCGCGAGCGAGCTGTATTATTCCGACCCATATATTTTTCTAATTCGCGGCTTAAATCATCTCCGCGAGGCCCCCGATGGGGAAAAGCACAATTTATCGCTCTTTAGTAAGTCGAATTATAATACACGGCTTAATAATTTCATTCCGTGTACTCGATTGCGTGATACATGATTGCTTTAACGCCCGCGCGGCTGGCCCTTGCTCTTTATTCGAGCCAATTTATCTCGGGCGTAGCAAGTGATGTTGCAATACCTGATGCGGCACAACTCGTTATTTATGACTTTTTATTTGCTCGACAGAAAACTCGAGCGGAGCTCTGCAGAGTCATACGCGCGGGGCAGCGATTAACAAAGGTTATTTATGCCCAGGACAAATAATGTCGAGCAATGCGCGCGGCGGCGGGCCACTTAAAATACTTGGCGACAGTTTTGCATTTATTTTTATATGCGCCGCCTCACGTGCTTATTGTACATTCTGAGGGCGAAGCTTTAATTATTCCGCGAAACAGTATAATCGCGACTGACCGCCGTGGCTACTTGCGCGAGGGCCCTTGGTTTGAATGATTTCCCTTCGGATTGATTAGTGCGCGCGGAGAGCAAATGCCATTGAATTAATGAGCCATTCGTTACGGGCCGGGTAAAAAAGCCGCAATTAAAATGGAACATCACAGCTGTTAAGTCCGCGTCGATCGCGAACGAGGACCTGCCGCCGGAAAAAAGCAGAAAACAGCTGATGGAGGAGGAGCAGGAGGAGCAGGAGGAGCAGGAGGAGTGAGACGCTCGGAGAGACGTAAGAAAATGGCAACAACGAAGCGGCGGACGATAACTATAAATTAAATTACACACCTTTGAAGAGACAGGGAGAGCCCAGTTGGTTGTTGCGCTCGGCGGTCTACGAGCTTTTTCGCTCGGCGCGCGCAGTGCTGCCTGCGCGCTCGATCGTTTTTCCAATAATTCATCACGAGCCCCAGTAAATCATTGTATAATTCGCGGCGGCGCGCGGCAAAAAAGGATCCACAAAGCAGCGTCCACACACTCGCGATTCATGTAAGCATTCAGCGGTCATTAATCTCAATCGCCAAAGAAAAGACTGCGAAAGAAGATCCGGCCTGCGCAGCTAGTGTGCGCGGTAAAGGCACAACGCCACCTATAAGCGTTACTTCACCTTCGTGCATCAGGCTCGCCAATTCTAAATCATCGTTTTAAAACCTATGCAATACGCGATCATTGAATGAACGAATCGCCTGCGACCGATCGGACGTTTTCGCGCCAAGAGCCAAGAGCCTTTCGAGATTTATCGAGCGGCTTCCTGCTCCAACTTATCCATCGGAATGCGCCCGAACGCATCACAATACGGCCGTCAGGGCGGAGAGCAGCTTTTGGCAGCTCCGATGCATCTGACCGAGAAGTCGTAAGTTCCGCGGACGCGAAAGTCGCGGGCATCTCGGTTTAATTTCGGATTTGCGACCTGCGCCGCCGCCGCGCGCTTCAACATTGACATTGGGGTGTTATTCGTGTCGGCGGCGTTCGATCGGCGCCGCAGCTGATACTCGGGAATAGGCTTCGCGCGCGGGATTATCTCACCTCCATTTCTCTCGATAGTCGCTGTTGCGTCATCACAAGCGCGCCGTTGACTGCAGCTACATCAGCAGTGGCGAAGGGGGGAGCGGAAGGGATGTATATTTACGAGCAAAGCTCGGCGCTGCTGTGCGCCTCTTCAAAGACGCGCTATCTCGAGTAGAGTCAGTTGGTGCCGCTGTTGCTGCTGACGCTAAGCGCGCTTGAATGAAATATTTACTCGCGTGGCGAATCCCTGAATGCGCCCCCAAAGCTTCGACTGCATTGATAGCCGCGGCGGGGATTCTATTGAAGTGAGTTTGATTCAAATTACTGCCCTCGTTAACCCTGTGTGAATCGAATAAATCTTTTTATCCTTTCGTTTTTGAATCTGGCCTATTCATTGATATAGCTTCCTCCTCTCTATATAAATTATTGTTCTACCCCAACTCGACTCTCATGACATTCCGAACCTTAACTATTGACTTCCTTCATATGATAACATGACTTATCAGTGTTTTTGCAAAGCTTATCACAGCCCTCACATAAGCAATTAACAAGCTCACGCTTATAACGAAATATAAAAAATTTCGAAAATAAAAGCACTCGAAGCTTCCGAGGAAGCGCGGCGGCACAAGTTTGAAGCCCTGCAAAGCCGAGAGGTCCGCGAAAAATCAGCTCCGGAAAAGGCTATATACCCGCGGCTCTCGAAAAAGGACCGCAGCGCAGCGGCAGCGTCGGCCAAGTAGCGCAGCGCCCGCGTCTAATTAGACGTGTTTATCGGCGCATTTCATCGACGCTATTCACAGCAGAGCACGGGAGAGCGGTTCATTCAGCTTCTCTCGGCGCGCGTGCGACAAAATTGGCATTCTGAATCACCTGCAGGAAATCATATAATCATAGCCACTGCCGCCGCTGCGCGTACACTCATTCCGCGATATTATACCGTAAGCTAGCACGAGTCGAATTTCGCGCGCTCATCACGAGAGCCGGGGTAGCTGGCGAGGATTATTTTCAGCGCGCTAAGTCCTCTCACCAGCAGCGCGACAATGTTATTTTGTAGTCCCAGCAATGACCACGACGACGACGCACGCGCGTCCGCGTAATGGACTTTGACAGACTTCCCAGGTCTATTTCGACGGCGTGGGCGAGCTTTTATATCGTCGACGAGAAGGCGCATAATTTGTATGTTTTCTGGAATATGAATGCCGAATTGTTTCGGATGCGTGTGTGCGAGCGAGCTTTTACAATTTTTGGCAAGTTGTTAAAAGCGATGACTTATGAGGGAGTTTAGCCGCGGTACCGAAATTAGCCGGCCGTTGCACAATCCGCAGTGGAAAATTCAAACGCGTGTTGAAACGGCCCGGACTAAAAGGGGACAATATTTTATAAACTTTACGTTTGTTCGAATACAGTTATAATAAATCGGCCGAATTATTGTGAAACGTCGCCCCTCAACTATGCGCTCGTTAAATTTAAATGCGCGAATACACACTCGCGAATGAGGCGTATTAATAATTTCGTTGATATACGCTTTTTTCGATTCCTCCCTTTGAAAAAAAACGCACAAATCAAGCGTTCGCGCTCGCGCAATTAGACGACGAGCCAGATTTATCAAGCTTACGCGTGCGTTGGGCGTGCGGCTACTCCGAGATTTATGTAACAAGTTTCAAAAATTTTTGTCACTCGCTCGACTTGTTCCTCTTGAGAACAAGTCGAAAGCTGTTGCGCGCGGGCTCAAGCAAACTTTTACTTCAAACCCGTTACCGGCTGTAATTTATTGTTTCGCAGTGTTAGCTTCAATCTTTTTTACGCGATATCAACCTGCTCATTACGCCCATGCGCGTACGCAGGATCGTTGACTCGAATCAAAAAATCGTTTCATCATAAGAACGGGCGAGCTCGTAGGAAAAAACGCTAAAATCAATTTGTGTTTACTAATTAATGAAAGCTGCGGGATTTAAGGTCCCCGTAATTGGACAGTTAAATTCATTGAACCCTCGTTAAAAATCGATGACAATCATTAAAATCAACATCGGGCGCGCGAGCAGGCACGCGGCCGTCAATCAGAAATTCAACCGGTTTCACTTTTTCGAGAACAATATTACATTGTGCAACGGCGCGGAGAAATGCCGCGAAAAAAGGAAAAGCCGCTCGTCGGGCCGATAAACGCGTTCCAGCGCGTAATAACCGCGACCGGCAGAACAGCGAGAGCGACGGCTATTCCTACTATGCGTCTCGAAATAGTTCGAGCGCGCGACAATTAGCGTCGAAGCTTCCTCGATCATCCGGAGCAGTTAGGGGCAAAAAAGCCTAGCTGTCTTTCCACCGTCACGTGCGCCTCAGGCCGCGTGCGGAACGGCGCTGCGCGGAAGGTCTTAAGCGGCTAAAAGTCGAGACGGAAATACCCGCGTAATGCATACAAGGACGCGCGCGCACGCTCACGCTACATTTGCGCGCTCGTAATTCTCCGCGGGCTTTTCGGTTGCGCGAGCGCCGCAGATCGCTGCAGCGAGAATTTTATGAAACGCCATTATTCGCCTAGCGCACGGGCAGGCTTATGCTATTTCTATCGGACCCGCTTCCGGGTATCGCCGCAAGCTTTTGAGCTTGCGATCGGGATCGCTAACCGGAATTTCCGCAGGGCTTTCTCGCGATTCTACAGCTGCGAAATGAGCGCAGATTACGTGATCGGAATCAGTACTTGAAAAACAACGGGGACAACGAGGAATCGATTCACCACGTGCGCCTACAACAAACTGTGTACTGTCCCGTCGCACATAAGCTCAATTAAGGGGGGGGGGGGTCTCGTACGCCGATAAAA
Organism: Nasonia vitripennis; assembly: GCF_009193385.2. Taxonomy (NCBI): domain Eukaryota; kingdom Metazoa; phylum Arthropoda; class Insecta; order Hymenoptera; family Pteromalidae; genus Nasonia; species Nasonia vitripennis. The sequence continues at coordinate 749,667 of NW_022279596.1, read as the reverse complement.
AGTGCGCGAGGCGGAGTCGCGTAATTTTTCCTCGCGCAAGCGAGCTCGACTCTTATATGGCGCAGCGCGACAGCATCTGGAAAAAGCGCCTGCGCGAGCTTCGCTTCGGCAAAAACAGCCCCAGCATCGTCGTTGCTTCGCGCATCCCCCCGCGATTTCTTCCCTGGCGAGCGCAGCAGCAGCAGCCATTTATCCCTGTACACGAGCGATCACGATCGCGCGATGGAGACGTGTCGAAGCGCGCGCGGATTTTTCAAGAAAGTCCAATCGCGAGAGTATCGTCGCTCGTCTCTTTCGTTCTTGCCGCAACGATATGCGCAAAAAATGCGTCGCGAGCGCGCTCTCTCGTTAACCGCGATTTTAACGATTCGCCGAACGACTGCGGCGCAAGGCCCGCCGCGCCGCCGTCTCGTCACTTCTTGCACCGGTTCGCTTGGCTCGCTCAGCTGGTGTGTCTCTCTCGCTGCGATTGCTTCTCGAGATTGCAGCGCGGGATGCAGGAGCTCTTAGGCCGACTTCGACTGTGGATTTTTTGTTTATGTACAGTTGTACGCTACTCCTCGAAAATCACATAATAAAGGAAGCCAATCGGACACTTTCTCGCACTTGCCCCGGCGATTCTCGTCTCCGCAATATAACTCTCGCGCTGCGCACTTTCTCCGCTGCTCCGGGACGTACGAGCGGCTCGTCGCGCATTCCAACATCTCTTTCTCCCGCCTCGTCTTCGCGCCGCTGATATCCGCGATGTAGGGGAGAGCTTATAATGGCGCCGATAAATTTGCGACTTTACGGCCCTCGCAACGCCAAGAACCCGTCGAGAGGAGCTGCGCGTAGCGGAGAAAAGTAGAGGGGCGTCGCAGACGAGATCTCGAAGAGAAAACATCGTTTTGGTGGATACGATCGGACTGTTATTTCGAATCGATGCATTCCGAGAGAAACTGCTAATCGATGCGACACGCGGAGAGCTACCGCGTACGTATACAGCGCTCGGAGGAGGAAAAAAGCGAGTCCCGATAACTGGAAAGCTCCCACTACTCGCGGTGCAGCTCCCCATGCAGTTCCGACGAAGCGAGAGAGCTGTATACCGCGGACGCGTGCGCACGGAGCGCACAGAAGCGCGCCCGCGCACTGCACGCAGTCCGAAAAAACTCGGCATTCCCACGATCGGTAATCGAAATATTATTCGCGAGCTGCCGAAAGGCCTGTGTCGCCGCGCTTCTGTCAATTCTAATTCCAATACGCCGCCGCCGAGAGTAATCGGCCGATTTTTTGCGCCTGCGCGCGAGCGACTCTTTTTGCCCCCCGTGCGTATACACACTGCCTCGTCTGGTCTCTTCTTCCTCTTCTTCTTCTTCTTCGTTTCTTGCACTGTACCTTCTCGCCTGCTGTATATATATCTACACACACACACGTACACCTCCTCGATCGTCGCGGCTCTTTCTCTCTCACGTGAAAGTCCCTAAAGTATCGGACGTTATTGGAATTGCGAGCTCGCTTTTAAATATAAGACTTACAAATTGCCAGTTTTATTAAAGATAACGATTTAAGGGGCAGAGCTCTTTAAACCGGAGATTGAACGCCGCCGCGGAGAGCTGTCCGCGTGTGCGCACACACTCACACACATACTTTCCCAGAAAATATTGTTTTGAGAGACGCCCTATGCAGCAGCTACACGCGCTCGCCGGCGAGCTGGATTATTTTTTAAGGACAGTATTTTCTGCGGCTTAATTGGCTGCGAGCTGTAATTGCGCGCGACGCACGGCCCGCAACTCCCGGCTAAAGTGCGATCGTTAATTTGCGAAAAGGGAGCGCGCGCCTTCATTGTACAAGTTTATTGATTCCTCGTTGCCCGTAAACGAGCTGCGCGCGCGGGGACCCTCGAGTCGATCGGAATTGAAAAACTATAATTTCCATAATCTTAACGGCACTTGTAACGATGCGTATTGCGTACGCGTATTGCGCCGTAAGTTGCCTTAAGCTGCGACTGATATGATTAAAACGTTGCGCGTGCTCACGAAATTATTAGCTCGGCTCCATTAATCGCGAGAGCTGGTTAATACTTACGTTTCATTTTTCAATTCGTTCTGATAAATGCGAATAAATATTAATACGCGAGCTTAATGCACCTTCGACTACATGTCTCATTAAACATCGCGCGCGTGCATCGTCCGCAAGGGGGTAATGGTCCTGCTTATTTATATTGATTATTCTCTTTATCAAGATGCGCTTTCTCCTTTTATACGCACGCCGTAAAAATTGAATTCCGATCAGCTATTTAGTGTAGTTACAAAAACTGATAAGCAGAGGCCGAGTGAAAGATAATTGCAACACGCGCGTTCTGTGTAATAACGATTAAAATAGCACGCAGGAAGCTTTACATAATTACCCCTGCCCATTTTACAAAGCTCGGCAAGTGTCTGAAAAATCAATAAAAAATAATCGGGGCGAATTAAGGAAAATTATCTCGCGAGGAGCAGAATTTATCAACTCTAAAATATCCCTTTTTAAGAAACATCGGCGCGCTCGACTCGGCAGCGGTGTTTGCAAAATTCTCGCGTCGCGCGATTAAAAATGCATATCCCCGCGTGCGCCGTAAATAATTAACGCCTTGCCTTAAGGAGCTGAAAATAAATTTTAAAAAAGCATCAGCCTCGTGTTCGGTGCATGCGCGCACGGGGCTAATTTTATTTGAATAATAACGCGGCGGCCGCGAAAGTGCAAAATGGCTTTCCGGGCGATAAATTGAAAATAACCGCGAGTGTGCGGAAGCGGAGGCTCGCGAACGAGCTTCTAGAGCAGGCGGCCGTAATTAATCCCGTTTTGGTTAAGCCCCAGCCTCGCGATATGTAAACGCCGCGACCGCTCTCTCGTGCGCGGACCGATAAAAATAATAATCGCGGCGGATCCAGCTCTCTCGTCGGCCAGAGTGCGGATAGGGAGGGAGGGACGGAGAGACGGAGGGACGACGACAGAAGTAAAATCGAGATTTTCCCCGGTTGACTGTGCTATACTCTGCGGCTTTTGCCACTAGCGCTGTAGGCCGAAGTGAGACGTATACGAAGTCAAGACGCAAATAGCACGCCCAAGTTAGCCTAAGCAGCCTGGCATGAGCGCACTGTGCAATGCTTAGCTCATGCTTAGCCCAGCTTATTACTCACTTTGTTGCCTTTCCGCGAAACTCCCCCCGCGCAGCCCCCGAGTGCTGCGCTGGCCGCGGCGAGCTTCTTTCGCCTGCGTGCCACGCGTCCTCGACGATTCGACCGATGCTCGTCAATGCTCGTCAATTAAAGACAAGCTTTGGGTGCCTGGATCTTTTTTTCCAGATTTCTGATTGCTGCGAGCTTCTACCAAACAAGACAATCATAAAAGGATTTATAAACGGCCTGTACTTATTGCAGTTCATCGGAGTAATTTTGAGTGGTGTTTTGAAAAATCTATGATGATCAGAAGAGTTAAGAATTGCAGTCATTGTATGTGTTTCGATTTGTACGAGCATTTTAATGAAAGTGATGGCAAGATTCTTTTGAAATGCAAATCGATTGACGCACATCGCGAGATTTACGTAAGATAATATGATCCAGATATTCTTCATTTGATGCAGTCCTTATAAGGATGAAGTAACTCTTAATACGAACTCAATTACAATTATTCCTGGTGCCATTGATTCTCTGCAATGTTGTTATTTCAAAGCACTGACTAGCCACAACAAAATGGAATAAAATTAATCACATCTAAAATAGAAATAACATATAATAAGCCCGCGCCCAAGATAGTTGAAAAATAAGTAAAAGAAGCTTTGATTCGTGATACTATTTTGGTGCAGTTTGTAGAATAGTGGAAATTCAAAAATTTTCCAATAACCCAATTATAGGTACAGTATTTTATTGAAACTAAAAATTTTACTCTTGCAAAGCTAAGAGATTGGGTAATTTCAGCTACTATTTAGCTAAGGTGTGAACAATTATTTTGCTTGCTTGCTTAAATAACCCAATACTTAACTAAGAAACCGTTCGCATTACTATCAGAGAAGGAAGAGCAAACATTTTCGTCAAGAGAGGGAGAGAGAAAGAAGCCGAAAAAGAAATGCGGTTGGAGTGCATCGGTACAAGGCGCCCGGTTATTATTCTAACCGGGACGCGCCATTGCGCGGCAGCCAAGATCCTCCCTCGAGATAAATAACAATACTTGTGTAACCGGGCGTGTAACCAGTGGCACGAGGCCCGTTACACTGGCTCTGGAATCTATCAGCGGAAGCGGCAGCGCAGCCTTAAATAATGTCCCTGCTCTCTTTTTTTCTTCAACGACTCCCCGCCTTTTTCACTCGCTCCCTTTGCACGCTTTTTTATCCTGCCAGCTCTTGCGCGCATCTCGTGACTTTTTTTTTTGCCTTTTTTGCTCGTTCCCTCGCTGCTTTGTATCTCGACGCGCGATAAGTGCAATGCTTCTTTTGATTCATTATTCCGCTAAATGTTTTTGTTGGCCTTATCGGCGCGGCATAATTTGTAATCTTTCCTGCTAAATATTCCGGCCAGCGGACTTGCTAAGGGGTATTTTTTCTTCTTAATCGCATTGTTGTATGGATTGCGCTGACTTTTATCATCAAGATTTTGGTTTTATGCTTATCTCGTGGTGTGCGACACGGCGTTATCTCGCCGAGATTTCGCGATACACCGGAACAGCGCTGTGCTTGAAACGAACCGTAAATTAGGAGACGCATGCTTCGTGTTTGAAGAATTATGCAAGACGATTGGACATTGCCAAACTTTATACAACGCACCCCTTTAATAACGCCATAATTATCCGCGTAACCGTTTCAAAAAGAAACTACTCTTCGGCACACTCGTTAAAATAACTTTGTACCTTGTTCTAAGGCCCACGACCCCAGAGAGGTATAATTTTGGCAACAGCGCGACTCGAATTTATTATATTGCGAATTAGTAAATCTTGTTAAGTATCCAGGCTGTGACGCATATTGTACTTTTTATTGCGTAACCTTGATTGCCGAGTATTGCCAAGCAATTAAATAAATAACGCCCAAGTTTTACGATTAATAAACACCATTTTATTGTCCCTCGAGTCTCGAGGAGAATCCACTGCAAGAGGCGCTTTACAAAATTCATAAAATATCCGGATTCCTGAATCTCACGCGCGGCTCCCAGCCACGTGGAAAACTCTTTCAGCAGTGAGCGACGCGATAATCGAATGAAGTAGCTCTCGATAAGTCAGGTCGGGATAATGTTGTTTGCTAAGTGTCTCTGCAATCGCGTCATAAATCTGTGGGCCCTTTCTTCCCACTCACTCACTCTCCCGTCGAGTCTCCTCCCCCCGGCCCGCGGTGTGATATACGTCGATGCGGTGCAGGAAAATTAATTTCTTCTCTCCTCTTGTGTGTTGCAGGTAAGCGAACGAGTCTCTCCGCGCTGCGAGGGTTTGTACGCGAGAAGCAAAGCCGAGGGAAGTGAGTTATGAGCGAGGAAAAAATAAAGCCCGCGCACGGCCTTGTCACCGCTGCGTGTTGCGAATCCTTCATTGTCGTTTTCAGGCCCCGCGCGCGACTTTTGTTTCCAGCGCGACGCGCCTTATCCCCCCGTTTACGCCCGTACGTGCGCGTGAGCGCTCTTAGGGCCGAACGTTTTTTATCGTCGCGCCTATAAATCGCAATCATGCGCGAACAGCGGATAAGGTTTCGATCGATCTCTCTCACGGGGATGCGCCTCGAGCGCGCGAGAGTAGGCTTTCGAGGTTGGCGTTGTTGATGGCGAACGTCACGCGGATTCGTGTCGCTTGTATTATGTGACGTATAAATTCTCGCGGGCGAAACGCTTATGTAGCACGTACATTCCTTCTTATGTAATTGTTCCACATTTAGCGGATTTTCAAGGATAGTGCGACAATTAAAGGTTACGCTGCTGATGCTGGATATATTTTGGTGTACACGTAACGTGGCGCGCTCACCTTGATTTCCCATATCGATTTTTATACGCCGACAATCCCTCGCGCGAAGTAAACATTCGCCGACGAGTCACCTTCGTTGATGATCGCATTGTTGTTTTCCAGCTAAACTGATTAAAAGTCGAAATTAGCGGTTAATTGTGAGGTCGCAGTTTATCATCCGCATATGTGTAACGATTGCAAGGCGTCGCTGAAAAAGGAGAAAGGCATAAAAATAATATGTATATAATATAGGCATGAGCGTATACGAGTGTGGTGAGCAACGTCTAAGAATAACGTAATCCCTACTGCGATGATGATGTTGATTACTTCTTGTGTACGTCCCGTCAGGGTTAATGAAAAAATAACAGGCGTGAAAGATATTCGAGATTGTTCATTCACACCCATCCGCGCATTAAAATACGCACACGTGTGAAATGGTCAACCGCAAATGCGGAATTCCCTTGCCGCGAGGGGATCTCGCAGCTAACGATTGCCAGATCGATTCGAGATTTGTTTCACGTGCCACCGGCCGACCGCAACATGAATTACCATTTGTACATAATACAACAGAATTCCTTTTCGGAGCGCAGCCCATATTTTTTCGCCAGCTTTCTAAGCTCGTCGATTCGGCTTGACACAGTAGGCTGGATGAGAAAAAAACGCCAAGGTATAGCTGCGGCTGTATCATTGTGAACTCGTCATGTGGCTGTCAGGATGCGGTCCGGCTCGTCATACCTTGACGAATTAAGTCTTGAGAGTCGAGAGCGACAGTGTGCGTGAAAGATGATGGCCGTAACAGTTCATCAGCTTAGGGTGATTCAGATTTCTCGCCTTTTTTCGTGATTCATTGCTATCCCGAAAAATAGGATTACGATTATCTGACTCACTGCGATCATTATTTCAAATGATGAAGTCCGACGAAAAATGCCGTAAACGAGTTCTCGCACACGACGTATTGCGCAGGGCACAAAGGCTCGCAGTGGCCAGTCCGCGTGGTTGTCGCTTATGCCTTGCGAAACGGCGAGTGACGTTCATCTCGTCTAGTCGAAATGCGCTAGCTCGCTCGCAACGTAAAGTGGGTAAGTCGTTTCTATTTTGGCCGGGTGCGAGTGCCGCAGGCGGCGAAACGGAACGATACGGAACGAAAGGCCGGTGCAACCGTCCTTCTCCCTCTCTCTCTCTCTCTCTCTCTCTCTCTCTCTCTCTCTCTCCCTCTCTCTCTCTCTCTCTCTCTCTCTCTCTCTCTCTCTCTCTCTCCCTCTTTCTTCGCACTCGCAGAAAAGCTACAACCACGGCTGCTACTTCTGCTATGCTTTTGTTGATACGGCCGCGTGCCTTTTTTACTGCGACCTGTGCTCGTTAGAGCTTCGAGAGCTAATTTGAATCGGTCATTTGTGAAATAAGACAGCCTCGTTTGCGAGACTTTATTATAGGTATTCGGAATATACTTTACCCTCTATGAAGCAGCTTTTCTTCGCTCTGTTTTGATAACTATAATCGTCCCTGTGACTGATAAAGAATATCGTGAACGAATCTACTGCTCACGAAACCCATTAATTAGAGGGAATAGTCAATAATAAAATTATCGATTCAAACGCACTGATAAATAGAATAGGTAGAAGAGAGGACTTTGAGAAGGAGCAGTTTGGCATTCGCTTTTATATTGCTCTGTTACTTCGTTTCTCTTCACCCGTCTCGCAAACAGTCGTTCAACTTAACTCCACCTTTTCGTTTATCTCTTCTTATAGCCTCCAGCTGTTACCGCTACAGCCGCTTATGCATTAAGTAATTTAAAATGACATCTCGACTTTGAAGGGTAACAACGTCGACGCGTATACTTAAAAATGAATCAAGCTAAGTAGGAATGTAATACCGTGATGAGCTTTCGAACAAGGTGTTTTGATTAAAAGTTTTATTTTTACTCCCGTGAAAGATCCGCGTGCCAACACGCGAAGCCTGGCAACAGCTGCCGCGGGTATTTCGTGACTTCCAAAGGCATTTTTATGGGAGTTGTCTTCGTATTTTTCTCGCGCTTTGGAATATCTATTACGAATTTCTCGCGTCGGGTTCAATTAAGGCACCCGATTTGCAATCGCCTTTCGATCTACAGCAGTCCACTTTGTATGCACCGGCAGCCGGCATTTCATTGAAAAAGGTAAAGCGTTAATTGGTTTTAACATTGGTTCAATGAATAATTCTAAGAAATTTCAATCGATTCCGCGTAACCGCTGCACTCGGAGCGCATTCGTAGTTTCGAAAAGTTGAGGCATTTTTCCGTTATATTCTCCTGCGAATAATTAAGATTTATCTGACGCAACGTAACGGTAGATATGGTCGCTTTCTGAACTTGGACTATTTTCATTGCAGAGAAGAAGCCCTCGTGCGGTTTATTTACGCACGAATGCAACACGCGCATAAACGTATAATGAGCGGCTCTTGAGGATAATAACTCGGCAGGTGTGAAGTGACAAGGATGAAGGAAAAAAGTTTTTTTCGAGAGAAAAGCCGACTATTATATTATAACGCGGTGGATCGCGGTTTTCTTTCATTTCCAGCCTGGCTCCAAGGACCTTCGGCTCCAAGATCGCCACAATTTTCAAGAAATTCTTCTGCGCTCCCGAGCGTTCTGCGGTTTTTGAAGACGTCCACGACACAACCGCATTCAAGGACTTGCCTTTCTAACTGAACGCCCACGTGGCCGTCAGGTTTTTTTCCTCTGTTTCGTCCACTTTTCTTTCTAGTCTGCTCCCTGTTAAATTTTCCCTCAAGTATGGAGAGTCAGCAATGTTTCTTACTCTATAAAAAAAGAAAAAGAAATTAGCTCTCGAATCATTAAAATTGTCGTTACATAAAAACGCATTTATATTTGCTTACATAAATACTCTTGTTACGGCGGTCATGGTTTATTAATTATCCTCGCAAAGGCTGTTATGTGCACTCCACTTTATGCGAACAAGCGCCAAAATTGCCACAATGTGTAATTAAATTAAGACAATATAAATGACGTCCCGCCGACGCGGTTTCCTTTATCGCCCGCCGCGTGACTTTGACGTATGTTCTGGCCACGAAGTTTACCGCCGGCACTACGGCAATTTTCACGATCGATGAAACATGACTTATGCTTCCCCCGCAGTTTTATCATTTCGAGCAACCTGTCCACAATCCTTTGGCCCGGTAGTGCGCGCTTTTATTATACAAAGTACGGCGGGCTATCAGTCAGACTCGAATCCCTCGGTAGCGGAGAGCGATTTTGGCCGGCTTTGGCCGGACGGATATTGGCACAAACTGTTAGCCCGCGATCGCTTTCTGTCGCCCTGTCGTTCCGCTCTTTGATTGCGCAAGGTGCGGAGCTAGCAAGCATTCGTGGCACGTTGGACTTTCGCACAGGCAGAAAGTGCCCGCGTTGAAAATGCCGTTGTCGACTCTCTCGATTCCCGATCTCGTTTTCCTTCGGTGCCGCGCGCGCTTGCTCCCTCTCTCGCGGCGGCCGATCACTCCCCTTTTCTTTCTCCTACGATGCAGATCTGTTTTATTTTGCGCGCCGCTATTGTGGGGACTTTCGTTTTATTTAAACTGACAATCGCGGAGTTGACATTCCTACGCTTCGGCCGAGTCAATCACGCGGACGAAAATTAATTGCAATCACAGTCGACGCTTTCGCGGCGGAGCATAGGGAAATCGGCGGCGGCACGAATATGCGCGCGTTGCGCAACTGCCGGCGCATTGTTTTTTGAAAACTCGTTTCAAAATGTAATTGAAAAGAAGGAGACGCAGGTCGACGTTTATTAATCAAGGGTAATTTACAAGCGGCGCGATAAATCTTCATTTCAGCTCGGCTATTCTCCGAGCGTTGTTTTCGCCTCTCGTCCGGCGCAATTTGTATCCTCTCCTTATCGTCGTCCGGCCTGACGCTCTCACTCGGAGTAATTTGCTGCCTCTGTTTAACAATTGTATCAATCGCGGGGATGACGCGCCGCAGGCCGTTTGCACCGAGAGAGAGAGAGAGAGAGAGAGAGAGAGAGAGAGAGAGAGAGGGAGCATATACAAGGCGCCCGAGCGGCTCCGCGAGGATGCGATTAATATCCCGGCCGCGAGCTAATGATGCGGGAGCCCGATTTCGCTGATTGAACGGGGAGCGATTCGCCGAATCGGTGATCTCGTATTTTCGTAGAAAGTTGCAGTTAAGGGTACACACGAAAAAAGCGCTGTGCAGTATAGAGCGGAGAACTAGCGCGAAATCGCGACTAATCTGAGAGGCGGCCTTATCCGAGGAGGATCTCTGTAAACAGATGCACATGCACTTCTGTAAACTAGCTACCTCGGCGCGTCTGCCTCTCGGCGCGTGTACTCCTGTTACTCGTCAGCGTTATCTCGTCGGCGAGTCTTTATCCGCCAACATCGCCGCTCCACGCTGTCTGCATGTGTGTGTGTGTGCGCGCGCGTATGAACGTGTACGTGCACACGCAGTCGAGCAAGATCAGCGAAACGTTTTGCCTTCTTTATTATTCGGCGCGCCGCGCTTCTTTCATCTTATCTCCCGTCGTCGTCCTTTATCGCTCCGAAGCAGCAGCAGCTTCCCCTTGATCCGCTACTGCCGAATTTGCATGCGCGCCTTTTTTCATCGCCGCACGCAGCGGCAGCGGCTTCTTCGGCGCTGGACACGCGCAAAAAATCCGCGCGCATAACTGTGCTGCGGAGAGAGCCGCTCAAAAATCAACACGCGAGCCGCGGGCCCGCATTCCTACTGGCTCTCTCCCAGCCGCGCTCCAAACATCCCGGGAATCTGCTTTATTACAACGCGGGCAATTGGTTTGTTGCACCGGCCGACTCGCTACCGTGTGCGCGCGTGTTGTCGGCTCTGCCGCGTTCGTTGGCTCTTCCTCAAAATTACGATCAACGAATTGCTCCGTTATAGGGCGCTTGATTTCCGCGCGGACATTGAATATTATCAGTCAGCCCGGTAAATCTTCGCTACGCGGGCTCTCAAAAATGAGAGTTATTCGACTCGATAGCCGATCTATTTCGGTCCGTTCAAGCGCGGCGCGACTCAACGGAACAAATTTTCGCTAATTTCCAGTCCCCGGCCGTACGTATACTTTCTCCCTCCGGCTCATAATGCCACTTGACGAAAGTTCGCTGGCGAGCTTTGTCGTGCACTTATATTCGCAGAATTTCGCGGAGCGCGAAAGTCGATTTATCGATCGAGATTAAGCAGAGAGTTTGCGAGCTGTCGCGGCGTTTATAATACTCGTGGCTGTCCCCCATTGTGTAATCGCGCGCGGCAATTTAAGCGGCCGATAAAAAGCCATTGCCGCATTACTCCTCGGCGAAATTCCGCACTCGCGGCGATGAAAAACTACTCGCGAACGGCCGCTCGCATTAAAAAGCAGCCGGTAGATTCGAGATGATGAAGTGCGTAGCCGCCTTCCGGGGGGCGCGCTCGGCTCGCATTTGACGATAAAGGATGGCGGTCCGCGTCTCATTAACTCATTACAAGCGCATCAATTACGGCGCATAGCTCCGCCGGCGCGCGGCCCGTGTCCTGCTGTCGTTTTGTTGGAAGGATCGATAGGGTCTGCACGCGGCGAACAATGTTAAAATGTGTTAATTAATCGGCGCCGCGGCTTATCGTCGGGCGCGCAGGTAGGCTTAATCCGCGTCCGTTAATAAGTCGCGCGCGCTCGTAATATTCACGAGAGAGAGAGAGAGAGAGAGAGAGAGAGAGAGAGAGAGAGAGAGAGAGAGATCTTTATTTTGCTCAAAGCAAAAAACAATACAATTCGTTGAGATCACATAAAACTAACAAAGAGAGAATATCAAAATATAATTACAGCATTTTAGAAGGTCAAATTGTTTGTCCAACACAGATTAAAATAATACTTTGGTAAAAATACCATCACAAAAGAAATCACATTTAGTCATGTTAAATATCACAGTATAAATTATCACAATAAACCTTTCTAACTTTACGCTGTACACGTGAGGTTTGGTCATAGACCTATCTGTATTGCACCTTTAGTATCAGAGTACATAATACTGAAAACTTATTACGGCCTATAGGCCGAGTCAGACTAGATTAAAAACGCAGCGCCAGAGGGCTCAGAGTCATCACGATTCGATAGCCAGCAGATGTCGCCGCAGTGCCCCCTTGAAGGAGGCGAGGGATAGTAGGTTTCGCAGGGTAGAAGGGAGAGAGTTCCAGAAACGAGCACCCTGGACCTGGAAGGCTCTAGTCCCGGTCTCGGTGTTCACAGTAGGTATGCTTAGTTCCGGAGAAACTCCTCTGCCGGAGGGTCTCGGCTTGTATTTAACGAAAAATGAGGCCCAGGTTCACCGATTCGAATCACCTTGTATAATAAAATGGCCTCAAAGTAGAGCCTTCTGGAATCGGTGCATAGCCATTCTAGACGCCTCCGGTAGGGACTAATATGTTCATCCCTTCTAACCCCGAAGATGAATCTCACACAAGAATTGCTCAGTCTCTGTAACCGTATTCGTTGTTCGTTAGACGCGTCCAGGATGGTCACAGTACAGTAGTCCAAGTGTGGTTGTATGAGTGTCTCGACTAGTCTTCTGCGGAGAGTCTCAGTGGTGCAGTCTCTGATAAACCGCAAGCTATACAGGGCTTTGTTGACTTTTTTCGTAATGGCATCCACTTGCGGTTTCCAAGTAAGTTTACAGTCTAATACAACACAAAGACTCACGACAGCTTGACTGAAAGGGACGATCACTCCGTCCGGCAACGGAACCCCAGGCAATTTCCACGACTTAATATCATTATCATTTCTCGTGGAACCAAAAAAAAATAGACTTAGTTTTGCCGAAGTTGAGTCGCAGGTCGGAGCTCCCCGCCCAGTCAGAAACCAGCCGCGCCGCTTCAGCCAATCGAGCCACGCCTTCCTGAAAATTATCTTTGCTGGTATGTAGATAAATCTGAAGGTCGTCCGCGTAAAAAAGATGTTTAATTGCACTACCGTCAAGTATACTCTGTAGGTCGTTAACATAAAGACTGAATAGTAGGGGTCCCAGGACAGATCCCTGTGGAACTCCCAGATTGGTTTCAAGCCATTCCGAGGTACCGTTCTTATTTGAAATTACGATCTGAGATCGCCCCTGTAAATATGATTTGATCCACAGGAGAGCCGACCGTGAGAACCCCAGCCTATTCAGCTTAGATAGTAATTTGGAAGGTGAGATGGTGTCAAAAGCTTTGCTGAAATCAAATAGCAACATAATCGTCACCTACTTCTTCTTGTCAACAGCCATTCGTATGTCGTCGGTCAATTTTAGTAACGCTGTTTGTGTACTGTGGTGTTTACGAAAACCGGCCTGGAAGGGGTCGAGTATATGATTTTTATTAAGATACTCCGTGATCTGGGTGTGTGCTATCTTCTCGAGTACCTTGTGCCTGCTTCCAGGTACTCGGAAAGATTCCCTGAGCGAAGGAGCAATTAAATAAATTAAGAAGAGAGAGAGAGAGAGAGAGCCGAAATATCCGCAGGCAATCAGGTAATATTTCCAAGTATACAGCGTGATTTAATTGCGCGACCCAGTTCGCGCGTTGAATATCTCTTATATACGGTCCGGGAATATCCCCCGGTGGAATTAGACTGCCGCCGCAAGCCGCTGCAGACGCTTCTATGCATTATCTCGGCGATGCGTGCACAGCGAACGCCACTACTGCAGCCATCAGCGCTGCCTCTGGCCGAAAACTACTTCGAGCTACTGCTTTCAGACGGCGCGCTCGCGGAGATGAGACTCGAAATAATTGCTCTCGTCCTCGTTCGCTCAGTGCGCGGATGCTGCGCTCTCGAGTCTTGGCCGAGGACCCCGCGTTATTTATGCTGTTTGTTTAGCTGAAATATTAGTCGGCGTGTAATCGCAATTCGACGGAAATAGGTACGGCGCTGGATTTTTGATACACTATTCTCGGACAAAACTCTCCGGATACCGCTCGCTCAATCCTTTTTTTAGAAGCGTGATTTTTCAACTAATCCGAGAAAGAGCAGGAGAGAGAGAGAGAGAGAGAGAGAGAGAGAGCGCCGAGAAAAAGTGGAGGCGGCTAGCCGCGCGCGTTATAAATATATTCCGAAAATAAATAGAAGCGCCGTAACCCTGGTGAAAATACACTTTTCTACTCTCCTCGGGCCGCGGATACTTTCGGTGTGATGACCTTTTCTCTGAAAGTGAATCATGCGCTCGTAGGACGCGTAATTATTCTAATGGGAAAGCAAGAGAAAATCGCTCGCGGCCCGCAACAATAGCGGACGTTTCCCTCAGCGCCAGGATTAATTAAACATCGAAAAAGTCGTTGTCTGCAGCCGAGGGGGATAGGGGATTTTCCGAGGGAGTTTATTTTGAAGGCTGTTAATTTAGCATAGAGAAGCGAGCAGAAAGCAGCTCGCGGTGAAAAGATCGAGGCCTTTGAACTAACTACCCGCCGTTTTTTTCCGCGCGACAACAATGCACGTAATGAAGTCCACCCGGCTTATTACGGCGATGTATCTCCGGGGACCGCGAATGCTCGCCGCCGCTTCTGCGCTCATTGTTCGATCGTCGAGCGAGCGAGCGTATACGAGCGAGACCGATCGTAAAATGCCATCGTGACCCGGCGAACTGCCGATCCCGAATCTCATGCATCTCGAGCGCCCCGATATTTTGCTCCGCGAGAGCTTATTTGTTCATAATAATCCCTAACAAGCCCTAGCGAGCCACGCGCTCCCCTTCCTCTCGATTTTACTGACTCTGCGGAATATCACGCTCCGATTCTCGCTCCCGATTGTCTCCTGCTACCGTGAGCTTGGCCTGCGCTTCTGCGCAAAATATTGCGCGTCGAAGATTCGCCGTTCCACTTCGCGCGAAACGCAGACGCAAACGAGCTGAAAGCGCAGTCAGGCTGCTTAAGGAGCGCTTAATAGTAAAATGAGGCAGTTTAATCAGCATAAACGCTGCGTAAAAAGAACGAGCAGCGTTTCGCGGCAAAAAATGCGAAATTTACACGTGGCCCGAGCGAGCTACTGCGCGGGGGCAATTTGAGGTTCGTTACACGCACGAAAAGTAGCCTGCGCGAAGGATTGTAATGAACCGTAATGGCCGATAAATGAAAGCCCAGCGAACTGCAGGAGGCTCTCTGACGCGCAGGGGATAGCCTCTCGCGCGTTCCCACAGCCCCGGAGTTTCGTAAGAGAGAAGAGAGACACTGCCGCCGCGGAGCCTCACCCGCGCGGTAGCGCATCGTTTGTTTCGAAGCCGCTGCTCATAACTATTATAAATACGTCCGAGCCAAGGCAAACTCGCTGCGGCGCTAATTACTTACGATCCATTTTCACCTGCGAGTCAATCTAAGAATACGACGACACGGCTGAGTGAGACTCGAGTAACGCGGCTATCGCGCGCCGAAATAATGCAGCTGATGCATTGCCCGAGAGCTTTTCATCGCTCGCTCCCGTTAACGAGCCGATGGATTTATTCTGCCTTTTAATTGCGCGTCATTATATCGCGAGGCGCCGATGCGTATTTGTATTAGTCAATGTCGACGCGATTCTTCATCCTGCAATTTTTTATTCCAACGCAAGGACCCAATAGCTGCAACCCACTTGATGATTCATCGAACGAACCGGTATAACACACGCGCCATTTTTCGACCGCGGATTATCGTTCGCGGTCTACTCTATTCGAGAGCCAGTCGAGAGTCGAAAAATAACTACTTCGAGCGCGCAATAAAAGCGTTTATAATCCGCGGGCGGAGTGTATCGTAATCCGAAAACTGCAGCGAGGCGATAGCGATCGCAATGAAAAGGATCGCGAGCCAGCGAGGCTCTCTCGCGCAATAAAACGGCGAGCTTTCGCTGTCAGGCTCAAATTTATGCTCCCGCGAATCAATTCGATTTTTTATTGGCGCTTATAAATTATACGCGAAGCTCGAAAGGGGAAAATCGATCTCGAGAGAGGTTGCAGCAGCACGGGAGCTAAAGTAGCGGCACCGAGTGCCAAGGCATCTCACGAATGCGAGCGCGCTTGAGGATTCGGCGCTCGTCGACGGACGCGTCGCGCTCGCGCTGCGGCCGATTTTCTTTTCCCCGAGAGAGAGAGAGAGAGAGAGAGAGAGAGAGAGAGAGAGAGAGAGAGAGATCGGCCCGCCAATCGTAAAGGCCAATCAAGCGGCGCTGCCCCAAGAGACGTCTTAATTAAAACTTCTAAAATTTATTATGAGCCGCGCTGCCTCCCTCTGTATTATTTCTCGTCTTAAATCCTGGAAATGAGAGCTTCAATTCGCTTTATTGATAATTAAACGCGCTCGCGCGCGCATGACTCTTTATTTACGATATTGCGGTACACGAGGTCTCTCTCGCTTGATAATGCCGTGCAATATTTCTCGAGGAACTATAATACGCGCTTTTATTCTTGCGCGAGCTAAAACTGTGTTAATTCGATACAAATTGAAAGTACTCCGGCAATCAAAATGGAAATTGTTTATTGAATCTCCCGGGAGTTCTCTTGCTTAATCCAATATGCGCTCGCCAGACGTTTATTGATTTGCGGCGGCGCATGAATTAAACGCATGCATTCAGCGAAACGCTTGATCGGTAAAAAATATTGCAATCTCTTCGTTTGAGAGTCCCATAAACCACGTGTCGGAGAAAGAGAGTTTCTCTTTGCGCAAGAGAGAGAATCGAAAAAATCCTCGATTCGTCGTATAACCGCGGGCAAACGGAGTCGTGACGCGCTGCTCTGCTCGAGTAAACGAGTCGTTAGGTATTTAGTTTAAAAACTAATTTCAGAATCCGCTTGGAGCGAACCGCTCGGCTTGGGGAGAAGAATCGCGAGTGTAGGCGCCGGAAAGAGGGGGGAGGGGTGAAAAGATGAGTCGCGCTCGGGCGGTTGCACAGCGCTGTTATGTTGTGTCTCGTCGGGGTGACGCGCTGGTTTCGCGATACAACGGCAAGGTCGCCGATTCTACGCGAAACAGCGCGACTCAAGGATTCTGACGTTCCCTGTCCCAATTCCGCTTGTTTGTTTTTCCTAGCGAGCGGCCGATGCTTACAGATGTACGCGCGGACTCTGCTTGTCTTCTGAAGCATTATTTGGAGCACAGGCCGATATCTGCCGCATTTTGAAATCGACGCTGTTACAAACAGAGAGGAGACAGAGTCGAAAGCGGAAAAGTAGACGATGGGACTTGAACTCGCGGACCCGAGAGCCAGAGGCCTGTGCTCTAACCACTGAGCTAACGTCTACGATGCATTCGGACGCTATGCATCGTAGTACGGTTCGGCGGACTCTTATCGCTGACTCGTCTTCGCTGCTCGCGTTGCAGACGTGTGCGTCTGTGACAACGCATGGAAAGTTACCGTTGAGTAACAATATCGGACCAAAAACAAGCGAGCGACTCTCTATTTTAATGCACTTAGAAGCCGATAAACAAGTCGTGCGGACACTTTTAGTTGCATTATATATGCGTGCCGGCAGATCAAAGTACTCTCCGGGGACTAGAATAGTACGAGGTAATGATTGTCGCCGGCAGGCTCACCTCTTTATAGGTCACATAATTCGTAAATACAGCCGTTGGAGCAGTGTTTTGCCGCCGCACCATCATCGTTGTCATCGTCGTCGGGATTTCGTCCCCCGACTGCTTTTTTGCCAAGCGCAGAGAGAGAGAGAGAGAGAGAGAGAGAGAGAGAGAGAGAGAGAGAGAGAGAGAGAGAGAGAGAGAGAGAGAGAGAGAGTGGCCCCTCAAATCTCAATTATGACAAGCCGGAGGATATCTCGGGCAAACGAGGCGTGCTAATGAATTTAGCGTGCTACCAATAAAAGCCGGCCGCGCGCGAGAGCGCAGGAAAGAGCCGTAAAGGCGCCTCTCTTCACGAGTGAACGCCTGCCCTGCTGGCACCCCTGCGGGTGCTGTCGTCGTCGTCGTCTCGGTCCACGTATTGCGCAACCTCCTTCTTATTTCGCCGCAGTTACAACTTTCCCGCTGCATTCGCGCGCGGCTGAATGATATACGCCGAAAGTGTAGCGCGTTCGATTGTTATTGCTCGCTCGGTGGCTTTCGCCTGGCTCGATATTTATTCACGTAAACAGTCTTTTTAACGTTTTGTTGGTCAACTATAATTACGTGCTTGAGTCATATTTTTGTCACGAGGAAATAGACGTTTGCTCGCGCGGGGAACGTTAAATTTGGCAAAATATACGAGGCGTTTATTTTAAATGCGCGTCGACTTGTTATTTAGTTTTTATTTAATAAGCGAGTTAAAAGATCTTTACCGGATAAACTTACTTAACGATCCAATTCGGAGGCTAATCGAGCGCGCAGTCCAATAAAAATTGTATTAAAATAAAGTAAAACCTTCGATTTAATCGAAGTTTATAAATTATTCGACGAGTCATCAGGGGGGGGGGGGGGGGGAGCTTTTGCGCGCGAGTAAATAAAACAGTCGCGCTCGCGGCTCGGCCCGGCCGGCGCTGCCACTTATCAGCCGAGGAGCAAACGTACGACTTTGATAAACGTCCGAGTCGCGCGTCAACTGAGAAAGTGTTTAAAGGAATTTACGATAATTAAGAAAATTAAGATTTCGAGAATCTTAATGAGCATCTCGATGCCTGCTTAAGCGCGTCAGGACTCCACCTGGCAGTAAAGCTTTCACATTTTTTTAGGGCTCGAGAGAGGTGCGCACAACCGAAGACGTATAATATAAGGGGACTTGCGTAATACGATAAGGACTTAACTTTAACGGCAGGAGAAAAGTTCGAATTTTAGTGCAGTCGATAAGTGTCGCCCCGGCCGTATCAGCCTCTCGCTCTTTCTCCCTCGAGTAGTTAACATTTCTTTTAAAGCCGTTATACGGCGTTGAACCACGCGTTTGGTTATCTACAATTTTTAATCGGAGTGATGCCGATGTCGCGCGTTATGAAGACGTAACTTACACTTGCGTAAAAGTCAGCTCGCGATTGGACTTTGGAGGAAAAACCTGAAAAAGTGATATCTCCATACCGACTCCGCGCGTCATCGCAGCGAAACGGCGAGTAATTTAATACGCACACCGATTCGGTTATAACGAGAAAGTACACATAAAATGCAGCGAAAAAACCGAGCGAACAAACGGATAAACCTCTAAGCTCTCGCGACTGCTGCGACAGTACTCGGCTACTGGCATCGCTCCCGAATCGACGAGATACGTTCTCCTCGTGCACAGTCGCGCTACTCGCATTGCTTTATTAGCCGGATCGGAGAGTAGTGCGCCAGTCTCCAGCTCTCTCAACGCACCGGTCGTTTCGTTAATTAACGCGCATTGTGCTGCTTTTGGTGCGCGCGCGTGTGCGTTTTATTCCCGGAAGAATACGAGAGCGCGGCTCGAATATGAATTATCGCTGCGGGCGCGGCTCGCGCTTTACGATGGAGTTGCCTGGGAATTCGATAAGCGAACCTTGACATAATAACAGCGCGGCGGTAATAAAGTTTTCCCCGTTTATCGGGCCGAAATCGCTCCGGTTTCGAGGCCTTACATAATGCGCGCCCCGGCGCTATTTAATGTTTCTGCGCGCGCTGCAATTAATATGCCCGATGACTTCATTTTCGATGCTCGTAATTGCTATAATTTACACACCGCACGCTCTGTCGTGAGAAAGAGATGCGTTGTTAGATTTTGCGTACAGGGTGAGCTAGCAGCCTTCTACTGTGCAATCGATCGGATGAACGGCAAACTAGAGCTAATCTCCGCGAAAACATTGATCGATGTTTCTGCATGGGACCGTGTACGGGATGTGTGAATAGCGCTCATAATCACGGCGATAATGCACGTAATCAAGTCCGATAGCGCGCGGCATAAATCAATTTTATCAATCACGAGTAGATATTCCCGCTCGAGAGAAAAAAGCGACTTCAATCACCTGCAACGTAATCGCGTTAGCGGCGAGCGTCATGCTACACGCGCGTTATTTATAATCGCGCGGCATACAAACAGCTAACAACGGCATACACGAGATCCAGAGAAAGGCCTGCGTGTAACGCAAGAGCGATGCTCGGCTCTCGCGCAAATAAATTCATAAATCAAGTGGCAATTTGACGTGGCGTGTATTACTTTGACGAGTGGATACTTACCGGAGCACGACGGAGGCGTCCCTCTCTCTCTCTCTCTCTCTCTCTCTCTCTATTATGTGCACGGGCGCAAAAAAGGCAGCGAGAGGGAGAGAGCGAGCAACACAAAGCGCAGCTGCAGACACCTCCGTGTCGCGCGAGCCTCGACCGCTAGAATATTCCATTCATAAACGCTTATCGATTCGCTCTCGCGACATTATGCAACCCGAGAGCAATATAGAGAAGCGGGCACGTAACCGCGACGATCTCGGGCCTCATTCATGCGGCCATTACACGCCGCGACGTAATCAGCCTGCGCAGCGGTTCCCCGGAGACGTGGGCGAACTAGTAGCGCGACTCCGATCGCCGAGAGTGAAAGAGCGCGCGAAATTGCGCGCCTGATCCTTCGAGAGAGAGAGAGAGAGAGAGAGAGAGAGAGAGAGAGAGAGAGGTCCGCCTCTCTCGCCGAATGCTCTCTGTCTGCATTGAAATTCCGCGTCGTCAATGATACCCCGAGACAATGGGAGACGGCGGATGGGTTCCGGTTTTATTGCTTGTTCTCGAGTTGCTCAGCGATTCGTGCAAAATTAAATAGATCGCGATCGTATGGGCTGTGTCCTCAACGAGGAAGTCAAGAAATTAGTTTATAACTTTGTCTTGTTGAACAACGCAACAATGAAAAATAAAAGCACGTACCGAGATCTGTTCCTACGAAATGACGCTATGTCGTCGAGTATTCCTGTAATACCCGCCACGCGTCACACAGCGCACTCACTATACGATGCTGCACGAGCTAACGAGTGCGTCCCTCTCTGTCTCTCTCTCCGTCTCTGTCTTTCCTGCGCACGTAGGCGCCAACGTTATTATACGCCGCCGCTCGCGAGGAATAATATCGGGATATTAATGACGTCAGCCAAGGCGCTTGTAATGCTAAAAGCAGAGCTAAAGCTGCTTTCGGAAGTATATCGCGCTGATCTGCAGCACGAGTTGCGCTCAAGAGGAGAGAGCCGCTCGATTACTCCGCTCCGCTACTTGTTTTCCGCTCGTATACTGCTCCTCGAACCGGCGGGAGGTCGCAAAGTTTTATACTTTATTAATTATGTAGATTATGTTTTATGCGCGTCTGCCTTATTCATGCGCAGTCGTCGACGCGAGCGCGCATACGACATGAAGCGATCGCAATTAAATATTCAATAAATCGCGCGCGAGAGCTCATACAACTCGTTAGGATATTGACGTTGTGCAGTATTTATAGAACTGCCTTTGCGTCTGTTATTATGTAAATCTGATCGTCGATGGCAAATTACCGCGGGACTCGATCGATGCGCGCGCGTCTGACGAATATTATTCGGCTGTACAGCTGTAAACTCAAGCAACATTATGCTGTGCGTCCATTACCGCATATAGTATACCTGCAGGGGTGGATGGAAATCGCAGACGATGTAAGCCTAGAATTTTTCGATGTACTACAGGTTATTGTCTGAAATAAAATACGAGATGCAAGTGCGCAGTAGTGCTCGCTGGTACTCTATCTGAGCCCACCCGAGTCATTATAGGACCGAGGCGAGCATTACGCGCACTCGCATTATGCAACTTTTATTGTTCTTCGGGAAAGCAGAATTTTAATCAAGCTGTTAACACCTCTCTTGAACACGACTCCCCGCGCGTTCTTTCGAAATTACTATGCATTTCATTCATTGAATCTTCCAGTGCGTTAATGGGCAGGAAACTTTGCATCTCAATGGGCGTGCTTTCGCATTTCCAACATCCAGATTTATGAAGACGTGCGCAATGTGCGCAGCTTTACGATTGAGCTATTGATAAAATCTAAATACCGGCGACGCAGTGCACGACGTGACGAACAGTATTGGGCCAATAACGCACGCACCGGGCGCGCTAATTACTATCTAGGGGGGGGGGGGGCGGTCCATCGTAAATGAGCATTCGGAAAGCAAATAAAACTTCAGCATCAGAACACTTTATTCCTCGCAATAAATAAAGCCTTTACGACGCGTTTTATGGATGGTGCGTGTGTCATTTTCGAGTGCGCGCCGTCCTCCCCGACGTGTGAAACTCTCTGGCGCGCCGCATTATAAATTATCCTGAAATTAAATAGCTCAACTACCTGCAGTCGTGAAAATGATATGTCTCTCGTGAAATCTGCGCGGAATAGTCGTTTCGCCAGATGATTGATACGAAAGATTCGATACAAAATACTAATTGGAACATTTTCGCTCGATTTTATCGCCCACTCCGCGCGCGTGTGTTTACCTCGGCCGCACTCGTAACCACGAAGAAAACAGGATCGAGACGTTCGTAAATGAGCGAAAACTCACAGGCCTACCCCCTCTCGCTCTCTCTCTCTCTCTCTCTCTCTCTCTCTCTCTCTCTCTCACTCTCTCACTCTGTCATCCGGTTCTCCTCCTTCCTCTTTTTACTCGTTCTCTAATTGGCCCGCGCATGCAAATCATAAAGTATCGAGTGTTTAAATCGCGAGCAGCTTACGTCCTTGCCGATCGCCGTTCGCGGGACACATTATGTAACGGCTCTCGCTTGCTCGCTGATATATCTGGACCGTCCGTGCTCTCGACTGTCCAGTTTCGTTTTGTTTGAAGCTCTCGTCCTCGTGCTTTTCTTTTCGCGCGCTTGCACACGCGTGTATTAAAATTGCGACTACTATAATTACACACATTATGCAACGACACGCGCTCTGAAATGATTATGCCGCAAAAACTTTATTCGGCTTGATTTATCGCATGAAGACAACCATTATTAAATGTGCATTACGCTTTGCTTTCTAAACTTTTATCCATTCTCGCGCATTCGCAGTAAAAAGTGTACTGAATACAAGAAGACGTATACATCCAGCTCTCGGAGTGACTTACGGGATAATGCAGGCGATCTATGGGTGTAATAATTCTTCGATCATAGGCTGTGTATGAAACGCGCGCTCGAACGTTGACACGGTTGCACTCACTCCCTAGCTTCAGACAGCTTTATCGAACTTTGAATAAACATCGATCAAATCACGCGCGGCCAAAGAATTTCAAACCCGACATATTTGATAACCGTGCGTAAAATAGTTGGACTGCGGTGCAATAAATCCGATGTGTTGTTGATTTTCGTACAATTTTTCCACGTCGACCATAATCAATTTGATAAACCGCAATAAATTACCATCAACGCCGAGCACAATCCGAGCTCGATCGCTGCATCGTCGCTTTGAATAAGCGATAACACAGTCGTCTGCATTAATAATCCGCTCGTTATGCTCCGCGCTAAAATTCCGGCGCGCGATTGTCATACCCTCGGGTCGACGACGCAGTCCGACTCGAAGAAAAGTGCGTTCGACAAGCTCGCCCGGCATCGATCGGACTCCGAGTCCTCTCCTCGTTCTTTTCGAGGAGAGATATCGCCACGTTTTTTTCTCATTTTTAGCAGCGGCGGCACCGGCTGCAGCGTGCAGATTTTTTTCCGAGCGAACGAGCGACGCTCGAGAGAGAGAGAGAGAGAGAGAGAGAGAGAGAGAGAGAGAGAGAGAGAGAGAGAGAGAGCGAGAGAGAGAGAGAGAGAGAGAGAGTTCCGGCGGCGATAGAATGGGAATCGGCGTATTATCGTGGAAAAGGGAGTTTTAACTCGAATTACCGCTTGTAAGATTCTTCTTCTTCGGCTTGTTCTACCGCTTGTCTGCTTTTTTCGCGGCCTCTATCCGCTCGCGCGCGCACGCATCCCCCCGTTTTGTCGTCCGCGCACGCTTTTTTCCTCGCTTTTACAGTCCTCCGAGAGGCTTTATTTCTCCGCGGCCGATTCGCCACCGCCGAGGAAGAATGGACTGGCAATGGACTATTATATTGTTTCTATGGGAATCCCCTGCGCGCTTTATTTTAATTGTGTACTCGGCTCTGCGGCAGGTTATTTTTGCGCGACGCGTATTTATGGTCGACGTAGCCATTCGTTTCGCGTTCGCTCGAAAAACTTGCCGGCGACGCGCGTACGTTTTCCGATTTTATAGTGGAAATTAAAGTTACTTTTCATGATATGTGCACGAAAAAGGCCACTTTCCATGCATGTATAATGAATGAAGAATCGACTTTTTCTTAGCAGCAAGAAAAAACTACTCCCTTTGGAGGAAAAACTTTTTCCTCCCAAGAAAGTGGTTTTTTCCTCACTCTACTGCCTATTCGATAGATGTATGTGTCTATATAAATATTTTCAAAATTTTCAAAATTTCTAAATTTTCAAAATTTCAAAATTTCTAAATTTTCAAAATTTCAAAATTTCAAAATTTTCAAAATTTCTAAATTTCAAAATTTCAAAATTTTCTAAATTTCAAAATTTTCTAAATTTCTAAATTTTCTAAATTTTTAATTTTTTGCGCGTGATTCTTGAGGTTCACGGTTCGTTTGCACCTCTTCTCGCTAATTTAACCTACCTAGGCTTAAAGAGGACGGGAAGACACGCAAAACAAGGTAGGTCTGTACCACCGGCAGTTCCTGCTAAGGGGCGAACCAAAGGCTCTAACTCGCGGGTTTCTTGGGGTTCACTTATCAGGCGTTCTTGATGCCTTGGCACGTTTTCTTGTTCATCTTACCTTCCTAGGCTTAAAGAGTACGAAAAACCACGCGAAACTAGGTAGGTCTATACCACCGGCAGTTCTTGCTAAGGGGGTAAGCATCGGCCCGAACCAAAGGCTCTAACTCGCGGGTTTTTTGGGGTGCACTTATTGATCGTTTTCAGTACATTTGTACGTTTTTTTGCTAATCTAACCAACCTAGGCTTAAAGAGGACGAAAAAACACGCAAAACAAAGTAGGTCTGTACCACCGGCAGTTCAAGAAAGTAAGAATATAAAATAATTATATAAAGTAATAGCAACATTACAAAGTTATAAGTTAGAAGCTAAATACAAAAGACTTAAGAGTAGACTTAAATTTAGGAAAGCATTGAATATCGGTAATACGCTTGGGCAGAAGGTTTCATGCCCTTTTCAACCTATTAAGGGTGGAGTAAAAACTAAAGTTAGAAAGACATTGGCTCTCCTGGAAAGCTCTGTGATTCCGCAAATTATACGCCAAACGTCTCTGGGTGAATGAGCACGACTACGACACACCATCTAATAGTTATTTACAAATTTAAAAGCTAAAAGACCATCATTATACCGGTGCACCGAATTAATTTTTGGAATACTGAATTGAGACGCAACCGGGGTGTAGTCATGGTCTATAAATGCCATGGGTTGACGAGATTTATAGGCTAAGTAACGGATAAATTTGTGCTGAACCATCTCTAAGGAGTTAGAGGCAGTTTGAGTAAACGGTGAGCAGATTTGTGAGCAATAAATAAAATTCGGCATAACTAAGGCATTGTAAAGATAAATTATGGCATGAATATCTGTAAAATCAACTGTAGTATGCTTTATAAACCCAATCAACCCATAGCACCTTGAAACAACAAACTTAATATGCGGTCGAAAGGTCATGCGCGAGTCTATAAGTACACTAAGATCACGCACTACGTCAACACGATCAACCACCGAGCCAGAGAGCATGTAGTCGAACAGCAAGCAAGATCTACCCTTAATGAAGGTGACAACATGAAATTTCCCAGAATTGACGCTTAAGCCGTTCTCATACGCCCAACTGCCCAGTCCACGAATTTTATGATAAGTGCAAGAATAGGCCACTTATCATTCATATGAGAGGAATGGGAAATTCGAGGACTTTTCAAAGTAAAACAAAAGTATATTAAAAATTTTGAAAATTTTGAAAATTTCGAAACTGAAAATGTTCAATATACTTTTGTTTTACTTTGAAAAGTCCTCGAATTTCCCATTCCTCTCATATGAATGATAAGTGGCCTATTCTTGCACTTATCATAAAAAGTACGATGTGCAACAAGGGGGGAGTAGCTGTTTCAGTGTCTTTTTTCAGCCTACGGCGCCTGCGACTTCCACTCGTTCTCATAACATCACCCTCGCTAGAAAAAGCCAGTTTCCCTCCCTAGTTGCACACTATACTATTTTTTCCAAGAGCCAGCAGGATCGATGAGCGCGACGTCTTTCGCAGGGTGAGCGATAACAATTTGTCCGAGAGAAATAAATTAAATTTCGAATTTCGAACGTAAAACAGCGGGTAGCGCCCGCGCTCTACCCGTTATCCGCGCATTCAAGGAAGATGATTAACAGCGAAATTTTATTGCCGGCAGGACGATTAATAAGCGCGGAGCCACGTCATAATTTACTTTTCGTGGCGCGTGAAAGCGGCCTTTTCTATAAAAGCGCGTGCGGGCAGCATCCCCGCGCACCCAGTCGAGCGTGTAAGGTATATTTTAAAAACCGCTGCACTGCATGAAAGTAAACATTACGCAAGCGCGCGACACCCTATTACGGCCGCCACCGCCGCCGAGACAGCTCGGCCAGAGCTTCCCATGCTCGCCACGGACACTGTATGTATAAAAGCGGGCGAATTCTTATGGCGGCAGCTCTCTCCTGGAGGATAATTGCAAATCGTGTAATTGCAAATGAAAGACATCCAGATCGTTAAAGCCTCGCTGCTGCTGCTGCTGTTGCCTCCGCGCGGAGTGGTGGTAGCAGTCTTTGCTCTCTTTTACAAGGACTCCTATACCACCCGACCTCGCCGCGCTGACATTTTTAACGCGACGAGAGTAAGCTAAGCTATTGTGCGCCGGCGAATATTTTCGCTCCAGGCACGCGAGTCCCTGCGCTTTACGTGCCTGCTCTTAAGTGTTTTGGACGATTTTTGTAAATCAATCGCTCGCACGCACACAGACACGGGATTCATTAATTATTTATTCGAGCCGGCAGTGCAGTGTTCTCCACTTACACACCGAAGCTTTTATCGTGCGAACTCGTGTGCAGCAGCCGAGTAAAAGTTTTAAATGTCTCTCGAGCGCAGTTGTGTACCTCCTCTTCTTCCCGAATTTATTCAAAACTTTATTAAATTGTAATTGTAACGTATAGGACAGCCGAATGCTCTCGGGCTGGTACAATTATGCCGTTTGTGTTGCAATCTTATTTTATCGACCGATTTTTCAGCATTAACCGTGTATTCGAGAAAAACTCATATTCTTATGCAAGCGCATATCGCCCGATTACAATCGGCGCTGCTCGAGAAGAGCGTACACGCGAGTGCGGTTATTCGCACGTTTCCGCTTGATATCTACAAGGGAGCCGGGCGGGCCTGGACATTTTTCGAGATAAGCCGAGAATGCAGCGCCGCGCGTGTTTAATTAACGCGCGCGACTCTCCCGTGAAATATCATAGCCCCACGTACTAATTGAAAGTTGTATTTCTCGGCGATAATCGTATAACGATTTTACATGCGCCAAACTCGCCGTAAAACAATTAAAAAGTATGAGAGAAGCTGTGTACGTGGAGCGATCGACTCGTACAAGCTTTATACGAGCTGCCGAGTGCGGCTTTTTTATGCGGCCTTTTCGTCGCTGAAATTTCTCTGTTAGCCGCGCGAGAATATTCGCCCGGCGATTAACCAAGTGGACAGAGAGCTTAAACGTCGGCCGTAAAAGCGTATAAAAGACACGCGTCGACTTCCATTCGCTGCGAAAACAAGACTGGCAACGCTCGAGAGAGAGAGAGAGAGAGAGAGAGAGAGAGCCACGAAAATAAAGCCGCTAGACGACACGGCTTTGATTTCCTCGCGCTCGCTCGGCTGCGCTCCGAAAAAATAAGCCCGAAAGATTGGCCCGATATGCCGCCTGCTGCTCCGGCTGTTTATTTTACCATTTCCTTTTCCAGCTCGTCTATGTGTTTTTTACCATTCTGCGCTTACTCAGCACTCGACCGCTGTTTTAAACCGGCTCTCTCCGTCAAGACGTTGGAGCGCGAAAAATGGCTAAAATTTTACCAAATCAAAAATAAGCCAGGCGTTTTTTTTCGCGTTCGAGTCGCGGCCACCCACGCATAAGTGCGCGCGCGCGAGACGACCCCCCCCACCTTCGATTACGAGAATTCCAAATATTATCGAATTCCGAGCGCTTAACGCGCGCGAGCAGCGCCAGCAGCCCTAGAGAACGAATGGGCCGTTAAAAGCGCGAGGCGGCCGTGTGTGTTATTAGACTCTCGCTATGCGTATGCTGGCTGTATGTACCGTTAAGAGCGATATCCCGAATCGCCTAGCTTCCATAACACTAAAGCTCGATCAGGCGTAAAGAAGGCCTAGAGCTGGAATTTCTGAAGCTCCAGCAGACGCGGACTGTGAAAATATACCATCTTATGCACACGCGTATACAGCTCTCGCAACAGTGCGGAATACGGGCGATGGTGTCACACGCCAGTTTGCGAGAGATGGGCTAATAATACTCTTTTTTTATAAATGCGCGATTCCGGAGGTTTTCCCGAGAGGTATTCCCCGCCATTAGCCACAATGATATA